>NW_024357613.1:22179248-23379248 GCF_014805655.1 Passer montanus
CCGCCCCCGCGCCGGGCCCGCGGGCGCCGCCTCACGCAGCGCGGCGGGGCCGCCTCGCCTCGGCCGGGGGCAACGGAATCACCGGACGGGCCAGGCCGGGAGGGACCACACTGGGTCAGCTGGTCCAGCCTCCCAGCCCCCCTTTCTGAGGGAAACCACAACCTCTCTGGGCAATCTGTTCTGCTCGATCACCTCGACAGTAAAGAGGTTGCTCGTATTCAGGTGAACCTTCCCTCAGTGTGCATTGTCCCTTGCCCTATTACTCGTCACATTACTCGAGAAGAGGCTGCTCCATCTTCTCGACACCCATCCTTTAGGTACGTAATCACATCGATGAGGTCCCCTCTCAGTCGCCCCTTCCCGAGGCTGAGCAGACCCGGCTCCCTCAGGCATTCCTGGTGACAATTCGCCAGAGCCTTGGCTGAGGTACCTGCCCCAGAGCTCCCTGTCCCTCTGGTCTCTGTCCTCTCGGCACACAGCCCTGGAGGCCGCAGCAGCCCAGGGTCCCCTGTTGTCACCGACACCGCAGTGCCACCTGCACCTGCCCCCGCAGGTGTCCGGCCTCCGCACACCCCGACACGCGGCAGCCGTGTGGAGCCTCTGCTCCTCCTGTCACCATCTGGGGCACAGAGACCCCGGGTGCCTGCTCCTCTCTGCACTCCCCTTTGTGACAAAAGCAACAAAACCTGCACCAGCCAAAAGCAGCATGAACTCTGGCTGTAGTTCAGCCAGAAGCTACGAGAGGAGTAATGATATTCTCAATATCTGTGTTAACTTTGTGTGAGATGGGAGCTATTGGTATGAGGATTTGTGTTCCAGAACTGGTCTGTATAGCTGGTTCATTGGTTTGCTCTTTCATTAAAGAAAACAAGAACTCCACAACTACCCAAATGTTATTTTTATTTAAGGCTAATTAAACAGTAAACTACAAAACTGAAAACAGTGGAAAGTGCAAGAAAAGAAAAAATAAAGAGCTTTAAAAATCCAGAAGCTTGAAAGGAGAAAGTTAAACCAGAGACACCCTTACTGCAAGCAGAACCTGAACAGAATTCCTAACAATTTTTTAAAAATAGGTGCTTTGGATACTGCTACTTATAGTGCATCTTTCTCCTGCCAACTGCAAGAGCCCCCAACTATTTGCAGAAAAGCAGCTGTTTCACCAGCTGTTATTGTAGGATTCTACAAAAAAGCTTACTGGAAAGAAATGTGGTTTATGTTCTCTTTTTATGCTAGAGAGAAAAGATAAATCTATTTCACGGTAGCCAAGGTAGTGGATCTACATCCAGTAATGACTTGTCCCAAGAACATATTTAATTTGCCTGTATGAAATGGCACCTTCTCTCCCACAAGCACCAGCAATTCAAGTCACACATAAGTTTTACTTGCCACTACTGTGAGTATTTAAAAAGGAATTTGCTTATCCCAAAAGACAAAGTTTGGGCAAATACCCCAAGGCTCTAACAGACCAATTTTTGGCACCCAGCTAAGAGGGATTTTGTTGCACAGGGATACTGTTTTGTGTGCTTATCCTGCTGTGATTCAAAATAGTTGTTTTCTCAGGCTCGTCCATTCAGAATGATATCATGTCCTGAGTACTCTCGTTAAATTAATTGCCTGAGTTTTCTTTGTTTTATGTGGTTGGATAAGCAAGGCTTATTGCCTGTGAGCTCATGGAAACAGCTTCATTTGAACAAATGTTCCATCCATCTCTCTACAGGCTCTATAGAAGATAATTAAAAACCATTTCCCCCCCCCCAAACAGAACCCATTTGTAGCCATGACACATAGTTTGCTACCATTTATTTCCTGGGATCCTTCTATTCTTCCTAATGCCAATTTATTAAGCATCAATTAGATTGGGTTTAAAAAGTAGAAATCAAAGTAGCTGAACAGCTCTGAACATGTAAAACATGAACAGCTCTCCACAGGTAAAAACAGCTGAATCAGAGATGCAGAACAGCTCTAAGTGTCCAAATGTATCACAGTTGACTTAACCTCTCTAACAGCAAAAGGCCACTTTATATGGGAGGGAAGAATAGCACAACTGTGGAAAAAAATGCAAGTTTAAAAGCAAAAATGGTCTTCCAGGACAAGTCTTGAAATTATTGCCTGTAAAAACTGGGATATTTTCCCTTCCAGAGACTTGGAAGGACCTTGAAAACTGCTTTTCCCACTCTCTAGAGTAGATTGCCCCCACCCCCTTTATTTTTGCTGAGGTATGATAGGGACAATTGGCATCACTTCTCTAAAATAATAACTGGTTGGTCTAGAAAGATTGGGGTCCATTCTTGAGGGAAGGAAAGTGATTCACAGCTCAGCTGGGGGAATTTTGAGGACACAAAAGGCAGGAATTGGGTTCTTCAGGGAGGTAAGAAGGAGGAAGGGCCCCCACAGGAAACAAAGCACATATTTCATTCTCCTCCTTGCCATCAGGGGTGAAGCATGATCAGGACTGCTGGTGATGCCATGCTAACATCCCTGTCTTCTCCCACGTCCCCACATCTGTGGTCATGTGAAGGACTGCACAGCCCTGCTCTGGCTATGGGCACCAGCAAAAACACGAGGAGAGGGTGTGTCCCCCATTGTTCCTGCATTCCCATCACAGCAGTGAAAACACTCTTGTTTAAACTACAACATTGTAAAAAATGGGTGCTGATTGCAAAACAGAGCAATGAACAGTAGTCTCATTCACGTGCACAAAGTCCCTTGAGACAGCAGAAAGAGCAACTTTCCCAGGTCTCAGACATCTGATGCATCCGTAGAAGCCCCAGAGCCACGGAGATGACCTACACCAAAAGCACCGCAAATTGTAATCTTAGTTCCAGCTTTGCCTTATTTCAAACCCTGATATATACCTTGTCCCATATCCTAACACTTACACATGAGCTGTCATGGAACAGGATCAAAGAGAAAGTCCACACCCAAGAAACCATGCAGGATTATTTTCCTGCCTTCACCTACAGGAATTCAGTATTTTCAAGCTGAAAGATGGGAAATTTAGGTTAGATACCAGGAAGAAATTCTTTTCTGTGAGGGTGGTGAGGCACTGGAACAGGTTGTCCAGAGAAGCTTTGGATGCTTCATCCCTGAAAAGGCCAGCTTGGATGGGACTCTGACCAACCTGGTCTAGCGGGAGGCGTTCCTCTCCACAGCAGGCTGGAACTAGATGACTTTAAGTCTTCTTCCAACCCAAACCATTCGGTGGTTAAGAACCTTCCTTGTGTGCAGGTCTTCTGGAAACACAACAGTTCCCAGACATGGCTGAAGGATGCATCCATGGCTCAGGCCAGCCAACTAAAACCAGCCTGCAGTCTCCCCAGCACCGCAACAATAACAATGGAGATGGGCCAACCTGACTTTTCAGGGTATGTTTTCAATGAAAATACATGTCTGCTATCACAGTAGGCTGCCCCCTCACTTCACACCTGCTGAACCTGTGCTGCTGTGTCTCTACTGCTGTTCTTACCAATGCTAATTAAAACTAGCCGTGGGTTTGCCTTTACACGCTGCAGTTGTTTTACTGTGTGGACAAGCCCCGAGGTCCCAGGCCTGTTAGAAGTGTGAATGAAGCCCTCTGTCTCAGGAGCAATCTGAGAGCTGCTATGACCATTTTGGGGCACGCAGCAGTTCATTCTCATGGGAGCAAAGTCGATGATTAAACGAGCCAGTGCATTCTGTACAGCTGCAGATGCTTGGTCGATTGACAGTGGAGCTCTGAGCAAAAACCAAAGGGAAGGACTACCAGAAATTAGGATATTGCAGTCAGTGAAAGCCAATTTGCACAGATTTACAAAGGGAAATTTATATTAAATTTCCATGCACACAGAGCTTTGCCGTTCAAGTACACACTTGAACGTTCTCCATTTGCCCTAGAACTTGTTCTTCCCATTTGCCATAAATTTTCTGACTTGTTTACATCCACTTTTAGAATTTTCTCAAGCCATATTATTTGACCCATATTGTTACTACTGAGCACCAAACCACTTGAACTAAGAATTTCTACAGGAAACTTGAAGGAGTTCAGAAGTACCAAAGAAAAATGCAGATGCAGACTTTCATAAAGCTGCTTAGCTGGAAAGAACTGCCAGAAAGTATATTTGTGCTAATGTAAGCCAGTTTTTCTGAATTAATTTTGAAACAATTCATCATTCATCCTCCTCACCTCCTTCCAATTTACAGCAGTCTCTGTAAACACAGCTAGGACACTGCAAGCAGACGAGAGAACACTTTCCTTTTAAGAAAGACGATGGCGTAACTTCATACCTCTATAAACTTCACTATATTTGGTAAAGATTTCATAAAGGTTTGCATTCCATGAGCACTACAGGAGTAGTGGTGGTCATTTCTGTATTCCTTGAAGAGCTACAAAAATTAACGCACCACCCAAAACATACATACAAGGCAGGTATCTTAGAGTCAGCTAATCTCTCCCTCTCTTTCTAATATTATTAAGTAACAGAAGCAACCAGGCAGATTATAACACTTCAGTGCTCCAGTGACTTTAGTAACAGTTGCACTGGCTATTTAGCATCTCACCTTGTCTCTGAATATGGCCAAAAAGGGATTTTGTTTCGTAAGAATGTGGCACACAAAGAACCAATTAATTAAGAGCCTTACATCAATCTCAAGTTGTCACAATTTCAATTTTGTAAAACTTAACACATGCACCGTATAGAAATTAAGAGCACTGAAATGAACAGCTGGTGGAAGTCAGGTAGAGATTAGACTTTTTCCTCATTAAAGATAAATACAAAGAAGCACTACTGAATTACATTAGGCTAACGACTGATGAACTCAAACATCACTACAGAAGTAAATGCTCTTGAAAAGGGCATGACAAAACTCTTCTAGTACAAACGTACTGGGCAAGCCCCTTTTAGCAGACAGGCTGTGCTTGTAAACGCAGGCAGATTTCTCAGCACATGAAGGACAAACCTCAAAAATTTCAGCCAGTTAAACAAGACTCACCAGACAAAACCATTGAATTCTGGAACACATTTACAAGACAACTTTTCTAGTTGAAGGTGTTCAACCACAAGATGCTGGTGAGTAACAAGTCACATGTCTGTACATGCAGTGTCTTAAGAATCCCATTTTCTCTGTTCTTCTGGAAACAGAACTATCACAAGCCTGTGATGGCAGAAAATTTCACAAAGAAAAATCTGAGTTAAAAGAACCTCAAAGAGACCAAAATTTTATTCAAAATGAAGCCAAATTTTAAGATGTTGCTGATTCTAAAGACTACTGTTATAAAAATTATGGAGAAACTAGAACTCTATTTAGTTCTTTATAAAAACCAAAGCAGCAATGCCACTTGTTTTGGTAAGCAGATGACAAGGCCAATACGATGTGTTTAATAAGTGGAGCTTCAAGTATACAGAATATGTGTGCACACAGAACTTTTTTTTTTAATGCAACCAATTAAGTCATGGCCCATCAGGTACAAGAAAACTTTAAATTTATGACAGAATAAAATGTTAAATGAAAAATAAAGTACATAATCAAATTCTAACATAGCAGACTCTGGAGAAGATGATCTGTCCAGGTTTTAAACACCGTTGAACCAAAGAACTTTCTCAGACTGAAACATCTTTTCATGTGAAAGGAAATTGAAACTTCAGGATCCATATGGGAAAAAAACCTGCCCCAAAGCTTCTGTAACTTAGGAGATGCTTTTGAGGATGAAAATTGTTTTCTGTTTCAGTCCACCCTTTAACAGAAGCACTGGGAAAAAGGGTGGGAAAAATTCTGGAACTAATTTAAGCTAAAGATAGTAGTAAATTACGTAGCTGAAGACAACTCAAAATCTCCCATAATAGGGCTCTCTCAGCAGCAGTGTGAACTACACACCTTAATTTTACCAGGAGTGCAATGAATCCAAGACTGGCAGTAGGAAAATAAGCAACAGGCACAAGGGAAAACCACTAAGAGGTCCTGTTCACCCTGTAACACTTGGGAGGCACACTCAAATGCACTGTAAGTTTTCAAAATATTTTCTGGCATTTGAACAGTTTCTTCAAGGTGTATGATTGCTAATGAGTGCCAGATACCTCACTAGATTCTTCCTTCATTCTACTTGCTTCAGAGATAGCAATTATATGAGAGTGGTGATTAGAAATAAACCAGTGTCAGTCTTCCAGCTTTTCTAACCATGATGACAAACAGCTGTAGTTATGCTGACTCTTTGGAAGAGTGAGAAAAATCCAGTCTTCCCCACATCATATTCTGCACAAAAAGTATCTACTTGCATAATGAGTATTTAAGGATACAGCAGGTAGAAGCAAACTCGCAAGGTGAGTGAATCATAAAAAAGAATTAAGCTGGCATTTTATTACACTGAGAATTCTTACTGATTGACAGCAATCATTAACTGAAGGATAACAGGCTGGTAAAGCTGGACAGTTTGCATAGATATTTTAAAACAAAACTGAGAAAGGCCGTCGCCGGGCCTGAGGGCACATAGCCACCCATGCCGCGACAGTTGGCGCCCAAACGTGGGGCAACGTGGGGCGTTCCCTTCTTCGCCTTCTAAAACAAACGGGCAAATACGTGGGGGCGCCCGCCTCACTGAAGGGGAAGAAGGGACAGAAGACATCGACGACAGCTGCAGACTCCACCCAGACTCTAAGAGGAGCCGAGCGGTAATTTGGAGGCTCCAGGACCCTCTCGACTTTCTGCATGGGCAGAGGCCTGAGGGAAAGCTCGCCACGAGAAGGTGCTCAAGTTCGCTTGAGGGCAGAGACGAGCACACCAGGAACTGATAGTGGCCGCGCCCAAGATTCTGGGGATGGACCTTGAAGCACCGGGAACACCCAGGTCCCTGGAGGTGGTGAGCCGAGAGAGAAGAAGTCTCCAGCCTGCCAGTGACTGTCAGACCAGTTTCAGCGCATCCTGGTGAGAGAGGACGGCCAAACGACACCCGAGCTGCAGGGGTGAGTGATCTCCCTTCCTTCCTCACCAGAGAGTCCCACTTCCATCCTTTCACATTCTGTCATTTTTCTCCCAAAGTCAGGGCTCTCCCCCTGGAGAACAGGGGCATCCCTTGAGGGAGGACAGAGTGGGAGGGACGAGAATGGGACAAAAGATTTCCATCAAGAAGCAGCACGCCCATCTACCTCTTACCCCTCAGACTTCCCAAAACACTTTCCCATCCTCCCTTGGAGGTCAGGTGTTACCGACCCTCACAAATATCCCAAACCGGGGATGGCACCCGGGAACAAATATCCCAAACCCAGGTTGTCCCCTGGTTGGCTAACCCTCACAAATATCCCAAACCCGGGATGGCACCTGGGATGGCAGCGGGGATGGCACCCGGGAACAAATATCCCAAACCCAGGTTGTCCCCTGGTTGGCCGCACCCCTCCAAGTGCCCAGCCAGCAGCTGTTCAGGCCTTACTAGGGAACTGCAGTGTGCTGAGCACTCCTTTCCAAGATGGCGATGGCCACGCCGCTTGGAGCCCACTTTCCTACCCTGACCCTTCTTTCCCGGCCCCAGCTTTACCGCTGCTCCCCACTCCTTCCTCAAGGGCCACCTCCCACAGATTGGGTTGTAGGCCAGTCCCCTTTGTGGGAGGGTGGGGTTGTGGCAAACCTTGATCCTTCTTCCGGTTCCCCCCCATCGGGGGAGGGACTCCAGTCGGGTCTTCCTGGAGCCCTCCTACAGGGGACCTCCTCTCTTGAAGGGTTGTCCTCCCCCTTTGTGGGGGGCCCCCTCTTGGAGGAGGAGGAACTGGAAACCCGGACCTAGAAACCGCCATCTTGTCTCCCCCTAAGACGGCGGCGCCTGGATCCATTCCCTCACCCACCCCCTTAATTACCTGTAGCAGTCACCAACTTTATAGTAATATTTCTTGTGAATTAGACCCAATTCAGATAGCAGCCACAACGAATTATCAAATTAAAAGAGATCAAAAGGAACAAAAACAAAAAGAAAAGAGTTTAATTGTAAAGTGACTGCTCAGGTTTCCTATCCATCCTCCTAATTTGCCCTACCTGGTAATCCCTTTTAATTTCATGTTACTATGAGTTAGAGAAGCATCATGAGTGTGGACTTTGTTGTCGACCTTGCCTAATCCCAGCCTTTTTGCCCTAAAGTTTTGTTGCACTGGATAGATTGGAGGGAGCAACCCGCAGAAACTTGAAGGCGCAGGGTTGCTACCGTCTCCCTGGCTCCCTCAAGTCTCTCCAGTGCCTTACAGCCTTCCCGGGCTCCCCTTCTGTCTTTTCCTTGCCTTGCAACCTTCCCTAGCTCTCACCCATTCCCTTGGTACTCCAGAACCTTTTCACATTTTTTATAGAGGTTGAGAAAAGTTAACATTCATGTGTGCCTCTGAAATAATGTTGTGTTATAAAAGACTGTAAGTGTCGCTTTTTTTGCCAAGGGCCCCGCAGAAAGGCCACACTTATGGTAGCCCCCTTTGAACCCTGAGTATTACCCTTCTTGCAGAGGGCCCTGCAGAAGGGACATACTCATGGTAGTGGTAATAAAGGGGAAACTTAAAGATAAAATGACACATTTTAAATTTAAAATTATTCAAGATTGAATATGTATGAAATTTAATTGATAGATATATTTTACACCTTAAAAACTTAGGTATTTCTGTGCCCCCCTCCTAATCCCAAAAAATAACCCAGTTATTAAGTTATATATTTTAGAGGAAGAATTTTACAATCAAACCAAGGTCTGCCATGTTATGAATTGAATTCTTTGGGGAAGAAGACCCTGGAACTCAATGTTCTTCGGCAGAAGAAGATGATGGCTGGAAACTCCTCAGTACAACCAGAAAGTCAACATGAAAATGAAAGTTTAATTCTTCCTGTCAGTTTTATATCTTATGTTGTAAAATATTATATATTCCAATATTGTTAACTGCTGTAAGGTTTCTGTTCTGTTACATTCATTGTTTTGCAAGTTCAATCAAACCCAACACCTTTCCCTTATCTTTTGTAAAAAGAAAGGGGGAGATGTTGTGGTGTGTTCTTTATTTGATATATTTTATTGCTTGATTTGTGGTTTTTTAATCACTCTGTGTTTTTCTCCCTGCCTTTGGAGTGGCACAGTTTCCCCATTTTGTATCTTATGTTGCTAAACTTAGACTTGCTTCTTCGTTGTTATTCACCTCAGTTAACTGTCAGTTCTTGTTTGTTGCCTGGCCACTCCCTGGCAAGTTGTCAATCCCTCTTGTCCCTACCCTTTTTTCCCCCAAAGCCTTCCCTGTCCCCCCCTTCTTAGATGTCAATCCTTCCCTAAGCCTGCCCTTCCCTCCAGAACCTTCTGTGTCAGTTTTGTATCCTTTGAAACCCCATTGGTTTGCTTAAGCCTTTCCCCTCCCTTAAGGTCCTCTATTGTTTTACAGATTGTATTGCCCCACTTTGTGTTCCACCCTCAGTCTTCCCCATTGGTTAAAAATTGTATCCTCCCCCAAGACTGCCCCTGTTTTTAAGTTAATGCCTGCCCTTGGTTCAGGGTCTTGGGACCTTGGATCTGGGGAGTTTTGTTGCTAAATAAAGCTACCCATGTTCCGACCCCAAGACCCGTGCTGCTGCCTCTTTGTTCATCTGTGCCAAACCTCCGCTGGCAACTGGAATTCTGCGGGGTCTGCCAGGGGGATCTGTCGCGCCCCTGTCGTCGCTGTCGCCGGGCCTGGGGGCACATAGCCACCCACGCCGCGACATAGTCCAAACAGAAACTAGGAAGTTTATTTAGATTCTGTCCCTTAAAAGGTTGTTCCTGCCTCAGGTAAGGGAGAGGCAATGAAGTCATTGAACTTTAAGCCATCAAACCCAAATACCACTTTTAAAAAAGCAAACACATTTACAAAAAAAGCTGGTAAACTAACTGTAAAGCTTGTGGTCCTGATTCAGACATTTAAAATAAACAGGACAGAGACAAAATTATGGCCTATGAAGTAAAACCAGCCAGAGGCAAGAGTTATGCCATGTGTTCAACAACCCTGGGATCTAAGCTTCTCTTTATAACAAGATTAGCCAGGCAAATCTGAAATAACTGGAGTTTACTATTTTTATCTGTTGCAAAGACTACACAAAAAAGTAAATAAAGACAATGACATTTTGTGACAAAAAAATTAAATACAAGAACCAATTCAAGAAAAGAAACCTGAACAACCAGGAACCCCAAAATACCTAGTAAGACCAGCCTACTAATTAGGCAACAATTTCAAACTGCTAAATTGTAGAGACTTAGTCATCACCCCTTAGAAACAAATATGAAAAGGCTTAAAAATTTCTTTTTATCAAACATAACACATTGCTGTGAATATGAATAAACTCCAGCTGTTCATCAATATGACAGAGGACATCAGATTATTAATCTAACAATTAAAGACATTTCAAAAGTGGCATTTCTGAACCCTTGTAAATAAATGGAACAAGCTTCCTTTTTTGTGAGCAGTTCTGATGGCATGGTGTTAGTGTACTGAAGTATCTTCATTTACATTTCCTCAAGGCTCCTTTTGATAGCTTCTTGCAGTTCTGCATCTTGCAGTTCTGCATCTAGCAGTTCTGTATAAATAAAAAAAGACTGTCATGTCAAACTGCAATTGATAACTAGCCATAAACACAACCACCTTAATAGTACTACATAAAGCATGAACTTATTTCTGTGGGCAATCTCAGCAGACTGCAAAAAAACACTAAGAAACAGATGAAAATATTTTCTCTCCTTGTTTTATGCTATCTTTTCAACACTACAAAATGTGGAAAACACCTCTACAGCTTGTCACTGTCTTAACCAGGAGCAGCCCAATGATTACTTAAAGACCATAATTGCAACTCTGTATTTACTGGTCAAACTAATAGCAAGATTAGAACCCATATGTATGCACCAAGAAAAATAAAGTATTAAAACAAAAAACTACATACACATAACAGGCAGAGAGGTTTCAGTATTTTCATTCCAGTTCCTTAACCAGAGATATGCCCATACCTACATTCTGACTTGGCAGCACTGTTGTCACTCTTACTAGGTAGGCCAGACAAGTAGATAAAAAGTCATTCTCAGCAGTAAGAATAGTCTAAATCAGAGCTGTAACAGTTTTGACAGTGGGGAGGAAAATTGCACTCATCAACAACCTTCGTAATACTCAAAAAAGAAACTGTTTTTGCATTACATTTAGGTTGTTTTGGGCACTAATTGCTTGGCGTTAGTGATCAAATACCATACATTTGACAAGGTTTGTACGCACAGCAAATATTAATATCAATAATGTAGCTGGAAAAATTAAAGCAGCTTTCAGACACACTGTCATTCATGAATTATTATTCTTCTGCTTTAGGAGGACACAAGCACATCCTATTAAAAAGAAAGACCTGTCTATTGTTATGAAAAAGGAAATAGAATTTTTAAACTTTAATAATCGTTGGGCTGTTTTATGCAAGGCTGAGATTTGGAACAGAGATCATATCACTGATTGCTCTCTCATCTTTCTGGACTTTACTGTAACATCCAGAACTACTGATAAAAGAGAGTTGCTTAAAGAAAAATATTACATGCTCACAGAAACAAACAAAACCAAAGACATGGAACGATTTGCAGACAACTGCTTGCATTAAAATATGTTATTTAGCCACTAAGCCTGTGCAAAAATACAGAATAAGGTCCAAGCTGTGACTCATCTGAAGCCAGGCTGCTTCATAAGGTCAGATGCCTCTGCACTGCAGCATCAGAAATGGGACCGCCTGCATGCACCAAATGTCACTGCTCTCCCAGTTCTAGGGGGCCTGAATACACCAAACTTTCAGTGCTGGAGATGAATGCTGGATATTCAACAACAGTGTGTAGTAACAGCTAGTAAACTTAAAACTGAATAAATTCTGGGAACATAAGATTCAGTAATCAGTTTTACCACTGAGCTTGTACAACTTTTTTCGGTTTTTTTAGTTTATTTCCATCAGGTAGAGGAGCAGAATAAAGTCTTTCAAAGTGCACTGGTCTGTCACCAAAAATGCATGACTACACTGAACACCACCAGTAAGCTCAAAAGCAAAAGGATGAACACAATTTCAAATAATTTAAGATAGGATGTGAATGGACTGCTGATTAGACCTTGTGCATAACTCTAAAGCTCTTTCAGGAGACCAGAGTGCTTTACTGTGAACTAATATCTAATCTTGAATTATTTATTCAGAAGTTCAGCTATTTAGTCAATAGTTCTGCTCTGAGACAACAGAGTCATATTAAACTGGTGCAAAGTGAACTCAGTCAAGTCTTTAACTGATCAGTACCCTGTGGTGTCTAATGAAATAGAGTTTTAGTTTGATGGCATACTTTTCAGGTTAGAAATTTTTTTTATTTATAACTCATCACAGCATTCTTCATTACTCAAGACTGCCCAGCATAGTTTAGAGAGTATTCCTAACAGGTCATTGGCTGTAAAACTGATTTTTAGTTCAGTTTTTGTATCTTCCATAATTAATAGTGCTCTTTAACACAGAACAGTAAAAATTGACAGACCTTCTTGTTTGTTTGTTTCTTCTAAGCTCTGCTTCAGTGTTTCTTTCATATCTTCATCCTCTTCACTATCTGAACCTTAAATGCACAAATGAAATACATTACACATTGCTTCTAATAAAGGTATTAACATTTCTCTTGCATTTCTCTTACTGTAACACCAACTGATTTGAAGAGAACATTTGCTATGATCTAAAAAAATCAAGATAAAAATAAATTCCAGTGGTAGTTTAAGACAGCAACTCAAGAAACAGTTATTTTTCAGCTACCTCCTTCCCCTTCTCCCCACAATCTAGAGGCAGATTGCTTCAATTTTTCATTATGTTAAAGCAACAAGAAATAATAGGTGCAGAAGCTACTGTGTCTACTGCATTTAAACATGATTCACTTTCTATAAATTACTCACTTTCTATAAAATGTATCATGGATTTAATTATGGGAAGAAGTGCCTTAGTGTGTCTCTGCCTACACATGACTGCAGCTGTGTTTTATTGCACAAATACTGTATTTGAACAATGGAGTGCTAAAACTCAACCAAGCAGTGCAATTCAGCAGATGTTGCTGTTCAAGTCTCATATGAGCAGAAGGTTGATAGACTTAGTTTAATCTGTTAATTCATTACAACCCAGCCCAGCCAAAACTCCACAACCTTTCCCTTTCTTAACAGCTGGTTAAGAAAGGCTGGTTTCCAGCTCCAGAAGAACGGCTTTATTTTGAAGTGTCTAGTGTACCTGAAGTGGTGTGGGGTTTGGTTGGTTGGTTGGTTGAGTGTTTTGTTGGTTGGCTTTTTCCCCATTAAACAGAGGCGCAGTAAAGTACAGGTTAAAAGCCAAGCCAATGAGTCACGTTATGCATTCATGCTCCTGCTACAGGCTATTGCTATTTTGGGAGATGGTCTCTGTAATGAGGTCTTACAGTATTAGCAATCAACAAGGTCTCCTGCAGTCATACCAACAGAAGCACTCCCCTTAAAGTCATCACATTTATTAATACATTTATATACTTCTGATTACATTAACCAACAAAGAACTTTCTGATATGGCCATCTAATTTACTGTGTGACTTCTGGCATTTTGAATTACCCAACTTAGCTATTCAAAATGTCAAGTACGCTTCCAAAATTTGTTTTCAAACCTCTGACACACAACCTGTTTGAGCACAACCTTGCTGACTTTCCCAATTCCAGGAATAAAAATTCCAACAGCTGGTGTCCAACAGTGATCAGCAGCCCAAAAATACACCAGAAATAGATAGTTAAAATGGTATTTCTCCACTTACTTGGCAGACTGACTGTGAACTCTTTGGAGCTGCCTACTATTTCTTGAGCAGAAGAGATACTAATTTTTACATCATTTTCCAAAGCAAAGGAAAGAATAATCTACACCCCCTCATCCCCCAAAGCAGTCACTACAATTACTAATGAAAGGGAGGAAAAAGTACAAAGGAAAGGCTTTTTGCAAGTGGCTTCTCCCTTATTAACTATCCTTTTAATCTTCCAGCCTCTAAGACATGTCAGACCGTCTAAAAAGTTTGATGCCTGTTAGAGGTGGAACAGTTGAAGCAATCAGTCTTGGCTTAGTACACATCACATGAAAAGACTTCCAGGGATGGGACATCCACAGCTTTTCTGGGCAACTGGTCAAGTGCCTCACTATCCTCCGAGTAAATAATTTCATCCTATCATCTAACTCATATCTTCCTTCTTTTAGTACGAAATTATTCCTCCTTGTCTTGTCACTCCCTGCCCATGTAAAAAGTTCTTTTTTATAAGGCCCCTTTAAATACTGGAAGGCCACAATGTGGCCTCCTCAGAGCCTTCTCTGCTCCAGGCTGAACAACCACAACAATCTCAGCCTTTCTTTCCAGCTCTCTGATCATCTTTGTGGCCTCCTCTGGACCCACTCAAACAGATCCATGACTTTCTTGTGCTGAGGACCCCAGAACTGGACACAGCACTCCCCGTGGGGTCTCACGAAGCCAGAGCAGAGGGGCAGAATCCCCTCCCTTGACCTGCTGGCCACTTCTCTTTTGATGCAGCCCAGGATGCCACCGGCCTTCCAGGCTGTGATCGCACACTGCTGGCTCAGGTCCAGCTTTTCATCCATGAGAACCCCCAAGTCCTTCTCCACTCGTCTGTTCACATGCAGCTCTTCTCCCAGGCTGTACTCATGTCTGGAATTATCCCCACCCAGGTGCAGCACCTTGCGCTTGACCTTGTTGAACTTCATGAGGTTCTCATGGGCCCACTTCTCAAGTTTGTCCAGGTCTTCCTGGATGACATCCCACCCTTCAGTGGTGTCAGTTGCACCACTCAGCTTCATGCCATCTGGAAACCTGCTGAGGGTGCCCTTGATTCCACTTTCTGTGTCACTAGAAAAGAGACCAAAGAGCACTGGCCCCAAGACAGAGTCCTGGGGGTCACCATCTGTCACTGGCCTTCATTTTGACATGGAGACACTGACCACAGCCCGCTGGCTATGTCCATCCTGCCAATTCCTTATCCACCAACAAGTCCAGGCAGATGGTACCACAGCCTTCCCTTGTCAAGCACTGCAGTTCCTCCATCATAACACACCACCAGACTGGTCAGGCAATGTCACAGAATGGTGGCTATTGGAAGAGACCTCTGGAAGTCATACTGTCCAGCCTCCCAGCTCAGTCAGAATCATCTACTACCCAGGACTCCGTCCAGATAGCTTTTGAGTACTACTGAAAAGACAACGTAGTGGGGAGCTCCAAACTTGTCTGAATGAAGTGAAAGCATCACCTTCCTCAGCCTACTGGCAACAATCTTCCTAATGCAGCCCAGGGTACTGTGGGACCTCTCATCCACCAGAGCACACAAGAGCTCACGGTCAACTTGGTGTCCACTAAGACCACCAGGTTCTTCTCTACAAAGCCATTTCCCAGCTGGCTGACTCCTGGACAGCATATATTGATGCCTGGGGCTGTTTCTCCCCAGATGCAGAACTCTGCACTTCCCTTTGTTGAACTTCATGAGATTTACTGCGAGTCCACTTCTTCCCTGTCAAGGTTCCTCTGGATGGCACCACAGTTCCTGTGGTGTATGAACTGCCACTCCCAGTTTTGTGTCATCAACACACTTGCTGTAGGTATGCTCTGCCCCATCATCTAGGTCATTAACAGACATTAGAAAGGCTCAGCCCCTGTACTGGGACACAGATGGTTCCTGACCCCCATGCCACTGATCACCATGTTCCAGGTCTGGCTGTTCAGCCAGTTTTCAATACATCTCAGTTTTCTCATGCAGCTCACACTTCGTCAGCATATACTGCTGATACTGCTGGCATCTTCTAATGAAGAATGTTTAATTTTGAGAAACTGGGCATGTCCTGTCCCTCTTGATAAAATCCTCAGCACATGCTGTAGCTCCCAACTCCTTTGGTGTCAGAGGAAAAGCAGCTGCCCAGTTTCAGAGGCAAGAGATCTTAAGATCTCCTGTACTGTTCTCTAGTACATTTTGTCAAATACACATCAGGTAAGAACTTCTGACTGTACCTCTTCTTTCAAAAGAAAGCCTACTGCTCACTACTGACCTCACATACTGACATATTCCTGCTGGAAGAACAAGAAACCAGGAAAGCAAACTCTGGATGAATATAGAGCTCAGAGTGATTTTTTTTGACATTTCATATCTCTCAGAAACCTGTTCTGGGGAGAGACTGGTAACTTACACAGAATGTAAACACCACCCACTGTCTTCCCATCAAAGCACCACAGCTTGAACTTGGATTAGCTGCCCACACAGCTCAGGGTAACATCCCCCCACTATATCTTCTTCCATATCCCCCCACCAATCTTCTTCTTTTGCAACCACCCCAGTTACCACCAACCCTTTAACAATTTCCATCAGGTTTATCACCAGAGACTCAAATTCCCTTCCCCAGCCTTCCTCCTGCTCCCTTACCACACAACACACCCCTTGTCCACTGTACAGTCTCACACCCCACCTTCATTTACCTCCTAAAACATCCCTTCTCTTAGTCTTTCCAGTAACTTCCAATCTCACCTGCCCCTTTCCCATTCCAATGTACAGTGGCATTCACAACACACTATCTCTCCAACCACTGACCCTTCTCCTTTTACAGCTGCTGTCTGGAGTTTTAGTGCTACCTTATAGGTACAATTTGTTAACTCAGTCAGGATCCTGGGAATTACTTAACCAAAATCTTTAGATCAGTACCCCACCCTTACCTTTGTTAGCAATCACACTTGGTATGTGTGGCCATGCTGCCTTTAAAATACTTTCCTTGGCTTCTAGAATCTTGTCTTTTATTCCTTTTTTCATATGTCCCTGGAGGATCCTTCCCATATACTCTTCCCCAGTACTTACTGCTCTAATTTCTCTTCATATTAAGGTAATATCATCTGTAAATGCAAGTACAGCTACTCCCTGCTGAGGGTTACCACCATACAAGACCTCTTTTCCCCCATGCAAAGCAAGCTTCACTCTATGTATCTCTGCCTACAGTTGCTCATTCAAGTGTAGGACAAATAAAAATAAAGCTCTCAAGCTGCCACTCTCCTCCAATTGCATTTCTCAGAAACTGTGGCCAATACCATTACAGTCACTCAGACTTTCGTCTAACTTTTATCTTAGACTCTGTAAAATTCAAAGCCACATTTAAGCTAAACCTCAAGAATTTTTTGTGTATGATCTGAGTGGTGAGGTTTTCCCAGTTCATCCGCTGGCCTACAATTGTTCAGACTCATTATCTTAGGTCTCAGTACATTGCTTTCTCCCTAGGACATACATACAAGAGATGCCATTGACATACCAAACCCAGTAGTAACTTCCTGCTGTAGCTAACACAAGGTTACAAGTGAAGAGTGACTTTCTTATCACTCCCTACTGCAACAATAAAGGAATATATTACTGGAGAAACTATAATTCATTAATGGTGCATCACTCTGCAGATGCTCATGCCCTTCACATTCAGGAAAGTGGGGGCTGGAGGCTGTGATTTGCAATCTGTGTTAACTGCTGGTTTGGAAAAAGCAGAGATGGGACAGATGTAGCATTCATACTGGACCTCAAACTGGACCACACACAGACATTCACCCATGAAAATTTTCACTGTGGAGAAGAAAAGCAACTGTTCTCACTGTCTTCTATAAATTTGTTCTTGTGTCCTCTTAAATTATTTTGTTGGATGTACGTAAAATAAAAGATTTTGGACATAGTGGGAGCTAGGAAGCTTGGGAGCATTCATTAAAATGAACTGAAATCCTGCTCTTCCAAACAAAAACTCTAATGGAAGCTGCATTTAGTAGTATTTAAACACTTCAGGCAAGAGTAGCAGATTGAAGATGTAGGCTGGCAGCTCCATCTGAGCACAGTGAAATGTATTTTATGGGTCAGTGAAAGAGGTATGGTGGCTATCTGGCGGACAACACTACATTCAGTACACCACTGACTCTGACAGGCTCATGAGACAGACTGGCTCTTCAAAAGAAAGGACAAGAAATATTTTCAAAAATTTGTTCTTATTATTTAAGAGTCTGTTTTACCTAAGAGCTCAGTCACTGAAGGATCTCATTTAAACATAACTGGGAGAAATTACAGTTACACTAGACTTATACAAAAATAATCTGTCAACCAAAAAGTTGTTGCATTCCTGTCAATGGAATGGATGGATATGATGACCCCAACCTACTATCAGCTTTGCCCTCAACACTGTCCAGCACTCATAATAAGTGTACTTTCAACACAATGGATATGATATCACCAAGACATAGACAATGGAATGATGATATTTTTCTGCACACTACTGGGTTTTTTTGTTATAAAGTAAGACATTGAAAATTCTTCCCTTCCACCCTTCCCAAACCACTCAGTTAATATGCAGCAAGCTCTTCTCATGTGTTGTGGCTTCAGCATAAAAGCAAAAACCTTCATTTATGAACTCAGGCTTAGCAGCAGCAGAGGACAAGTAAGAATGCCTACTCTTTTCATACCTCAAAGGAAGTTCAAGCATCTCCTCCAGCCAAGAGTATCCTATAGTAACATACAGTTGGTATCATATTGCAACATATGCAGAAAATATTATTTTATTACTTATTTTAAAATAAATGCCGTACTATAGTTCCCACAGCAGTTGTGCTGGTAAAACAGCTCACAAGATGCACCTGTCAGATTGCCACATCCAAACACAGGCCAGGTGCTCAGAAGCTAATGATAGCTCTGTCAAGGTGATTTAGGGAAAGAGCTTTTTCATGTTGCAGCTTATCCAATATCAACAACAGTCTGATATTTTTCAACATGATTCTCTGTCCTGTTTCTCACCTACTTCTCCCTCCAGAATAATAGCCATAGGCTTAAGAGAGTCACAAAGCAAGCAATTCTTGTTTGCATTTCCTTTTACTCAGCTGCTTTTCTGTAACAGGTCAACAAGTTATACCAGCCTATGATACACTGCACAACTTTCCATCTCAACCCTCCGATACCGGTTTTGCCGCATTAAGACTTGCAAATGACGGCTGATGCTGCTGAGCCACACAACGTGTGTGTACTATGTGGTGGCTTGATCTTTTTAAAGAAAAATTTTATAAACTCTTGGTAACAACATCATCCCACAATGCAGCAAATACAGACCTATTATGAACAGTGAAGTCTCTAATATTCTGTTTTAATACACATCAGAGACAAAGACAGCTTTTGCTGTTTGGGTCCCCCCTTGCTGACACTGACTAAAAAAGGGGACAATTTTGTTCCTTACAAGTTTGTTAAGGAATGCTAACAGCCAAAGGAATCGTGTCATTTCATCAATTTCCTGTTCAAGGATTTTTTTTTTATAATGACCACATGTGCAACTCAAGTAGAACACACAATGAACAGCCAGGCAGCAAGTTAAGGTTTACAGCCTCCAGGTAGGGCCAATTACCATAACAGTAAATATTAATGTAGTAAAGGACACTGAAAGAACTGTTAAATTAAGAAACTTCTAATGCTTGGGGTGGCCAGAAAACTCTGTAAGCACCTCTTCTATATCAAAGGTACCTAAATGTTGTTACCTTTTTTTTCCAGAAAGCTGTTTAATTATCCTATTTTTTTTCCTTTTATCAGTCAATGCCAATTAATAATTCAGAGATAGCACTGCAATCTTCTTTGTGGAATAGCAGTACCATGTTATAGCTCTCATAAACTTGTATCAAGGCTAGCAGTGTAAGTTTTCATACCACTGTTTAGGGCTAATTTGTTGTGCTTTTGGAGAGTTGTAAATTCATGGAATATTAAATAAATATTCCACGAATTTACAACTCTCCAATATCACAACAAAAAGCCAGAAAAAGCAAAAATGTCCACAGAGAAATGTCAAGTCTTCCAGGAAAACAGCAAAATACTTTGAAATGTTGGTCAGTATTAAAATTCATCTCAGCTCTGGTATCCTTTGGATGAAAATGAGCTGGCTCAATCCCCTTTGATTATCCTATATAAAACCAATGTAAACATGTTAGCATGCCATTACAATCTGGCACTTTAGAGAACTCAAAAACTTCCACTGAGATTTTTTTCTCCAAATGGGTGTGTGAAGACACTTATCAAATGATAGGAAGTAGCTAGGAGGTCCACGTTAAAATAGACAGAAGTGTTTTGAGAAATAATGGTGCTTTAGCAGGGTCACATTTGTTTCAGACACAGAATAAATCAAGCCAAACAGATCTGAGAACAAATTGATAACTATGCACACAAGAGTGCTTTAAACAGCTTCTTCTGAACTGAAAAGGAGTTTTCAGATTCAAACATCAGTTTTGTCTCCTGATATAACAAAGAACACAGGGATGACATAGTTTTTATACTGAATGAAAAATAATTAAGTCTGTTTTCAAAACATGCCCAAGCATAATGATTTTCTAATCTATTATTCATTGAAATACCACTACAAAACAAGAAGCACCAAGCAACAGTTTATGTTACCAGTGTAAGTGTTCCATTTTTTTATTGGAAAGAACTATCAGTTTACTGGAAAAATTGTGTTTAATGTTTACTTTCTACCTTTTGTGGTATCTGAAATGCTGTTTAGCAAGGCACACATCATGTCTCCTTCAATGTGGTGAGGATTCAGGATGCGAGCTGACCGCTGGGTCATTTTAAACTGGTTTTCCAGTTCCAGGAAGCTTTTGTCTCCAGAAAGAACAGTGAAAGGAATTTGCTTGGGCAGGTGCTCATCCAGACGACCGGCCTACACAAAACAAAAAACAAGTGTTGAACAGAGATCATGTTTTTATCTCATGGCATTTGGCTAGCTTTGTGCAAGACACTTCATTTGAAAGTTTTCTACAGCAATTTATTCCTGCTTTTATTATCCAAGCCACATCACCCCACTGTGAAAGGCACTGTTTCAAAAGTTTGATGCTCATTTCTTCTCTATGCACAACAGATACTGGTGATGGTTACCAGAACAGTACAGATGGAATATGGAACAAATTCCTAAAAAGCAGCATTTTAGAACTGTCTCTACATAAAACAAGTCATCTCTGCAGAGCATTTTAAAAGTAACAAAAAGCATGATGAAACAAAACCACTGTTGCAAAAATGTGCTTATACAGTTAGATAGGTAGTAATTTATTTAACTGATGAAGCATTATATGGCCGCAATCTGCACCAGGGGAGGTTTAGATTTTCACTGAAAAGGTTGGAACAGGCTGCCCAGAGAAGCAGTGGAGTCACCATCCCTGGAGTGTTCAAAATAATTTTTGAACAATTAAGGACATGGCTTAATGACAGTGGTTGCTGGGTTGATGGCTGGATTTAATGATCTAGAAGGTCTTTTCCAACCTTAAAATCTATGATACTACATTAGGAACATGAGGCCCTGTGTCATCCCAGATTCCTGTCCCTCACATGCACATCCCCAACCCTGCCAAACCCCAAAGTCTACTGAATAAATGCACTGCTCTTTGTCAGCTCAACAGGGTCTGTGAAAGCAGCACCCATTCAACTCCAGCCATTGTAAAGATGGCTCGAGATTTGGGCTACTTGAAGAGAAAGGAGTTCTATATCACTCTCAAAGAGAAACTGTAAGAAGTGCAGGTTTTTTACTCTTCATTCCCTAACCAGTTCCCTTCCCCTCCACAACAGACTGTTGTCCTATTCAGGCTGATTTTTAAGTCACTTCTCGACCACCTGACCCCACTCAATCCAGGTTTATCATTCTTTATAGGGGACACAGAAGTGTCATGGAAAGAATCTAGAAATGTCATCTGCCATTAGTACTCATCATCAATAGCAGATACCATCTGCCACCCTTCTCTGGGTACAGGACACAATAAAGCAAGCGTGCCCTAACTTACATGAACACAGAGAGCAAAGTCTGCTGCCTCTCTTCTGGTACTGCAACGCGGATGAAGAAAGAAACATCCAATCCTCTTAAGATAATTGTAAATTTTGCAATGCACTGGAGGCTTCCAGTTGCTGTATCCTCCTATACAGTGAAGGGGAATAATAGTAACAATAATAAAAACCAAACATGATAAACAAACAAACCATGAATTTTGGTAGAAACACCTCTGTGAATTAAGAATGCAAGAAGCCAAAAGCAAATATAAAACTCTCTTTAAAGACAGAATTTACTGACCAGTGTGAAAGCTAAGAAAAACATATAATCCAAATCCCCTCAGCATTCTTGTTCTTCAGAGAGAAGGCAAAAAAGTAGCTAGCCTGATGCTACTCTATAAATTTTGTACAATATTTTTTCTTCAAATTCTGAAAAGCTTATCTTCTAGATATCATGTGCTTTTAGACACAAGGATGTGTTTTTCTCCAGTTTGAAGCACAGTTGCGGAATCAGAAGAGCTCTGGAAACATAGTACAAGTAACAGAAATGCTTCTCTTAGGGAAACCTGTACAACTGGAGTTACACAGTCAACATGCACTCTAACTGCCTGACACATCCCATGTCAGAACTCATTAAAAAGAGGATCCAAAATCTGGAGGAACAGCTCAGAGAAATGCTTGAGTCCTGACAAACCCACAGATGCAGTCAAGGACGAGCAAAATGAGGCTACAACTGGGAAAAAGATGCAGGAGTTTTCTAAAAAGTATGCTAAACATGTAGTTAACAGGCTAGGAAAATAGGTGGATAATAAAGATGAGCTGAGTACAGACAAAATCAGGACCAGACTGAAACAAGTTGCAAGGGAAAGGAAAGAAGCAGGAAGTCTCTCACAAAGGGAGGAAAAACCAGAGAAGCTTACCCCATAAAAATACATATGGCACCATAAAAAGGCAAGCAAATGGAAGGACAATTTGACCAGAGTGACTAAGAATTTTTTAACATCCCAATGGCTAACAAATAATGGGTCTGCACATGGAGTTGCAGACAAGAACAAAATGTTGCTTTATCTGCTAGATGAGAGTGGTTGGATGTAAGAAAGGATTTTGAATGGAAAATGAAAGCAGTCATTGATTGATGGCACTTCACAAGAGGACATGGTAAATTGATGTTCAAGTAACCAGGCTGAAGAGGATGCTTTACATCACATGTCCACCCACAGTCTGACAAAGAAAAGCATTCCTCAGTAGATTGCTCCTGTTTCCCCCCTGCCTTTTCAGCCTAATGGCAAGAAGATGATAACAAATTTTTGCGATCATTGTTGATAAGAGTCTACACAGAAATGATTTAGTGGAACCTGCCCATAAGAAAAAAATGCTATTTGCAAGTTGCTCTTGTCTGCCCTCAGCCACTGCTATTTGGGAAAGACTTGTAATCATAGCCCTGTTTTTGCCTGCATAAATGTACAACATAAGCATTTGACCAGGGCAGCTGAAAACAATGATAGACCTGTATTTATGTCGTTTGTTAGCCCACAAATGGCTTAAAGACAACTGAGTATCTGAAGACAGAAACAATACAGAGTCCAGACAATGCAATGGAGGAACTCAAAGCAAAGCTAAGGCTATAGCAGAAACAGAAATAATAGAAATAATGCAGATATATAGTATAAAAATTATAATTAAAAATTCAGAAATGTTTTCTGGGAAATGCAGGAAAAAATGTTGCTATATGTTCACAGGTTAAACAAAGAAGAATAGCATGCCTCAAGTAACTGTACAAATCATCATTATGAGAGGGTACCTACAAAATAGATCCAGATGTACTTGGGAGCCTTAGTGCTCCCAGGCTCAAAACCAATACAGTTGACACTAAAACTGGTAAATATTTTTTTAACATGAATTTGGTCCATTTTATTCACAAGTAACTCTTTAGCATATCTTTTTAGTTCAGGTGCCTCAGGGGCCATTCCCATGAGGCAGCCTGCATGCAGCAAGCCCATTAGGAAGTAAAGAACTGAGTGGTGCTGATATGGGCTGTGCTGTGCCATCAGGCACCTGTGTTTGGAACATCTCTGGACACAAAACTCCTAACAAGCAGATACCAGATTACAGGTTCAGGAGCACAGATGACTGAATCTCTACCACTCTACATTAACAGCTATACTTGCTCTACCTTCATCAGCTAACTGAAGAATTTGTTTCTAAGAGGAAAAAAAAAAACTGACCCAGGCATCAACAGATCTTTGTACAACCTGAGCAGCATGACAACTCTCAGCTTTCAGAACAGCCTTGATTATCTTTTATGGGAAGAGATAATGAAAAACACTTAGCAAGGAAGTGCAATGCAATAGTGTTTAGCAAGTGTAAAACATACCTGACCTACAAATCTGGTATGATGATGCCTGTGTTTCAGGCCATTCATATTTTGAAACTATCCCTTATCTATATTTTACTGAAGAAATTGATGTACCACAGACAAAATAATTGTAAAGGGAGATACAGAAAAATCCTGTAGAAAAAGCAGGTGGACAAGCAGTTGGTTCAAAAACAGTCAGATAAGCAAAAGCATCAAGTTAAAGGGATGCTACTGGCAGACTTTGCAAAATGGTATGATCTTTAAGGTCCCTTTCAACCCAAACCATTCTGTCATTCTATGAAACCCATAACAATGTGAGTTCCATCAATCACTGCTATCTTTAAGATGGGACATACACCTATTGTTGTACAGGATGACCACAACCACTCTCTACAGAACAGGCCAGAGACAGAAGAAAATCAGAAGTCTAATAAGAGTGCAAAATCATGCCTTCTGGAACTAAAAATCCAAACCAAAATAAAAAATCCCAGCCTTATGAGAAGGACTTGGGAGTTAATATGATCTCTGAGTATTACGGGTGCCTTGATAACTATGAAAATATGACACAGCTGAAGTAAGTTATAAGGGAAGCCAGAAAGACTTCTAAGGAGTTCTGCAATTCTGGAAATATTCTACAAGGACTAGTACAAGCAGTGGAGGTTTAGATAGAGTTTGAGAAGTTCAAGAAGCAATGTTATAAGCCTAGTGCCTACTTGATCTTGCTCTTCATTCTCTCAGATTCAAGGAATCCCTGCTCAAGTACATGTGTAGACTTGTTAATCTTATCTTTTAATTTACTTCAAACATTTTTTACCTTGAAAACCCCAGATAAACGTCCCTTGGTTCAGGTTAGCTGGCAGCTGTGTGAAAAAGCTTCCCCAGTTGTCCAGATCCACCAACACAATGTGAGTCATGGTACTCAGATAGTCAAGATCAGGAAGTTCACCATCTTCAATGGGATAAAAAGGACACATTTAAAATTCATGTGACTTTCTGGTCAACCAACTCGCTTTTGAAAACTCTTCCAGTCACATATGTAAGTGAAAAGTCACAAAAAGAAAAGCTACAAAACATGATGTTATCTGGTGACTGCATATTAACTGAATTGGCACTTAATAATGCACAAATTAGAGAGAAGAGTAGAATCTGACTATATGATGGTGCAGACCTGCATAACTTTGTGGTAAGCACAGAGAGCTGTCATCCTGCACCAAGACATTTTAATAACTTATTTAATATCCAGCTGTGTGTGTACCCCTGACTATGGCAAGTCTCTGTGACATTCAATTGCTTGCATGCATAAAAGCACATAAAATGTTTAGATATGCACTTTTTGCCATACTTCTAACATAAAATGTCAACCTCTTAATCAAAAGCATTATGACACCCCTAGTAATCACAGAACACTTCCAATTTCTGAACACAAGAAAACAATACATACCCAGAATATAAATTCTCAGTTTTTTGGCAAGCTAAGAAAGCTGAGATGATGGTATAACAGCATTGCCCACACAGAAAGCACTAACAGGCTCATAAATATTTATATCTATAAAAAAAGCAAGTTTTTTTTGAATGTGTATGATTGATCACTTTTACACTTCTAGGCATTAGATCCCTAACTAGGGTGTCCTTGATGGTCCTCTTCCTTTTAACACCAAATTATGCTCCAAACTAATTTGAAAATCAAATGTTTTGGTCTCAGAATTCTCACATCTGCCTTTTTTGTTTGTTTGGGGTTTTTTCGTTGGTTTTTTTTGTTTTGTTTTGGTTTTGTTTTTTGGGTTTTTTTTCCCCCAAGACTTCATATAAATGGCATATAACAATAAATTCTGGAGTCAGAGTTTTGGAAACCCAATTACTGAGAATTCGGTATTTGAGAAATAACAGGTACTAAATTCTGAGCTCATTTATAGACTGGATGCAACCAAATGGTATGTGACATGTACTGACAATGAAACAGTGTGTTAAGGACAGCAATACTTTTCTAATGCTGAAAAAATTTTCTACATACTTTCACTAAATTCTTCAGGCTGTTGTAAGTCCTCAGTTTTTATTTTCTTTCCCTCTCTTGGGCTCTGCAGAGAAGAAAACTGTGGTCTGCCCTGAATTTTGGATGGAGATGTTTGAAATCGTTGCCTATGGGGTTTTCTGACCACACAAGCCCCACTTGCTGAAAACTTGAATACTGTGTCTTCTGATTCTGATGCAAGACTTGACAGATCAGGTTTCTGCAAGAAGCAGTGTTTCATGTGATAATGCTGATGCGCGCTTTGAAGATCATCAAAGTTCTTGCTGCATGCAGCACATCTAACAACATACATCTCTCCCTTAGATTTTACTGACTTGTGACTCTTGAGATGGCTGTTCATATCAGCAATATTCTGTGCCGTTGCAGAACACAAGCAGCATCGAAACCATAAGTTTCCCTTCTGCAGCATGGCCTTCTGACAGTTCTCATGATCGTTCCTCCTGTTTATTTTGGAGATGTAAGTTGTCCGGCAACCACAGGTTAAGCGGTCTCCCTGCTCGACTGGGAGGAAGTCCTCATCTTTTTTTATCGACAGTTCCATCTGCTCAGGCACAAATGTATAGTCCATGCTATGAAGCGCCTTGTAATGGATTAGAAATTCTTCCTCTGTGTTGAAGAAGAGATTACCACAAAGGCCACAGAAGTATTTAGTCTGCATCTCCTGATTATGATGCTCTTGGAAGTGTCGCTGTAGAGTTCCTACTTTCCGAAAATGATTTCTACATATGCCACATGAGTACCTGTGAAATGCATGGCTTTCTAAGGACATGCAATGTTGTTGAACACTCTCTTCAGACTCAAACATCTCCTCACAAATGCGGCACTGCCATTTTCCCACAACAGGACCACTTTTAGGGGACACTTCCACAGGGCCAGAAATGCAGTCTTCATCTCCACCTGCAGAAATGCTCACTGCATCAGAAGCAGATGGCATAGGCTCATCTTCTACAGCTTCTTGCTCATAGTAGTAACTATGCCCACCATGATTTTCAGTTATGTGTCTCATAATATCCTCTTCTCTAAGATCTACAGAGCATGCTCTGCACCAGAGAAGAAAATTAGTCAAGTGTGCTCCTCCATGGAATCGACTCATATGCAGGCGGATAATGCTTGAATTTTCAGCCAGCTTTCCACACACAGCACACTTGTGACAGATCCTATTTGCCGATAAAATGTGCTTTTCTACAGACTCTTCTGTAGAAAACTTTTGAAGGCATTCACAAAACCAGGCTTTTACTTTGGAAGCACTACCTTGACTTTGGTTTGCAACTTTATCTTCACTTTTATCTTCTGAATTACTCTTGCGTTTTGAAGGGCTAGACCCCATTTCACTGGAGGACTCATCTGGACTCAAATGTCTTTTAAGCAGTGGTCTTGACCGTTCCACAATGTAGGCCAAATGAGACTGATTTTTATGTTTTCCATTGACATGGCAGAACATCAAGATTGACTCTTCCAGTGTAGTAAAAACTCTAATGTTATGCTGAGTGGTTTGTTCGTGTTGGGTCATTTGATTCTTATCAGCAAACAGTTCATCACAGTTCTCACAGTAACCTTTCATTTTAAATATCTCTGCAACTTGGGAGATGCTTTTTTTTGACAGTGCCATGGGCCCAGAATTATAACAACGTGTTCTAGAATGGATAAAAAACATTAAGAGGTTATATCACCACCTGAAACATTTGTAAATGAAACTTTCAGATGTACTTGATATATTACCAAGTAGCTACAGCAGTAAGAGCACACTGTTTCCATGCACTATGTACTTTAACCCACCTACCAGCTTGCCAACAAAACCATGCAATGTATATTTTGTCCCTGAAATTTGAAGAGAATTAGGTGCTAATTTCCAAAGCTAGCATGTAGATTGATGCTTATGTTTTTGACTGTACATTTTCAAAATCAAATGATGTCAACTTCGAAATAGTGGAACAGCAAAAAGCTTTTGTTGCTCTGTTAAAGAAAATACAAAAAAGAACCTGACATTGATCATCTTTCTGCAGTGTGGGGTAAAGTTATGTGCAGGCTTTTGATTGTTTATTCAGGAAGTAAACATTCAGATGGTCCTAGCTGCCCTGAAATCCACTAGTATCACTAAAAGCATGTCTGCACACCTGTCATTGATCTATGGATGTTCACATTATAAAGCCCACTGCCTTTCACAAACCTGAAATGAGCTGTTAATTCCATATGTGAGCGCAGTATCTTGAAGCAGGACATACACTTCACTTGGAAGGAGACCTCTTTGCACAGAGATATCAAGAGGTTCTTTGCAAAAGATGGGAAAGGTAGTGGATGGCCAGACTTCGTTGCATCTGTAAAACAGAATGGTAGAAAGTGCAACCACATGTTAGAGTTTTCCAATAGAATTTCAGCTCTCTGATGACATAATTACTACTGTTACTTGTCTGCCACAGGGTTCAGAATGCAAGTTAACAAATGTCAGCTGAGCTACAGTAACTGTGCAATGGAAGGTGTAACTAAATCCTGATTATTTTTTTTAACTTCTGTAACTATCTTCTACCTGAATCTGTTTGCATTGTGCTTTTTTGTACTCAGTGACTGATTTTACTTCCCTTTTCCTTCTTCTACAATGCCAGGTCAATATCTCTCTTAGGAAGGTTCTTACCTTCTTCTCCTCCACCTATTACCAGCTGTCTACTCTTACTACATAAAATTTTGTTTTAAGCCATACAGTATTTTTTCTGAAAGAGCACGCAACTTATTTAACAAGTTCCCAGATACCCTGACCATCTCTTTCTTTCTTTCACACTCTTAATGTTAATTCTTAAATTTTTAGATGCAGGACTTTCTGTTGTTCTGAGTATATAATCCACAGGTGACTCCTAGTACCAGCAGAGTAAGAAAATACTACTGAAAAGACAGTAGAAAATGGTTTATGGGTTATATATTGTTCATGTTCTGCATCTTAGCAGGCAAATTTTCTTGGATTTTTCTGTTTAAGTAAGATGTGATGATCAGCCGGCAGTAATTTGAGGTTATGCCTTTGAGCTAATTTCACTGGCAGATCTCAGACCATCCTGGTAATTATTAATCATGAAGCCTAACTAATACAAAGTAAAAAATGGAGCACTCAATTTTTTGTTCTGAGTTAAGCACTCTACATCTCTAAAGAAGAAAATACTAGTTAGTGCTTTTAATCTTTTCAAAGCAATAGCTCACCAGTAATCTTTTTTAAAACCTATGACCTGAATTTAAAAGCGTCTGCAGTCATCACATTCAGAATTAATAATCTATTTGAGAATAAAAGTACATTAGAGTGACAAGGCATAAGGGAAAATATAACCATGCAGCTGATTGTCACTTCACTACAAGAAGGCAGCAGTAGTGACTCAACCTGCAGGGGATTCCTTCAAAGCCTGCCTTTTCTGTACATTTCCTGCAGCCACTCTGGGGGATGGCAGAAGTCAAACACGTTTATGAAGATGAGAAATAAGTAAATTAATGCTTTTGGCCATGTAGGCTTGTTCAGAGAGTTGCAACATCTAAAACATGACCACTTAGCAGTTCAGCTAACAGCAAAGTAAATGCTTTAATGCCAATTGCTTATGTCAAAAATAAAATCAGTACAGCTATGTTGGGCATTAACCCTGTTTGCAACACCATGATCAGACAGATCTTTCCTCTGGACTTTATTAAGCATGGTTCAGGATGTTGCCAGCTCACAACATAACCAGGATTTCAGCCTTCAGCAGGCACGTATTCCTTGCAAGCCATCAGACCAGCAGCAATGCTCCAGCTAAGCACTCTAAATTTGCAATTATATGGAAAAGACATTTTAACAAGTCTTTGCCATCAGGAATGCCAAGGACACTGACAAGAAAAATAGCCTCCAAGCACACTACAGACAGTAAAGTAAGGGGAAGGAGCTGAACAGCCACTCTGACTGGTATTGAAAAGAAATTTATGTGTTTTGCTCTGAGTCTCCATCAACATGCTAAATGTAAAGTTACACAAGAAAGCAGTTGCATGGAGCCACTGGAGGATGAGAAGCTTATATGAGAGACTCAACAGCATCTCATTATAGCAAGTGTGATAGAGGAATTATTTCTACACAAAAATACAAATTTCAAAGCATCACATGTAAGATCTTAAAAGATAAATAAGAATTAATTAATAACAAACTTTAAAACCTTAAGCTTTTTTACTCAGCAGAATAATATAAGTCACTTCCTAGCTCAAGGATGAATTATCAGAGAAAATTAAAAGCAGTACACTTAGTAGCAACATACCACTCCGTTCAGGAACCTGGGCGAAGTGTTTCTCCTGTGACATATGCTGCCAACACTCATCTCTTTTGGTGAAAAGGAGGAAGCAGTTTGGGCATGCAAAACACTGAATATGCTGTGGAGGAATACCTTTTTTATGCCCATCATTTTTATTTAGCTGGAAGAGAAAATTATCTGTTTAGGAAAAAAATTAAGTCAAGAAACCAGGCATAGTTCTCATGTCCTCCCTTTCCTCTCTCATTTCTGTGGTAATATTTTCACTTTTAGGTTTTCAGCTACCACATCTGTATTTACCTACAGCCTACCCCTCTGCATTTCAGCTCACAAGACACAAGGAAGGGGCCAAAGTACCACTGTTAAACCAAGCTACTCATCCACCCTTACTACACCATCAATTACTCCACCCCCTTCTTGCACCACTGGGAGCAAGTACCTTCCCAGGGACTAAGGGCTCCAGCAATTCTTAGCTATTCCCTTTACCCAGGCTCTCAGAAAAAGCTCCCTCTGTCAATAAATCAGCTGTCTTCCCTCATGTAGTTCTCTCTAATCTTGCTGACCTCTAACTCCCCAAAATGCTGCTCCTCAGAGTAGCCCAAAAGGTCTGTGTCTTCTGTAGAAGTCAACTCCTTCCACCCACTTTGCCTTCTACATCAACTTCAGAGCTCTGCCTTCAGGGCAAAAATCCTTTAGTTCTGCTTCTGGTATTTTTGCTTGCCTTTCTACATCACTCCAAGAATCTTCATTACATGCTTAGAGCTTTGATCCAGATTATCTTCCCATTCCTTACATATCAAAGTAATCCCACCTTCCCACTGTCTGCAAGAGACACTCACTGTCTTTCCCCCACCTTGGCTGCTACTCCTGCTCATGTCCCTGAACACATGACAGGCACACAACTTTGAAGCAATGGAAAAAGGGCAGGGACACACTACAATGCACTCTTTCAGCTTCTCAGGTATGACTAATTATCAAGTTATTACTACAAGCAAAATTTAATCTGATTTTCAGAAAGTCTAACACTTCCCCAAATTTAATGCAGCTTCTGGAGACTTGGCAAGAATATTTGTTATCAGAACACCCAATTTTTAAAATGCTATCCACTACCCAATTCAACACCAGACTGCTTACATAAAACCCCCATCTTCTTTCGGCTGCTTCTCTTCGCTGTCAGTTATTCCACCCTAACTTCCTGCCTTTACCTTTCATAGTTTTAGAGATGCAAAAAAAAAAAAAAGGGAATATCTATCAACAACACCAATAGGTGGACAACACGTTCAAGACAGAACTATGATCCTCTGGAAAGCATATCAAAAAGTACAACCTAATTGTTACATCTAAAGGGAATACAGCCATGCTACACCAGGTGTTTGAAACACAGCAGAATCAGAGAAAACAATATTAAAAAGAAATAAGAGAGAAAGAGAGGTAAAGAAAGAACAAAACAAAAACCCCACCAAAAACCAATGCATAATTTTAAGTCTTAAGCCCTCTACTACATTCAGTCAGGTGAGTTATTTATCCTTATGCTCTTGCCTTAGATAAAAGATGTTCACTGTACTGCTGAGAGGTTGAAAATCTTTCACAGCATATCACACAGGCAAAAGCATTATGTGGGGGTCCATGTAATGTGACTGTTGGGTCACAAGGAGAATGATCAAACCTGGAGAAGAAGAAATAATTAGCAAACTAGTCCCCTCTAAATAGTCAAATAGCTTTTTTTAATAGGAAAAATTCTGTCCTTTGAAGCTATCAGACAAAAACCAATCTAAACTATAAAAATTCCTTACTTCCCCTATCATGAAATTTATCCTATACAGAGATGATTCTCCCTACAACTTACATGTTAAAATGGCCACTCTGGACAGAAATCATACTGCTTTAAAGGGAACTAACAAACCCCTAATTTCCTACGTAGACATTTAATAATTTATTTATTTTTACTAGTTCTGGTTGGGATGGAGTTCATTTTCTGTAGCAGCTTGCATGGCTGTTGATTTGGATTTATGAACAACAGTGTTGATAGCACAGTGAAGTTTTAGTTATTGCTGAGCAGTGCTTGCAGAGTATCAAGGTCTTATCTGTTTTTCAGACTGTCCCACCAGCAAGATGCTGGGAGACACAGCTGGGACAGCTGACCTCAAATGGCCAAATGGACATCCCACAGCATAAGACATCATGCTCAGCAATAAAAGCTGGGTGGAGGAAGGGGAGATAATTACTTGGAGTGATGTCATTTGTCTTTGCAACTATCACGTGTGATAGAGCTCTGCCTGTCAATTCCTTGTTTTCCTTTGCATGTGCACGCAGCTTTTGCTTTACTTATTAAACTGTTTTTACCTCAGCCCAGAGTTTTCTCACCCTTACCCTACACCCCACTAGTGTGAGTGAGCGAGCAGCTGTGTGGGGCTGAGCTGCCTGTGGGGGGTTAACCCATGACACTCTCCTCAATTTCTCACCATCCTGCCTAAGGACACATTCAGTAGTAAACAGGCAGCATCTGCTGGAATTGAACACTTACACACTGAGCCCTGACTAGCAATATCAGCTAAGAACAGAGACTACAGCTTTTGTTCCTCTTTCCCTGCATTAGGGACTTTTCTTTTTATCTTACCATCAACTTGTGTGAGTTAGCCTTTTGGTTTATTTCAAGTTTGGATGAAGATATAACCAAACTGGAGTACAGAAATCTGACTTCTCAAAAAACCTCAGAGATTAAAAAATGCTCAACAAGAGGAAAACATCAATTCTGAATGAAGAAAACACACCACACACACCAAGTAAAAAACTAAACCAAACCATCAAAAAAAACCCTCATGAAGTTCATCTATATAAACTGTAACATATTAATTGTCTCTCAAAATGGAGTTTTGTCAGTACAGGCAGTTAAAAGCAGACTTGATGCTGATGTCCTAAGTTTGAGCACATTCTTTCATAATTATTCCTGGCACTGAATTCTTGCAATGTATCTCCTTACCTTTGAAGGTGACCCAGAAGAAGATGTACGTTATCAAACTGTCTGTTGCAATGCATCACAGGACAACATTTGGGACTGCTGTTGACTCGACTCGGACCGGTCCTCTTAAAAATATCCCTTCTTCCTCCATTAACAGAGCCTGGTTTCAGACCTGTGTTCCAAAACAAAGTACTTAATCAGAAGCTGAATTACAGAGGCTTAAGAAAACAAGTAACACACAAACCCTAAAACATTCCAGAATCAAACTGTGGTGATTCTTAAAAGTGAACTAACAATCCACTCACTGTCCTTCAATCCTACTATAGTAAGTCTGCTCTTCCACTGTCTCTGTCTCTTCAATTCCCAGTAGTACAACTTTTCAAACAGTTTGAAATCCTTCCTCCAGGTACTCCAGGCAGTATTTTAAATTCATTGAACATTGTGAAGTTACACTTACTTACACCTTCCTAAACAACAGCTCAACAGTAATATTTTTTCTTCCTGGCAACTTGACTTATAAAAATAAATAACATTGCCTTACTGGTTTTTAGAAAATTTAAGACACGAAGTCTACATAGCAAAGCATTACAAGAATAGCTTTCATGGAAATAAATGTTTAGAAACTTTCAAATTATATGTTCTAGAATAATTAATACTGGAGGATTTGGTTATGCACAAGGCACCTGCAAGCTCAACATAATTTTCACATGTTCTGCTCTGTAATGCAGGACTTAGAACCCATCACTCAAACTTAGTTTTCTATTCTTACCTGGCATTTTTAACCACTGGTCTACACATAATCTTGCAGCTTCTGTATCACTGTGTTCCCGAATAAATTCTAGTTCTTGCAACCCATGAGCATATTGGGAATCAACTTTTTCCTAAGGGAAAAAACATACCAGACAATGTTGTGATCAAACTGAAAGAATAAAAGAAAAAGAAAAAATATTAAATATGTTTCTCATAATTTAAATATGGGTTCCTAAAATACACACCCACAAAAACCTAATGAGGGGAAAAAAATGTTACAACTAGACTGACTTCTACTTAATACAATAAAAATGAAATGTAATAGAAAAAAAAAGAAAAAGGTGTTTTCACTTTGAAGACTAAATTTACTTCTGCAGCTTGCACTACCTGATGAAGAGTGAAGAGCCAAGCAGGAGGAAAATATTTGTATTTAACAAAAGGATATTTAGCCTTCATTCTCAATCTGCTTTAAAAGCTACACAGTTACCTCTGACTCCACTTTACAGTTGAAGAACTGTATGTGGAGACACAAACAGATTGCCAAATCAAAGTGGCAGAGACACAAGGGGGATGGAAGCCTCCAGACTTCAAGGCTACCTTGGACTGTATCTAATCTAGCCTTTTACTCCATTGTACTACAGTTGCATAGTTTACCATAGACTGCAACAAGCTGTAACTATAGTAGAATCATGTGATTTTAAAAGCCTTTAACGGTGTTGAGAAAATTAGGGAAGTCAGCACATTTTCCCAACTCTGGATTTACATTCCTCCCTATTCAATTACATCAAGTTGTTGAAATTCCATTCCTTCAAGATGTCCAGCTCCCACTGAGAACAGTTCTACCATTAAGCCACTGACTGTATCTCCCAGTTTGTAACAAAATACATTCTTTTCAAATGGCTGCAAAGTGCAACTATTAGGACTCAATTTTAAAATCATGCCTTAAACATTGAAATTTTTTTCCCATTATGAAATACTACCTGATACAGATTTAATGCAGCAAACAGCTTCCTAAAAAACTTCAACAAAAGCAGATAAATAGCAAGGCTTGCTGCATGGTGGTTTGTGATAACTGTTATTTTTCAATTAACTGAAATATTAGAATATCATAATAATTGATACTAAGGTTCCACTGCTATATCTACACACAAGAGAAGAAGTTTTTGCCAGTGGTTTTCTTTCATTTAATTTTCCCCCCCTTAGCATCTGCAATAAGACTAGAAAATTGATCAGTTAAAAGCCACTGAAAAGAGAAAGTCATGTAGTGCTTCACATGAATGCCCCAGAAGCAGAAGTCTAGTTGCTAATTGCAGGTATGCCTCACCAATTTTTTTATTTACTTAATAGTGAAAACAAAGATACTTGTGACTACAAGGCCTTTATTATGCAATTCTTCAAAAATAAAATACATGCAATACCTTAAAGGCTTTGTTTTTCTCTTCTTTTTGCTGTTTCTCTACTTCAACATGGCGTGCCAGACGATCCAGGGTCGATGCAACTCGTTCCTTCTGATAGTCAATGTGATCCTTACGTTTAGTATTTCTCTGCAATTGGGAGTTAGACTCTTATTTGGTGATTGTTATGTAACAGACACTAATACAGCAAAAAGTGATGCCCTCACAACATAATTCAGTAAAGATAACTCTTAGGCTAAGTTCCATCAGCTACCTTGTAGCTTTCTCTTCCTTTTTACCAGCATCCGTAGCTTCTGTTAAAAACAAACAAAAACACCCCCCACACACATATTCAAGGCAAGTCAACAAACATTAGTCTCACCATGCAGTAGAGGAACATGCATGATTGTGCTGAGTGTCCTACAAGTCTCCAACAAATGAAAAGTTAAGTAAGTTCTTCTAAGTAAACAAAATCCCTCCTGACTCCAAATCAAACGCGCAGCCCATCTAAAAAACCTGAAAACTGCTATTGTTCTTTCCCTAACACTGCCCACTGTCTTCAAAAAGGCAGAGGATGAGCTATTTCTGGCCTACAGGATAGGCCATATACTGTAGTTTGCTCTTCTTACAGTCAGCTCTAGTAATGATCCCTGTAATGACAGCCTGTGCATGTAACAGAAGATCACCCTTCCTTAAGAATCAGGTTTACTACAAACATCCTCTGCTGCAACACAGGAAAACAAAAGTCAAAAGACAGTCACTGCTGCCAAAACCAACTCTAGTAGAGTCTATCAATGTCACTTTCAAAGGCCTTGCAGAGCAGGCAAAATAAGTTTGGGGGACAGACACACTGAGGAGCCTGCTTCTGACTTGTACATTCTTAGAATGGATTATGAATGATTAGACTGAGCTAAACCCAGACTGTCACTGGAATAAGGTCATTCAACCCATACATTGTTCCTAAAGAGTTATTTTAGAAAGAAAAGGTCTTGTAGTAGACCAGGTATGTTTTCAGGATAGAAACTGGACACCCTGAATTCCAAGGCTGCATGTAAAGTGACATTTTATTTCCAAACATTTTTCAGATGACTGAAAGACAAATAAAAGTACCAAGTCATTTCAAGGTGAAAAAAAATGGCTCTGGAAAAAGTGAAGTGCTGGTATTCTTGCTTCTCACTCAAAAGCAAGTAGAAAAATTAAGGTATTTCAGTACTCGTTATTTAGCACTTGTTAAAAATACATCTAACAAGGCTTCTGTGAAGAGTAACTGATGGGAAAAAATACACAAGACCAATTATTTTATTACACCAAGATGTTCCAAAATACATTACAATATACTCACACGAAAATAAGAACTGCTGTTAGGTTCTTCATCCTCACTGCTGACGAGATCAATGCATTCAAGGACAGGCCTTAAAGGTCCTTCCTGGAAAAAAAGTGTTAAAAACACTCACACAAAAGCATTAAATTGCCTTCCTCAGAGATAAAATGTTCTATCTCTGCCATGTATTGGCAGTTTCTTCAAGATATCAACAATCATCTACGTAGGGCAGGCTAGGATGACCTACTTCCTCATGATGAGTAGCAGAGAGAAAAGCAGCATAGCAGCACGGAATCCTCTCTGCTGCTCTTAATGCATCTCATTCTTTACATTCTTCCACCTTTCAAGGCAGTAAAGCTGTTCAGCTGGCCAGGCACAAATAGTCCTCTGTCTCACTGGGGAGAAGAGGGATGAAATCTTGCACAGATGACAAAAGTTTCTATGAATCAAGCTGCCAGCCTCCAATTACCCACAAAGAGTAACTCTATTATTAAATAAAGATAACATGGTTTTCTGAACAAAATATTAAAAAAATTACACTGGAGATTTGCTTATGTAGAAACTGACAGGCTCTGCAATGCTTTGAAGAAATTAAACCTTTATTACACAGGTGTTAGCAAGTAAGAGTTCAAAGACACACTCTGACCATCTGACTGTCCAATCAGTTCAATAATATGTTTTGAAATGTTCAGCTCTGATCATAACAGCATCTTCATGGGCAGAGATTTTTCTTATTTGTGTTTACTTACTCTCAGGGCTCAACAATTGATGAAAACTTACAACATTGGCAGCTGAAATGCAGAGTGACTTGCTTTCTAGCCTAAAAGTTCAAGTGATCTAAACAATAAATTTAACACAAGTAATATTACACTTGTTTAAATGTTTCTGCACACATGAAATGTTCTTTTTCCTCCCAAATTCTGTGCCTTTTTCTATGCAATTTTTGTGCACCGTTTACCTCCACACAGGACAAGCCCCAAACTGAAAGTTATGAGAGTTTTAATTACTTTATTTTCCAGATGGTTCAACTAAAGAGTAATGCAAATATGATGCCAACCCTGAGAATTCCATCACTATAGGAGAGTTAAGAAGCTGAGGATCAGAGAGCTTCATCCTACCTGTTGTAAACTCCCCACAGCATGAGTGGGGGAGTAAATCTCGACAACAAAGAGTCTGTGATGTAAAAAAACCAATATGGACAAGCTGTCCATAAACAGCTGAAAGCTGGGACCTCTCTAGCTGACTATACTCACATACTGGGCACCCAGAGACATAAAATATTCAACACTAAGATATGCTCACTCTTCACATCTTATCAGCAGATCCTTCACATTTAAAGAAAAAAAAACCAAAAACACCCAACAAAATCCCAAAATACCAAAAAAAGACCACCAACACCAAAACAAACACCCAACCTAAAAAATCCCCCAACCCCCAACATGATCCACTTCTAAAAAACCAAACCCCCCCAAAACTCCCAAAGAAAAGACCAACACCCAAACAAACACCCAACCTAAAAAATCCCCCAACCCCCAACATGATCCACTTCTAAATTACTTCCCTAAACAATTTTCAAATGTCATTCTTCTCACAAACCAACAGCCATGCCACTGAGCAACAAACAAAAATCACAGTTACTTCTGTGAGTAGAAGAATTTCTAGGTTGTTAATTCTCCAGGCAGGTGTGGCATCTCTGCTGTTATTCACAGCTTTGCCAGAAAGCATCAACAGAACTGTAATTTCCCTATACTGTGCAAAATACCCAGTTTAACTGTTAATACAATCATATTTGTTTAACTGTGACTGGCAATGATGAAGCCTCATATTCATCTCTGAGGAGAGTTACTTCTCAAGTTGCTCTGTGAAGCTCATTTTTATCCCAAACTTTTTTCTGAAAGCCCTAAACTGTGTTCTCTCTTTCATGCCCTTCCTCATTTCACTCCATCTGTGGGTGATCTGGCCTGGCTAACACACACCTTGTGCACTGACATACCATGCAAGGTGTTTTGTTTGTTGTTTCAGCTTTATGTGCATTCAGACCAAATGTCCAGTTTACTTAAACAGCACAATTAAACTTCTGCATAATTGCACACAAACTAGCATACAGAAAATGGGAATCTAACTTTCATGTATATGACCACAAACTTATCTTTGACAAGTAATTATGAGAATAATTGTGTATACACATGCAAAAATACTTACCCAGTTTACTTACAGCACAATTAAACTTCTGCATAACTGTACACAAACTAGCATACAGAAAATGGGAATCTAACTTTCATGTATATGACCACAAACTTATATTTGACAAGTAATTATGAGAATAATTGTGTATACACATGCAAAAATACTTATTATCACAAGTTCATATAAAAGTAAATTTTAAAAAATTAAGACAAGTTACACTATTTGTACTCTAAATCTGTGTCCCAGCAGACTTACAACTTTTAAGGCTGCTAAGAACTGACCAACATTGTGAACCAACATGCAGTTAATAAATTCTCACTCTATAACCTAGGCAATACAGAAATTCAAGACCCTGGATGACTTTGGATAGGTGCAGAAATAAGAGTAGCTTCCTAACACCACTACCATTTTATTCAGCTCCTGCTGTGATGCAACTAAAAGCCAGAAAGACAAATCCTTCATTCTGAGTATCTAATATTTAACACTACAGAGGTAAAGGAAGCAAAATCTTTAATTGGTAACTACCATGTTTTAGTGCATTACTTGACTTGGTATATTAACTAACTCTCCTCTAAGTCCAATGCTTTTGGTGCCAACTGTGGCAACTTGAATTATTTATCTATTTGTTCACAGGCCAGTAAAAATGTCAATTTCTTTACTCTTGCCTTATCCTTCCCAAGTAAGCAAAATGGGGCAAGACCATCCTATGTTAAGAACACAGGAGTAACAGCTTGCACTGTAGATTAAATAATATTTCTCTGGTGGTATGTAAAGCTTAAAATGTAATGATTTTAAATGGACAAAATATGTTTTAACAAAGAACTAAAAGGCGGAAAATTATGGAAGAATTATTTTAAGTTTCTTGAATGAGGGTGAATCAGACTGCAAAAGCTGAAAATCTTTGGCAGCAGCAGATTGACAAAGAATCCTTATTTGACGGAGCAAAAGCATAGTTCTACAGCATGAATACAAACACCCTAGTACAAGTGAATGAAGTAGAAAAGAAACACCCCAAAACCACAAAGAAAAACTGATCACATAAACAAAAAACCCACACCAAAGTCACATCTGACTGTCAAGAAGGAAAAAAAAAGAGAAAAAGGAAGAAAAACACAGATCACATGGCCTACAGCAACTTGTTATCTATCAAAACGAGCACAGGTTGAGATACCCCAGTAGCTTCTCTAACTCAATGTAAACAGTACCATCTTGTGCACTGGGTCTTAAAGACATGCAGATAATCAGGAGGCATCCATCCATAACATTTATGAAGACTGTAAGTTTCCAGTCATACACATTATTATATGGAAATGAAGATCTAAAGCTTGCCAAGCAGTTTAGAAATCTTTTTGCAAAGTCCAAAGTCACCTTCAATCAGAGGAGCAAATGAGATCTGAAGACATATTGCTGATATTAGGTGATGGCCAGGGTGACACACCTTTCCTCTCATATTCATCAATTACAACAGTAAGCTACTCACCCCAGGATATAAATCCTGCAAAAAATTTGAGCAGAGTCACCTTCCTACATATAGCAGCCTCTCTTGGAAGCAACAGCCACTGAGACCATAAAGGATCCCTACTATCCAGAGGCAAAGCCAAAGACAAAAAAAGGTAGCTAGAAGTGTTGATTTTAGTTCCTTTGTTTCAGTTCTTTCAGTTACTGTTTGTGGTGCTCCAGCAGCCCTTCAATCATTACACTTTGCAAGCTATACAAGCTATCTTTGTTCACTGCCCACCTTGAAGAAAATGAAGCCTATTCAGTCACCATCACAGAATCATAGAATGGTCTGGGTTGGAAAAAATCCTCTTGTTCCAATCCCCCTGTCATGGGCAGGGACACCTTTCACTAGACCAGGCTGCTCAAAGCTCCCTCCAGCTTGGCCATGAACACTCCCAGGAATGGGGGGGATCCACAACTTACCTGGGCAACCTCTTCCAGTGCCTCATCACTCTTACAGAAATTAATTTAATCCTCTTGTTCCAGTCCCACTGTCATGGGCAGAGACATCTTTCACTAGACCAGGCTGCTCAAAGCTCCCTCCAGCTTGGCCATGAACGCTCCCAGGAATGGGGGGGATCCACAACTTACCTGGGCAACCTCTTCCAGTGCCTCATCACTCTTACAGAAATTAATTTCTTCCTAGTATCTAATCTAAACATAGTCTTAGTCTGAAGCTCCTTGTCCTCTCACTATATGCTCTTGTTAAAAGCCCCCTCCATCTTTTCTGCAGGCTCCCTTTAGGTGCTGGAAGGCTGCAATTAGGTCACCTTGAACCCTTCTCTTTTCCAGACTGTACAATCCCAATTCTCTTAGTCCTTCCTCTGGGCTCACTCCAACATGTCCATGTCCTTCCTGTGCTGAGGACCTCGGAGCTCATGCAGCCTAGGACACACTGGAACTTCTGGGCTGCAAGCACATGTTGCCAGCTCATCCACCAACAACCCCAAGTCCTTCTCTGCAGATGCACATGGATACTTGTGTGTATATAATGAACTTTGAACTCAACCAGTTATGCCCAAATCAACCAAAATATTAGTATGTCTCAGAGATAACCAACTACTTATAATTTTTGCAAAAAAACCACCTATCCTCCATACTAGAGCACCTAAATACCCCTGCAGGAAAAGTCTGTATGTTGAACTTTGGTTTTAATCAAACACCAGACAAAATGGGGGTGGGGAATTTGGTAATCATTCAGCATATTGTTAAAAAATGAGACAAAAAACCAGCCACTAAAAATACTGGCATCATTGAATCACTTGACCTTAGGAACATGATTTGTTCCTTCAAGAAAAACATCTTTACATGTGTAGATATGGCTCCTAGGGACATGGTTTAGTGCTGGGTTAATGTCTGGACTCAATAATCTTAATAGTCTTTTCCAACCTAAACAATTCTATGATCCTAGGTAATCCTGCCATCCAGCACCACTTCACTGATGACAGACTGAGGCCAGAACACAGGCAGCATGAAAAACATTCTGCTTCTCTCAGACAGCCAACAGATGCAAGTGTCTTAAAATTACGTTCACACAAAGCATGTCAGCATTAGACTAGGTGCTGTACAATAAAGAGCACCTCACAATTTGAGAGGATTGTTTAAGGCCTCTAACCCATTTTTTCCTTCCTCTTCTACACTGAGTACAGTGATTTCAACATTGATTGGCAGACTGAGCAATGATTTATTCAACTAACTTTAGAGGGACTATTCATAAAGCAAAATGCTATACAATACGATTACCAGGAAAGTTATCTACAGTCCCTTCTCACATACCTCACTGATGACTGTAATACCCCCCTCACCTGCTCAGATACTCTAGACTGCATTTTCTCCACAGGACCAACTGACATCATCTTATACCCTTCCAAGAAAGTGCACATAAACCTTTAAGATCGAGTTGTTATCTGCCACAAACATTCACAAATGAAATTATCTTAATGTTCAAGAGTGATTATCTTCATGTTCATCAGTCAACGAAGACCCCTCTCCTGTTTACTGGACTACTGAAAATGTATTTTTTACAACAACCAGGGCATTTCCAGTACAAGCTCTACTTACTCCAATGAACTCAATCTCGTCTTCACTTCCAGAAGCTGGTGATTTACTCTTGCGAAGGCTGTCAGAGTTATGAGACTCCATTATCTAAACATAAACAAATCATACTATATAATTTCACTTTTAAAGATTCGTTTAACTGTACAGCATTTCCCATTTTACGCCTTCTTTGGCTTTGCGGTCTATTTGTATTCAACAAGTGTCTATCATTCACTCCCAATTACCAGTGACACCACAGGAGGTGATAAACGACTCTGACTCGAATCACGCCACTGTATTTTTCCAATTATGTGGTTTTATCTACAAAGCATGCCAATACCTACACTCCTCCAGCAGCCGTAGCTGCAGTGTAGCAGCCCAAGGACATGCCTGAGCCTGGAACCCCAGCAAGAGCCGAGACCCGAGCTCCAGCCTAGCGGCGCTCAGCCACCGACGAGCCGAGGCCGGCCCGTAACAGCCGCGGGCGAGCTCGGGCGATTTCAGCAGCTGCGGCTGCTTTGGGCCGCTCTAGGACAGCGGCAGAGGGCTGAGCTTCCTGCTCCAAAACACCGGCGGGGGCTGCGCTGCTGACTCACGTTCCCGTCCCGCACGGCCCCGCGGCTCCGCACAGCGCGCTGCCCGTGCTGCGGCTCGCCGGGCCGGGCCCCGCCCGCGACCGCTGCGCCGCCCGGGGGCGGGGCGAGGGCGCGGCACGGCTCGCCGGGATCGGGAGGTGCCGCCGCCGCGCCCCGCGTTCCCCATGGCAGGTGCCGGCGCTACCGCGGCAGCACCATGGCGCGGCCCCAGGGCCGGCGCTCCGGGCTCTTTCCTTCTTTTGGGCTCTGTCCTTCTCCCGGCCTCCCCTCGTCCGCCTTCAGATAGGCAGCAGCGAGTTCCGGCTCGGAGCGGGACAAGCCGCACTCCGCTTCCGGGGGAGGAGGAAGAGAAGGAGGAAGGGCGGCTATTGGGGCTGGCAGCCGAGGGGCGGGAAGGCGCCAAAATCGCCTCTCCGGGCCCGGGCGCTGTCCGCTGCCTCAGCCGTGCTGTGCCTGCTCAGCCCGCCCGTGCTCAGGCACCTCACACGGTGCCGATCCAGCCCAGGCAGCTGCAAGGTCCTTTGTGAAGATCTTGCGGGAGGGGTTCCCAAGGGCAGTGAACTCCAGATATACAATGGTCGTTTCTCCTCTCATCTACCAGGGCAATCAGTATCACAGAAGTTTGTCAGTCTGGTCAAGCCTGATTTCCCCTTGGTAAAGCCATACCGACAACTCAATGATTTTCTTGTCACTGAGAGGCCTGAAAATGGTTATTGGGATTGGCTGCTTCATTACTTTCCCAGAGATCAGGATGAGGCTGACTGGCCTGTGGTTCTCCCTGCCTTCCTCCTTCCTGCCCTCCTTGAAGATATAGGTGGCATTTGCTTTCCTCCAGCCTAAGGCAGCAGTCCCAGGCATCATGATCCATGAAAGATAGTTGAGAGTGATCTCACCACGACATCTGTCAGCACCCTCAGTACGTGTTGGTGTATCCTGTCAGGGCCCATAGACTCAGCATGCATATGCCCAGTTTGCTAATGTTCTTGCTGTATTCTCTGGCTTGATCCTCTCCCACTAAGGGTACATCTTCCTTGGTCCAGCCTTTTCCCCTGATTTGTGAAGGGTGGTCTTGCTAGTGAAGACTGAGGCATCTACTGTGTTACTATATCATCTGTCTCATTTAGCAATGGACCTACCTTTTCCTTAGTCTTCCTTTTGTCACCTCGGTACTTATCAAAGCCGTTTTTGTTGTCTTTGAACATCCCTAGCTAGATCCAATTCCAGTCATGCTTTATCTTTCCTAACTTCATCACTGTATGCTTGAGCAATGTTTCTGTATTTCTCTGAGGTAAACTTGCTTCCATGCTTTGTATGCTTCCTGTTTGTGTTAGAGTCTGACCAGGAATTCCTTGTTCATCTACAAGGCCTCGTGGCATTTTTCCCTAAGTTCCTGTTCACTGAGCTTGGAGGAAGTTATCCTTAAATATTAACCAGCTTTCTTGGGCCCCTCTTGCCTCCAGAGCTGTATCACATGGGGCTCTTCCAGGCAGGTCTTTGAAGACACCAAAACTCACTCTCCAGAGTGGTGAGCCTGCTTTTTATTCTTAACACTCCCCTCAGGATCTGGATCTCCACCATCTCGTGCTCACTGTGGCCAAGGTTGCCTTGAGCTTTGCATTTCCCACAATCTCTTCATGGGTATATGTCCAACAAAGCATTGCTCATTATTGGTCCTTGTTGACTCCTTTATGACTTGAAACGGAAACCTCCTGGATTGCTTATGTCCTGCTGTATTGTCCCTCCAGCAAATGTCTAAATGATTGAACTCCCACATTAGGACCAGGGCTTGCAAACACAAGGCTGCTCCTATCTAGAAAAGGACTGGGAGATTTCTCCATTATGGTGTCTCGTAGACATTTCCTTGCTTACATTCAAGAGCTGAAGGTGACCTCTCCTAAGCTCCGTCTTGATTTTGTGTTCTGTTCCTGCCACATCGCCTTATGCCCTTTGCTTTTTTCTGTGTCCATCAATCCCCCACAAGGCTGCTGGTTACTCTCTCAATTCTTAGTTTAAGTCTCTGCTTATGTGGTCATGATCCATCTGGTAAAAATAGCTTTGCCCTGCTTAGTGAGGTGGATCTCATCTCTGTCAAGCAGAACGTGATTTGCAAGCAGGGTCATACAACTCAAATCCTTGTCACCAACACACATGCTGCCAACAAGTATTGACTTGTCCTGTCAGTGCCCCCTCACTGCCAGGATTGAGAAAACATCACTCAGACCATCACACCCATGATTCTTGCTATTTATCTGCTACTGCTCTCCTGCTTCTTTTTGCCACCCAAAGTCAGTATGAATCATCTTTACTCAATGCCTTGGGTTTGAGTAAGCTGAACAGTGTAAATGTCACCTGTGAATTGCATGTCAGTATAAAAAACATGCTTGCACACCCGCAGAGCACTTCACTGGTGAGTGCTTATCAAATCCTGTAAACACAGGAGAGAAAGAATTCAAGGTTGCACGTTAAATTTTGGTGTAATGTAAGAGAATAAGCAACTATCAGCAATATCATATCACATACTGTAAGGATTAATTAGTGCACTTATTTTTCTTGAAAACACAGAGTTACTGATAGTTTTAAGCCTCTTTCCATATGAATGTAAAAACAGCTTTATGATAGAAGATAGACATACTGAGCTACTAGTTGTATCAACTAGTTATATACTCATTAACAGCTGTATGACTTGATCACTCTTGTTAGAGTGTATAAACAACACTCATTTGTTTACTTTTATTTCATTATTAAAATAATGGAAACCTGACTGCCTCTTGGAAAATCATTGTTGCTGCCTAAAATTTAATATTTTGCACTTGTCATTTGAATTTGCTAACAGAACATTGATAGCAGTCATTCTGTTTGTAGCTTGTATTTGCACTTGATAACTTTTGATTCTTGAGAGCAGATAATATGAGAACCTGTAGGAAAAAGTTACTAGGGCAGCATGGTGGAATTATATTTCCAAAGTCTGAGACCCTTTGCAAATGATGCTTATTTAAATATGAATTTTTCAGTAGTCATTCATGTAAATGTTTACTCTTGCAATGACCAGTCCAACTTTCCTCCTTGTATGTAAACAATACAGTTAAGGAAAAAAAAATAGTAAGGGATTTGCCATGCAATAATTTCCAATATGATAACAAATCTCTGAATTCTAAAATTTGTGTATTTCGTCTAATTCCTCTGAAACAACAGGAATTAGATAAAGAACAGGCTGGCTTTTGGCCAGCCTAGGAATGTTCTTATGCAGAACTTGTTCTGGGGGGGGGGGTAGGGGAGGTGAGGAAAGGAGAAGTAGAGGTTTTGTGAGTTCTTCATAAGATCTCCAAGACCAAAGCTCAAATGAAGTCTAGATATCACATAAGATGTGGAAGCTGTTTCAGAGCAGACGATCTTTATAAACTCTCTAGTAATGCTCTCTAGCAACTAAGTCCACATATTCCCTATATGCCCTTAATTATAGAGTAGGTTTAGATGAAATATTATTAGGAAGAAATTCCTTACTGTGAGGGTGGTAAGGCACTGGAACAGGTTGCCCAGAAAAATTGTGGATGTCCTGTCCATGAAAGTGTTCAAAGCCAGGTTGAATGGGGATTTGAGCATCCTGGTGTAGTGGAAGATGTCTCTGCCCATGATAGGGGGGTTGGAACTAAATGGTATTTAAGGTCCCTTCTAACCTGAACATTTCTATGATTCTAATTCAAACATATTTCAACATTTTTGCTTCTCTCATTGCTCCCTTAAGTGAAACACTGATTGCCTTTATAATCATTGATTTCCTTCTTGTATCAACATGTGTACTGCCATTTACTCTTGATCTAGGACATTTAGATATCTGGTGGTTTGGGTTTTTTCACTCCTATCTATATACCCTAATAACAGGGGACATGATTTCAACATGCATTAAACTCCCTGATTCATTCAACAGTATGCTTTTTCAGTAAGGTTTTTATCCAATTCTTCATATATCTCAATATTCTTCCCATCTTAGAAACTAACGCTCTTCTGAGCACTTCATGATATTATCAAATTTTTTTCCATGCTAACCTTCAAATTCAATCTAATATGCAGTAACAGAAATAAATAGTTCATGTTATTAGTTTTAGTATTGCTTACCTTTTCAGCAATAAATATCCAGTTACTAATTGCCATACAGTCTAATACCACTACAGCTTCTGTAGCAGCCATCAGTCTTCTCCCATTCTGAGGACTGCAAATAATGTGCCCTCTGCTGCTCATATCAGAATTTTACACTTTGGAACACCACACATTGACCTACAGCCAATTAATTTTTATTTTAATGTAAATTTGGGGAGAAGCAGTATTACACTGATCTGATATCCCTTTCTGTTCCTTCTGAAGTTTCTAATCTATGATTATCTAGTCTTCAATTTTGTATTCTCTGAGTTTGTCAGGGTAATTTTGAAAAAAAAAACCCTTGTATTTTGTACCTTCCTGGTCACACTACAAGAGATATATATGGCCCTTTTTTGTTAATGGTATAGTTGTGTAACAGCTATTTATCTCCTGTCATCCAGTGGGATAACATTGTTTCTCTACTTTAGTAAGAGGAAGGAACGATCTTCTTGCAGCTCGCTCACTTTTTATCCTTTGTTACCACATTAAAATATCTCCTATTTGTTGTTCCTTTTGTCTAGAATACCTACCTATCTCCCTGGCCCATGCCTGGGAGCAGGTCCTCCACCCTACCATGAAACTCCTCCTCCACTTTTTGTGGTGAGCTGCCAGCCCCAGTGGTTTTCCTTTGACAACTCACCAAGCCAGCAGAATAGAAAAGCACAAAGCACAGCGGGATCTGCAGCGCTGCACCAGCCACAGGGAGAGCAGCTGCTCACTTTCAGCTCCATCTACCTGCCCAAGGGCTTTAGCACCTCCTGAAGGGCAGAGCAGCTGCAGCTGTGCAACATCAGCTGTGACAACTTTAAGGCTAGAGTGCCCTTGTAAGGTAGGCCAACCCCTTCCGCAGGTAAAATGACAAGCTTTACATAAGCTGGCTTCAGAACAGTTATTAAAGAGAAAGAAAAAGCCACAAAAAACGAGTGAAAGAAAACCCCAACCTTGTATGTTACAGTGTACCACAGAGGTGGTGTAAGAAAAGGCCCATTAGACAGTGAGGACAATAAAACAGCACTAAGACATAGTAATGTTTCATTTTATTTGATAGAAAGGCGCTTCAAAAATATTATTAACTATATACATTATTATATATGCTGTACATACAATTACATATACAAAATTTACATAATAGCAAACATCCTTCTGTTACATTTTATAGATGGTAGTTAATAGCATGAGATAGAACTAACATATTTCATACCTGCTTTCATCCTGATCCTATCTACAAGGATTTGTTAGGTGAGAGATGAAAAAGGATAGCAAATCACTTAATGGGTACCCAGCTCACAAACAAGTCTTCTCCACAGTGCATTCTATTAGTGGCTTGCTGCAGAACAGTCAGATTTGCAGCACTTCCCTTCAGCAGTATTTTGCCGATAACCTTATTTTCAGATTTTTTTTTTCAGCATTCACCCTAATATTATTTCAAATTTATTAAAGTAACTCACATGTCCTAAAATCCTCCTTAAATCAAGCTAGATTTTTTCAACAAAATGTCATTTCATTTTTCCAGTCTGATTTGTTAGTTGCTTGTGTGCCATGTTTGAAATAGATTCAGCTAATAGTACTCTCAGTTCTGGGAGAAGTACACTCAAACAGGAAAGCTATAGTCCCATGTCAGCACACTGGGAACCTGAAATCTGTCAGCAAGGGAAAAAAAATCATAAAACCACAGAATATGCTGAGTTTGAAGGGACCCATCGGGATGATTGAGTCCAACTCCTGGCCCTGCACAGGAACCCCAAGAGTCATCATGTCCCCAAGAGCATTGTCCAAACACTTCTTGAACTCTGTCAGGCTGGTGCTGTGACCACGGCCCTGGGGAGCCTGTATCTTCCACTCCTCCTCCTAAGGCTGTTATAGGGTTTGTGTGACTGCCAGCTGCTTCCTGGAAGAAGTGGTATCAGATCCCAAGGGGAACTGCCCAGATGCTGGGATTTTTCTGGTCCTAGTCCCATGAGGAATATTCTGCCTGTCCACCTTTTCTCTGAGCAAGGGATAGCATACCAAAATCAAAACACAGGGAGTAGAAGCTGGCAACTCTGCCCTTTACTAGTTGCTTCTGCTATTCTGAAATGTCCTCTATTTCCCCACTGAAGGGAGCAGGTACCCTTATCCTATGGACTTGATGGTCAGGGAAGAAGAAGGGACTAAGGTACTAGTTGCTACTGCTGAAATGTCATCTATTTCCCACTGAAGGAAGCAGGCACCCTTATCCTATGGACTTGATGGTCAGGGAAGAAGAAGGGACTAAGAGCTGCTGAACCAGCAGAGTACCAGCAACAGAATCCCTGCAAGAGAATGTCTTCCATAACTAAACAGGCTCTCCTGGAGGTCTCTTCCCTGAGCTACAAAGGAATATGGCTTCTTCCATTGCCTTTCCTACTCTGAGAGGTTAAAAAATAACAGCTTCTTTCCTGTGGATATCTTAAAAGTTGTAGTTTCATTGGCCTAAGAAAGTTATTTCGTTTTCCAAGTTAGTAGCAGCCTTAAACATCTATTTAATTTCTTCTTCTCTGCTCATGTGGCCCTGTGCTGGCCAGTCTTCATTTCACTAGGAGATCTTTCTATTTTCTCTCCATATAACTATATCTTTTTTGCATTAATATACAATAATTTTCTTTGCTCAGTTAAGCAGTTTTGCCTCAGCTGTCAAGGTGAAAGCAAGGGGAATTATGGTTCCTCATATATATTCTTTTGGTAGTACTTTAAATAATGTTTTTTTTTTCTAACTAAGGGGAACTCTACTTGTATTTTTCAGTACAAGTTTTAATTACTGCATAACATGCATATATCTCATAACATCTTAAATTCAAATATATTAATATGCCTTCAATTTTTTTTTCTAGACTATGGGCTTTTCATTTGTTTGAGAAAAAAAATTCTCAGGCTTCTATTTCTGTCCACTGTTGGATACTACCATATATCTAGTGCAATTTAGATATTATTTACTTTTTATTTTATATTGTTTCTTAATCTCTGTTCAGCATGTGAGCTGGAATGAAACACCTGTTATTCCTTGTCTGAATTCCTGAGATCCTGTCCACAACCCTGGTTGGGAGAGGTCGCTGGTGAGCTGCTGGCGAGTTGAGACTCCACCTTGGAAGAAGCAGGTTTGGGCCACCCCTGCTGACCTTCTGGGGTGGGAGGTGGAGGAGTCAGGCAGCTGTCACTTTGCTGAAGTTGTGCATTAGCAGCTGGTGAATCATCATCCTGCTGGTCTTGTGTGCAAGGAGGAACAGCCGAAGAGATGATGCCCTGAGGAGCAGCTGTTGAACCACTGTCAAGACAATTTATAACGAAATTTGAGATATTAACATTAAATGTGCAATTAGTACTGTTCTTGGTTTCCAAGTTGCAGAGTTTGTTTACTAGCTAACTAAATTTGTTCACTGTCACATTGCCCTTTTCCTTGTTTCATCTCAGCTTCATGGATCCAAGATGGAAATTTGTCTGTCTCATTGGATTTGTTCCATATTATTTATTTTGGATCATAATTCTGCTTTGGGGAAAGGTGGAGAAGGTGAGTAAGGAGGAAATAGCAGCAAGGGAGGAATAAAAGCTGCAGCAACACCAGTTTTTAAAGTTAGTAACTTGTTTGGATAAATGGTTACTAAAGGTCCTGCACAACAGAATTTTCTCTACCCCTCTCTGTACTTTATTGCTGGAAGGTGGCCTGAAGGAGTAGCAGTGAGATTATGACTTTTAAATTGTCTTACTTTTCTTACAGAGAATGTGTGTCATCTGAGTTAATGGAATCACCATGTTATCTTGATTACTTAGATGGTGCTTAACTGCTTTGCACTTTTTAATTGTCTTACTTTTCTTACAGAGAATATGTGTCATCTGAGTTAATGGAATCACCATGTTATCTTGATTACTTAGATGGTGCTTAACTGCTTTGACAGTGAAAGAATGTGTAACAGATGTAAAAAAAAAATCCATTATAAATGCATCAGTTCAAAAGATGGTATTCAGGCAATATCTGAATTGGTCACAATGGATGTTGGATTGGATTTTACATAAGCACTGATCAATAACAGATGTAAGGGCATTTTTAACATATTGAAAGGGCATTTTTAAAATATTGGGTTTAAATTGGAAGGTCCATAGGCAATATTAAATAGCAACTCAGAATTGTTTTAGTATAGTTAAGGTTTTCCTATCAAGGCTTCAGGAATACTGTGTACATTAGAAGACTCATGAATTAGCAAAATGTATTAATCCATCTGATGAAGATAAAGATTGAAAATATGTAAGATTTTAATACTTTCAAAGAAGAAAAAAATCTGTGGTTTTGTGCTGTTATTTTTCATGTCTCTGTTAAGGGCAAGGAAAAAACACTGCAGTGAATCATTGCATACTGTATATTACAAATACACAGGACCTTTAATTTATGAAGTCTTCTCATCTCTAGGAGGAAAGCATGAACATAGTAAACTTCATTTTTGCCAGGCTGGTGCAATTGTTTATTGTTTCCAAATGGAAAAACATGTGGAATATCCTAACAGTTATTCTCAAGTATTTCTCAAGTAATAATTCACAGATCACTGGTGGTCCATGGAGTACTACCAGGTGGCTTGGAAAGGAATTTTAGAAGCAAAGCACTAATCAAACATTTGTGTCATAACATAGACAAATGTCTTGGGGTGCTTCTTAGTTGTTGTTGGGTTTGTTTTTTTTTTTTAGGGTTTTTTTCCTTATGTCTTACAGTTTCAAATTCAGATTTTAAAGGCATGCAGGAGATAAGTGAACCAAGAAGAAGAAAAATGCTACTTCAGTACAGAAAGTCTAAGTAAGGACAAATCTCTTTTCCGTGTCACCCTGTTTCAGTCTCTTGTCCTGTTCCTTGCTCATTTCTTATTGGGTTCTTGAGGAGAGGCTGAGGCAGCAGCTGAGCCTGTTTAGGCTCAAGAAGGCTCGAGCTGATTTACTGTCTGATGGGAGAGTGCAAGGTAGATGAAGGCTCTTCTCAGTGGGGCCCTGTGGCAGAAGCAGAGGCAATGGGCAGAAATGGAAACACAGGCTGTGTGAACATCAGCCAACACCGTGAGGGAGAGGGAGTGGCGGCGCAGGGTGTCCGGAGAGGTGGTGGAGTCTCTGCCTTTGGAGATACTCAACCAAACTGTGCATGGCTCTGAGCAACCTAGTCTGGGTGACCCTGCTTGGAACAGCAGGGACTGGACCAGCCAACCTACAGAGGTCCCTTCCAGCTCCACCATTCTGCAATGTGTGCATTTGGAACACGTGGAAACAGCACTGTGCCAATAGCTGACTTCACCGACCGTAGCCATGAGTTTGGTATTTTGTATTAGTTTCATTCATAAGGCAAAAATGCCCCTAATAGGTAAGATATTATTTAATAATTCCTCTGACCTAATAATTTAAACTCTTCTGGCAGTAAAGGATTGCCAGCTTAGCTCACCTACAGTACTCTTATAAGTACATCCCAAAGAGATGTGATTTTCCTTATAATTCATTTGTGGGTTAATGGGGATACAACTGGTGACATGAAAATGGAATTGACTGGTCCATAGTGAACCAGAAATTAATAAGAAATGTAAATAACGTCAAATCTAAAATAGACAGCAAAGCAACTCCATGTGTTTCCTTCTGTTTTATCTTCCTGTTATTTAATAGTTTTATGCTGCTTTGTCTGGAACCAATAACTGTTTTGGTGCAGTAATGTATGCTTCTGTATTATGTACTTTTTGTACAAGGTTATGGAAATATTTACTGGCTTGGTAGTGCACATACCAAGTAGGCAAATATCTAAATTTTAAGACTGTTTTTAGATTTTATTACTATGAAGTAATATGCAGAAATACACAGTGTAGGCATTTTTTTATGTGACTTACCAAAAACTATGTTTCTGAAAAGCACCTGAGTTAAGGTCTTTGCTTAAAATTGGCTTCTTGGTGCAATTGTTCAGTTTTTGTCCCATCATTCGCCTAATTAAAGCATCATCTGTGTTTGGAAACAACTGTTTTGTGATTCCTGCAAAATAAAGAGAATATATATATGTATATGGATTCTCCAAAAAAAGAGAAACAAGAAATGTGTGATATAAAATATATTTCTTGCATCTTTTAAAGTTCCAGCTACTTCAGCTTCCACTCTAGTTATTTCACAATCTTTACAAACTCCTTAGATTTTACACAGCTCCTGTTTTTCTTTGTGCCTTCCACATTGCTGCCTGCTCTTGGGCAGACTAAAAAGGAGCTCCAGGGCCACAAGGGCTTCTGTAGTGAGTGATTTGTGCTTGCTAATCCTATGTCCTTATGTTCTGTTCTTGATCAGAGTCCTTTTCCCATCCTCATCAGTCCTTATGACTCTGAATCTTACTTTATTTTTTCTCATTAGTTTTCATTTGCAGGTGATGTCACTTTTTCTAAAAATTTCCCTTCTGTTTTGCCTGGCTACATTTTTTCAATGTAATAATAACAGGACTCAACATGAGGCATGTGATTCCTGCTCCCTTCTTTTCCATCATCTTCCCTTCCCTTGATTTCCCTGCCCTTTAATCTAATTTTATTTTGAAGTCCTACAATTTCCATCTTCTTTAAATAATCTAATTTACTAACTCATTTTATACAGTCCTAGAACTCCCAAGCTTCCTTCTCATTTTTTCTTTATTTCTTCTATAATGTTGACACTTTTCTGATTAAATTTCAGAGTATTCTCTTTTACTTTAACAAAGTTCTTTGATTTCTTTATAGGCTTTGTCACTGAATTCTCCACAACATGCTGTATTCCATTCTCTGATTACCTTTTCAGTTTTGTCTAGGCCCTAGTAGGATTTACAGTCATTTAGATTGAAAAAGACCATTAGGATTGAGTCCTACCATTTTTCTCATCCCATTAAATATCTTTCCTTTTTCTCAAATGTCATTCTGAAACTGTCTGATCTTTACTGCCTCTAAATATATTTTTACCATCCTACACACGCTTTCCTTTTATCTCCCTTGACTTTGGGCCTCTTTTTTCTAACTAGATTAGAAAAAAGGGTTCTTAAGAAAAAAAGGTTTTTGCAGCTGATAACTTTTGAAACTGCTCGCTAATTTCAACAAAACTGTACTAAAGTACAGGAACTGGAGCTAAACTGAGAAGGGAACCAAGAGAACTGCAAAGTCCAAGGGAATGGCAATTGGGGAAGAATTATAGTACAGTAATTAGGTCTATACTGTTCTAGTATTTAGTTATAGGCATGAATCCAATTAAAGTTTGGCTTCATATGCTCACAAAATACTGTTTTCTTTAAAGCTAATACTGCCATCTGAAATTATTTTCTGTCCTATGCACCAAATATTTTCTGCTGTAAACCTCAGCATAAATCAAATTTTGTTTGCTTCTCTGATCACTATTTCTGCCTTCTATACAGTCTCATATTGCCTCTGGCACTATTTAAAATGTCAGAATTCATAACATTCACCAAACTTCAGAACACAGCAGACATAATTTAAAATTTGATCCAAGTGTGTCCTCTTTTTGCCTTTCCTTATGTGTTATCATCATGCTCCAAGTTTGATTGTTGCAGATTAACTTTGCAAGGGCTAAAACAATTTACAATACCAGTATTTCTGAGCAGTCACCTGAATAAAACTCACAGAATTCACACAATAGAAATATTACTACTTAGCATTTCACTGGCAGGATTTTTAACAGATGGTTTTAAAAAAGCATGTAGCTGAAGAAGGAAATAAGAAGCAGCTCATCACCTGAGTACACCAGCTGCTAAGCATGACAGCCCCTCCCTCCAAGCCCCCCTGTCAAGTCAGAGCCACACTGAGTAACTTAACAAGTCATCACCTATGATTTCCTGAACTTCATTCTGATTCATAGCTGGTTTTGCCGCTTTATCCTTTGAAGAGGAGGATTTTGCACCTGTCAGGCTGTGTGTAGCCATGTATTCATGTGTATAAAGTGCTTGCATCAAGTCATTTATAAATTTTTGAGGTTTGCTCTTGTTACAAAGTGCAATCTGCCACTTTTCGATCTTGAACTGGAAAACAAAATTGGTCACAGGCATAACAACTGCAATTTCTAGAAATATTACATACTATCAGCACCAAAATATCTTTTTCATTTTCTATTTCTAAACCACAATTTCAAAAGTAATCTCTGCAAACAGTGTGCTTGAGATAACACCACACTTGCATACTGCTCAGCATTTGGGACTGTACACACAGCCTGATTATTTTCCAGAAGGAACTGTAGGGTACAGTAAGGACCTCATGCATCCTAGCAAAACCTTCAGCATCCTCATTACTCACTAGTGGAGACAGGACATGTTCAGACATAGCAAAATCCTTCTGCTTGCTCTCCATGCAGGCTGGCTGTGGTCCAGTTCTGGCATGGTTTCTGCACTGCCTTGGTAGCATGGCACTGTGCCCAAGCAAATATTCCCGCCTGTGAGCAGACATGCCCTAAGAACTGTGACATCTGGTCCTGGGCTTTGAGAGTGGCTTCTGCATGCAGCAGTGGTACAGCCAGAGTTTGAACTCTCCTAATAGGCAATTTTGAGCTATCTCTATGAAATAAGGCAGGCTTAGGTCTGCCTGCGAGCAGACATGCCCTAAGAACTGTGGCTTCAGCATGCAGCAGTGGTACAGCCAGAGTTTGAACTCTCCTAATAGGCAATTTTGAGCTATCTCTATGAAATAAGGCAGGCTTAGGTCTTTTTATTTCTTTGAAGATGTTACGTCAAATTTTGTGGTTTCCAATATGCAGTAAAAACACACCACAATAATTCTTAACAGACTTCTTTGGATTTTAGCACTCCATGACAACACACAGGAATGATTTGCATGGATTAGCATGACCCAATGCACAATAATGTTTATGTAACTAGTGAATGCAGACATTAGAATCACTCTTTTGGTTGTGGCTTCATTTTTTCCATGTACAGCCTCTGTGCCTTAGATTTGTCTATCATGTTCTGTTATAATTGCAGAGAATAAGGGAACTTCCCTACTCAATATCTCTGTATACATGTGTTTCTACTTAACTGCTAGCCAGTGTCTGGAACAGGAGAAGAAACATAGCAGCCTCCAATTACAAATTAACAGTTTTAACAGACTGCTGGTATTCATCTTAGATTATCTTTGAAATACTATTATTCCCTTTTGGCATCCAAACAATTAGGCTGGAAGTTATCCTTGGATCTTGGCATTTTCTTCATGCATCCACATTCTGCCCTCAGTCACAGATATGCAAGGTCACTGAAATTAAAGTGAATTTGAGAGTGTACAGGACACTCTAATGCTTCTCATGGAAAGAGCATTCTTCAAAAAAAGAGCTCATTAGTTATTATTAGCAATATATTAGCAATGATGACAAATTATTTTACTAATGGTTATTTTTTATATTATGCTGTAGCAGTAAAATTTATACTGTATAATAATACTTTCATGCCTGAAATTGCCTTTTAACTGACCTGTTTTTCAGTCTGCTGCTCTTCATCTTCCACATTCAAAGTTATTGGTGAGCTGGAGTTACTATGCATAGCTGCATAGGAATCTGCTAATGGATTGTGAGATGCCCTCCAAACAGCATGTGGATGCAGACTGGATGTAGATGATGTCACTCCTCCTTTGAGCAGCGCTTCAGCCATCCCTACCAGCTCCTCAAAGTGAGTGACTGCCTGTGGCAACACTGAAATCAGATGAAAAGTGAGTGGTAAAATAGTAATGGAAGCTTTCAGACTCCAATTACATACGCAGGGATATTTTTGCAATTAGATTCCTGTCACATAATGCAAAAGACTCAAAGTAGTCAGCAAAGACATTTCATTTCCTCCTCTCTCAAATGCTTTCCTGCCATTCTGCTGTCCCCACTCATGAAGATCTGGCCTCAGTTTCTAGAAGAGATCAGTTCAGTGCAAGGAACTAAGAGGAACTATTAGTTTATGCTTATCCTGGCATGAAACAGACTATTTCTCTTTTTTCTTTTTACAATCTCAAAATCTCTACAAGTCCATAAAGCTATTGAATGTGGGCTAAGTGATGAGTTTTATCCTTCAAAGAAGTCACACAGACTTCAGAGGCTTTTTATTTTTTTTTAATCCATAGAGATTATGTTTTAAATAATCTTTCCTCAAAGTAATATTTTCAAATATAAACTTTTATTGCATCCATTAAGAAGAACCAAGGCAGAGCAAAAAGGATGCAAGAGATGACAAATCAGCAAGATACAGAATCCCTAAATTAAATAAAATACTGTAAAAGACTGAGATAATTGCTCAGGATGCAAGGTATCGACTTATATGTGTGAGAAAAGTTGTCAGACACAAAGAAAATGTTTCCAAATAATATTTTAAAAGGTGGAGATGAATGATTCACACCAAGATATAGTTAAGAAATAAGTTAAGAAATGCAATGAGATGGGAAATGAAAATTATAAACAGTTGTAAAATCATCTGGCACTAAAAAAACCCCAAACAGATACCACCAGACTGTCTAGGGATGGTGTGGTGTAGCTGGCATGGGAAGGAGTAAATCCTCTATAAACCTTATTCATTCACTGTTGGTTTGAAATTCTGGATTCAATTTTGGCTGCCTCAGAGTAAGGGACAGGGACAAGTAAGAGGCACTTCAGAGATGATCACTAAGAGATGAAGAGTTCATTTACAGAGGAACAAAATTTTTCATCTCTGGGAAAGAATTAAATTTGGTGCATCTGAAACTAACTCAGATTATCAGTAATGAGGAATCACCAAAGTAATTAGAAATTAAGTAATTTCAGAATAAATGAAATATCAACTGATCAAGAAAGACTGCTAGTAAATAAGGTTAGTTGGAGTGGTCACTGAAGTATTTGAGCTTAGCCAATAGTTACACAGCATACAGAAAGGTTCTCTTGGGAACATCTGGCAGGATTTAGACACATTTTTCATTTCTAACTCTATGATTGCATGGCCTCTGTGTAAGTCAGTAAGTGCTGCTGGAATTAAATGCTGCCATGTATCACAGACTGTGATGCTAATGGTAGGCCTTGATCATGTCAGGTGCTTGAGCATCCATAATTCCCATCCAAATGGCCTCTTATAAATCAAGCTTTTCCTGACCTTCAGGCTTTCCTCTTCATCAAAGTACTCCCAACTTTACCTTGAAGCATCACCAGGGACTGCCTTAGGCGGCAGTTTTCTCTCATGGTATCTGTCAGCTTCCTCTTGAGACTTTTAATTTTGGCACATAGTTCCACCTTGGAGAGTTGAAATAAAGGCTCTTCATCATCACTGCTACTTTCACTATATAGAAAGTTGCTTCCTGAATATGGTTCTCTCTGGAAAAAACCCCAAACAACTGTGATATCTAGAGCAACAGCAACATAAAATCAAAGCATCAATACTAACATTAAGATAGCTTGCTAAATCAAAAAAATTTCTTGTTTAAACAGACTCACTGCATTTTAAAAGCCTTTACCAAACATAGTTATTAGTATTCTTATTGACTTAAAAATGAAACATCAGGGCAATATGTAACTGTTAGGTACTTTTGTCTGTTCTCTATTCACCAATTTTCCAAAGCAGCTTATTTTAGAACTATTAACTTCACTATGGCAAAAATCCTATGCCTCCCTCAAAAATACCTTTCAGGCTGTTTTTGCTTGATACATTAAAATTGCTGAAAAGACGTTACCTGTTTGTTAATTAAAGATGTTTCAAGTTGACTCAGGATGTTGGCAGGAGCAGATGCCTGCAATGATTTCTTTCTTTTTATATGTTTCATCATCTTCCCCTGTAAAAAGTGCATAACAGTGCCTTTGCATTCCTATAGAGCCTTTCCTTATGGTATTTCATAATATACCATAAGTTTTTATTCACTGCGCACTTGACATTCTTGGTTAGTAGTTTTAAAAAATGTATCTGTAACTTTATTAACTTTTATGTTTCCCTTGCCTATATTTTGTCACAGCCGATCTCAGCACAAGGCACACCTCAGAAAACCTGCTCCCTTCCCTTTTTTACACACTAATCAGATATCTGTCTTACAGGGGAAAATGCAATGGAGCTACAAAGCATCAAAGCCTTGTGTCTTGACACAGGAAAGGACAAAATCCTTGGCCTAAGTAATTTCTCTGACAGGTTATTGTGCTGAGGTACCATGTGAAGGCTGCCTGTATTCCTACCTTTACTATACATCCTTTGTGTGTTACATCATGAAGAATCAATAGCTACAGTCTATTTTATTCCTTTATGGACCTAACAATATAAGGCACATAAAGACATAAACTCACCTTTTCTTTATCCAGGTCACTGTCCTCACTTTCTGAGAATATCATTTCTATCCTCTTCCTCTTGCCTTTTCCAAGGACTTGTATTTTTCTAATTTCATCTGCTCGTAATATCTTTTGCATCATTTCCACCAGCTCTTGGGGGTCATCTGAAGTGATGGAAAGGAAAAAGGCCAAAGCACAGACAATCAGGCCTTAAAAGCAGGTTTCATATCAGACACATGTTCTGGAACTGCACTCACCACTCATGTACACAACTTTCACCAGGTGCTTTTCTGTCTTTCTTTCTCCCACAGGCCAGTTTACTAGCACATGCTCATTAGGTTTCAGAAGTCTTTCTAGTTCATTGTCATCACAGGGAAGGTCCTGGATCCATGAAGTCTCTCCAATTTGCAGTGAATTATCATTTACAAAATCAAACAGTGTGAATTTTTTCATTGTTAAGTGGCTTTCTTGTCACACAGACACTTCCTGAAGGATATAATAGGAAAAAGAGCAGTTACTGTATCATGCCACAGGGCTGTTACAAGAACCCTTTGAAAAGCCCCAAACAACCCTCCTTTTGCTGGATATTGGTAATTACCTTGTATGAAAATAGCCTAAGAAAGTGAAAACTAGCCAGGCAGTGAGTTGTACCCCCCTTGAAAGATGGTAGATGGTCTGTTTAACACCTGTACATCAGACATTTGCCTCCAAAACTATGCACAGAAAACAGATTTCACTCACAGAGTCCTGGCTCCCATATTACTTCTATTCAATCTGCCTGGGATCTCTACTATTACTACTACATTTGTCTCAATAAAATTTTTAGTCAAGCTTCTGACTAAAAGATACAGGTGGTAGAACCCAGAATGGAGGAAAGTGCTAGCTATTCATGCTATTAAGTGGGATGCATGGTTATCATTTCATGGTCAGGAAGACAATTGCAGCCACAGAACTACCCAGGACAACTGAGTGGGTGAGGTATGACACATCCTGGCAGTGGAAAACTTGATGTACAAAAGAAGTGACAGGCTAAGGACTCGAAGAGAGCTGGGCTACTTCATGAGGAATGACAGCAACAAGGAGAACCCAACCCCAAATATACACTTATATCATTTGCTTCATAAAACAATGCTTTTAAAGGAATGTGCTGTTCTGGGTTTTTTTAAGCACTGAATTTCTCTACCAGGAGAATGGAACAAGTTGTACTTTGAGCTTTATTTTCCCAATTAGGATGATAGCTTTTCATGAAAGTATAAATTCTACTGGAAATGTAGCCATTTCTTTTAAGTGTTGCCATTATATTCAGATACATTTCAGATATTTTCTACTTTAAAGTTATTAAATCAATACATAGAAAATCTGATTTTCAAACCTGAGTCTTCTTTCCAGCAAACATATGGTCAATTCATAAAGGTGAAATACTTTCACAGAGCTGAAAACTCATGAATTCCTAGATGTGACGGTGTGATTTGCGATTGACTTGGCCTCAATCAGTCAAAAGCAAATTTAGTGCCTCATGAAGAGGCTGTCAAAAAAGGTAACTCAGAGCTAGAAAAAGAGAATTACATAGGGCTATTATGTCAAAGTGAGAATATCTGGCTGCACTGCTCTGTGAAGTAATGTTAATTTGTTTGCAGAAGCCCAGTTTGCCACTATTTCATGTGTCTGCTCTATGCCTCAGCAGAGCTGGCTTTCCATACAGAGGTGAACTTGTTAATTTGCCAAAGACAGCTGCAGTCTTGTCAATATGTTTACTAATACAATGGGGCAAGCAATATAGATAAGAAATCACCATTAAAAGGAGTATTAAACCAAGCTTTTATACATAATATGCTTAGTGTGATAGTAGTAGGATTGTTAAGTATTGCCTCACTGGAGAAAGGAGACGTGTTTGCAAGAATTGATATTGTTTTTCTTAAAGATCATAAAACATCCATCCCATTCAAATTCTGGAAGAGGAAGTAGCCTGAATATCACTGCCCAGCAAGACTCACTAGAGAACTCATTCTGCCACTGATCCCTGCTGGATGGATCCTCACACCACAGACAGGGATCATTCAAATGAATAAACATATAGACAAAACAATCAAAGGAATAAAACTTCCAGCACTGACCTCGTTATGGACAGGTAAGGTCCAAACTGGAACTGCGTGTTTGTCTGAACAACAAAATACCAGATTTGAAACAGGTGGAGTATGCAATCAGTTGGGCATCAGCATTCTTCCTTCTTTTTCAAAATGCTTTTGAGTGTATACTTCACTCAGCTTAACATTTCTCATCTGGCTCAAAGATGTTACTTCTGACTCTGATCAACCCAGCACAGCAATCTCCACCACCCAGTTCTTTGATTCTCAGATGAAGTACTTTGATAATGGCCTTGGCAGTTGTGAGCTACTTCTTTACCCTCCTAAAAGCCCACATAAGAGCCACAGAATTGCAGCAAAGTTAGAGCTGCTAAGTCTAACAACTGATTGATTGACTTCTATATTTTTTTAATGTTTCCCTGCAGTCCTCTAACAGTTTGTCTTTTGTCTCTCATTTTGTATTAAGACAAATATTCTCTGAGCCATGGGACATTTGTGTGGTCTGAACTTGTACAGGGTTAGCAAGGCAGCCCAGGATTTCCAGAGGCACACTGAACAGGCTGATCACAGCATGCAGGGCAAGTGATGATCCCCCACATCAGACACCAGGGCTAGTCACATACACACTGTGCCAATACCGTGCACATCAGCACCAAATCCAACCTGCCTACATTTTTAAACAGCTTAAGGGAGCCAATGGAAATGCAGACTTCTGGATGTTCAGAGTCCATGAGAGCAGCCTAGTGTCACTGGTAGACACTGAAGCACATGGACAACAAAATGTCTCACACAGTCTTTACACCAGGCAAGCACCTGGATCCATGAAAATACATCTGGCCTCTTTAAGCTAAGGACAATTTTTGCCATGGTCATGGCAGGACATGGAGCTCAGCAATTTATCTACATTATATATAAAATTCTTCTGAGCTGACAAAATTCTTGCCTGTGGTCAGAGAGTGTACTAACAGCTAAACCAATTTCACTAAGGGCCTTAACAGCTGCCACATTCTCTCAGCAAGCTGAGACCGAGTATCCTGGTGTTGGTAAAGGGACCAAGGCAGGGCAGCAACAGAAACTGATCAGGCCCCCTTTTCTCTGCTGCAGCTCTTCTGAACATAAACCCAACTGCTTGTGTTGGAGGGCAAAATGATGAAATCATTACATTGCCAAATGTGAATCATCACATCAGAACAGAGTGTAGTAGTTGATTGCAAGTATTTTTATGTTATGGAGCAATGCCTTCAGCTCCTGCAGTAGACATTAATCAAACTATGTCTTTTCACAGAATTTATTGTGACAATCCATGGGCCCTGGGGATAACACCTAACTGTCTGCTGGCATCATCTCTAGCAGTGATTAAAGGGAGTGGAAAGGTAGAACAAAATGTCACTAATAAGGAAAAGGAATAGTGAAACACTTCACTTTCTGGAAGCAAAGTCCTGCAGTCTTTTCTCACCTTGACCTCTGACAGGAGTCAATAGAACCTTGTTCAAGGACTGCTGGAGAAGCTTCCCTCTAAAATCTTATTTTCCAAAACAGATCAAAGGCAAAATATAATGTGTCATCAGAAAACAAACAAAATATCTTGGAGACTGGGATTAACATTACCAAACTTTTACTGCCTTAAAAGAGAAAGGTTGTCCAGTCACATTTGGCTCAGTCCTTGAAGAAAGGGAGGTGATTCATCTCACCCTATGATACGTGTCTAAAGACAGCAGATGACTTCCTGCCTGGGAGAGCCTATTTCTCTCCACCAACTACTCAGTGACTATAGAGTTGGTGTGTCTCCTTACAGAAGCTGGCCTGGTCCAACCTATGTTGTATTACCTTTTTATGGTTTTGAACAGATTTTGAATAGTAGGATAGATTCCAGTAGACCAGCAGAAGTTATAGAAAGCCAAAAGAACGGCATAAGAAATCCATCAGAGTGTATCTGGTTGTCTGTTTTAAATCTTTCTAACATAGTTCTGCAAGTCATCAAGTAAGATTTCTGTTACTGAATGCATAGTTCAGTGGTTCATTTGGAGGAAACATTATCATTCACAGGCATTGCCCTGTGTGCAGCTACTAACCACAAAGACATTATATGACCTTTGAAAGCCACTTTTGCTTTATAAGTTATTTAATTCTGCTATATGCTCCATTTGAAAACACTACTGAATTGAGTAATACTGAAATGCAAATTTATGATTTTTCACTATTCTAGGTCATTTGTAGAAGGGAAAAAAGGAAAAGGAAGGAGCCATATAATTTTAAAGTTCTGCAGAGGAAACATTAATTGGACTCTTAATTTTTACAAACATGTTAATGCCTCACATACTGCACAAATACTATAAATTTGTAATCGTTATATCATTACTAAGCAACACAAAAAACCAAACAAGAAACCCCAGAGCCACCAAAAATCCACAAAGGTCACTTAAAGACGTATCTCACCCTTTGACACAGTCTGTTCCATTCAGCCAGAAAACTGGCAGATGGCATGCTGAGATCATTACTTCTCTTTCCTTTCAGTAAACACAGGCCAAAGTGTTACAAGTTTACAACATGAGATTGTGCACCCACTTCATGACTTTGATTCTGTTGGCTCAAAACAGGGCTTTGACACTGGTTTCACAAATCAAGGAACCGTGTTCCACAGATCAAGGAACCCAACAATGTACCACACATCCATAATTATGGTCAATGGTCAGGCTTGCTACAGAGTTGCCTTAAATCAGTGAAGAAGTGATGAGACTGGTTGAGAAAAACATGAGATGTGCCCCTGCCTATCTTACCTGGCTTGTGCAAGGTGTAAGGACCGAACGATGCCTGGGTGAAGTGGAAGCCTCAGAGAAGCCCCAGAGAAAACCTGCACCTCTCTACCAGCCACTGTGCATTAGCAGCCTGTTACAAATGTGATCCTTTAAGGAGACAAAGATGTACTCAAAGACTTTCCAGTGAAGGTCAGACAGCCTTTACTACCACCTCAGGAGGTGGAGAACCAAAGTGTTTATTCTACCTTTTGTGTCAACTATAAATTCTGACTGAAAATAACCAAGACACTCATGAAGCCCTATTTGCGTATTAACTTTTACATCCTAAGGATGCAAATAAAGAGAAGTGAAAACACACCTTACATGTACGATCATAACACTCAAAACCCTACCTATAACATAAAGGAAGGGGGGGTGGGGGGTTGGGGCAAAGAAAGAAAAAAGGAGAGAGGGGGAATCACCTCTGCTTACTTGGGATTGGTTGATGGACTGTGCTCCTCCCCTGAAGGGATGCCTCTGGGTGAGCTTTGTGCCTTCAGTGCATTGTAAAGACCTGGGAATATTTTTATATTTCTATCAATATATCAGCAATAGAGCTGTGTTACTATCACCTGCTGCAGCGATACAATGTAGTTAGTGCTATCCTACCACCAGCAATCCTGAACCTGCTTTCCTATTATTTCAGGAAACTGTACTTTTTGTGAATCTGGACTGTGAACATTTTTATTGAACTCAGATCTATAGTATTGAACTGATAAACTGCACTACTTGCAAGTCTGTGATCATACAATTTCTTATTGAACTCAACCAGGCTGGTAATGCTGAATCAGTTTTAATCAGAAGCTAAGCCATCTGATTTTTGAGGGCCAGGTGGAATGCAAGGGGATTTATTTTAGGCCAAATATCTGTAGCCTTAATGCAATACATAATAAATACACAATAAAGTTAACATTATGTACTAACATTTTATAATATTTACCCTCTGAGTTCAGCCTTCAATTATCCCAGTTTTCCTTGGGAAAAAAACCAAACCAAAACCCAAACTTAACTGGTCTTAAAATAAATCTACCTCATAAAAACCTATTTATTTCCAATTCAGCATGATAAGTGGTAGTGACAGATTTGGTTTGTGTTATTTAGACTGTCACATTTTACATTGAACTTGTCAGAATATGAAATACAATGTTGATGAAAAGCTTGGGCTGCACTGAAGTATCAAAGTTCCCAATAGCAAGTGTATGATGGAAAACATGACCATATTTACATAAGTTCTGTGCCCTGTTGTAGGTTCTAATTCTTTTTACCTGAAAGCAGTGTAACATTTACTAATGAATTCAGTGGAATTAGATGCTGTCAGAATACAAAACTGTGTTACTGCTCAAAAGATTAACAGTGTAATATCTTAGTCATTTCTGGGAAAAGATGATTCAAAAGTACAAATCTGCTGCTCTCAACTGAGAAATATAGAGTACAGATTTTCCAGAATCATCAGTATTGCTGTGTTCCAAATTCAGCTGGGAATCTGGGGGAGCATCTATCAAGACACTACTGCAACTCCTAAGACTATAATGCACAGAAATGATCCCACTTCCACAGGAAGCACAAAACTCTATGATTTTATTCTTAGTATTCAAGAGGTCACTTCCTCACTGCAGATCACTATCCTGGTGTGACTGTCTGTGAAATAACCTGAGATACTTTTCTAAGAAGTGATGCTATTCATGGTAAAGCAGCAGCTCTGGCCTCATTTACCCCAATGGCCTCCTTGACTTTAGATCCTCAGCAGCATTTACAACTCACAGGATTACACAGAGAACTTGGTGCAAACCTTGTCACCACATTCTAAAATCTGTTGAATGACCCCAGGAATTCATTAAGCCACTCTCATTTTTCACAATAGGGCCCTCATCTCATATTTTAGCAATATAGGAGTTCTATAAAATAACATTAATACCTAAATATGCCAAAGGCCTTTGTAGGACTGTGGCTTAAATGAAACTTGAAGAAATCTATTGGAAAAGCTCTGATTTTCACATCAAATGATTAATTTTATGTGTTAAATTGAGTGATAGGAAAGGCTGAATAATAAATTTTTAAGCAGGTATATTTAGTATGTCTGGAAGTTCTAAACTTTTGTTCTAACCAATCATTTTTTCAGCTATCATTGAAACATGGCATTTATTTTAATGGATTTCAAGATAAACTAGCATCATTACTGGGCTTTCAGCGCAGGATTCAGTTCTAGATTAAGATGCTTACATTTAGGTGTCACTGGTGCACCAGGTGTCTTAAGTTATTGCTGTAATCACTGGAGATGCAGGGGACAATTTGGCTTTCTAAGCAGGTGTCCAGCACCACTGTTATTGGCTTGGCCTGCAGCTGCTACTCTAGAAGTACAAATCCCCCACAGGTTTTTTTTATCACAATTGTCATCCTTTCAGGGATACCAGCCTTGAGCAGCTCCAACAGGCATGAGTATGAAGCCCCTACTCAACACAGTTAAAGCTTCCTGGAGAGCAATTCAGCTTTTTTCACCTGCTGTAGAGTTGAAAAAAATGGAATGTAGGGTTCAATTCAGTGGTCTAAAAATAGATGCATGGTGCAATCTTAGATACCATAAGTTATCATGCCAGGCCTCCAGCTGCCTCTTCTGATGGAACAGATGTCCCACAGGGCTTGGACCCTCTTCTGTACTTACAATAGTGGTTACTAACTCCAGGCACTTCAAATGGCACTAAACACAAATTCAGGGAAATGCATTGTTCTCTGAGCCTCGATGATTTACCTGAGTTTAAATAGGAGCCTAGATATCTCATATGCCTATAAACCACGTAGATTTATTTATCTGTATTTCAATCCCACACTCAGTGAAAGATTCATATTAAGGTAGCATGATGCCAAGTAAGATGCAGGAAGCTATCTTAATTCTACATGACAGATTAATATCTTTATTAAATAGCTATTTCACAGCTGACAGATGGAGAACTAATACTCGCTTCAATTCGCTTGTTTGTAAATGCCATGCACAACAAAATGTATTAATATACAGTCCAAGAAATAAATCTCTATTTATTGAACTGGATTAAATACCCATGCTACAGGAGTTTGAATAATCCCAAGAAAGCTCTTTCCATGCAGGTTAATATATCCAAACACTTAGAAGCAATAAGTAGCCTGGAATAAGAAACAGCATGGCTCTGTAAAGTCAAACACTTGGTTGTGCTCATTATGACCTGGCTTGGGTAACCCAATGCAATCCATTTTAACAGCTCCCAAATTATAAACATTAAACAACAGTGATGCATCACTTATCTTGTCTAAAGACATTTATGGGATCATTAGAGAAAGTTTGATCACATGCAAATCTCTGCTGAGGTGCAATAACTGTGCATTTGTTCCATGCAAGAGCCCAAGCAGTCAAACTTTTCCTAAAAGGCTGAAAAAATATTAGGCATACTTTCAAATTGGATTTATTCAAACAAACCCTCTGATACCTGATATGAGAGGTTATAAGAGGATACATCTTACTCTTTTTATAAGGTAGTAGAAACTATATCTTTCATTCTACCCCAAAGTCTTACTGTTGATGGCATTCTCCCTTCAACTCTTAAAAGCAAAGAAGTGGAATAGCAGCTAGAAAATTCCAGGCTCAATTTTTAGCCAGTATTTAATAACTTAGCATCTTTACTATCTCTGCTTCTAGGTCTTTACTGGCTGTCATAGGTGAGTGATCACAGAAGAGAAGTCATGCCTGATTAATACTCAAAGTGCTTGCTCTTTTACTCCAATTTTCTTCCCCAATTACTTTGGTTTTGCAGCATTTTGGTAGGTGGGAGGAGAAAAAAAAAATCTGTATTGCTATTAAAGGTTATGAACTAGAAAAAGAGACATATATATTGCCCTCTTACTCCAGGGAATATTACTTCAACTAAGAGTAATTCTGCATGCACTTCAGAGAATTGACAGCAATGCATCTTTCCTGCAAGGATAAAAACCTCAACATTTTCTAGAGCTATTTTTTCTCTTCCTGTAAAATTAAATGTCTTTTTATTGTACGTAGTTCAACCTAACTTTATGAAGTAATATAATAGTGGAATGACCAGTGTTGAATATCAGTCTGAAACAATCCTTAAACAACTTTCAATTATATAGTTAAAACACTAATGAAGTGCAATTCCCTCTGGGATGCAAGGCCACATACAGATTGACAACTGCTACTCTAAACACTGCCAAAAATGAGTACAGAGCAAATTTCAACCAAGGACAAAGGGGCACACTGCTATAATAAAAAAAAAAAGTGCCATAGGAGCTTCAGCAGTGTATTTCCATCTAGGCTCAAGAACAGCCTTTCTGTCTACAAAGTCAATTTATGCCTACAGGATCCCTGCTAGCATTTTTCCAGCAACACTATAAGCCATGAGTGTACAACTGTATGGCTCATTCTCCATTTGATTTACATTCAGTCTAATAAACAGAGGGAATTTAAATATGCAAGCCGTTTGAGCTGATGAACCCACAAAATAAGGACAGTTACCTCTACATACATAAAGCTGACAAGAATTTGGTTTTACGTGGTCACCTAGACACCTGCAGATGGCAAAATGTTCCAGCCACAGAGGGGTTTAGTCTGTAGCACTGGAATCACAGTTTGGTCTTGGATAAATCATACAACCTTTAAATTTATAGTTCACCTTTTCTTTTCAATGAATCTGAAATAACAATACACATTTACCTAATTTCAAAGATTTTGTGAGAATTAACTAATGTTAGTGTGCCTTTTAACCATACAAAGCACTGTATGGAGTAAACAATTTAGCAAGTTTTGCAGAATGAAGATTTGTAATAACCCTGCTGATTTTAGAACATATCATTTCACATAACAGATTTCTTTTAATTGGGTTGCCTATATCAAGCCAGCAAATGTTATTCTTTCAACTAAGAAAGTGTTTTATAAGGTTTAATCATCTACCAGAAACTCTCACAACATTTCCTATGGTATGTTTAAGCTGCTACTGTAGCACTGATGGCATTATGTAATCTATGAGTAGAATATTGAGGGGGAAGGTCAATTATTTCATCGAAGGAAGTTGATAACACTCAGTTACTATGTCTTCTGTATTTTATTTGCTTGCCTCTTTGGTTTTGACTGTGTTTACTTTGGCTCTTGTTTGATGAAGAAAAACCCAAATATTTTGTTAGAAAGTATTAGATGATTAGAGAACCCTTCTTACCAGTTAAGTAGTCATTTAGGCAGAATATTTCACTCAATTATAATTAATTAGTACAAACACAGTCCTTAAAGCATAGCTACATATCCCTGAAAGAGATGATCTTACCCTTTCACTCACTCAGCTACTCTTCTGAAATCATTTCATGCATCATCTCGTATTCCTGTGTCCACATCAGGAGATGCAGAATGTGACCTTTTTCCCCTCAGCTCACTGGCACAGGGAGTTCTACAGCTGCAAAATGAGGTCTACAAGGCCTCAGTCTGCCAAAACAGAGAGGTGCCTTCACAGAGCTGTGAACTACCCTTGAATCCCATGGCTCACACTGGGGGAGGTCAGCAGACCTCTGAAGACATGGTTTCTCCACTCAAAATGCCATCACATTTTTTGCAAATATTTTTTTGTCTGTCAGCCTAATCTATGGCACTCAGCTAGAATTTTTAGTTTTATTTTAAAAGGTGTGGCTGAACATCACCTAAATTATCAAGGAATATGCACTGGCCCAGAGACTGTACTGCAATTCTGCAAGCAGGACAAGGGTAAGGGAAGAAAGGATCTTTTCCTTCATCCTTGCTGGGCAAGACTGCTAAGTCAGAACAGACTATCATGAGAGACCATCTGAAAGAATATTTGAGGTCAACACTGCCTTTTCTCCCTGCAGGAGGGCTGCTGCTGCTACAGCACGTTCCCTGTTCAACCCTTACATTAAACTGCAGGAGTTTGACACAATTTCCACGTGGTTTCCCTGCCTCACCAACTTGGGAAAACAGGTAAACTGCATTCAAGAGTAACTGCAACCACAGAAACATCCTCCTGTGCATTTCCACTTCCAATTTGCTGGGCACCTCTTCTCTGTAGGTTCTCTGAAACAGAACTTCCCTCTCCTCTGACCAAATAATTGTCACCACCTCCTCCCTCAACATTGCTCAAGTGAAAGGCAGCTTCCCACACTGCCACCAAAAGCTTCACCTGTGCCAGTGACTTTGTCACTGCTCTGTTTGCCTCTGGTCCCCATCAAAACAAGCATCTGTAGGACCCTCATCCCATCTACTCACAACTCTGCAGAACTGCACTCACATTATGTGTACTCTGAAATGGCAGCAGGACCCCTTGCTTATTGCAGAATCAATAACTGCCTTCTTGGATTATAAAACACTTAATTCCACTTCTCAACAGCTTCTGACCTCCCCTCCCGTTCCGTTTGCTGGGCACTTCTTTGTAGGTTCTCTGAAACAGAACTTCCCTTTTGGATTCCTCTGACCAAAGAATTATCACCACCTCCTCCCTCAGCATTGCTCAAGTGAAAGGCAGCTTCCCACACTGCCACCAAAAGCTTCACCTGTGCCAGTGACTTTGTCACTGCTCTGTTTGCCTCTGGTCCCCATCAAAACAAGCATCTGTAGGACCCTCATCCCATCTACTCACAACTCTGCAGAACTGCACTCACATTATGTGTACTCTGAAATGGCAGCAGGACCCCTTGCTTATTGCAGAATCAATAACTGCCTTCTTGGATTATAAAACACTTAATTCCACTTCTCAACAGCTTCTGACCTCCCCTCCCGTTCCACTCCCCATTATCACAGTTAGTCTCAAGGATTTGTTACCTTCTTTTACTTCTTCTCTGCAATGGCTTCACCTCCAGGATTTCCCTTCTGAGGTCAAATCTCAGATTAGAGGTTTTGTTTTAACCTTCTCTCTTCATTTCTTTTGTCTTCTCTGTTTATCATTCTTAAGATTTAGGAGAAGTCCCCTAAAAAACATTCTGTAAAGAATTAAAGAATCTTAGATTAAATGTGTGAGACATATACAACTTCTCTTAAATTCTCTTTATTACTATTTGGGGAAAGAAAATCTACCCACATATAATTTGCTTATTTTTAATGTGTAGTAACTTTAGCAAATTAAACTTTATTTGACATGGAAGTAATATTCTAACCATACTACCATACCCTGCAGTACTTAACAAGCACAAAGCAGTAATGAATATAAAGAAAGCCAGAGCAGCAATTTGGTGTACATGTGAGATAGTTGACTCAAAAGCCTGGAGCAGCAGCTCTCTGAAAAATCATGCATGTCAGCATTTCTTGTACTAAATTGTACTCTCTTTCACATTTGAAAAAAAAAAATTAAGCAGCTGTCATGAAATTTATTATATCCTTTTGGAAAAACATTATCCTCAAGACACCAGTGAGCTCTAACTCTTAGAAGGGAAAAGCTATAAACCTTAAACTAAAAAGCTTTCACTAGAGATTTGTCTGTCAGATGATTTCTACACACCGGAGAACAATGTGAAAAGAACTGCTCCCCCTCAGCTCTCTGTGATTTACCATGCAGTCACTGCCGTGCTACTTTTGCTCTATCATCCCACTCTGAAACAATAAATCAGTGCAGAGCTAAAGGTGTCAAAAAGTTTCCTGCTCCTGCAATATCCTGCAGCATGGCACTGCAGCACGATGCCAGGAGGATCACACCAATTCCCTTCATGTTTCAGTGAGGTAACGTGGACTGCTTGAATAATCTCCAGGTAATCTGCATTAAAACCATTCTACTGCAGTGTACTGCGGTATTAGGAAAGATTTCAATATTGCACCACGTGATGCAACACAACCTTACAGCATTTGGCAGTTTCCAGGCAGTGGAGAAAGCTTTGAATCCATGGCTGCAATGTAGCAACTTTCCATTTTACAAAGTAATAGGGCAGACCATTTTGGCTTACTCTTAATGTAGAGAATGAAACAATATGAAATTCCTGGAATAAATTATCATAGATCCAAATCCCAATTTTTTTTCTTTTTTTATCTTACACCTCTTCTCCCGCTATTATGAGCATCTTTCGATGATAACAGATTTCCTTCACCTTAAGGGTACAATAAAGTGTTACATTGTTATTAACCTTAAGGGTACAGTAAAGTGTTACAATGTTATTAGCCCAGTGATAAATTAATTTTTCTAATCTAGAGATTATTTCCCAATTCTTATTTAAACTACCACAGATACATTTCCCTCTGCCTTATTACAATGTTATTACCCCAGTGATAAATTAATTCTACTAATCTAGAGATTATTTTCCCAATTCTTATTTAAACTACCACAGATACATTTCCCTCTGCCTTTCCAGCTTGCATATTTTTTAGTTTAACTTAAATGTACACGTATGCTTTTCTGCAGCTATATATGCCAGTCATATATGCTTTATATGCCAGTCATATAAAGCAGTAACCTTTCAATATTTTTCCAATATTTACACAGATATTTTAATTATTTCTATGAAGTTTTGGAGATATTCTACATATTTATGTGCTCACATCAACGATACATGAAAAGCAGATGAGTTTTTCCTTGAAGGAGCTTTCCCCCCAGTAACGTGAGTAAATGCAAAATGGTACCTGGCTATATTTTCAGCTAGTAATTTTTTTTTTCTGTGTGTCTGTGAGGGAGTTTAGAACTGCATTTCCAAACGCCTCTGAAACAGTCTCTGCAAGTCTGGACTGTCACAGCAACAACTACAGAGGTAGAAACAGCGGCATAGGTGAACTCGTGTTACCATCCGCATTAGCGACCTGCACATGGCAGGATTTTGGTGCTGCACCAGCTGCGGCCCGGCGGAGAGGGAAGGGCACGGGGCTGACATTGGCTGCAGCGCCTTGCGGCTTCCCGCAGGGCGAGGGTCCTGCAGGAGCCGCTCTGCAGCCCCGGCGCCTTTCCTTGGCGAAGGGCACGGCCGGCAGCGCGCACGCCGCCCGTCCCGCTGCATCGGGACACGGGGCAGCAGCGCGCCTGGCCGGGGCCCTGGTCACCTTGCAGGGTGGGTCTCAGTATCGTTTCCCAGTCCCTTCCCCCGCCAGGAAACCGGCCTCGACCGACACCTCGGGTCCAGGGTACGCACAGACCCCCTTTCCCACGGACCTGCGTGGCGGCCCACACCCCGCGCCCCTCGGTCGCAGCCCCTCTTTTCCCACCGGGATCCCCCGGTACCTCGCAGCAGCCATTTTCCGACGCCCTCGGCAGCTCCAGCGGTGATGTCACCCGCCGAATCTCCTCGGCGGCGGGATGCACCGCTCCGTGCTCCTTCCTCCCTCCCGACGCCAGCGGCACCTTCTTCTTCTTCCTTCTGCTCTCCCTCCTCCTCCTCCTCCTCCTGGAGCCGCGGTGCTTCCCAGGACAGCTCCTGGGATAACACCCAGCTATTGACTCAGCTGCTCGCCCCTCTTTGCCCAGAAAATTCATCTGCACCCGCCGCCGCTGCCCGCGGCCGCCCCGGCTCTGCCCGCCGCGCTCCCGCTGCCGTGCGGGCTCGGAGGGGCAGCCCCACCGCCACCATCGCCGCGCCGGCGGCTGCTGCTGCTGCTGAGTCACGGCCTGAATCTCCTGAATCCCGCTCCTCCTCCTTCTCCTCCTCCTCCTCCCCCGCGCCGCCGCCTCCCGCCCGGCTGCCGGCTCCAGCAGCGCGGTGCCGGCGGCGATGCCCGCCCCGCTGCCGGGGGGAGAGGCTGCCCGGCGCTGCCCGGCCCCCCGCCGCTCGCCGCAGACCCGCGCACGCACAGGGGCAGCCGGGCGCTTGAGCCATGATTGCCGCGGCTTTCCTGGTCCTGCTGAGACCCTACAGCATCCAGTGCGCCCTCTTCTTGCTCCTGCTGCTGCTGGGGACCATTGCCACGATTTTATTCTTCTGCTGCTGGCACCGCAGGCTCCAGAAAGGGAGGCATCCCATCAAATCCGTCTTTTCAGGTCGCTCAAGGAGCCGAGGTAAGAGGCGCTGCCGGTCCCTGAGGGCGGCGGGGGGTGTCCCCGGCCCATCCCCAGCTCTCTGCCGGCGGAGGGCCGCCGTGGCACGGTTTAGCCGGGCAAAGGCTTCAAAGAAAATTCAAGCCGAGCCCAGGACTGCGGCAGCCTTGTCTCCACCCATCCCCTCAGCGAAACCTCGGCTAGAGGGAGAGAGGTGAGAGGCTGGGAAGCCCCCCCAGCCCTCCCCGGTCGGTCAAAGCGCAGCAGAACTTTATGCCGAACTTCTTCCCGATGAATTAAATATAAATGCCGGGCGGAGCTGCCGGCTGTGCCTGAAGGGCCAGAGCCGTCCCGGAGCGTGCGCCCAGGGGCGAGTGCTGGGTGAACCCGTTAGCCGGGGCGAAATGCGAGGTGCAGCTGGTGGAGCCTGTGTGTCTTTCTGCTTCCCTTCCAGATGCTGTCATGAGAACTCATCACTTTCGCTCTGAGGTAATTTATTTAGCACGCAATTTCAAGGTCAGAAGTTGTTCTCTTTACCCGAGTACATATTGTCGTGGTCTTTTGTTAATGAAATCACATAGCAAACTTTTCATTTTGCATGAAAAACATAATGTCCTCTTTCATCTCTTGGTTTGTTTTTTTCCTTCCCAACACAAAATGAGCTCTTCATCTGTGTTACCCTAACCGGCCTGCCCATTCGTGTCATTCCCAAAGGAATTGGTTACTTGGAGAAAAGCTGTGCTTACCGTACGTGCCAGACCGCCCTGTGCCCAAAAGCAGCCCCGAGCCCAGTTATTGACCTCGCTGTAAATGCGTGCACAGCTGCTGGCTTTGGGGACTGCAGAGCCTCTGCCGTGCCCACAGCCCTCACCTGCCCCTGCTCCTTGCCAGGGAAGTTCCCTGCCTCCCTTGGATGTTGCCGCGGGAGATCCCAGAAGGATCCAGACTACAAGCGTGCTTGGCAGGGACCTCGGTGTGTGACTTTGTATTCAGAGGTCGGGGAATCAAAACTCTTACATGCCAGTGCTGAAAGTATAACACAAACCCCAGTCTCTTCCTAGGGATTCTGGATGAGGAGCATAATTGCTGGGAAAATATGAAAAATAATATTTGTTTTAGTACCCACTTTGTTTCTGTGCTGCCCTGTAGAGCTTCTGACTAGCTATTTCTCTTGCCTGGTTTCCTGCTATTGATTTAAGGCATATCTTCATGCCACTGCCTATTATTCTGAAAGCCTTGAGAGACAGTTTTGCACTCAAATCATATTTTGTTTTAAAATAATTTGCATTTTGCCTTACCCTGCTGTGGGTGTGAAAATTATCCAATTATGACTAATGTTTTCAAAAGTGTGCATGGGATAGGTTTGTGCAGCATGGTTTATATTGGCAATTAGTTTTAAATTCTCAACTTTTGTTCACCATCACCAGAGAAAGAAGATGCCATAGGGAGTATCCTGTCTTTAAACCATGAAAAGGCTGAGTTTGTTGTTCACCAGTGCTCCAGTAAAGTGAACAAATAAATGTGTACCTCTGGAAATCAAAATATTTTTTCACTATTTAGTTTATCCAATATGAAATGCTTGGTTTCCGTGTAAAATTCACTCAGTCCTGAGCCTAATGGAGATGAAGTTTAATGTTTTGAAATACGTGCCATCCTGCATGGTGACACTTCAGAGGAAAGTTGGCAGAGTAATTTATTTTTATTGCTTCAGCATGTGGTTATTTGTTTATCATCCACTCAGAAGCAGATGAATTAAAAATATTCCTAGAAGCTTCCATTAAGTGAAACATACTAGAGTAACTGTTATATTCTTTCATAATTTTCTGTATTTTGTTTAGATGGAGTAATACTGCAGCTAGTGGTCTAAACTGTTCTTTTAAATAAGTGGTAGAACTGTTTTTCCTTTCGTTTTCTGATGAGACTTTTGATAGAGAAATGATGACTCATTTGACTTCATTAAATTTTTATTTTCCAATATTTTTTCAAGTAAAATGTTATTTTAATGAATCTAATAGAATTCATTAATGAAAAAACTACAGGCATACTTCCAATAAAAATATTGGAAATGTTATCTGAAGCAGAATTTTACATCCTCTATCCATATCATCACAAAACATTATGCACTTCCAACTGCAATACAATGTTGCTGAAAGCAAAGCATGATACATGAAAATATGGGCTTTGCATAGTCCCTCCACCCCCAAAATAAATGTAATATCTCAATTCCAAGTTTTATTGCACAAGGTACATCTGCTAGCTTCCACCATGCTTAGCTGCTTGTCAGGTGTAGTTATAAATAGTGTTTCTTAATTAGAATAAAAGATAATGAAAGCCAGGCTGATAGTAAATAGCAGTGGGTTGGCATTCATCTCCTGAGAGCTGGGTTCCAATCTGACTTCCATCACATGTGAACGTGCAGGTGGTCTAGCAGCAGTGCACAGAGAATTATAATTGCCCTATCTACAGATCCTTGGCAATTCCTGCATGATTGACTGCCTGCCAGGAAAGCCTTATATTTGGAAAAACAGAAGTGTGCAAATTTATGTTGAGATTCTTTGCCACAGCCACAGCTCTCATGGTGCATGCCTTCATTGTCTACATACAGTGTGAATTATTGAATCCTTTTCTTTTAATACTGAACCACACAATAAAAAATAAAACTGCATGTTTTGAATTTTATATGCCACTGGTGAATTGAACCACAAATAGTTCATTTTTTGTGGGCCTTGATTTTTAATGTCTCTGCAAAATATGCCTCATTATTATACATCTAAAGTCTATGCAGATATTACTTATTATAGAATGAACTTAAACACTTGACCCCCTGCCTCAAAAGGAGGAAAATTTGCATGAATCATTATGAATATAAAGTAGGTGAAAGTCTGTCTTTGTTAGAGGTGCTTAATAACAGAAAACATTAACCAGGAAGATGTGAGAGTTTCTTGAGATAATACAATGATTGTCTCCACCTCCCCACCAACACTTGCTACAGTCTGAAGTTTGTCAGGCCTAATTTTTAATATATATATTTTTATTTACAGTCCTCAGGTTCATTATGACTGTAACTGCTCTTAAGATTCTTCATTCCCCAGAAATTCCATGAAGTCACAAAGGAATCACACCCAGAATAGTTAATGTTCCTAATCTCAGAGAGACCTAGATATGCCACTGCTTTAAAAAGAAAACAAGTAAATTTCCAACAGAAATATTCATTGCTACATGACACATCAGACTTTGATGTAGTTGTTTGCACTAGTCTGTCTTTATTTTGAGAATCAGTTGTAGAATGAAATGTCCATGCTGAACCAAAACCACACCAAAATAACAAAATAACTCAGTGAGAGTTTTACCAAAGTAGGGACTATGATACATTGTTTGGTCTTTTATTATTATTAATATTAAAATTATTATTAAAAATGTAAAGGCTATAAATTATTCACTAGTTTTATTCTTCTTGTGTTCTTTGTTGAAGTTTTTTTTTTTCATGAAGCAGAGAAATTTTCTCTGAGTACTTTGTGGGCTTGGGCTTGACACCTTTCAATGTTTATAATTTTATGCCTTAGAAAGAGTCTGAAAGTCATCTGTACCTTTCAATTTAAAAGCATTGCTTAATGTGTTGGTGTTGCCACTTCTTGTGATTTAAATTTCTTTCTGAATTAGTTTTCCTCATAGTTGAAGCCTCTGGAGTCACTGGATTATGTGAGATTTTTACCTTTCAATTAAAAGGGAAGAAAGCTTCTAGCCCTGAGGCTGAAAGGAATTAATCTGAATGGTATAATTCTTAATGTCTTTTGATTTGGTGGTAAGAACTGTTGAAAAGGAAGGTTCTCATTCAGGATCTATAAAGGGTTGGGATTTATGAGATTGTGAAGGGATAATTGTGCTAATTGCTAAAGTAGCAGTTTTCATATTATTGAGGAAAAATTACCAGATTTATAAATCTTTTGCTGAAATTTTCTCTGAGCTTCACAGTTTTTCTTTACCTTAGGATGTTAGGGATACTGTGACCTCAGTCACTGAAGGTGTCAGTGCCAGTGGGTAGTCATAAGCAACATGGTATCGCTTTGTATTTATTTGATTTTGACTCACGTATTTTGGGCAAGTTTCCTGTGAATGCTTCCGCTGAGACCTGCAGGTCAAAAACTACTAGGAAACAAATCAGTACAAGTATTACAGCCCACTGTAAATTCTGACTTCACATAACCCAGGTGGAACTAAACACACCAGCAAGATAAATAGGAGTTGGCCCTTTGTGAGAAGACTCTCTGTGAGGGCTGGCAGTGTGTGTTAACCATGTCTGTAGCAAAGGAATAACATTTGGTGGTTTGAGTTTTGCAGACCCCACATTTTTATTTTAGTACACTGAACAGTTGCTACAAGGTTGTAATCATCCAGTCTATTTCAATATTATTATTGATGACGTGGATGAGGGTACTGAGTACAGTAAATTTGCAGATGACATTAAGTTGGGAGCATGTGTTGATCTGTTGGAAGGAAGGAGGACCCTGCAGAGAGACCTGGAATGGTTGGATGGATGGGCAGAATCCAATAGGATGTAGTTTAATAAGTCCAAGTGCAGAGTCCTGCATTTTGGCCACAATAACCCCCTGCAACGTTACAGGCTGGGGAGAGGAGACTCGGGGGTGACCTTATCACTCTCTACAACCTCCTGAAAGGTGGCTGTGCTCAGGTGGGGGTTGGTCTCTTCTCCAGGCAGCAAGTGACAGAACCAGAGGACACAATCTCAAGCTGTGCCAAGGGAAATATAGGTCGGATATTAGGAAAAAGTTTTTCACAGAAAGAGCGATCAAGTACTGGAATTGTCTGTCCAGGGAGGTGGTGGAGTCACCATCCCTGGATGTGTTCAAGAAAAGACTGGATGTGGCACTGGGTGCCATGGTTTAGTTGAGGGGTTGGGGTATGAGTTGGACTCAATGATCTTGCAGGTCTCTTCCAACCAAGTGATTCTGTGAGTTCTGTATTGTTGTGACTAGACTGGTAGTGATATAGTTCATCCAAGACTGGCGTTGGTTTTTAAGAGCAAATGGATTTTCTAATTCATCCATTATGGTACAATGGATGCAAAGCTATAGTACAACAATGTATATTGGGAAATGTATATCTTACTTTGTCAACACAGATGTCCAGAAAATTGTACATAAACTTATCCTTAAGGATACTTTTGCCATAATCATGCCCCTTCTGAGGCTGATTGCGAGACAGTTGCCTAAAAATACGGTTCTAGTTATCTTACAAAACAATAACTAATAGTCTTTGAAGAGTTGCACCACAATTCATCCTGAGCATTGCAGTTATTTATAAACTGCTCCAGATATGTACAGCTCCAGTGAAAGGAGAAATCAGCAGACCCTCCAAGCTGAATCTGAGTCTTCTGTTTGATCGGAGGGAGTGCATCCAATAAGCACCACAAATGTGCAGGACTAGCCAGCATAATACATTCATTCACCTATTGAAAGGATGTTTCATTGTCTTTACAGGGTTGAATCAGCCTGAAAATATTTTACCTTTGTGTTTGACATGATTTCCCTCAGGATGTTTAAACTATTTTTCCATTAGCTGTCTAAGAGGTAAGGAATAGGCTCAAAGGAAAATAAATCAGAGAAAAAATAAATTGTTTTCTTAGCTGTATGAGAGCACTTATAGGAATGAATGAAGAGCTATAAATACAGGTTACACTGTATAAGGACAAACTGTTCTGTCCATTTTTCATAACATATCAAATAATGTGGTCCAGACAGAGTGTGCCACACTGAGCTGTCACATGGCAAAGTAGGTATCACTGAGATTTAGTTTACTTTATGTCATCTGTCCATCACTCTTTTTCAGCTTTAGTCACAGCAGTGCTGCCTTTAGATAGCCCACAAGCATCGGTCTGTGCTGAGGAACAGCCTGTTTGTATCACCAAATATATAGGATTTGTCTGGTTGCTGCAGCCAGACTGCTTGAGTGCTGAGCAAAACTAACTCCAGAGAAGTTGACTTGGGTACTTTTACACTGTACTACAATGTAGTGTACAAATGCCTGATGTGTTTATATAGCCTTGTCTGCATCTCTGCTCTGGATTCTGATGGTCGGCAGAGCTTTGAAATACTGAAGGAATCACCTCTGAGCTCCACCCATGACCTAAAAAAGTGCTAACATTGTGTTATGGTCCACATCAGTGGTCAGGCATGGTCCTGGGACCTGCTTTGTAGGTAACATCCTCATGTTCTCTAGCAGGACTGGGAAAACCACTGCGTAAAGATACACTATCTCATAAAAGCTCTTCTTACTCTTTAGTTTCCCATTAATGTACAGTTATGCCAACAACCTCATGGCTATCATGTAAGTACTTGGCTATCTATGTTTCTCAGGATCTGCTGCTGTCTCTGGAAATGTGGGTTTTAGATGAGCTGCAGTTCGGTGGTGCTCTGTGCCATTTCAATGCACATCCCTGTACACACAAGCAGAACCCTGATTTCACAGGGATGCAGGAGGAGCACAGCTTGTGGCCATCTGCCTGTTAACAGACACATTGTACACGTGTACAGAACGGGAGCTTCTAGCTCCTGCCTTTTGCCCTAAACAAACCTACAACTGAAACCATGAATTAGAATAGCTGAGGTCATACTTGCAGTGAGCACATGTATTACCACATATCCTGTAGAAACTGTTCTTACACAGACAGAAGGGATCATGCAGGGCTCCATAGATCACACAGAAAAAGCTTAATCATCTGCACTGATTTCTCAGTTATTGCAGTTAGATTACAAGGGTGACAGATCAGGTTGTGGAAGTTCCTGCAGAAACAGCTTAGCTCTTTAGACTGAGGGTATTAAATGTAAGAAAGCACCACATGAACAGGGCAGTACAACCCTTGGGGTTGTGGCTGCTCCAGGGCTCTTGTGTGTGTTTCCTTAGGCGTGGAAGCCTCACTCACACTGTCTTCCATTCCCAGACTGTTTTAAATAGAGGCACCTTTGATATGCCATGGAAGAATGTGCAGAGCACAGGGTGAAGTCACCTTGATGTTTTCATGTAGGATCTGATTCAGCTGAGCTGGCTTTTTGGGGCCTGGCTGTGTCAGACACGAGGGACACCAGCCAGAGCTGCAGCTGCTCACCCTGCTCCACAAGCTCTGCAGCCCAGAGGGGTCTTGGGCTCTGCAGAGTGGGCCCGTGGGCTCCTCCAGCCGCCTGGGGCAAGGACTCGGCACTGTGTGGCAGAGATGCTTTGGCATGTCAGGCTCACAGTGCAGACAGCTGATCTTGGTTAGTGTTAGCAAAGCTGCCTTGGTTTTGAGCTTATTCCTTGTGCTTCTGGTTCAGCAGCCAGCATTGGTACTTGTTGTCTGGATACTTGTACCCAAAATGTATGAGCCCCTGCTGGGCTCCCTTGTGTCCTACTGCCTTGCATCAAGGAGAGTCAGAGCTTTGCTGTTCCTGACTCATCAGTGGGAATGAAACATGAGCTGTGGCTGGAGTGTGAAAACACCATATCAGCTACAGAAACTAACTGCACTTGATGTTTGGGCAAAGACACTTTTCTTGCAAGTTGTGCCAATGTCCTTATCTCCCCTGTCCACTCAGCTGTTTAAATACAGCACTCTGCTTCAGGATGGTGGGGTAGGTAGTAGAGCAGACTGGAAGTGAAACACAGATCCTACAGGCTTAATTGTTGATTACATAAATTGATAGCACAGATTATACTGAAGTACATAATCATGTCAGGCTGAGGTATTGTATTTATCCTTCTTCCTTGTTCTAGAAAGAACAAAATGATACAACCAAGTTCTCTTCTGATCTGCCTCCACTACCTTCCTTCATATGAAGGTAGGAGCTGGAAAGTGAGTTTGTAAAAACAGCATCCCTTTATGCAGCCCAACAAGCTCACCGTAGGCATTTACAGATTGCAGTCTATAGAACTGCTCAGCTGACCTAGTGTTGATGTCTGCTTCAGGATGTGCTGAATGGTTCTTCAAGCCTCACTGAATGTGTCAACTAAATTTTTTATTGGTGATAACAGGAAGCAAAGACTTGTTCAGGTATGTTGTTGGTATCTGAATCTAGTTCTCTTAACAGATACCTGAATTCTAGCTTAGTTATCTTTTTATAATATATTCCTTCAAAGTCTCTCATCAGTTATGCATATATTTTATAATTTAAAAAGTACAGACACATCTTCACATGCTGTGGTGGGATATATTCTCTTACAATTTTGTGTTTCAAACAAGCACACTGGACAAAAGAGAGTAATCTCTTTGTATTAAATGTTTGGCAGCACTGCTATGGTTTAGCAATCTCTGTTATTTCTTATTCAGCTTCTTACCATATTTTTAATATTTTAAGCTAATGTCTTCTGGCAGATCCTTGATATATACTGGACACTGCCCAAGATGAGGAGACATGAAGAGATGGAAAACAGAGGAAGCAAGGCTGGAAAGGGGACATGCTAGGGGAATGTGCTGGTATATCTTAAATTAAACCTTCCCTTGCAGACTACTGATCAAGCAGTACACTGATTTTTTTGTTCTTAAATAATTTTGTTCTTAAATAATTGTTCCCTTCCTAGGGAGGCTTGCAGTGCCCTGAGGTAACAGGGAAGGAACTGGGACAAGCCATCTCGTGGAGAGCTCCAAGCTTCTTGTCAGAGAGCCACAGGGCTGCTTGGAGAAAGGGCCAGCCTCTGTGGCTTATAGCTTTAGACAGGAGAGAGTATTGAAAGGGTACCTCGAGGCATGACTGGGTGTGCCATTTGGCTGTTTGCTTGAAGATCATCAGATTTTCCTAATGTTACAACTTACCTGTGCTTTAATAGGAATCCTGGCCTTATGACAGGAAAAACCAAACAAGCCATATTAAACAGCAATGTAATTTAGCATGGATTATTAGACACTGCGTTCTAAATTCACACCTAAACCTAAGGACTCCTAAATACCTAAATACAAGGGCTCCTGTGTATTTACATGGAGGAGCCTGATTAGGAACTGGAAAGCAGATTATTGATGTTCTATTTCATAAATTTGGTTGGGGAAGTAATCTTGTTCACGTTATGTAAAAAGCAATTGCTTTAAATGCCTTTGAACGTGTGGACTTATCTTGGAATGTTGCATGTGCCAAATCACAGTCTTCAATATCTGAGAAATGGTTCCAGCACTGCTTAGAGTTTAGATTTTATAAGATAAGAATAATATCTCCTAAAATAAACATAAGGCATGCAAAGCAGCATCAGTGAAAGCTTGCTATTGAGGAAGTGGAATGAGAAATTGAATGTAAAATCTTATATTTTATGTTCTAAATCCTGATTCAGATCTTTATAGGAGTAACCCTTTGTAAGATTAAAAAAAATCAAGAGACCCACAGAAAAAAAAAGGTTGCAGTCTATTTTTTTAGTTCTGATAGAATCAAAATAGAACAAATACAGTTGCATCCTGCTTGGGTGGATGCAACTGTATACACTCAGTGTAATACACTCAGTGTAAGCAATAAGTAATACACTCAGTGAGTGCGGGTAAACTTCCTGGGATAGAAAATTTACACCTTACATTACTTAGCCATCTTTACTATAAAAATCTTGGAGAACTTAGATTGAATCTTGGATTTTGGGTGGAACTTGCAGAACTGGCAGTTAAATAAATGTTGTGGGGTTTTCTTTGGTTCTTTGTAAACTGATAATATTTGGTATGGAAATCTCTATGGAAGAGGAAGGAGAGAAATAATGCAATCTTGGCCACTTTTTAATTTAAAACTGTTCTTACAGTTTGGATGCATAGATATATCCATATATATGTGTATGTATATATAAACACACACATATGCATAAATGTTTTTCTATGTAACAGAAAGAATCTCAATTTTTTCTCTTTCAGTTTGCAAGGGAATTTCATACAATAAAGTTATTTAATTTAAACCTGCCATTTTAGTTGAACTAGGTACTCCAACTATAGGGTTTAATTCTATTTCAGCCTGTCTGTAGAATGCCAGCACCTTGAGAAGGATTTGATGCTACCCATAGTAATGTCTGCAGGCCCTAAGATGCTGTGGGTTGTGTAAACATGAAAGTTTCCAAGATTTAAACAGGAGGTAACTGGCAATTTGAAGGCTATTTCTTGAGGCCATTAGTTGACAATGCTAAGAGATGACAATTCTCATGCATACACAACCACTGTCAGAAACCTTAAAAGCAAGAACACAAATCTGGATATCCTATCTAAGCTCCTTTTGGCTTTGATATTTATTAGTGCACCTTCATCTACAGGAATTACTCAAATATCTGCAAACACCTTTGCAAACACACTTGAGTTCTGCTGTCACTGAACTGTGGCCTAATGCTAGCTAGCACTTTCTCTGTGATTTACTGGAAGTGTTACTTTCTCTGTGATTTACTGAAGTTCTGCCAGAAGGTAAGCTGGGCTGCAGTCCAGTGCCCACTGAAGTCAATGCAAAGATTTCTGTTGACTTCAGCTGGACATAATGCACTTTTACCTCTATTGATGTTAATGCTTACTGGCTCCAAAAACCCATACTGGCTGGAAAGGCTGGGTCCCAAGATAGAATTCTGACAACCAATATATTCTACGTAAAATACTTATACACTGGAAAAAATGAAAACTGAATATGGCTTCTTATAAGCATAAAAATAGAGATAATGTATGATGAAGGCACCAGGGCTAGTAGAAACTAGAATGGAGAGGAGAAGGATCTGGTGAATTAATGCAATTGCACATTCAAAGAATGGAGGAGACAGAGATTTTTATCACTGAAGCAATAATGCACACATGGGGTAGCATTGATGTATTCGTCTGGTGCTAATAAAGTATCAGAAAAAAATTAAAAATAAATACAGAAAAACTAAGTGAAAGAAAAAGGTTCAATACATTATTCAATGTGTTCTTATCTGTAAATTTAAATAAAAGCAAAAGCTAAACAAGTTTTTCAGGAAACTTCAAATTCCTGTTTTATATGAGGAATGGATTAGGAATGAGAATAAGCAAAAATACAACAAGGATAGCAGAGTATGACACATTTGGTTATCAAATAGCAGACCATATTGAAGAAATGGGGCAAATAAATACACATGATGTTGTTAACAAATGCAAGGTCGAGTATATTACAGAGAAAAGTCTTTAGCCACATTTTAATTTTTAGGTTTACGATTTTCAGAAAGGGCCTTTTGAATGACTTTTAACAATTCAGTGAGGACTACTTTCAGATGTGTAGCCTCATTGGAAAGGAGATGGGAAGGGAAATGTTTAAACAGAACAGAAAAACATGTGCTACTGTTATATATATCAGTAATATAAATTTATAAGAGTACTGTACTGAATTATGGGCATCCATCACGAGTGATATCCGTGAATGAGGAAATATGAAACTCTCACAGGAAAAAAAGCTGATGGAAGAGACCAGAAAAATTTCATGTAGAAGCAGAAAAATAAAAGGAAGTCTGATGACAAAATGTGGAATGATGAACACCAGATTGGAGGCAGACCAAAACCATAGATCTGATCCATCCTATTTAATTTGGATACTCACAGTATGGATGTGTGTGAGTGAAGAGGTCAGTCTGGGCTCTGGGTGTGGCCAATGGAGAGAAATAGGTGCTGTGGGGGAGTGGCTCATCTCACCTGCTGGCTTTGGTGGCTCAAAGAGTAACCTGGGGAGGGGATGTCTGCTGAATTTTGGTCAGAGAAAACCCACATGTGTTTCTATACACAAGGAATTAGTCAGAGCTAAATCAGAGCTGTGAAGTTAAAACTTGGCTGGATAAGATATGTTTTACTGAACACCTTATTGTGAAAGTAATTTTACACAGTGTGCTCTTGGCATGCCATGGCCAGGCTGGCAACATTCATTGATTTGGGTATGAAAATAGACAGAATAGGTTATTTTAATATTATCACACCTCATCCAAGAGAAAAAAACCAACCAAACAACAACAACAAAAAGCAAACAAAAAACCCTCCCTACCAAACAACGAATAAAAACCCTCAACACTCAGAGAAGACTTAAAAGGATGAATTTCAGCTAAAAGAGGCTGATGTCCCCAGCCTGCTTCCATAAAGAAAAGCTTGTTTGATACAGGTGAACTAGCCTTTGGCTCTGCAACAGCCTCCAGAGACACCTCTCCATTCCTGTTTGCTGTAGACTCAGATTAGGAAGATCACTCTTCCTGGATTCCAGCAGACTCTGACTGGAAGGACGCACACGAATGCTTTTGCAGAGAAGATAATTCCAGCTTCAGTTGGCCTCACGTCTTCCTCTGATATGTCTAAAACTGGTTCTGGTGATCATATGAGTTGTTTCTTTAAGGAAGATTATTTTAGTGTAAACTTTTGTGCAGCTATTTTGGTATTTGGAAGACAGGTTTTCTAAAAATACATGTTTGAAGTTTTGTTTGGTTTGCCTTGTTGTTCAGAATTTTACAGGCTCAAAAATGAGTCAGGCAGTAGGTTCTGGGAATGAGCAACTCCCTCCCAGCACAAAGAACAAGACAAGGTTTTCATTGCCCAGTGACACAGCATTCATATGATACTGGAAACTACAAATCACTTAACTGTGTTAGAGCAACCTCGTTGTAATATCCCTGTGATTTTAAAATCTCCAGCTTTTCCTCGGTGGTTTGGTCTCAGGTGGTGTACTGTGCTTCCCTGAGCATTTTGTAACACTTTTATGCTCATCTATGAGCACTGACTTGACATCTAAAATAGTTGTGTCATTGCCAAACAAATATTTTTGTGATTTCTGTGGTTTTTGTATTTTGATTGCTGTATTAAATGGTGGTTTTAATTCTGGACTAAACTGAGGGATAAATAACACAGATGACACAAAAAGCTTCTGTTCATTTTACTGTTTAGAAGGAATCACCAGGCACACTAATTTTGCACTGAGCATAGGAGTAGCAGCTTCCATATGTTACATCCCTTTTGCCTCCTGTCTTCATTTTTGATTACCAAATTTTGAAATTTTCTGGATTTGCATCTTTGCTCTAGCAAAGTCCCATTGCAGGAATGAGTAAGCATTTTGGGATTTGGTCTGAGGGCTCTGCCCTTGTAACATTATCTTTGCAGATACAGAATTAATTTTCCACCTGAAATCATGATCCTCTGCCTTTATCACATTATAATCCTCCTCACAGCAACTATTTGTGATATTGCAGGCAGATTATGACTTCAAGGGAAGAATGAGCCTCAGCAAACAGAAGCAGATGAGCTCTTAAAGAGATAAAGATCCCATTTTCTTGCTAGTAATAAACCACAAAAGTGAAAAAAATACAGAAAATGTCAAGGGGAAACATTGTCTATAAACAGATTTTTCTGGAAATCACAGGTGACTTTTTCATATTGAAACATAATAATCAATAAAGCTAGACATATTTTGAGGTGAAGCCACTTGGTGAGACAGACCCACATACTTAAATCCCTATTTGGCGTGTGTTTCTAAGCACTTTTAGAGCTGCTTAGCTTCTATCAAATTCTTCTGTTACATAAACATACTTTCCTGAAGAGTTTTATCCGGCTAATGGGATGGGAGTGTGGCAAGGGAGCAGTGCAGGGTACATCACAAGGCTCTGGCCAGTGGCCCTCATGTAAATAAACCATAATGCATTTAACATTTAGAAAATCTATTCTGGTTTCAGAACTTGGAATAGATTTCCTGGGTGTTTAGGTCTCCTAAGGAATATTTTCACTTGCTATGGAATAATCCCTGATGCACACTAGCATTTTTTTCTAAAAGAACATTTCCACGAGCAGTAAGCCCCGCTATAGCAGGCTCCTTGAGTTGTATTTTTCCTTCTTATCCCAAATAGTCCTTAGTATCATGTTGAATGATGCATTGTATGTATCTGTTAGCGATTTCACAGTGTAGAAAGAAAATGGGGAAATGATCTGATGCAATAGTGTGGCAGAGTCTCAGATTGACACCAGGGAATGTTTGCAGATCCTCCTAAATGTGCACAGGTCTGCAGTGGCTTCCCCTGTTCTGCTTGCTTTGGTTGGTACGGGCAGGCTGGTGCTTCCATTCAGCTATGGGGTGTCAAGGTCTGTCCTTACCTAAACTCCGAATGGTTCCATTGCTTCTGTAGAGTAGGAGGGGTCATAAAAAAAAGATTCAGGAAACAGTGGCTTTACCTTTGCATCAAATGTACTTCACAGCCCTGATGCACTGCATACGTGAGCCTCCCAGACTGACTAAGTAGATTTGGGCTCTATTTCTGTCCCTCCTCTCCAGTGCTCATGTGTAGAAGTTTCTTCCCTGGAAGTTACTTCACCTTTCCACTTCAATCTTTTTACATCATCTGTTGCATGCAATGTGTATTTATAGCAATTACTAGCATGTGTATGTAAATGTGTGTTTGTGTCTTTTGGCTGTTTAAGTGTATATTTACTTAATGTGGAACGCATTTAAATAATGAGGATAGCTGTTTTTCTGTCCATCTGAGTGTCCAGGACAGGCACTGTCTTCCCTTACAGTCTCATGAACATTAGTGGAGGAAATCCAGTTTTCACAGAGCCATACTTTTGATTATTTCAATTTACCAACATAACAGCATTTTAGCACAACTCTTCTGTGCTGATTTCCTAATTAAAATGACAACAAAAAAGGCAAAACAAATCACAAAACCCAAAAGCTAATGGAAGGGGGGAGCAAAAGAACAGCAGATTTATATGGAAATGTACTGCTCCCACTAGTTTTCTGCTGGCAGGAATTCAGGATATTTAGATTCACAGCATAGATTTCTGCAGTTTTATCTGAAATCTAACCTTGCAGAAGTTGGATTCTAAAATGCTGGCTTTGTTGCATAAGGACTTCAGCAGGTATTCGGCTAGAAGAAAAAAGAAAGTAGAAAATTAGGAATTGTTTCATCTATTCTTGGTTTTGAAAAGAAATATAGTCCTTAAACTGCAGACTGTCACTAAGGACAGATTTGGCTCACCTGTTCTGAAAGCTGATATGACTAAGTGAATGAGTATTTACAACCTGGCCAAGTTTAATATCAACCAACATTGTATTCAGTACAAATGGCCCTTGTCAGACTTGTGCATACTCATGAGGGGACTCGGTGAAATGAGAGAATGCTCATTGTAAATGCTCTGCAGGTAGCAATAAAGGATAGCATTATGCATGTTGCCATTAAAGGAATGAAATTCTGTAAGGCCACGAGCCATTCTGGATGATACTCAGAGGTTTTTCCAGAAAGCCTCTAAAACAGCATTTCTGAAGGGCAGCTTTTCCTGAGTTTATTAATTTGGCCAAATACACCCATATTTCTGAGATGATATAATTGTTGCCACCTATAAATTTTTCTTCACTTTAATTCTCAGGAAAAAAGTCCACATTTTCAGCCCATGCTCCCTAAAACCATTTCTCATGAGGCCAAGAATTAACCTGGAAAATTTTAATTATAAATTTTGAATTAGAACTTTTTAGTTATAAATAACTAAAAGCATGAGCTTCCAAAGAAAAGCAACAGGAGTTACTGCTACTGGCTGTGTCTATAATACACATAATTGAGCAACATAACTCAGATGTGATATTAACAGCACTTGGCAACATCTCTTTATTGTTACATGCAGAATATGTGGACATGATATTAATTTAGGGTGGGCATGCCTGTACCTTTAGTTGTTAAGATCCAGTGTGAATTTGTGGATGTTACACAGCTCCATTTTGGGAGATGCCAACACGATGATTCCTTTTTCTCTTGCAGGGCTTTAGATCAAGCCCTCGCCATGTCAGAAGACGAGTAACACCTCGCCTGGAGGAAACACAACCCCTAGTGGAAGCTCACCACCTCAGTGAGCAGGAAACTTCTGTAAGAAAAAGAAAAATCAAGAAAAGCAGCCGAGTCCAACCAGAATTTTACCATTCTGTTCAAGTCACCCCAACTCGAAAACCTGTAAGTATTCTACCTTTAGGGATAAATAGCACTTACCATTATAAAAGCACTTATACTTAGAGGCATGTAATATAATTCTTATTTTTGGGCTATTCATATTCTCTTCCTCAATTTAAAAACTTTTTCAGTTCTCATATTCAGCAGCAAATCCAAATAAAACTTGGGAAGACTGTATTTATTGTTGATGCATAACTCTAAAAAATAGTCCTGTTCTGAAGAGGGTTTTTTGAATTTTGATTTTTTAAATTTGTTATTTAGACTATAGACTATAATCAAATTAGATATTAAATTTTATATTTTATGGTGATATTACTTAACAGATTTTTATAGCAAATGTGCATTTTATTTAAATTTCTTACTTAGATTTAACACAGATACTATGTACTGAACTAAATTTATATTAAATATAATTCAATTTTGAGATCTCTTCTACATTATACAGTGTTTGCAATCTTTCTGCTCAACAAAACTTAGATCAAATCTCAAAATTCTTTGCTCCTCAGCTTGATTTACACACAGTTATTTTAATACTGATAACCTACTTTTAGTATGGAAATATGACAGTTTGTTGAGACATGCAGTTCCTAATGTAAATTTGCATGAAGACCTATTCTGTCCTGCAGGCATAATGCATTTCTCTTTTTAATAAGAGCTCATTGCTTTGACACATTTTCTGAAGACTTTTCTGTGCCAGTGTTAGGGAGCTTGAACAACTTTTATAAAGTCAGTATTATTAAAGAGGTAATTATTGAGCATACCCTAAACCAGATTATCTTGAAGTTACTGGAACCTAACTGAGCCTTCCTAGATTGGTGTTAACTGAAAAGCAAGATCTATCTGTGAGCTCTGAAGGTGGTTTGAGGAAGCATTCCCTAGTGGAATTACACTGCCTGAGACAACAAGCAACTTCTGCAAAAAAGCCATAGCTGCCAACAGCTGCCAGAATTTTTACCTCTGCTTTGGCTTCACTAGTCCCTATTTTCCTCTGTTCTCTCATGCTTCTATTTATGGTTTATTTTACACTGCTCATGTTTTTGTGTTTAATTTGATCTGATGGGTTTGTCTCCTACTCTTCTTAAAGGATCTGCTGTCACTTTCCTCTCAACTCCCCTTTCACTCCCATCCTATCTTTCTTTCTAGACTGCTTTGTCTAGCTTTGTTACTCATACTAATATTCCACCCTCCCGCCAGCTCCCTCTGTTCATTATTCACTTCTGGTCCTTTCCCTGCTTTGTTGTCCTTCCTTCACCTCTTCCACCATCAACTCTTATTTTCCATACTTCTTGGTTTTTTTTTTTTTTAATTCCCTTTTTTCTTTGATTATTCATATTTTTTCCCATGGTTGGCCAATGCCAAGGGTAAGCCTGCCTGTCACTGCTGAGGCTGTAACCAATTGCCAACATTGGAAAAAGAGCATCAGTGCTACTGAATTAAAGAGCTAAAACTGTAGGAATGCTGTAAGCAGCAAAACAAGCTTGGAAGAATGTATTCGTTATGCTAAGAAAGCCCTGCTTTTTCCAAAAGTCAGTAACATGGCAGGGATTTAAGGACCAGCAAAATAAAAAATATAAGAATAGAAAATGTGCAGTGTTGCTGCATAACTTCACTTTTGTATCATTTCATGTGTCTGCTGTGTCTGCTAAGATCTGCCACTGTGTCCTAGGGTGTCCTAGGTTTCAGTGAAACAATAATAAATCCCAGATTTAGAGAAAACTTCTCTTAGTGCTGTCACCATTATGTCACTTTCTTGAAATTGCTTTTGCGGTGTATCTTTTATACAGTTATACAGTTCTTTTGATAGCTTTTCCTTCTACAGCCTTGATGAATGCACATTTCTACCAAAAAAGAATAAATTATCTTTATATACTACAATCCAGAAAACATAAGTCATCAATTTAATTTCTCATGGACACTGTAAGTTATTTTGAGTGTATTATTAATGCCATGGTGACAGGGTGAGTAAGGTTTATGCCATTGCCATGACAAATCACTGCAGTGTTGTGAAGTTCCAGGCAGTCACCAGGATGTCCATCCTGCAGCTTATTGCATCTTCATCCCATTTAGTCTCAGTGTCTTGAAGCTGAGAGACTTTTGACCTTCATCCTTGTAGTTTTACAGGAATCAGTGCCAGAAATGCTTGTGTTAATCTGCATAATTTATTCTCCCTTTTCCCCCTTGATATTCCTAGCTCTGCCCACTTGACCCGCTCTAAATAAATAATCTGTTGTCTTGATGTTTACATTATGGCCATATTCTGCTGAGTCATCGCTTGAAAAAGTATGATAGGATATCTGCTAACCAGAAGATATAATTTCTCCTCATGAAACAGTTCTCCTTTTTGGCTTTTTTTCCCTCCTCATGCCTTTTTGTCCCCTTTTTTCTTGACAATAATGGTACCTGCAAAGTAACTACAAAAGAACCTTAGGAAAAGCTTTTTCTTTTCTCCAGCAAAATTTAAAGTCCTGAAACATGTTAGCCTGTTTTGTTGCCATATTAAGATATATGCATAAAGACTTTTCAGAGATTTCATTTAAGGCTTTGGTGGATATTTAGATGCTAGGCTTTCTTATTCTTGCTAAGTTAGACTATTTTTTATTTGGTTGGTTTTTTTTTGTTGTGTCTAAATCTTGTTTTGCAGTTTCCTAGCTGCTGCTATAATTATCTGAATTTGCTTGTATTATTTTTTACTTCCTGCATAGCAATCTGAGATCTTTCCAGTATTGTTCCTGATCTTGTCAGAACTAAATTAGTTGTAATTGTTTGGATGGGAGTAATCCCGCTGAAGACAATAATTACTCCTCTTGAATATCTGCATGAGGAGATGTTTGCAGAAATAGAACATTAGTTTTCTCTGAAAATTTGTTTTTTTACACCTTCCAGGTCATTAATGGGGATATTAAATATATTTTGTGCTAATACTGATCCTTGCCAAGCAAAGTTTATAAGCCATTTTCATTTTGTTTATCTTACTGTAGTGCAACATGAACATAGTGCTGAGGCTTCCCCTTGTAGGGCACATTGTTACATCTCATACCCTCTAGGTCAACCTCTCATTAGTGGCTGTATCATTTGTGCTGTAATTCTCTATAGTTTTACATCAGCTTCATATGGAGGAGAGTACAGATACCTACTTCTGACGTGTACTTTGAATTTTTGAACACAATAGAGAACTCTTGAGAACAATCTGAGCTGTGTTTTTTCGGTTGGTGTGATTGCATGCACATCAAGGTAGTGTTTCATATTGCTCCTTTCACAGACTGGGTACCGGATTCCATTAAATTTTCTGAAGGTGTGGAAGAATGTGCAAAAATCTCTTGTTGTGAGCATGCTGCTGCCTAGCAATACTTCTCCAGGGCAGATTTTAAACTGAGGGCTCTATTACAAGCATTTTGAAAATATTGTCTATATTTTAAATAGTACTTCTGCTCTGAAGCAAAGTATAAAATGCAGCAAGTTATTCATAGGTGGCCTTGGGTTTGTATAAACATATGTGTCTCCTGAGCTGTGGGGTCAGTTGGGTGTACAGCTCTGCCCAACAATGTTTGTATGACTATGAAAATAATTGAAAAGAGATCCTGTCAAAGCAGCATATTTTGACATCTCCATTGTTATATGATTTGAAGGGCTCCCGAATGACTCATGCAGTCACCAGGATTATTTACAATCATGACACATAGTACGAAAATTTGCACTTTTGTTTGTCATGATCACTCCAAGATAGGGTAGATGAGACAGGGTGATAAATAAACCTGTTTTCTTCACTTGCAGATGTGAAAGCCCTCTTTCTACTCAAAAGCCATGTACTTTACACATCCAAAGATGATTTATTTTGCCCCAGAACTGTAGCAACAGCATGTATTGAGGTGATTAACTAGTGAATATTGTTGCAAAGAAAAGTATCTCTGAAATAACTTACAAATAATAAACTGATGATAAATAATGATCTGAGAAGCACTGCTGATTGTAGGTATTCCTCAGGGGCTCCTAATTTACCTGTTTATAATTATTTAGAGACTGGCCTTTGTTGAAGCAATTTAGCTCCTTAGGAGTGGGTGCAGCATCACTACAAGTCACTACAAAGAAAACAGAGAGAGGTCAGATGTCTGGGAGGTCACAAGTGCAAAAAAACCCAACGTGGGCAGCTTCATTTGGCTCCACTGAGACTAATCCCATGGCCAAAGTGAAACTTGCACTATGAATACCCTGATAAAGAAACCATGAAAGCAAAGTTTGATCAATTTTTAATGCATGTACAACCATTAGCTGTCCCATTCATGGTGTTTTCAGCTATCCTGGTTTACCTATATGCTGCGTTTAAGCCTTAGAACTTATGGGAAAATCAGTATTAGAATTCTGTCTGAAAAATACTTTGGAGTTTTTTTTAAAATAGCTGATACCAAATAGTTTATAGAATTCCCAGAAGTCTCACATTTCTGACACCTTACTTAAGAATTTTATTTTTTCATATGGATGAAGTTGTTCTCAGGGCTCTTTAGGGGTTCTTAATATGTCTCATTAAATAATATTAACTTCTTTAATTTCCATTTATTCTTACTCTGATGTTATGTACTAATTTTCCAGTACCACTATGTCCTTTACATGCTATTTGAATGACATAAAACACGAGATGCAAATATTGCTCATCACTCTGCACAAGATGTGGTTATTAGCTATTTAATCTATAGATTGCATTCATATCTTCTTTCTTTTGGAGACATCTGCTCATGCTGGATTGTGTCTCCAGTGAATTGCATTTAGAAGCAAACTTGGCAAAACACTATCATGCCATCTCTCACTTTCAGCATTTTTATTAACATTATATTAACATTCTCAAATATATAGCAAAGCTGAGAGCTGCATGCACGTGTGCACACACAAACACATGCATGAGTCCTCTCTCAGGGCAATCTGAGCACAGCCATAATGAACAAACACAGGGAGCATGTGAATCCATATAAAAATGGAAATAAGAACTGCAATTTTTCATTTTTAAGACAGCTATGGTTTAGCCTGGCATACAGCTAAACACGAACAGCACCACAGAACTGTTTGCTCACTCCCCGCAGTAGGATGGGGAAGAGAATAAGAAAAAGGTAAAACTTGTGGCTAGAGAGAAGGTTTAATCAGACTGAAAAGGAAGGGAAAATAATAAGAATTATGAAACAATGTAGAAAACATGTGATGCCCAGTGGAGCTGCACAGCACCCACTGACCCACAGTCCCTGGACAGGAGGCTGCCACCCTCAGCCAGCTCCCCCCAGTTTTGTTGCTCAGCATGATGCCATATGGTATGGAACATCCCCTTGGTCAGCTATCCCAGCTGTGTCACCTCTCTGCTGCTTGTGCTGGCAGGGCAGCATGACAAGGTGAAGTCATTGGTGTAGTGTCAGCCATGCTCAGCCATGACTAAATCATCAGTGTGTTACCAACATTACTCTTACCTTAAACCCGAAACACAGCACTGTACCAGCTGCTAGGAATCAAAACAACTCTACCACAGCTGAAACCAGGACAAAGACTTAAAAGATATTGATGGGTATTTTGAGAAACTTGTGACAGTTTATTAGGTGATGGTTTCATAAAGTTTTTAACAAGATTTAAGCATCTGGACATCTTAAACATTTTTTAAAATATCTCAAGGAACCTATTTTAGGTGCACAGGATCTTTGCAAATATGACTATTAATGCTAAATCCAGTCATGTTTGAAATGAAGAGAAAGCTTTCAGTGGCCATTAGGTTGACTTGGAAGTTAGCTCTTTTTCCAAGAGACTGTTTACGTCTCTTTTTTGGACTTTTCTTATAGCAAGTAACTCCTAACTCCTCACTGATAAATTCTTCATAAAGAGTTTTGCCCAGAGTTCATTTTCCCACCGTTCTTCCAGTTTCTGTGACCTCCTCCCTTGCTGCCTGCTCCCCATTTCCTCTTGGCTGCTTTTCCCTCTCCACCCTGCAGCTCATCCATTGCGTTACAGCAATTGCCCGTTTCTTCCACTCCTTTTGCCCAGCTCCTAGGCAGTTTAGGTTTTTGTAGGGATTTCTTAAAGGTGTATTGCCATGAGTTTCACTAAGCCCTGGAGGTGATTGCATTACTATTTTAAAACTACTCTTTCCTAAAACACAACAGTGATATGTTAAGAGTTAGATCTGGGATTTAAAATTATTGTTGTCTTTCTAGTGTTTTTTTTCCTATACTGACTTACTACAGTTATTAAACATAGTACAAAAGAAACAAGTTAGTTGCAATAGGGGTAATAATTGAGAACACATTAATGGAAAAAGACACAAGAAATAAGCATAGCAGTAACAGTACACATCTGTACTTAGAGGACCTTGACTGACTTCACTGCTAGCTCTTATTTGGAGGGTTAAGGTCATTTGCATTGATTGTCCCCTGTGGTGACAGATAATGCTTGTTTTGCATATATTTACTTAGATTTAAAGTTACATGGTTGAAAATAACATAAAATCTGTTATTTTTCTGTATACCATTGCAAATTATCCTGTACCTGTGGGCAAAGTCCTCTAATACAGCAGGATTTTTCTTGATAGGTGAGCTGATTTCATACACTTTTTATTTTGTCTGACTCAACTTTCATTCCCAGGGCAAATGCTTATTTAGTGAAAATGGGATGAGAGCTTAAACCAGTCTAACTCTCTTCCATTTAAAATGTTCAAAGAGGGTCAAAGTGCACCCTTCATCCTTGGAGCTGAAGCTAACTTGCTACTAAATTAGAAGTGAATGAGAGAAAATATTATTCAAATGTTGCATCTAAAAAATAGAGTTGTGAAACTCGGGCTTGAAAAATGTCAATTTTTTTTTTTTTGCCACCATCATTTTGCCATGATTTCTATAATCTGGGATTTTGTGTTCATTGATAAAATTTTACTACATGCATGCAGCATAGCCTCACTGAGAAATTAAATTTTTAGCTGTTCAGAATTTTTCTTTTTTAAATCCCAGTGTCCTTCTGGGAGAGCTAGTAATAGAAACCTAAGCTGCTAAAATGTGCTAGCAGTCTTAACTGTAAGAAAAAATGTTTTATGTATGTGATTATAAATCTGTAAATTCTGTACAGTAGCTGAAAGCAAGTTAAAAAAATTAATCAGCTCTGATCTTGTTGATAGTGTTGTTTGCACAACTTAAAATGACCAGTAATTGTCTCACAGATGCATAGTAATTATAGTCTAAATGCAGATGTTTCCTTTTCCTTCACTGCCACAAGAGTCACTCTTCAGAGTTGTATTGTGTAACATCCTACTGTGGCACATAAAAGTACATCTTTATATAGCAAGGGACTCCCTTATCCATTTGTACTTATATATAACACTGCACATGGGTATGCTGTTGAAAGAATAGTTTGGCAGAGGCAAGTGTTCAGATATTATCAAGCACTGGAATTAAGGTGCTCAATTACACGTGCAGCTTCAATTCAGTGGATTGTGCATCTGCCTTGTCACACAGGCTTTAACTGTATGATGGTGTACTGCTTTTACACAGGATGTACTCTGTATGCATCATAGGGTGGAAGTGCTCTTAGGATGACTCTTATGTGTAGGAGTTCTACTGCAGAAGTTGTAAAGTGTATAAATGAATAAAACAGGAGATTGCAGGAAGACAGAGGATCTCTTATTTCTTTAAAAAGAGAAAGTGCTGCTTTGGAGATTGAAGGGTGGGCACAGGGTCACTGTAAATAAGCGGAACAACTGATTTAAAACATTGTTTTATCTTCCATTTCCTAAGTGCCTAAATCAAAGCATGTAGCTGGGTTTATAGAAGTTCTTAAGTTGCTACTCAGCACTGAACTCTGTGTGTGCTGTAGTCTGAGTATTATTGATATGTAAAATTAATGAGTCTTAAAAGTCAAATCCCTGGCATCTCAATTGGACCTAGGTAAAAAAAATTGACCTCCTGGTTTAGTTTTCATCCTGTGTAATGGGACTGAAGCAGTCAGTACTACTATAGTGATGAGCACAGAAAACCAGTCTATTAAGTAATAGTTCCTTCTTCACACTAGTATTTGAATAGCATGAAGTAAGTTAAGTTCTAGGACTGCCCATTTAACTGAGGATAACAAACAAAATACTGAATAACTGTTTGTGGAATAAATACCCACCTTCATTTGCACTAAGTAAGAGCAAGAATTTTATTAAGAAAATTACTGAGGATGTAATAGTATATGATCACATCATTATGACTGCATCATAATATACAAATAAACAAGCTAAACCAAGGCTGCATGGTGAACCTTAAGTCTGGGATTTGGTAACATTTTAGTACTTAATTTTGCACCCTTAAAATAAGTATTTTAACAGGAACTTTGTTTTTAATTTCCTACTGCTGTTAAAGTGGAAAAGCTCAGCTGTGTAGCTCACTGGCAGGTTTTGACACTTTGACTACAATACGGAAAAGTCTGTTGGATTTCAGGGAGAGACTGATGGCATTTGTATTCCTCATATGAATCAGTAGCACAGGGGAGGAGGTATTTTTTTCTAGAGGAACTCTCAGATATTTGCTAATGGCCGGAGTTAGGGTGAAATTTCCTTTTCCTTCCAGGCTTCTTAGGGCAATGAGCTTTCCTGTGCACTGTTTCTGCCATGTCTCCTCCAGCCTGCTCCCGACCTGCTTCTGCCAACTCCTTCCTCACTGTCCAGTCCTCACTCCTGAGCTGACCTTGGCCCTTCTGCTCTTGCTCTGCCAGTTCTTGTTTCATGCCTTCATGTCACAGCCCTTCCCAGGTTCACCTGGTCAGTCCTTTCATGCTCTGAGGCATTTGTTCCAGCTGTCTCTTTGATTTCTGTGCCTCCCTGTGGCCCCTGGTTGCACACTGCAATCCTTGGCTCTCATCTGTCTTCTCTGAAACCTTCACACACACAGTTCACACCCTCCTTGTTCATTAACCTGCCTTGTTCAAAGCAGGTTAGCTCCAGTTCCATGCCAGCATGTCAGACCCGTAGCTCTCCCGAGGTCAGCTTCCTCCAGCACTGATGGTTACTAATCCCAACAGTTACCTTGCAGGGCCATTTCTCCTGGAGTCTTTATCCACAGAGTCTGCTGCTCCCTTGAATGCTTTCCAGCTGCAGCTCCCAGGCTCTGTCAGTCTGTGTTTGTCCCTCAGGCTCTCAGTGTATTTCTCCAGCCCTTTCCTGCAGCATGCTGGTTCCGGTGTTTGTCCTCTCCACATTCACATCACACAGCTTCTTCCTCTCTCTGGCTCTGCAGGCTGAGCGAGTCACGGAGAGCAAATCGAAAACTCTCCTGCCTCCCAGGTCTGGAGCCTGCCTTGCCCTGCTCTCCATGCCTCTTGTCTGCACTGCCATCAACCTGAAAGCATGGCAGGCAACGATTAAGTGCAAAGATTAATTTTTCCTCTGGATCTCCAAGCTGGAAGGATCCTGGTCAGCTCTTTGGTGGGGATGGTAGGTGTCCCAAGTGTGGAGGTAAGAGCCGTGAGGGTGGAATTTGCTTGGTCATTCTGTGATGGTGGGGTATTGGTCTGGCAGATCTGAAATCCCTGAGACACTCTGTTTAGGGGGTGCCAATCAGAAGGGATTTTTCAGAGATGATACATTGAAGACATTTTAGTTGAGAAATTTGAACCCTGTTTAAAAAAGTTTGGTAAAATAACATTGGTAGTTACCTGAACACTAGGAACAGTTAAATCAAAGTATTTACCTTTACAAAGAAGAACTGCTAGTAGGTAAGGAGAGATTAAAAGAAGTTCACTTGCTCAGCAAAACCAAGAGAAGGTGAGAGGATGCAGGCTATGAATACATTGGGGAAGCAAAAAAGGTTATTTAAGGAAATCAACATTGTTGTTACAAAAAGCCCCCGAAAGACCGGGAGTAAGGTTGAGGTGGCAGCTAGAAGATCACTTGTAATCAAGACAGCAGGAAGTTCTGCAGCAGTTTTCCTGTCAGAGTAGTGAGATCAAACACAAGCTTTAAAAGCTTTACTTTATACTCCCTGATGCCAGGGGTAGCAGATGATATTTATACCTCAAAGACTTATCACTCTGACAAATGTAGGCAGATTTTTAACAAAGATGGCAAAAGACTTATGTCTAGCTTAAAGCATATTCGTATTTGAAGTATCCATCCCAAAGCTTACAGTCTTCTCAAAAAAGATCACTGGGTTTTTTTTAGAGTTTACAAATAACTCCTGGATGTTTTCATAATCTTGCTTTCAGGCTTCTCAATCAGCTTTCACTAAAAGTTTTCAAGAAAATTAAACCTAGGGAAGGAAATATTTTCAAGCAAACTTACGATAAAGAAACTCAAAATTGATTTGATAAGAGAAAAATCTCAAATTATTAAAACTGGTGTGTGTAATTATAAGAATATGTATTTTCAAATAGTTTAATGTTGATTGATTGCTGGATCGAGTCTTCAAATTTAGTTCTAAAACACAGATGATGGAATAAACCCCAAATGCTTATTTCCATCTTCTCCTACCTTTAGAAAGAAAGAATGTAAGTTCTCTCTACAGAGCAGGTAGGTATTGTCTTGATGTTTGAAAAGCCTACCTGTGTGCAAAGACAGTTTAACACAGACCCTGGATGATCAGGAGTTTCAGATTTAGTATATTTGCCTTCCAGCTTTCTGCTTATTGCTTTATGACATTAAATACAAACCCAGAAACTCTGTAGTAATTTCCATATTTCCTGATAACATAGGTACTTGGAAGTATGGATGTCCTCTTAAGTGAGTGGCACAGAACCAAAGAAAAATATTGATTTCCTATATCTGCATCTCCACTGGTGATTTATTTTTTAAAGTTCATCATCACTGGCTTTACATTGTCCTTGTTTGTACTTTCATTTGTGCATGTTTTGAATTTTGGTCATTTCTGACAACATGCAGTTCCAAGCGACACAAATAGCCTGATTACACACATTGCATGTTTTGAGTTCTGCATTGCATTATCATCTACCCAGGTTAAAGTGGTAAAGATTTACTAATGGGAACATTCAGTTGCCCTAGATTTTGTCTTAAATTTGTTAAGCTATTTTACTTTAAAAGTTGATCCACTTTAATATCATTAAGTCTGGGATGTTAAAGGACAAAAATAGCCTTTCACTTTCAATTGATAGTCTAAATTATTTTAAATTAAAAGGAATTTTGCTGAAACACTGAGTAAAATCATTATTCTAGTTCTTAATTTCTGTTGATATTTATCCATTTCCTGCAATGAGTATAATAAAAGAAAAAATATATTCCAGGAATTCTGAGATAGTTTAGTATAAGTGAAATATAAATAACTCATAACTAAACTGAAAATTAAATGTCAGTCAGTATTGATCTGTACTTCCCACAGCTTCCAAAAAACAGCATTAAAGGACTCACTGCAGTGGACAATCTTCTTAAAGATAAAATGTGAAAGTACAAACTATTTCATTAGAATTCAGCTGACCAGCACAATCTCTGATGTGTCATAGGGCTGGGAAATTTTTGTAATATGAAGATAATTTGGTATCAGCCTTGCAGCAGCTTTTCCCAGCTGGTTTGCCTGACCGAATTTAAAACCTGAACTCGGCTAATGCTTCCTCCCCCCGGAATGACAGTGTGCAGCCCCCGCTGTTCTCGACCCTTTCTGCTCCTATTGCAGGTGGCTTAGCTGATCTCTGGTGGTGTGTAGGGTACTGCCAGCTACACCATCTTCCACCCAGTCTCTCCCTGATCTTCTGCTGTGCCTCACCTATGGCAAACAGCAATTCTTTCCCTCCTCAGGGAAAATCACGCCTTGGAACTTGGCCGAATCCCTCTAACAAGAAGTGTACTAAATGCTTCTTTGAAATCATCCCCGTTACTGGAAACCAGCTCGCTTTTACAGCACAGCTGCCAGCCTGACTCCCGGGCGGCTCCCGCAAATCCCCCGATTTCGGGGAAGCCCGGCGGCGGCGGCGGCGGCAGAGGGAGCTCAGCTCTCGGCTCCCGGCTGCGCCGCTCCCGGAGCCCTCCGCTCCCGGGACTCGTGGGAGCCGTGCCACGGGAACCCCGCCTTTGGATGCTGCCAGCTCCGCCTGGCTGAGCCCCCGAGAGGCGCAGGGGCTGCGGCGCCCCGAGCGGCCGCGCAAAGTGCGCTGCGGATGCAGCCGCTCCTGCGGAGCCGCCAGGCTGCTGAGCAGCAGCAGAGCCCAATCGGAGGCAGAGAATAAGCAGCTGTAGCAACTGGGCTGTGACCTTACACAGGCCTTCAAGCTAAGAGCAGTCAAGTCCTGACCCTTGCTAAGTCCCTGAGAGCAGGCTAAGTAAGGATGGTCAATATTTTATTCACGCACATCACCCGCCAAAAAGCATTGTCTATTATTAACTGATGTATTTCACATCACAGTGCAATACACAGCCATGTAATTTATACAGAAATAACAGAAGTGCCTTACATATTCTGATTTTAACAGAATATAACAACCTTTTTTTCCCCCATATGTTGTCCTAATGGGCCAGGAACTCTTTTCAGAATAGTACAGATGTTCTGCATTATTTCCTATTTTTTAAACTGCTAATTATGATGCTCTGATAATGGAATGCTTATTTGGGACTTACAACTCTATCATAGAAAATGTGCATGCTAGAATAGAGTCCAGTGAGATGAATGGTACGCAAACAGTGCCTGTGTGCAAAAGAGGAACAATTACAGAATTCGTATCAAAGCTGTTAATTTACTCACACAAAGTTGTTCAGTTCATTATAAACGCCTTTGGAATAGCAAGGTAAAAAATGCCTAGGTGCTTAATATCTCTGTGCACGCCTTACTCAGAAGCATCTCCATGCTGAATATGAAAGTAGACTGTAATTAAGTTAGAAGCTGACATTTTGAATGTTTCCCAGATTTTGTTCTTATGAGAAATTCCTTTCTGAACTTCCTACATTGCTCTGAAAATGAAACAACATAGTAATTGAAGAGCTAAAAAGCTAAAGTGGGTTTTGATTATTCATTTGGTTACTGCATGTATCAATTAAGGTAGGATAACCTAAAAGCAGATAGCTAGTTGTAATACACACAGATGCCAAAGACTGTTCTACCATTGCCTGTTCAGTTTGGTTCGCATAAAATGTGAGTGGAGTCTTCCCACACAGCTTATTTTCCAGCATTGTAGCAGAGCAGACTAAAAGGCAGACTCATTTTCCCTAAAACTGACATCTCAGTAGACTGGTGGTGCACAATGAACGACCACTCAACAGTGCTTTTGGCTTCTACAGCTAGGAGAAGATGTTATGAAATATAATAATGGGCTGTGAAGGCCTCTTTTGAAAAAAGGAAACCCTACTGGATAAAATGTATAGCTTACTTTCAAAAATAAATCTGAGCGTTGAGAGATCTTTCCCCAAAACTTCAATAGCAATTGTGATTGTACTTTGTTCTGGCATATTTCAAGCTGCTACATAAATACTAACAAACTATTGCTATAGAACCTCATAACACTCTGTTTGGTCTCTCCAACTTTCATATTATAAGCTGGAAATGCAGAAAGTGGAAAAGATGAAAGTCAGAATCTCTCTCTGTGGGTCTCAGATCCAACAATACTGAGTGTTGCTGATCATCCAAAAGAAGGTACATTCCTGAAGCAGGATGTTCAGAGCTGGGATTAAAGGCAACACTTTCTCTTCTGTGGCAAAATCTGGAGCTAAGGACAGGCTCAAAGGAATCTAATCCCTGACTAAGCACATGAGGGGCCCTGGCAGCCCCAGCTGGTTCAGCAAAGTGCCCTGCAGCAAGCTGAGCACTTCCAGCTCTTATCAGGAAGATACTGATATGAGACCATCCTGCTTTAGGAGATCCAGTTTTAGTTTATTATACAAACTGACAGCAAAATAGTCTCTGCACTAAAACTAATTATGAAGGAAATCTGAGCTGGTATCAGACATCTCATGTTTCTGTTTTTCTGCACTTACCTTTTGCTCTCTCTACATCACAATACAGTGAACAAGAATTCAGTTAATTAGTTTTATGTTTTCATTCCCTCTCTCACAACTTGCACGTTTCAAACTTCACCATGGAGTACTGTACAAGGAGAAAAGAGAATTGGGATAGAAGTGAAGAGGTTCAGAAGGAAAAAAGTGATCTCCTCTTATTATACAGATTATTTAACTGTATATTATTTTTTACTTTTATGCAGAGCAAAGAGTGCATCATGTTTCTCTGGATTATCAGTAAAAAAAAAAAATCAGACAACAGCAATACATTTTATCAGATCTCAATCACTGTACAAATTTCTTCTTTAAGAAAAGGTATCATTTAAGCCCCTTTATAGAAAAAAATAAAATTGAGAAAAGGGCAACACAAACCTAAAATATCTGGTTTAATATCAAATCTGAAATCTAGAATGGCTGAATGGGGCTGTTGCTGTGTAACAAAATATGCTAGCTTTAAACTGAAAGAGGGGAGATTTAGATCAGACATAAGGAAGCAATCCTTCACTATGGAGTTCCAGTGAGGCACTGGAACAGGCTGCCCAGAGCATGAAGTAATCCTTCACTATGGAGTTCCAGTGAGGCACTGGAACAGGCTGCCCAGAGAAGCTGTGGAAGTGCTCAAGGCCAGTTTGGATGGGGCTTTGTGCAACCTGGTCTAGTGGAAGCTGTCTCTGCAAGGGGGCTGGAACTAGATGGTCTTTAAAGGTCCCTTAAAACTCAAACAATTCTGTGAGCCTACGATTCTACTACACCTGTAAAAGGTGACAACAGCACACACCTAAAAATTAAATAATTGTACGAGCATCAGGCTGCACTTTTGAAAGGCTGTTAACAGTAGCTCCCACATGAAATGACAAATCAAACCCACCATTTTCTTGTCTCGTGCCTTGGAGAAACAATAAAACCCTTCAATCAGAAAATACAGAGTAAAAGCAACAGCACCGTGCTGACCATTGTGTCCTGATGACATATGTTTAATGATGTACCTTAAATTTCTACATGGAGCTGAACTGTTACTGTTCACACATCTCCGTTTCCTACTTCACCATAGACAGGGCAGCCAGACATGGCAGCAGCCCTCTGCTGCATCGGTGTTTATTTACGTTTCTGGAAGAGCTCTTTTTTGAGTAGCTGGGAAGCCTAGAAGTAGATACAGTTTATACTCTGAGATCAGTCGTTTGTTTGCCGAAGTCGCCTGGCAAAGCGTGACCGAAGGCTGCCCATCGTGCCGTGCTGCCCGGAGGGGCTGCTCCGAGGAATGGTGCTCCTGCCTGCCCTGCTCCCTCCGTCCCCGTTATCCAGGCGCGCCGGGCTGCCCGGGTAATAAAGAGCTCCCGGCGGGCCTGGGTCTGTCCCAGGGGCGGATTTACCCGGAGCTCGGTGATGGCAAATCTTCCCCTTGTCCTGGCGGGGGAGCCAAACGCCTTCGATCTGTAGCCGGGAAGGTTGTTGTTTTTTTTTTTTTTTTCGGCTGTTGTTGCTGCTGGGTTTATTGTTGGGGAAGTGGGAGGCTCATTTGCGAGCTGGTTGCCCAGCCGCAGGCCACGGCTCTAGCCCCACATCCCTCCAAATGCACTCCCGATAAAGACCGGCTATTTTTTGGAGGCTCACCCTCGGCACGCCGCACACGCACCCTTCCCCCCTTAAATTCACACCAATGGTGAGCGGCGGCCCTCTCCCCTATCCTCTTTTTCCCGTGAGATGCTTTTCCACGCCACGCGGGGCGGGTATTCGCCGGCGCCACCTGAGGCCCTTCGTCCCGAGCTGCTCCCCACGCACCTGTCTGTCTGTCTGTCTCCCCGTGCAGAGCTCCGGCAACGCGTCCTACCGATGCTCCATGTCGTCCTCCGCCGATTTCTCCGACGAGGAGGACTTCAGCCAGAGGTCGGGGACAGTGTCGCCGGCGCCGGGGGACACGCTGCCCTGGAACCTGCCCAAACACGAGCGGTCCAAGCGGAAGATCCAGGGCGGCTCGGTGCTGGACCCCGCCGAGCGGGCCGTGCTGCGCATCGCCGGTAAGCGCGGCCGGGCGGGGGCGGCCGGGGCCGGAGGGACCCCCGTCCCTTCTCCTGCAGAGCGCGGCCCCGCCGGGCGGTGACTAAGCTCTTTGGCCGCCTTTTCCGCCTGGGTGAACTGATGCGTGTGGAAGGCGAGCCGAAACACGCGCAGGTGCGCCCATTAAACTTTCATGCGAAAAGGCATCAGCGGCCGGGGGCTGCAGCCGCGGCGGGGGGCGGCTCAGCGGGGCCGGGCTTTTTTCGGCCCACAAGGCCGAGGCAGCCCCCGGCAGCCCTGGGTGGAAGCGGCATCCCGCCCGCAGCGCGGGAGAGGCCGCGGCGGCCGATGATGCTCCGCGAGGGGCGGGGGACCAGGAGCCGGTCTTTGTCCGCTCGGGGCCGGGGCTGTGCTCGGAGTGGACGGGGACAGGAACGGAGCCGCCCCGGTGTGCCGGAGGCGCCGACGGGCTCTGGTCCGCGGCCCGGCGACAATTGATGTCGCAAATAGGGCGGAGGTCCGCATCACCCTGGCGAAAGCTGGAAAACGCCTGAAATTAATCCTAGAAAGATGCGGCGCTCCTCAGTGCTCCCCGGAGACACCGCTGTTGTTCTCCCCAACCACCCCGATTATATACGCGCCTCCATGGGTCCCTCCCGGGACACCATTTCCCAGAGTAGCCCATCCCAGCGGCGCTATTAGCGGGGGCAGCGCTGCGGAGCCGGGCTCCCGCCAGCCGCAGGATGCAGCCGCCGCTGGGCGCGGGGGTTGCGGAGCCGCCCCCACCGCGGGCAGGGTGCGGAGGACGGGGAGCGGCGGGGCGGGCAGCGGGGACCGCAGCGGAGCGGGCCCGGCCGCGGGGTCAGGGCCGGGGGACAGCGGGGAACGCAGGCGCGGCGGTGGCACCGCTCCGAGGGGCGGCTTCGAAACCCGAGCGGCCGCGGGGGCGGTGCCTCGGCCGGGCTGGCAGCGCCGCCCCCGCCCGCCCGCTGCTGCCGGGGCTTTTCTCGTGCCATCCCCGGAGCTGCCGGCCGCCCGGAGCCGCACCGGCGGGCACGGCAGGGCTGGGCTAGCTGCCGGCCATGGCTGGCTACCTCTCCCCCGGCGCGTATTTCTACGCCGAGGAGCAGGAGTACCTGCAAGCCTACGAAGATGTCCTAGAGAGATACAAAGGTAGGGCAGTGCTCCCCTCCGCGCTCGCCCCGCCGGGTGTGGCGACTGCGGAGCCGGGAGGCGCCGGCGGCCAGGTGGGGACATTGGTGGCCCCGCGTCCCTGCGAGGGTCGCTCTGGAGGGAACGGACGTGGGCGGCTTGTGCGATAGATATAAATACCGTGTCACCTCACCAGTGTGTGACAGGCGCTCTCGCGTGTTTAAAAGTCGCTTTTTCGAGTGCGGTGCGGACGCAGGGATTTATGTCTCGATGTGCATTCATATTTAAAGCTTTGGTTCATTTTTACCTATTTATTTATTTGGTTTATATTTTGGGCTAGGGCAAAGAATTAGCTCAGTTCGTGTAGCGCCTGAGTTTTTTAATCGAATACAGAAAAATAAGGAAAACGGCATTTATCAGGGTGAAGATACATGCAGCCAAATTAATTCTGCTAGAAATGTAAATTGCATTGATTTCTTAAGGACATCGGGATGGAAGGGATGATTTGGATGATTCACTGCTGTTTTTCAGTACATTTGCTAGTACTAAATCTGAAGAAGCTTATCAAAAGTGTTACAGCTCTGTTTTTAATCCAAGTGCGAAAGGGATGGAGTTAACTTCACACTGAACATCCCTGAAATAGTTTTTACAGCATATGCTGACATTTGCAGTGCTGAGTCCTTTTGTAATGTTAGGGAATAAGATGTTAGGTTTCATGTCTGAAGCTGATGTCTTCAATCAGTCCTGAAGATTTTTGTTAAATGGTTTCCACTGATGGGAATGGGAGTGGCATAGTTTAAGACAGCTTGATTTGAAGATAGTGATACTTGATTTCATTTATTCTGTGTTGTTAGTAGCAGTATTTTGAACAATAAACCCTCAACAGATGGTTATTTTGACTATGAGAACTTGTTGGGTCTGGCTGTACTTTATACTGGTGTCACTTGCAATTTCATGTGTCATTAGCAGTATTGACTAATGACTCCTTTGTGTCTGTTGCCCATTGTGTCAATGCAGCAATGGAGCATGTGCACCGTTTCTGTACTCAAACGCATTAGTGCCTTTTGGTTGAGAAATAATTACCATTTGATGATTGCCATCATCTTCAAAACCATGTCTTTATTCCATTCTCTCCTTTTTTTTTTTAAAGTCCTCAATTTATATGCAGCTGATCTGATTTGTGCAAAATTTTGGAGCTAGTAGGCTGTTTACTTTTAAAATAAACACTGAGAAAGCTTGTTTTTCTGCTTTGAATCACCTTTTATTTCCTGCTAGAATTAGGTTTAATAAGCTTCCTTCTCATACCAATTACTTGCTTAAAAACCTGGGAAAGAGATTAGGCCCAATTTCCCCTATTTCAATGGGAGTTTTATCAGGAATGGGACTGAAAGGTCTGGTTTTTATAGGTTGGGGAACAATAGGATTTTAATTAATTAAACTCTAAAAGCTAATTTACATCTCTGTAAGAAATAAACCACTTTCTGAAAGTATTTGAGTATATCTCATTGTGGGGGTAACACAAAGTCCATTCATATGCCATTTTCAGTGGACCCCCTGAATCCTGAAATTATTTGGAAGGATCCATTGTCTGTTGTCTTGGTTTTTAGTGTCATATATTGTATATTGCTATGCTGTGTTTTGGTGCTCAAGGTAGACTTTATTCAGCCATTTGGAGCAAAGGTAAAGGTTTGGACTTGTTTTAATTAAGATGTATTGGAAATCTGGAAAGCACATTACTTTCTAAAATGTGTTTTCAAGCCAGTCATGATTTCCCATTTGAGTCCCAGTAGTATGACTTCACTACAGCGATTGTTGTTCTGATGACTTGCTATGGGAGCTGATCTAATCAGAAAAGAATTGCTACAATATAGGCTTTGAAGAGGGAGTGCCATTTCTCTGAATTTCTCAGTTTTGTAAACACCTCCTTCAGTAAATTTCTTAATCAAATGTAAACTATGTTGGCTTTATAAGACGAGTTTCAATCTATAATTTTAATGCTGATAGTTCTTTTTTTTCCCCCTTCCTTTTACAGTCTGCAGAATGCTTCATGCTCATTTAGGCCATTATCAGGGTGCCAAATTATCTTTGTCCCAGCTGTTGAGTACTGTAACTAGCAGAGTCAGCTGTACAAAATTCATTGCCTGTCTTGGAAGGCTTGGGATCGCATGATGCCGCATCATTAAGATGTTCAGGCAGTTTGACTTAGGAAGATAAAAGCTGCCCTTTGTAAATGTAGAAAAGTGAAATTTTCCTCTTCCTCTGTTTCTGTTGCCAAAGTAGGCTGCAGATTTTGAAGATCATGCAATACCAAGTACCTTGTTGTTTTAAAAATTGAATGCTGACTATTTGTGTGTCTCCAAATTCTGTCTGCTGATCATGTCTCTGGCTGTGACAGTAAATAATTAGGCAACTGTTTGCTAAATCTGACATACCACTGAAGTGCTGTTTGCTATGGGAGAAGAGAGTGTTGTTTTCTGATCCCTGGTCAGCTCAGTTGCTGGCTGTCAATTTGTTTGTTTGGTTTTTTTTTTCTCTATTAGTAATTATTTGGCAGAATTTCTAAAGCATTTTGATGGAGGAAAAAAAGTCACATTTTATCAGATGTTTTAGAAATCCAGATTGAATCAGGTTGAATCCAGCTACTTATTCTGGGTAAAAAATTGCTTCTTTGTTGGTAGCACCTCTAAGAATTCAAAGGCAAACCCTCTATAATGAGAGTGGCAATAAAACATCTAGTATAGTTTATTTATTGAAGAATTTTACATATTTCACAATTTGTTTATGACTGAATAGCTATATGAGAAATCATCAAATAGTTGTTAATATAATTAAGATTCAACATGTTCTCAAAAATTGTATTTGAGTTCTCTCAGAGGTTGTAAAGAACTTAAAAAATTATTCTTGGTGCTCTGTAAGTTACATCATGGTTGCCTGGGAACAAAATGTAATGAAATTGTTACCTGTAGCCTTTTTAAGAAAGAAATAAGAAATAAATAATAGAAAATAAATAAAAAAATGTGCAATAGTATTTGATATACTTTTTATTTTTAAAGCATTAAATGCCATCTCTGTTATATGGCATAGGAATGCATTGTTCTGTGCCATTATTATTTGAACATTAAATCTTTGAAAGTTATTATTTTAAGCTGTGAGTGCAGTATGTTCATTAGATTTCCTCTGCTATAAATCTGAAGTAATAAACTGAGAGTCAGGTTTATATATATAAATATATCATCCCTCTGAAATGGTCACTCTGTAATGTAGTTTTCAGTTCAGGTAGTAAACTTTTATTTGAATAGCAGTTGCAACAATCCTTTTCTGAAAGATTTTGAACAATTATGTAACTAGGTTGTCTCCATTTTGACATAATTTTTGATAGGGGTACGTCTGTTAATGGCAGCATGACTGCAGTATCTGGAAAAGAGCTAACTCATGGAGTAAAGTGTTTAATAAATCATAGGTATTCAACAACATTCTTTAACTATGTAAGCCCTTGAAGTTTAAAATAGATAGGGTTATCTGAGCTGTGCAGTGCTTTTAATGCTGTAGATTTATACATCTACAACTATAGGAAACAGATATATTAGAAAAGTCATCTTGACATGACTGCCCATGAAAAGTAGAGTCTTGCAGTTCAGGGTCTTCACTAAATTATTGCTAATGCTAGGAAAGGTGTCACATGAATCTTTTGTTTGCAGTGGGTGTCTGATTAGTGCTTCCTTTGGGTACTTTGGGCTTGCTGCATAGCCCTGGTGTCCGTAGGAAGGAGGGGTAAGTCTGAGAGACAGCAAAACTTGGGTCAGGTTGTTAAATTTTGGTACAATCTGTTTCACTGTTGGCATTGCTCTCTGGCTTTAAAAAGATCTGTAATGCTACACATTCAGCTGAAACACAGCAAACAGCTCTGGTTCTGTATTCTGAGAACAAAGACACTGGAGATGGACGAGAGCTAGCAGGTCATCTGATGCATTTTGTTGCCTGTGTAGGGTTCAGAGACAATGTAATTTGTTCTAATGATTGATTGAGGGCAGTGTCAAGTAAAGCTGTTCTGACACTGGGTACAGGTTTTGAATTAAGATAGAAATAATAGATGCCTGTTGTCCAGCTCCTTTGAGCTGACTTAAGAAGGGAGTGTTTGCACAGAATGGGTTTTATACATCTGAAAATGAATTTTAGGAATTTGGAGGCTCCTAAGTGTGTTAGGTATCAGATTTCGTTCAGGGGTATTCTTCTTCAGAGGTGACTTTATGGAGTAAAGACAGTAGGGGCCATAATAGATGCTCCTGGCTCTGGAATATGTGAATTTCTGCGTTTCCTTATTTGTGCTTTGAAGTTGGAGAGCTGAATTTTTAGTCAGCAGAAATCATGCTTTTCTGGGCTCTCTCAGCTGTGAACTAATTGGATCTTCTGCTTTAGGTTCTGATTTTTGAATGCAGCAGGAAATCCTGAAGTGAGAAATTGATTAGGTGGCTTCCACTATGGATGGTTTTCTTTGACCTCTTTTCATGTGCTGGTAGTATATAGCCTCTGGCCTTAGGATTAATCACTTTTCTTTTTTTTAAATTATTTTTTTTAATTTCAAATGGGAAAGTTATTTGGCTGACTATTGGGCATGTGTGGATTATCCAGCTGCATGTCACCTAATTCTTTCTTTGCCACCATGCCAATCTTCAGCAGGACAACCCCATTGTTTCCCATATTCCTAGCACATTTCCTACAGCAGGTTACCCTCCAGGGAAGGAAGAATTATAGCCAGCAGAAAATGTCTTCAGTTAGGGATGGAAACATAATAGCTATTGTGCTGTCTGAAATTGGGCAAAATTACTGGTCAACTTGAGCCACCTAAAATGTAAAGCCTGAAGTTTTTACTCTGTTTCAACATTCTTCCTTATTTAAGGTGAACGTTCTGACTTTTAAAGGGCTTGGAGATGGGATATTTCCTTGAGTACATTCATCTTAAATATGACCCAGATCTTGCTGATTTGACTTGTATGAGGTGTTCACTTGAGCTAAAAGGAAGAGATCTTGGAGTAAAATAGAAAGAACCTGAATGTTGGGCAGGTCAGTGAGGTTTGTTTGTGTAGAGGCCTTGAGATTTGGGTATCATTTTCTGGATCTGAGTTTGATGGGATACATAAACTATGGTGGTTTCTCCATGATTTTAATAGATACCTGTTTGGTTGACTAAGGCAGATAGAATTTGGCCATTGATTGAAATATTTTTGTATGTGAATTGGAGAAGACATCAAAGGTCTGGTTCTTTGCTTTTCTGCTATTCCCCAGTTCCCATTGAGTCAGCAACATCTTTTAAGTAGAGCTCATAGGAATATTCCATAATTCTTTTTTTAGCATGAAAGCCAAGAGGTGGTCAGGTATGAGGGGAGGAAGAAAGGAAAAAGAACTTCAGTCACTATTGAGTTAAAAAGTTTATTTTGTCTCAATCTATATTTCTGGTTGAGATGTTAATAATTGTTTTCTGTGATCAACTTGGCTAATTTCTAGTGGTATGTTGCTTGAAAACCAGATTATGCTTTATTATTTTTCCTTTACGCTATTTAAAACAAGCCTGATTTGAGGAGTTTATTCCACCATTTCAACATGTACTTGGAATTAACTGCTTTGTGAAATAAAAATGGGTTTATTCACATGCTTGAATTTAAGTGCAAGTTTTTTATAAGTTCAGGCTTAAAATAATAACTTTTTGTAAATGTCAAATATGAATGCAGCTTATTGCTGCATGCCTGAAATGTTTCCTGTAAAACATCATTAAAGCCGTTTAATTTAACAAAGCCTTGTTTTTCTGTAGTGGGTGAAAATATTCATGTACTCAATGCTTGCAGTCAGCCCAGCTTTCAAACAGGTGAAACAATGCTTACAAAGACACTTCAGTCTGCTGGCCAAATCCTGAAGGGCATGTTAATAGCCAGATCTTACAAGTTGGTCTGTGTAGGCAGACTCGGTGCTTTTGGGGGGGAAAGACTGACTTTGGAAACCCACCCACCCACTCCAGGCTCTTCCCAAGACTGGGGCCCAAGTAATAGTTGATCCTTTAATAAGGCATATTCCTATTAAAGTCAGGCCTTCTGTAGGGAATTCCAATTTGGTTGTAGCTGCATTAAAAGCAAGTCAGCATGGCTCCAGATTTAATTTAATTTTACCTGGTGAGTACGTCATTTTGCTGTGGAGTGTTAATCTATTAATTCCTTTAATTTTGTACAAAATGATGATAGCTGCCAATAAATCTGTGAAAGGGTGAAGATTCTAGGCAAATGTATTGAGGGTTAAATTGTGGACCTTGCAATCACACAATTAGTGTGGCTATTTCTGTAAGACAAGGAGGATTAGGTCTCTGATGGGCTTTCCAGTGGCATAGGCCAAAATCTGCTCTTGATTATAGCCACATGGCCCTTTTGAACTTGGTTTGCTTTTAAACATATCTTCATTGTTCAGTTTCATAGTTAATATATAAAATTACAGTATTTAATGACGTGTTCTGCAATGCATATAAATACAGATCAGCAGTTAAGTGGGGTTCATAGCCTAATTGTGTTGGAAAACTAAATTAGTTTGGCCTGAGGTTCAGGTATCCAGCTATCTGACAGCTATGACACTTGGCACCACGTGGATCTAAAATTAGTAGAGCTCTTCTATTGTGGGATTAGAGAGATGTGTGTATGTTTTAGTTCACAAAATGGGTAAAAGTCTGACTTTGTATACAGCTTTCAGAGGCATGTTTTGGGCATTTTGCAGATGAAAATATGGGTGAACAGAGAAGTTCCAGAAAGTCTCTTGCTCGGCACTGAAATGGATATCCTGTCAAAGTCTGCTCATAGACTTTGCTTCTGCCTGATCAGATTACCCTCTGTGTGCTCCTCATGTGACAAGTCTCCTAGGCACAGTAGAAGCAACATTAGAAAATGAGTGTAATCATTTGGGCAGACATTTTGCAGTAATATTAATGATAAAGCATCCAGCAAACTGTTCAAGCAAAAGAGCTTTTTTGAAAGAGAAATGGCACTTTCAGTGCTGTGGTTTTTATTCAAACAAAACTTCTGTTAATTCTGGTGGGAGTCAGGAACTTAGCTATTGATGTTTATAAATATTTAATGCTTTAAACTACTTTGCCTTTAGATAAATTTTTAATTTTGAGATAAAGGGTTTACATTACGTCCTAGGAATTAGGAAATGACTAGAGTGCTTGTCTGAAGAAGCCACTGCTGTGTATTTGTATATAACTTCTGGGAATAAGGTATTATTGCTAAGGTAGTTCTGGTTCCAGAGTGGGATATTTTCAAAAGAACATATAGCAATGTGATTGCAAGTCCCAATGACCTTTAATAGCAATTAGGCTCTTCCCTGCTGTTTGTGCCTTGGAAGTTTTCCTCCAGTGACTATACGTTCATTATTGAGCTCATAACCTGATGTTGGAAACCATTTCATAATACCATGTATTACAGAGCATTTCTGCATTTAAAATTCTGGTTTGGAAATGTTTTAAATATGGAGTCTTCTCAGGAGAAATAGTAATGCTAATTTTTAGAAAGAAAGTTGATTTATGAATTAAAAAGAAGATACATTTCAAACATACTGAAATTTTCTCCATAGAGCAGACTTGTTAGGCTTTATGCCTTCTACCCTCTTAATTTTTAAGAAAGCAATTGCTTAGAAAAATTTGTTGTGGTTTTGGGTATGTTTTCATTTTGCTTTAATGAAATTTTTTGTCTACCTCCAGTTTACGCTGGAGTTAAAGAGGCTTTGGCTCAGTATCTCTTTAAAGTAGAGAAGAACAGACACAGATGAGCCACAGGAAGAAAGCCAAAGTTGATTAGATCCCTTGATGAAATTACCTTATAATTTTGCCATGCTCAACCGGATACTTTTGCACTCTGTTTTTTTCAATATTTCAAAATAGAACCCTTGTTAATGAAGTCCATATAGTTCTTGTGAGGTCAGATCTATCCTACCTCTGAGAATATTCACCCAAATTCTCATTTTCTGCTGTTGCAAATTCTATTAAATGAAATCACATTGGTTCTTGCAGACCTTGTATGTTTCTACTTAAACTGTACATTTATTTTTGCTTTCTCATGGATATACATTTCCTTCAGATCTTGGATTACACGGAGTCCAGCCATCCAGCATGCTGTTTAAAGTGGGTGTATGGTAGGACTGAGCAGCATCAAACAGTTACAATCTAATTTATAAAGATTATATTAGTATCCTAGAAACAATACATGTTTATGCCTTGATATTTTGACTGTCATACTGAAGCATTTTTTTTGCTTTGGGAACAACATAATACTCAAGAGAATGTCAAGTTTACACTGAGAGCTTGTGTGTCTCTCCAATAATTTGCATTTTAATACTAAATGTAAGGATTTGATTAAATAACAATAGCATGTGGATGATTATCTTTATTCTAAGCTTGAAATGTCCCTTGAATTTGGTGCCTCGATTTTTGTAGCCATTTCAGTGGCAGCGCTGTGAATCATCTGTTGCAGGTCTGGGTGTATGACTAAATTGTTGATGGACCTTTGTATAATTTGTTCTGGATACTGTTTTGTTTATTTTTTTTCCTCTTTGCATTTCCTCATCTAATATGCTTTGAGTCTATTCACTTCGGATCTTTGAACATTTGGGAATTTTTGGGAATACTTCTTCATTGGAGGTTGGGGGAAGCTTTTGGTTTTTTTTAAAAAGACTTTGTTCCTAGCATATGAAAGACCCTCCTCCTTTGGTTCGCCTTTCTTCTTTCCTTCATTATCTTTTAAGTTAAATTTTAGCTGTAGGTTGTGTGGATAGATAGAAGGCAGGAGACTAGAGATAGTGGTGAAAGTAATTAATTTTAGCTGTAGGTTGGATTCCTTGTGGGCCTGCAGGCAGAAGATGGGTTTCCTTTGAGATGCTTCTTGTGGAGTTGAATTGTACTTCCTCATCAGGCTGGTTCCTTCCCTCTCATGGTGGAAAAAGAGAAGTCCTCTATTCCCTGTGCTTCTTGTGGAGTTGAATTCCACATCCAGTACTTCCTCATCAGGCTGGTTCCTTCCCTCTCATGGTGGAAAAAGAGAAGTCCTCTATTCCCTCCTCCTTCTGCTGCCCCTGGCACAGAGAGCAGTGGAGCACTGGCTCCAGTCTAGGAAGCAGTGTGGGCTTCCCTCCCTGAACTGTAGTTAAAGCTGTTGAGACATCTTTGAGCTTTCCTCATCATAATGAAATGTTAAAACTGTGTGTTGAATGAGATTTCTCAGGCTATGTGGCCATGTGCTGGTTCCTGCTGTGAACTTGAGTTCCTAGAGTCAGGATCAAGCCTGACTGGAACTTGAGTATCAGGTCATGCACTGACGTGCTCGTGTCCTACTGTGAGAGAAATCCAAGGCTGGTTTAATCCCTGTCAGGGAAAGTGCAGAGAGAGGGAACACCACCAAGGGGACAGACAGATCATTTCTGAAATGTTTCTTTTGCCCCTGGCTTCAGTACTCAGACTGGCACCTGGGTGTGTGAGCGTTGCTGCTCAGGGTGACAGAGTCAGTCTGGCTCTGCACTGCCAGTGAAAGCAAATGCTCCCTCCCTGCTGTTAATTATGAAATACACCAAGATGTTTTCTGTATCTTAACTGCATTTGAAATGCCAAAGATTTGTTTTCTGTGTGTTGGCTTAATGACTTGGCTGATAAATAATTTTAGTTTCATTTATTTGCTTTTTTTCTTCTGAGTAAATAGATTATCACAGTATTTGTCTTGATGACTAGCAGTTACTGTTGACCAAGATGCTGTATGAAATAATGGAGTCTGCTTGCAATTTGATTTTGTCAGTGTAGCAAAAGGGAGTCTAATTAACATTTTTGTATTTTCATAATTTTTTTCGGTTAAAATGTTTTACTTCAATATTTCAAGGTTAAAAATCCCAGCATGTACAAGTTCTTTCCATGTCATGGTACTGAAGCATTTGATGGCTGTACATATTCTTCAGGGCTTCTACTATTGATGTACATTGTGATGTGAGTGTGATTGAATGTAGTACTTTTGTTGCATTACTGTTTTATGTTCTATATCTTTGATATGAATTTAAGAATTCCCTTTGAGTTTTTCTCTTTTAGGTAGCTCTCAAATACCTAGTATAAGATTTATTGATTTGTATGCAGTTAACAGACAGTTTTCCACTGATAGTTTTGGTAGTTCAGAGATGCTTATATTCTGTTTTTAATTTTGTTGGGTTGTTTAAAAAAATTTTTTATTTTAATCATATTTCCTATCTTTCCATTTATAATAATCTCCTAGTTTCAGTAAGCAAGTCTGAGTCTTAACATTTTGGAGTTCTCCCAATCTGAGCACATTGGTATCATCAGACAAGACTGAATGTTTTTGTTTGCTGCTTTCTCCAGCTCTTTAGTAAATGTACAATACATTGTTGGCTTCTGGAAAACCACACCATTTTCTCATGTTGGAAGACAGTCAAGATTGAAGAATTTATTATTCTTTAAGTAATTTTTCAGGCTACAAAAAGATTGTGCTCTATCTCCTTGTTGATTTTAGTTAGCTTTTGTAAATATGAGTCAAATTTCCTTGTATTTATATGTGTACACATACACACACACAGAGCGATAAACATAGCTGTTTTTGTTTTTAACTCAGAGGAAATCAAACTATTATGGAAGAATTTGATTTATCATGACAGGAATTATGGGAACAGGCTACCCAGGGAAGTACTGGAGTCACTGTCCTTCAAGGAATTCAAAAGAAATGTAGATGTAGCACTTGGGGACATGGTTCAGTGTTAGTTTTAAGATTAATCTCAGTGGTTTTGTAGTTCTTTTCCATTCCATTACAGAACATTATATTACATTATATTGCATTACATCACAATTTTCCATTAGGAGCATTGTTCCCAGTATTTTAGGTTTGGTTTTGTTTATTTTAATTTGTGCTTTCCAGTTACTCTTAGTGGAACTGATCAGAGCTACACCAGTAATCTCTCAAGCTTTTTCATTTATTTCTTACAAATTATCTGGATAACAGTGATCTATTTTAGTGTTGGTTTTTGTAAACAGTTTTTTTTTTTTCCTCTGATACCTTAAATCCATTTTGAATTTGTAGTTAGTTAGTAGTAGATGGCTATATATGCTGCTTGTTAGTGGATGAGTTTAGGTTTCATGTCTAAGTAATTTATTCTTTGAGACTTATTCCTGTGATGAAACTTAGTAATTTTTCTGTAAAGGAGGCTGTGGGGAAAGAAAAAACAAATTATTGTATTAAAGCCTAGGTCCTTTCTCAGTAAAAATTCACTCAGATACTTAGCCTTTGCAGTGGCTTGTCTGTTCTCACCACCTCCCTGGTTCTGATCATCCATGATGCTATTGTCTGATTTTGTGTCATGATTCTTATTTACTTTTGATAGTTATGAAGTCTCCTGCTTATTTTTTTACCCTGATTTTTTCCCACCATTGTTTGGTTAGGGCTTCTATCTGACTAAGACTTTTTCTATGCCAGAAAGTTTTCTTGGAGCATGTGCCTGTTTACTTGATGGCACTGGACATTTAGTCTACTAGCCTTCTGTCACCAGAGTAAGTTATAATCCCTAACATTGCAATCTCTTTCCTTTTTAAAAAATTATTTTAGAACTTCCCTCCATCACCTAACAATATCTGTGGTACATCTAACAGATGGGAAAATCTTAGAAAATGGGGCATGTGTATATTGTAAGGCAAAAATTTCCCTTAGTATGTAATGTTTTCCTATTGAGATACGTATTTGTTCAGTGTAGCTCTGGTTTCAATGTCTCCTGCTTCTATGTGACTTCCTTTTATGCTTTACTCTGTTTTCTAACTATAAATCCTGGTCATTTTTAATATAAGTAACTTAAGGATACCATTACTGGCCTTTTTAAAATCCAACATAATTTTGACAATTTGAAATCTTAGCTGCATTAAGATTTTTCACTGTTTGGTAGCTACATATTGATCTTCTAAAATTTCTCTAAAACTTGAACAAGAAGACATATGGAGTGAAATCCTCACTGTTAAATGCTAGTCATCCCTAGTCTTGTCCAAAATACTGACAGTACATTGTGTTATCATGGAGATAAATGTCTTGTTAAATTATGTCTTGAAACAACTGATCAAAACAAAGACTGAATCATGATTTCAAGATTTAACCTTTTAAGATTAGCAGTACTTTTTTTTTTTTACTTGGAAGGCATGAATGACATTTTTATTAACTTCAGTGACTACATATTTATATCTGCCTCTTCTCCTAATTGTCTTGTCCATGCTGAAGGTTTCCTGATGGACACTGTCGGCTGCTTTGTGAAGGGTGGGCTCTTTCATGATCTGGTTCTTCCTGTGAGTTTGTAAACAGGAATTTTCATGTGTCAGTTGCTGCTGATATTTTTAGTATGACAACAGTTTTATCTGCAAGTGGAGCATTTTATCTCACATGCTGGGCTTTTGACATCAGTGTAAAGCTATTTTTATGTTTAAATTGGTGTCACAGTTGCTGTTAGCGTTGGTTTTGGTAATGGCCTTGAATGTCCCAGCCCACCCCACTGGGCTCCCCCAGTATCCCACAGTCTGGACCCTGTGCCAGCTCCCTGGGAATGACCCTCCAGTGATTCCCCAGCAGGGCTGGTCCCTGCAGCCTGGCACTGCTGCTTCCACCTGTGGGCCCATGGCCTGGCTCAGCCTCAGCCCGTGCTCAGGGAGGCTCCCAGTGCCTGGAGCTGCCCTGGTGTCCCTGGCTGGGGTGGTGGGGGGGCTCTGGCTGCCAGACCTTGCCCTGCTGCCCCTCCACGAGAAGGGTCCACCACCCCCAGCACCATGATAGTTCTGTGCAGACCCATCTTCTGCTTCACCTAGTTGTTTGTCAATGGTCTATAATTTCTTAAGTTTGTAATTTTGTCATCTTTCCTGGCCTCATGGTATGGCAACTTTTCCTATTAGAGTATGGTTTACACTTGTCTAGCTTTCTGTATCTTCCTGGCAGGCTGTGTTTAATGTGCTGCCTTTGTGTGATGACTTGACAGAAAGATCAAATGTGTGCTTGAACATAATGGCTTTTATTATATTCATTAGCAGTGCTTAATTACTTTAACCTAACAACCCAGTGACAGAGAAGGACTAGCCATAGAACAAGTTCACTGCACAACTTAAAAGGTTCTAAAAAGTGACTTCAACAAGACAATAAGGAGGTGGGAAGAACTCCCTTAGGAGCTAGGAGAGGCTCACACTTGATGCATAAGTATTGCTAGCTGGAAACATAATTAGCGTTTGGAAAATACTGTGATTCTTGTAAGAAATGCTCTGGAGTGTGTTGCTATGCTGATTTAATGCCCAGCCCTCAGGCCACCCAGTGTACAGAAAGCTCCTTTGTCTGGTGTAGCCAGGAAATGAAGTCTGAGACGCCCCAAAGCCTTAGTGCAAACTCAGTGATGTCTGGCAGTACGGGCATATGTAACAAAACTATATAGAAGTCAAAGGACAAAATCCAGTCCTAAATCCTGCCTAAGTCAGGATGTTAAATGCAGTGGTCCAGGTCAGCTTCCTTCCACTACTGCCATCTTCTTTGGGTGTCTGAATTTACGAGGAGTATTAGTGTATCTGTGTCTTCTCAGCAATGCTGCCTTCCCAGAGGTGATGCTCTTGTCCTCTGCCTAGCATTCACCCTATGCAAAGGTCAGATAGCAAACTGCCTGCATGTTTTCTGTGGTTTGCTAACCGGGTAACCCAATCCAAAACTGAATGCTGCTTCTGTATGAATTTGCATCAGAATTACAGTGATTTGAGTGTTTGAGAATTAGGTGTATTTTTAGGCCTCTCTGAGCAGGAAGAGTTTTGATTATCTGCAACTAGAATGACAGGAGTATTTTTTGCTATTTGGGTAGGAATATAATGATCTTCTTTTAAAGCTGAGTTACTGGGTGAACATGTAGGAGTAAAAAGGCTGAAGAGAAAACAAGTTACAGATTAGTGTGCAGGAGGGAAAAGTGTAGGTTCTGGTCTTTGTCTCTAAGATTGCTTTTTGTTTATTGTTGTTCATATGCATAAACATTGAAGGATAGAATGAAACACTGAGCTGTACTCTCTGGCATGGTAACATTGTCACAAAGAGCCAGAACCAAAGAAATTCCACTAATTTACTCCACAGTGACAACCCATATGAAATGTAGAGCTGTCTACAGGAAGAATATCAAGAAAGGTTATGATAGTGCCTTTTGAGTGTTAAATTGTCTTCATTGAAAGCACTCTCTTCTCCACTCCTTTGAGAAGAGAGGATACACACAGTGATCTGTGATAGGAAACTCCATAACAATTCCTACAGAATCAGACTGTGGCAGGCAGTCCAAGCAGTATTTATGAAAACAGCAGTGAAGTTCTGGAAGATAACAGAGATTTCCCTTCTCCATAGCACCTTCTGTGCTGTCATCTGGCTAAGAAAATGGAAACTGTGAGGAAGCTGGGGAGCAGTGAGCACAGTGTGCTCTCCAAGGGACAGGGTGCCCAGTGTGGTAACAAGGCTGGTGGACACGCTGCCCCCAGACCCATGGCCTCTGAGCAGGGCCAGCCTGGGGACAGAGCTGATTCGGATCCCCCAGGTGTTTTGAGGAGCCTTAAGACAGTTCTAGGGGCTGATGACTCTGCAGCAGTGGCTTTCCCTCAGCAGTGCTAATAAACACTTTGCTGCTGAATCTATTTGCACACTCTGCATCAGTCCTTCCCTCTCTGCTAGATACAATGTTTTATTTCTCTCAGTGTGGAATGGTTATTTCTAATATTGTTACATATTCCTTAAACGAGGTATCTTTGCAGAGATTTCTTTGCAGTACTGTGTTGCTCGGGAAGGAAAGTTTGAGTTGTTCAAGTGGACAAGAGATGAGTTTATTGTGTCCCTGTGGCTGCCAATATATTTCCTTGGCATGGTCTGGATAGAAACTGCTGTGTATAGCCTAGGATGTTTTAGTTTAGAGGGGGATCATCTGATAGAAGAGACTGAAGTATGTGTTGAAGTATGGAAGAGATTCTTGCATGGTCTTGTACAGTCTCATGTAGACTTCATTACTGACAGTCCTTGACTATTTGTTTCATTACAACCAACTTTTTTTTTTTTTTAATTACACTTAAGCTTGCTACTGATAGCTTTTCTGCATGTTGTCCTTATGTCATGCTCCTAAAGCTTCTCCTGGCTGTCAAAAAGCCCACTGCTGCAGGGTCAGCTTGGGATCCTGTGATTTTGAAATTTATGAATCTACCTTTGCACGAATGTTGCCTTCGTGACCTCATGCCAAATGAAATATCACTTGAGCTATTTTTGGTAGTTCTTCAGTGACAAATTTCCACCTGAGTCTCTAAGCAACAGCATTTCACCACAATCATGAAAGTCCTGTGGTTCTGTTCTGAATGATGAATTTTCATCTAAAACTCCCTTTTTAGGACCACATGTAGTACAGAAGAAATAAATACATGTCTAATGTTCACAAGATTCTCATTTCTTTTACTGACTATTGCCTCCTCTGTTTTGGTATGTGGAAGCTAAGGCGGCACAGCTGTGTCTTCACAGATTATCTTAAAGTGCATAACCTAGTTAATCCTGCCAAGATGCCAGCTGTCTGGTAACCTTTTCCTCCACCTTTTACTGACTATTGCCTCCACTGTTTTGGTATGTGGAAGCTAAGGTGGCACAGCTTCCATTATCTTAAAGTGCATGACCTAGTTAATCCTGCCAAGATGCCAGCTGTCTGGTAACCTTTTCCTCCAGCTGAACATCAGGGCTCACTGCAGGAGACCAGTTTCTGCATCTTCCTCCCACTTCCAGGATAGATGTGAAGGGGAGGAAGTGCAGCAGCAAGGTCATGTGAGCTCTGAACAGCCAAGCAATCAATTCAAGCAGCACACTTGGGCTGAGCTGCTGGATCAGATGTTCAGTTCAGGAGAACAGTGTTTCAGCTGCTGCTTGTCCAAAGCAGCTGAAATGGCTCTTCCATCTCTGTTGGAGAGGATAGTGTTGGCCAGTCATGTGCAGAGGGAGTTACAGACTCACTTGCAATAGAGTATGAGAGTTCTGTACTCTCTAATCCAGTAAGACCCAGGGCACATGATCACTTCTGCCATTCAGAAATTCCCAGCCTCGCAAGCATCACGGGTTTAACACTGCCTGTCTGTGTCTGAAAGGACTGTAATTGCTGTGTGGTGTTGCAAAAGGACAAGTTGCTCTAGACTAAGATAAAGTGAGAGATTACAGTGCATGAGCCAGTCTGTGTTAGCTGCCTCATGTGCCTGCTCATGCTCAGTGGTGAAATGGGATGTAACCAACTCTTCTTTCAGCGAGCACTGTGCTTCAGGGCACATCTGACATTTGCCTCAGAGTAACTGTGATATATCTGATATGCTCTGTGTCCCTTTGTTGCCTGGCCTCACAGTACCCCACTTGTCTTGGGAAGGCATTCCCTTTTCCAGAATGCACAGTCTGCATGTTTGCCAGGATTAAAGGTAAGGAGTTCAGGACAGTCACTATAATACATGGAAACCTGGATTAAAAAGTTGAGGCAAAACTCGTTTTGCAGTTACATCAATGCCAGTAAATGAGCATGATTGGGACAATTCTGTGACACTGATGCCCACTGCCATAGAGGAGCCTTCATTCATGGTCTGAAATTCTTTTTCTCTGTACTGGGCTACAGCCAAGCTCTGTTGGGAAAGGTGGATGATCCATGCTCACCCTGAACTGTGCCTGACAGTTTTCTGGGAGGTGGGCAGCTGGCATGGGCTGAAAGCAAGCTAGAGACATCTCCATCAAAAACTTACTGGAATGGAGGGGTTTACTTCTGCTCCCCATGAACACCTGGCTGGTGTTTAATTTGCTAGTATGGTTCTAGTCTGAAAAGTGTCCTAAAAATTTTTACAGCTTTAGTTTTTTATAATTACTAGGCTATAATAAGTGTTAAAGTTGCCTTCTAGTCACATTAATTAAGCAATCTAAATTCTGATGTTCTATTTTAAGGAGTATTCATAGTGGTAAGATTGGAAAAATTGTATGTGCAGATTTAGAGCAAAAATTTTATTCTGGATGTCAAGCTATGGGGAAAATTTCCAATTTAATAAGAAGTGTTATTTAGTTTATTATTTTTATTTGTTTGAGAAAGTATGCCATCTGCTTGAATAAGAGGCTTCAATGCTTTTCCTGACCTCTTTATCACTTGTTACTTTGCAGTTATGAATTCAGTTTGTATTTAAAATGGGTATTTCACAAGGGAGTATTTCAGTGCTTAGGATAAATGAACTTAGGCCAAGGACATTTCAGGAAGGATTGAAACAAAAAAAAAGTGTAAATTTAAGGTTTAGTGGCATCACTGCATGTTCCAAGCAATGCTTAAGTCCTCACGAAAATTGTATTTGAGCACTGACAAGTTGGGTGCTTTCCTGAGAAACTAGCAAAGCTTATGAAGTGCAGGTTAACCAAAGATGCTTGCTTTCCTCTTAGGCCCAATGGGCAAGCAGCATGCAATAATACTTGTATACATTTTTAATAAGATTTTTGTATTGTTGGTAATAGAAAAGTTAATTGAACATGGGAATGTGTCAAATCCATGCTGGAGTTAGCTTGAGTGCAGTGGAAATGTGGCTACTGGTTTAGAGGTGAAAAGAGATTAATGAACAATCTACAAAAAGAGTTAAAGGCTGAAGCCTTACATATTTCCAGACTTATGTTGTAGTAAAATTTTTGGAGATTGTGATATTGTTATGCATTGGATGCTGCTGTTGTGTTCTATCCTATAGCCTTTGGCAAAATTGACTATGAAAAATGCAAAAGTAATTTTCTTGGATATGTTGGTGGAGTGGGTTATTCCTCATGTTTGTTCCACAAAAGAATTCATGTAATGTGAAAGATAGTTCTCTTAGGTAAGGCTTATTACTTCTAAAAATATAATCACTTTGTATGGAAGATGATTTTTAATCCTTTTTTTCATATTGAAAACATTAATTTTGTTTCCTCAAAGATGAGAATAATAGACTTTTTTTTTTTCCTAAAGGAAGCCTGCTTTCTTAAAGGAGAATAACTGATTCAAGTCTTCTTCAGAAGTCCTTCAGAGAGCACTTAATTGTCCTTGTGTATACACAAACCTGTGCTGTGGCTGTGCAGCATTAAACTCTCATCTTAAAAAATGTAGGGGCCATATAAAGTCCAAATATTCAATTGGTAAGTTTATATTAAAGGGATTTTTCTTTTGCTTAATTAAAGAAATCTAAAATAGGAAAATGGCATTTATAGTTTGAAAAAAGACCCATAATATTTGGCAACTGAAATACCAAAACCAGGTGACAAAGTAATGAATCTCCTAGCTCGTCACTGGTCCTCAGGAGCTGCCAGTCACTCTCTGCTGTGCAGAGACATGGGATGTGACATGCAGATGACTGCCCATCATCAACTAAATTTTGACAGGCTGTTGGAAAGCCATGGTAGCCCATAAATGTTTCCAGCCACCAGGCCTGAGGGACTGTGACCTTTCCAAAGTGACATGGGAATGCCTTGGATTCCATGAAGGTTAGGAAATGTGGGCACCCCTGAAATGCAGAGGTCTTGCTTTCTGCAGGGCCACGATCAGCACTTTCCTGGTGAGATGCTCCAGCCTTTGATGTGGTTTCATGATGTGGCCAAGTGCCACATAAATGGTTTGGAACTGCATGGAGAGGAGTATGTGTTGTCACTAGGGATAGCTGGAAAAAATATATGTAGAAGGGATCTTCTCATTATTGGATTTATTAATGTATCTATTTATATACAGCTTATATGTTGATACAAACAATTTCCCCCTATACCATGGTGGTTGGTTTTGTGTGTGTTTAGTGTAGCTTGAGCTGTGAGGTGTATATGTTTGGCCTCGTTGCTGACATTTCTTTTTCTTTTAGATGTGCATAAATAACATTTTATGCATGTTTCCCTTCTCAAAGAATTTTACTTTTATTTGGCGCCCTTGCTTTGCAACAGGCAGCTGGTGTAGTACTTTGTAACATGTGTCTAGTTAAGCTGTAGGATACCACGATCCTCTTTACATTAACTTTGCCCGGCACACCTAACTTTATTTTCAGGCTCACTACTTTGGACACATTTAATTTGTCTTATCTTGGGTTATACATTGTTCCCCAGTTTTATCTTTCCTAAAAACTCAAATTGCTCTCGTCACCTTTTGGCGAGTTAGCCTAGCTCAGGGAGAGCAGCCACAGAGTACATGAGATGCAGAGTGAAATTGGATTGCTTCCCAGTCATTGTTTTCCTTGTGATGTGAAGATGATGGGCTAGCAGCTAATGAGGTGCACTCATTTGCATTGTACCCTCTGACAGATTAGACAAGTTGTGAGGATCAGCCTCGTAGGAGAAAAGATTTTAATGCATACGCTGATGATTAGTTAACACTAATTTCAGCTTCAGGTAACTCTATTGGTAGAGGAAAGAGAAAAAAGAAAGATGACCCGAGAGCATATTTGGTATCAGTACATAAAAAAAATGTATATTATGATGGCTCCCAGGTTTTGGGCCAAGCATTTGAATTCAGAACAGTTCAGAAACATCTGATGCTCAGGATGCTGCTGGCTGATATACTGATATATTGACTTTGGGAAAATCTTATACTCCTCTTCAAGGCAACTGAAGCATATAATAAAATGAAATTGCCACCACTATTTGAGTAATGTAAAGTTGTAGCAAAATGAACAGAAAATGAAAATGCAAATATTAGATATTTGTTTTTCCAGCAAACTAGAATGCATTTAAAAGACTGAAAGAGCAGGAAAATATCTGAAAGCTGTGGTGAATACATAAATCTGAGCTCAGAATATCATGCTGTGCTGCAAAGCTTTATTTTTACTGTGTTGAATTCATTATGCTTGTGGAGGTGTATGTAGCAGGAAAAGTAAAATGATAGAACTACTTAAACTGTACTGGAAATATGGCAGACTAGGAAGAGCTAATCTTAAAATATATTTATTAGGCATGTACCTTTTTTTTTCCAATCAGCATTTACTTTTGTAAATGCTTTGTTTTTTCCATCAGCATTTACTTTTTTTTTCCATAATACTTTTCTGTAATCTGAAATAGCATCAAATGCTTGAGGGAGCCAAATGCAGAGATCACCTCCTATGTGAAATGTGGACATAGATTCCTTGTTCCTGTTTTCAGCAACACAAAACAGGCTCTCCAGGAGTGATGTGGAGTAACTGAATTTGCAGCAGACAAGATCAAAGGCAATGCTTACTTTGCAAAAGTCATGTGTTTCTTTTATACTGCCACTGCATTTTGTGGCTTAGGTTAACTTTCTGAAGTATGAGGAATTTGTTCATTGATCAGTTAAATATCTTTGTAAAGCAAAATACTCTGGAAACATGCGAGTCTGTGTGGCCACCAAGCCCCAGATGGTAAGACCTCATTCAGCCCAGTGTTGATTGTTGTTATGGTACTCATGATAAAGTCATTCACAGGCACTTCTAGAAGAGCTGATGTCTTTAGCGGAAAGGAGACAATTCCTAAAATAATGTACTTGTCTTTGTGCCTTTTCTCCCATGTTACAATTACATTACATAACTGAAACGATCACTGCTGGGGGTTAATATAAGTTTGTAGGAAAAACTAGTTGACCATAATTCTTTATTTATCTAGATTATTTTAAAGAGAAAATAAATAGCCATGCAGTATGGGAGTATTTTCATGTGAGAAATAAAACTGTGAAAAGTGCAGAAATTCCGCAAATAAAAAGGCACCCTCCCACACTGTGGGCTGAATAGATCACTGCTGTAATGAAGTACCTAAGTTCAGTCATCACTTGAAGATCTTGATAAATGTCATAGTACTGTTACTGCAAGTCTTGTAAGCATAAAAAAAAAAGGGCAATGGACTGCTGTTACAGAAAGGAAGGAGAATAGCAGTTTCTCTCTTCTTCCGTGTGGACCATGATTATAGATATTTATCATTCTAAAAGTTGATAAATTTTTGCTAGATGTTAAAAGGGCTTTATGATTATATAATGGATGAGGAAATTTCAGGAGCATTTCATGAGTTGAAATGACACAGCTTCACTCCCCTTGCCTAGTCACTGAATGATGTTTGATTTCCTGTGTGTAGAATTTGTTCTGGAGAAGTATTTTGAAGTTAGGGTGCAAAAGATGGTATTTGAGCTTGAATTTGAGCTGATTTTTGCCTTTAAATTTTTTTGGTGATGAATTACTGTGATGTGTAGTTGAAGTCTGAGGTACCCAAAACTGGTAATGCTCTATCAAATAACAAATTATTTTTGTTTGTTCATATCTGTTAGTGGTAAGAGTAGTCCACAATTGCAGGTATTTTTTGGTAAAAAAAGTGTAACTAGCCTGGTTGCATGAATCATTTTCAGAGGAATGTATGTTAAGTAGTGCTGCTGAAAGGCATTTTTAAAGGCCCTTACTCATTAAAAAAAATAAATTAGACAAACATCATTTCAGAAATGGGCTTTTAAACATACTGTGTGATAATTGTTGTAAAATATTTAATATTAAATTATTCCATTGCAGTTTTGTTTTTCCTTATTGCAGTTATTATTTCAATGTATTTCAGTTGCTTATACATGTAGAATTGCACTACTACTTCTACATGGTGTTGGCAGAATGCTAGGGAGTATCACACTAAACAGTGAGACTAGTTGTAATAAGGGACTAGCTGCTGTGTGTTGCCATTTTTGTGATCAAGGCTGTGACTTCTGTAACATTTTGTTGGAAAAAAATTCACTGAGTTCATAGCATTCTTTTACTTGTGTAAATGGATGATGTGTTTGAACTTACTCTTGTGCTCACTGTTGGATTTAAAAAAACACCCAAACCAACCACCCACAAAAATCCCCCAGACAAAAAAGCCAAATTTGCCCTCCCCTTGCCAGTGATTCCAGTGTTGAAGGGCATGCAGAGGGCTATGACAGAAACGTGAAGGTCAAGAGTAATCTTACCTCACTGAATTGTCAGAATTAGGAGTGTGGGACCTAGACTTAGAACCACATTTTTGGACATACCCCTTTCTGTTCACTACAGAGTGCTTTCCATGTCCTGCCTCACAGCCTGTCCATGTCTGATTTAATATTGGGATGAGTCTCAAGTACATACTACTAATTTTTCCTTTTCTTTTGCTTCTTCATTCAATCTGAATTCTGGATTCTAAGGAAAGAAAACGTGGGCGTGAGGATGTAAGAAAGCTGCAGTGTACTCAGGTCAGCTCCTTGGTCTGAAAAATCTTACAGCCTGTTGCAGAGCATGGACATTCTGCAGTGTAGGTGTAGCCTAAGAAGCAGTGAAATTGTGTGGAGGCCCATCAGCCGATGATCCAAGAACTTCTCCACTGAAAATTGAAGAATGGTGCTGACTAATATGGTGTAACATAATGGAGACAAATACAATGACTTTGGCAGAGAGGAATACCAAGAAACTTTTATATGATATTTTTGGTGAAGCCATACACCAACAATGTGGCCAGATGTCTACAAAGTTTATTTCATTAGGATGGTGAACTTAGGGGAGGACAGTAGAAGTAAGTAGTCATGGTGAATTTTAAGAACAGGAAGCAGATGATGTTGAAAAAGCACCAGGGTATTTATTATAGACACTTAATACAAAGAAATAAGTTTCCAGCAGGTAAAACTCCAGCCATGAAAACCTGATGAGATATCTCTGCTAACCTAAGCAGATCTGCCTATAATTGTGAATACTGACCCTTTAGAGACTTTTGTGTTTGTTATAATAATTGTGCTTGTATGTCTAGGAGAAAAGTAGAAAAAGACCTTGAATTGTTAATTTTGCCACTACTCTTTGAATGACATCTCTCTATAGGCTGACAAACATTCCTCCTTGCATGTTTACTCACATTTCCTTTTGCATGAGGAGGTATGAACTTTAAGGCTTGCATTTGATGTGGTTAAAAGGCTTTATATTTTAAGTACTAGTGACAATTCTGAATGTTACAGCTTACCTTATAATTGCCAAATATTCTTTCAGAATCCTAACAAACATTTGGAAATCCATCATTATCTGGCCCATGTTTTTGATCCATTCCCTCAGAATAAAAGTGTGGCTAAGTATTAACTGCTGCAAGCTGGTGGGTTTGCATTTTTGCCTTCAATACATCTGCTCTAAAATCACGACACTTGCACAGGAGTTGCTGCTGGTGGGATCTGACCTGCCCTTTGGTTAGTAAAGCATCATCCATTGTGGTGTCAAATATAAAAATATGGGATATGGTTGCAGAAATCATATGACTGATATTTTCCCCCTTAAAAAGAATTTGACTTTTTTTGGCTGATCTAGATGTTGTAAGACAATTTGTGTAAAAAAAAAAAAAAATAGAAATCAAACCTCGACAAAATTTTCGACTTTTATCTGGTAGGTGTTCTGACATACTTTTGGATTAAAAGATTATGCATTTTATCTTCCAAATATAAAAATAGTTACATAGTTTGAGTTGAGGTTTGGCGTTGGACAGGGCAAGCAGACAAGAATTATTTACTGAAGTTCCTAACATTTGTGGCCCAATATTGAGGGAAGTTCAAACTTCTCCATACCACTTATAGTTGCTAACTACAATTTAGAACTGTGCTGTTTTATTTTTGACACTTCTATTTTAACAGAATTTCCAACATTGGCAGTCAAATGTTACCATATTATTTTTTTAACCCACTTTCATGGTATGCCTTGTTTCCATTTACACTTATCTGAGATGTAAAATCCCTTCAGGAAAATCTAATAGCAACAAATAAAGTGTGAGTAGTTGGTAAAGGTTAGGTGATGTTGCAGATTAATTTAATGAAGCAGCAGGAATTTAGACCTGGTTGGAGATTGATGGGTCCAGGAATAAGAGTTGACCTTCCATAGATGTATGATTCAGCAAGTTAAAAGGCTTGCTAAATTCAGTGCTTATAATAAACATCCATTAGCTGTCAGAACAAAAAATTGCCAGGACCTTTAATGTCCTTTGCTAAGAAAATTTTGTTAGCTGGAGTCCCATGGCAGGGTGCATAAATTAGTGTCTAAAATCCTCTTCCATCTATAACACAAGACTTCGGGGAATGTGTGCTCATTATAATTTACTTAAATATTTTCACTCTTGTTTTAATGGGTGACCAGTGGCTTAGTCATATAGCTCTGAAGTTGTATATGATTTTCCTAAAACAAATTATTTTAAGGAAAGAATCCTCAAATGCCATAAACTGAGAAGAAAGCAAATATCCATAATAAGAGGTGAGGAATCCTGGTGAAAAAATTGCACATCCTCTCAAGTTCAAACTGTAAAGTGTCATTTTCTAGCAGTGAGTTCTCTGAGGCTGCTAGGTCATGCTCATTCTGTGTATTTTTGTAGTAATAGCATTACTGTGCAATTGCTTTATACTGAGGGAAAACGGAAATTACTGGGTCAAAATCTCTGCTAAAAAGATCTGTTATGATTTTCCTTATTTTAAGTTGAAACCTGACCTTGCAAATACCTGGATTTTATTACAAAAGAAGAATTGTTCAATACTTTTTTGGTTGTGGGTTTTTTCCCTAGTGGTTTGCCAGATACCTGGCACCAAGGAGTAAAATATGATTTTATTATTTTCTCATGAAGAAGAAATGGGAAAACTTTGGAAAATATTTCTGTTACCTGTGTTTTGAAAGATAGAGAATGTGGTAAAGATAGTAAAAATAAAGAATATGGTGAAGTATACTACGCTGACCTATTTAGTCTATTTCATCTCACTGTTAATCCTGGATTAAGCTCAGTAATTCTGGTAACACTATTTACAAGAAACTGTGATATTTTTTTCATTTTCCTAAAATGGTTTGGAAGTACCAAAAATATTTTAATAGTGATGGATAGTCCAGAGTTTGAAAAGTACTCATGCTTGGAGAGTAATAATTGACGAAGGAATTGTCTTTTCAAAATTGGAAAGAAAATGAGACATTTCCAAGGTGGGTGAAATATTTCAGGCAATGGAAAACATTGTGAAAATTGCTCAGATGGAGGCAACAGGGTTTGCAGTCTTGCCCCAGTGCTTTCTTTTTGTCCTGGAATAAGCTCCTTTATCTCTTGTCATAATGGTAGCCCTCTTGCCTGATTTGAGTGATTAAAAGGTTTGTTTGCACTAGGTTTGAGGGTGAGGTCACAATTCTCCCCTCCTTGTAGCTGCTTGGACAGCACTGGTGTAAAAACTTCTGTGTGAGATTTTTGTTCTCTATCTGTGCTGCTTCCACCTTCCTCCTCAGTGAGAAAGACTCATGCTTCATAGAAACATGCTTTAGTATTTAATTAGTATTGAATTGACAGAATTTTTTTAGGGTTCCCTCTGCTTCCCAAGCTGTGCTTGAAGGTGGGGGGAAGTATGTATATATACTTGCATTTTCTACAATTTTGAGTCACAGTAGTAACTTTTGAAGTTGACAAGTTTAATATTAGACACCATTGTGCCAGTGCATAATGGCACTACCTCCTGCTGCACATTGAGACTTTTGGGTAAAGAGGACACTGACGTTCTGATTTCCAATTCTGCTGTCAGTAGTAATGAATTTTCAATATGCTACTGAAAAGTCTAGGAAAATTGGAAGGCAGTAACTGGCAGGTAAATGTGATGAATTTATTTTGGCCTTGCTGTTGGATAAAGGAGAGCTGGAAAAGTCAGAGCCTGCCAAACAGAGCTTCCTGGCAAGAAGAACTGCCCTACCTCAGACCTTTGGAAAAAACACTCAATATGACTAGATGTGTTACAAAAATCTCTCTCATTGCATCTGGAAAATCGTTTGCAGCCTGTTTCCATCAGTCCAGAAACTGGAATGTTCATGTCTCTGCAACTGATTTGCATCCAGGGCCAAGGCACAATAACTAAGATTGACTATCACTGATGGATCTCTGTGTCATCCTTTTTTGTTCCAAGTCTGGTGATTACATAGGATTACAGTGGATTTTGTCTTTTTATTGTTCAATTTTTTTAAAATTCCAGTTTTTCATTTCTGTGGTACCTGTGTGTCCCAGATGAACCTTGGCTCCCCCTGTTTTGTTGGATAGTGGTTGAAGATTTTGCAAAGAGCTTTGTGGCAACCATACAAACTGCCTTGAAGATTGATGCTTTAAAAAAGTTCAAAACAAACTTGCTCTGTTTTTTAAAAAATTTGATTTAGTCTTATAAATTAGTCTTCTTAATCTTACAATTTTAAGAGCTTTACATTTTAAAATATTTTTGCAGAGTCTAGTGGTGCAAGAGCAGTATGATCTTATGGCTGGTGAAGTAACTTGTTTAAGTTTTCTCCAGTTTATTTGAACAAATCAGGGAAACCAAATTGGCTGGAGGAGTTAAGTTACTCTTATAAGTCATTCTGAACAGGAAATTAAGGAGGAAAAAGCACCCCGCTGTGCAATAGTAATGCACTGTGAGCCAGTGTTGAAGTGCAGTAAATAAGAAAAATGTGTTGTGGCACTACTACATGCTTATAGGTTTACCTTTGTATTGACTCCATTTATTAATGCCACATAATAAATATGCTTGCACAGTTCTGAATAAACTGTACCAGCAATCTGCTAAGGTAGTTTTAAGCATGAGTATTAGCTGTCATCAGAGGTTCTTTTTTATATTGGCAATAATTTTTACCAGATGATGTATTTTTTTTTTCTGACCATACAAGTGTAGTGGATTAACAACCTAAAAGCCTGTATAGTTTCTCAAAGAGGGGGACAGATTTATGGGTATAAGGTATTTTGTCTTTAGTTTGTGGTTCAGATGTGTTAAAGAAATGGTGTTTTGTATCCTTTTTATCTCTTTCCAACTTGAGAAATTTTTTATTCTTGGGATAGTTAAGCAGTCAACTTGACGGTGTGGAGATCACTGTCCTAATTCTACAAAGATTGGATAGACTTAATGTTTTCTTCCAGGTATGTTTAAGAGTGCAGAAATTAAAAGCTAACATGATTTAGAATATACGATTTGAGTAGCTGCCTCATCTGCATGATACAGCGCAACAGTTGAGTTTGGCTTGTCAGGCTGTGATAACTGTTCTTGACTGTCTGGGGTCTGCTGGGGGAACTTTGTATTGTCAGATGGTGGAATTGGCTTCCTACCTCTTTTGACAGATGGGGAACCAGTTGATCTTCCAGAGATGGTGTAAAGATGTGGTTTTAATTCTGCACTTACCTTAAATACAAGCTTTGCTCCTCCAGACAGTGGTAAAATGAAAAAACAGATGTAGTATTGAACCTTTTACTTTCTGTAATTTCTTAAAGTCACTTATTTGATAGCTTAAGTCTTCATCTGTGGTAATCATGGAGGCCTGCAATTGTTTCCTGCTTACATTTTATTTTAATATAGTTTTGTTGGAAGGCTGCTTGAAGCTATTGCAGGTGCTCTTTGTGATACCCTGCTGCTTAGTGAGAAGTTCCAATATTCAGCTGATACCTTTGTATTGCGTCCTTTATCTAAGGTGATAATTTAGGATATTAGAATTTGAATACTAATAAAACCAAAGGAGAAGAAGCTTAAACTTTCATTAATTGTCCCTATTTTCACCCATCTTGCTTTTTGTAAGAGTGCTCCTCAAGGTCTGTGTGTTTAAGTTTGAGAGAGTTGAATCAGGAAGCTGGCCTGCCTGGGAGAACATATCCCTGTTCTTCATACTGCATAGCTGTAAGATTTTTTTGGCTAGCAATGTGACTCCTATGAAAAAAGCTGTGCTTTCCAATGCCAGTTCTGGTTCTGGAAGCTCTGTAACGAGATGCCTCTTAAAAGTAGTTAGGTAACGAGACAGAATCCCTCAGCACTTTCCAATTTCTCATCCCTGGAAAAGTTGAAGTTAGTTGTTTTAAATTCACTCTGATTTATTTATATGCTGAATCCTTTTTCTTGGTGAGGACACATATTGCATTCTGGCATTGCTACCTCACATATGGCTCAAGAGGCTCAGATCAGGTTTCTGAACATGGAATTAATCCCATTCTCTGGCTATTTCAGCATCCCTTTCATCATCCTGGACTGTATCAGACCAATGCCAGGTTTCCACTGTACTAAAATTTAGAAGAGTCTAATAATATTAACCCTACCTCCCAGCTTTCTGCATTATGAAAACTGAACAGTGCTTTTGTATCTTGTTTCTAGGAAATAAGAAACATGGAGTGTAATAAGATATTATTAGATGGTAATACTTAATGGTTACAAGAGGGTTTAGGGGTTTATTTAAAAATAAATTTAAATCATGTTAACTTACTTTCTTCACAAAGTCAGTCCCTACTGAAATAACACTGTGTACAATTGTCCTTGGAGAAAACTTAAGGAAAGATTTTTTTGTTAATCACTATTTCATCATTTGATGTATTTAACAGGTGAACAGTGTTAAGATTCGTAATAGCGAAAGTGAATTTATTCAATTGAAATAAGTTGTTAATTTTCCGCAAAATAATTTTAAGACTCATTTTCTAGGATTTAGACATGATATTGATACAGAAATACACACTGAAGTTTAGCTACTTGGCTTTTATCAGGCTGTGGAATCAATCTCACTTGCTTTGGGACCCAAGCTTCAGATACCCAAGTGAGAGGCTTAAAAACATTGAAGATTAAACTTTCCAATATTGCTTTTAAATCCTGTTTCCTCCTTAGTTGGTATAGCATGTTCCAAACATGACTTCTCTATGTTTTTTAATTCCACATATCAACCATTTATGTGCAAAAATGTGCAGGTGCAAGTTCTATAATCATGTGACATCAGTCAATATTAGTCACGTCAGATGTTACCTGCTCCCTGTCTGCTAATCCAAAAAGGTAAACCTATGTGAACCAGCAGTTAATCTGAAGTAGATGACTATGTAATTGTTGCTTATTTATGTTGTTTCAGTTATTATAGAAAGTTGGTAAGCTTTACTTAAGACTGGGAACCCCTCTATCTTCAGTCCTCTTTGCTTATATTTGCTGTTCTCCTTTCTGCTGAATTGAGTTGGTACATCTCCATTTTGCTTAACAGGATATTATTATGGTAACAAGTAAGGAATGCATTCCCAAGCCTCTTCTCCCCTGTCTTTATTCTACTAATTTGTGTTAAAGCATGGATGTATAGTAAAGCTAGCAAACTTGGTATCAAGGGATCGTGGTGGTCCCTTACATAATTTTGATCCTATTTTCCTGTAATGGAGCTGAGTATTTGCTCCCCAGAAGAGCAGTGCTAAGGTAAATATTCTCATTTTCAGTATTGCTGTTCCACTGTGATAAATGTTTATGAAAACTGTATAGCTGGTTATTCAAACAAATACAAATGGTAGACAAAAACAATGGTTGGCTCTTATGCAAGAAATGTACCTTTGGAATCACATAGTGTGAAAAATAATTCACAAAATTGTAACAGAAAGAAGGAGAGGAACTCCTGAAAATACCTGTGCTGGAAGATGTCTCTCTGCTAGGTCTCTGTTTTGGAAATGAAAAGCTCCAATGGGTGCCACTGATAGCTGTGCTAGGAAAACTGCCAGAAAGCATTTTGGTTGTCTCCTTGCTGTTTGTCTCCTAAGATAACAAATGTGCATGTAACAGAAGTGAGATCTGAAGGACTTGAAAGTTTCTCAAGTTTCTAACTTCAATCTCTTTTGCTCTCATGGAGCTAGAACTCTTGCTCCACAGCTGTCAATACCAAATATTTCAATTTTCATCTGTACTATTCCACTGACATAAAAATATGATTTAAATATAGTATTGAAACCCATGGTGGGTTTATTCTTGTCACTGCTTTTTGTTGGCTTAGTCATCAATCTGCTTCTTCAGCTACTTCAAAAGGGCACCACTAAAAATTGATGCTATTATTTTTCACTTAAATATGACTCTTGTTCTGAAGCATCACTGCCTGTCACAATCTTGAGTTTTTCAGTGGCTGTAACTGGAAGCTAAAGCTAAACCTTTGTTTTCCCCAAAGTTTTGTGTAACTGAAGTCAGATGCTGGGAATTTGGATTCTTATGTTAACTCCCATGGCTGCTCCCTCTGTGTCATCAGGCCTGTATCTTGGGTTTGGTGGCCCTTTTGAAAATGCCAGGCCATTTTAGGATGCTTGTCATACCATGGCCATGGGAGTGGGGTTTTGCCTCTGGGTAGTTTGGTCTTTGTGGCTGCACAGCTGTTGTTACAAGCATGGTGCTGCTTTCCCCTTTGGAATCACAGTCAGCTCTCAGACACTCACATTTATGTAAACAAAGTCTCCATCTTGATCTCACTGAGGTAACAGAAGAGCTTCTCTTTGATTGTAGCATCTTTAGTTCAGACTGTAAGCTTTAAAGAACACAGGTGTATACAAGGATTTAATTATTCATATTAGAATTAACTAAGATGATATAAATTGTTCAGTATTTAGTTAAGTCACTAAAGAAATGCTTATGATTCACAATGGTGTAGGATGTTTGGGAAACTCCCATGCCACTGAAGTTCAAGCAGTTAAGTGTAAAATTGATGAACTCTGTTATAGAATTGACTCATGAATATCTTACCTTTCTTGTGCACTTGTACACAGAAATGGTACTTGACACTTCCTTATTTCATCATTTGGGATCAGAATTCTCTGGGTTTTCCTTAGTAAGTCTTTCTCTAAAGTATAGTGTTATCATTGGTCCTCTTATTTGTGTGCCTTACAACACTGCTGGTACTAAAACTTGCATCTCTGTTTTTCCAGATTTCAGAAGAAGCTAAGTTTATATTACAAATGGTCAGATTTTTGGCTTGGATGGTAACAGTGAAAATCTTGGTAATATATGTCCTAAAGATTCAAAAGCTGAAAGCAGTTGAGGTGAGGCTATTAAAACCAAAACAAACACAAAACCCCCACAAAAATACCAACAAATCCCCAGGAGAAAAACCCTGCCTTTGTGAATTTGAAACCATACTTGTTTAAGCCAAACTTGGGGGTCTTTTTAGAGTTGTGAATATTCAGAACTATTCAGATATCAGACATGGAAATACAAAAGCTTTATTTTCTCTAAATCACAGAGAGTTGGGATGGCTTAGAAGGAGCTACTGGGGCAAAAAAAATACCCAAGTGCAGCAACTGCAGTTAGCTTCAGCTTGAATAGGAAAAAAAGGGATTGCCCTTGTATCTGTGGGGTATTTGTATAATAGCACAGTTTACAGGTGAGGTTAGGTGAACACGGAGGGCTTGACAGAGTGTGTATTTATTGCTGTTGACAAGTAAGACCACAGGTACTTGCAGTGCCAGGTATTGTTTTAATGACTTGACCAAAATGATTGTATTTATCTTCTGTAAAAAATAACTACAACTGCCAGTGTTGGAAAAGATGGTGATGAGTGTTTAATTGTATGAAGAAATGATGGCTTTTTAAATGCAGGCCCTTTGAATAAAAGGGGCTGAGTGAGGTTTTATGACCTGCACTGTAGGATAGATGCAGTGCCTTTTAAAACATTTGATGAAAAAGAAGATTAAAAGTATGAAAAGGACCTCCCTCAGGAAATAGATTAAGAGGTGAAACTCTCAAGTGAGAGGGAGTTAAAAATCATGGGTTTGTTTTTTCACTTGAAAATGAGTTATTTGCTAGAATAGCAGAGGATGCTGTAATACTTCTAAATTCTTTCTGACCAGCTCATAGGCTGTGGTTGAAATCAGCACTAAATCTGCCCTGAAGTAGCATTCAATTCTTAAAGCTCAGATAATTGCGTTGACAGCTGCCACCCAGGAGAATTTTCTGTAAAGCTTTTAAATCTGCAATGTTTTACCAGAATTTGTACATTTAAATTTTCTATATATTTCAGACCATTCCCCAAGTGTGTTGACCTATAAAGATCTTTCCCTACTGTTGGGCAAGTCATTTAGTGCTAAACAAGTTAGGGAAAACAGTTCAAAAGCAATAGCAACAGCGTGTTCAGTGTGTTCAGAACACAGCTGTGTTCAGTGTGGTCCTGATGCAGTGCTAAATGCATGACATGGAGGGTGAGAGCCTGTGCTGATGCAGGAGCTTACCTTATCAAAGGAGAAAATAGTTTTAAAAACTTATGAATCTTTTTAATGCATATTATGGTGAGCATGGGGAAACACTTAGTTGTGCCTGGAACATGATAGTCCATTTATTTTCAGCATTCTTGGCCTGGTTTGTTGTTGTTTTACTTTTGCTGAATAGTGATGCAAATCTCTCAGTTGCAGTGGTGATTTAACTTTGGCAAAGGAATTGTGTGGATGCAAGGCACACCCATTATTATTATTTAAATATTTCTATTACAGTGCCATTTTTTAGTAGGTGGGAGGTGAGGATACATCTGTTGTCTGCATGACAGAAACCAAGTGCATGGGAATGTGTGGACAGATGGAGAAAAAGATAATTTAAGAAGAGAACTAGGATGATTTGGCAGATTTTTGATATAAGTCAATCTTATGGAAATCCAGTCTTTGGACCAAGACATCTTTCTTGAATGGGAAGAGAAGTGGATACTACTTAAAATTTTAATTCTTTTACTTAAATTTTCTGTATATTCTGACATCAGATGGTCTCTTTTCTGTAAACACTGTTGGTATTTATTATCACAGGAACTAATTATTGCAGAAGATAAATAGCTTGCATTAATACACAAATTAATATATGCACCATTGCCCAGCAGGGCTGGTCTGCAGCTCCAGGCATGCCTGACAGGGGGAAAGTGGCAAAGAATGCAGACAAGAACCTCTCCCTCAGGATTCTTTTCTTTGGGAGCCAGCTCAGCCACAGCATTGTTGGACAGCCACAGACACACAGAAATGCTGCAGTAGTCACCTAGATTTGTCTTAGTTTTGCTCAAGGTGTCTTTGATTGTTCAGTTAGTCCCTGCCCTTTCCTATGCCTGTTCCTGGCAGCAAGATAAAGTATTTCTCCTTCTTGGACTACTTCAACCAGAACGTGTTACCATTTGTTTTAATTTCCTCTGCCAGGTGTGATCTGCCTTACAGCTGCAGCAAGACAAAGTAACTTTAACCTCTTACTGTGTCTTGCCTGGTTTGCTGACCCCATCACTCCTGGCCAAGCAGGGCTGTTACCTTTTCCTCTCTTCAGCTGGATGAGCAGTGCTGCAGACGCTGGGTACCAGGAAAGTGCAAGGGAACTAGAATTTCTGTTTACAAGTGCACTTGTAGAACAAAAGCTGTTTAAAAATTAAAAAAAAAAAAAGTATTATTATTTTCAAGCAGATGCTAATAATGCTCAGGTGGTGAGAGCCAGAGGGAGCAATGGCAGAAACCATCCCTTAATGAATGCTGTTTTCTTGGCTAGGAAAGTGCAAGGGAACTAGAATTTCTGTTTACAAGTGCACTTGTAGAACAAAAGCTGTTTAAAAATTAAAAAAAAAAAAAGTATTATTATTTTCAAGAGCTTTGAAAGGAAAAAAGCTGACTTTGGAGAGAGATTTTACTTTGGTAGAAATAGCAGGCCCTAGTCTCTTACTGGAATAGTTTAATTTTTTTTTTTCCCCTCAGTTTTAACTTAAGACTCTTAATTAAAAATCAAGAGCCCTGCATTGGAATAGGAATTGGTGGTATGAAAGTTGAAAATAAAGATAAAAATTTTGGCAAATCATTGCAGATAGGTCTGACCAAAAATCTAAGAGTGTCTTTAAAACAAACTAGGTAAATGTTAATAATACTTGTTAAAATTTAACTGCAGGATTTAAAGGGCTTGTCTGCACACACTTCCAGGGTTCCTTGGGTGGAGGGGCTGGCTTCAGAAGAATATTTATTTCCATTGATCTTAATCTGCTGTTATCTAGTTTGTCTGTACAATCAGTTTAAACTGGAATAATGCATGGCAATGGTGTTCATCAGGTTAGGTGAGTTAGTTTAAAATATTTTTCAAAATTCCCTTATTTCTTGACTGCATCTGCAACTCACTCGTGCGCCCTCTTTCCAATGTATTTGAACAACAATGAAGTTGTAAGAATTTGGCATATCACTAAAAAAAAACAAAAAAAAGGAAATTTAACATTTTAAAGAGTTACAGCAAGGCTCTCAGAATGGAAATCAAGGCTTGTGCTAGGAGCTAGTTCAGAGGAACTATACAGGACTCTGAGGCAGCATGGACCTTGTAGAAACCTTCTGTATGAATGAAGATGGGTGTGTGGCTGAGCTGCAGCTTTTTAATTAATATTGTCTCGGTTACTTCCCAAACCAGTTGATTTTTTTCTTCTGTTCATGGGTCTTACACCATAGTTGCTAGAGTGATAAAATCCTGTGCTAAAAATAGTATTGGAAGGAGAGGTTCTTTGGAAAAAGGGGCTTTGCTATTTCATTCTGAAATTACATTTCACTTTTATAACCCCATTGCATAACAACCCTAACAACCTGGAGCTTTATTTTTATTATATACACATATATTAACTATATATATTTACACATAATTATATATGTGTAAATATATATGTAATATATATTATATATTAATGTATTAATCTTTATTAGTTACATAACATAAATCTATAGTTTTACAGATACGTATATATACACTTGGGCAGACATTGTGTTGCTCTGTCTTGCTTTGCTTTCTGTGTTCATTCCTGTTGGATTGAGTGGTTCAAGAAGAAGACAGATGGAGATGTAAGATTATTTTCACTTACTTCCTTTAAACTTTTTTCAGGGAAAGGCTTTAGTTTAAAACAGTTTTTGCAGAAGTGTGGCCTAAAGATGAAAAAAAAAGTTTGCAGTAGGAACCTGTTCTTGTAGTTTTTGAATATTTTGCACTATGGAAAACAGTTACTACCACAGTACCAGCAAGCTAACATAGAAATGGAATAAAATATGTTATCTTTTCTCTGTCTTTTGTCTTCTAACTTTCTGTCACTTCACTTAACTGTGTGAAGTCAGGAAGGTGAAGTACAGTTTGTGCTGTGCTGCAGGCACAGGGCAGTGGTGGGGGCAGGTGCAGCCAAGTTCCCCATCAGAGCACACTGGCACCCTGCTTATGTGGTGCTTACAGGCATCAGCATCCTCCACGACTGTCAGAAAGTGGCATGGATAGCTTTGGTGTCTTCACTGTTTCATATTTTAAACACTCAGGTTTGACCACCTGTTTATTTAGGTGTGTTCAGTGCAGGTTAGAGGTTTTCCAGGGTACTCACAAAATTCTGTGAGAACATTTAATGTCTCCACTTCTCTGTTGTACTGGGGGTTTCCTAAACATGTAGTGCTGACAATGGACATGTTACTGCTTTTCATTTATCATCACTTTATTTCTGTTTTACATTTCAGACTTGTTTTATTTTCAAGGGATTTATTTTGAAAGCAGGTGTGTTTGTATATTTATCGTGTTTCTTTCTGAAGATGTCTAAGCAAGCTGCTTTGAGCAGGGCATGAGCTCCCATCTGTTGTTGGTAACCATGACTCATCTGTGTTATTTTTAACACTCTAAGCATGAATTAATTTTTTTCTTAAGCTATTCTGATCCTTTTGCCTACAGTCAGGTTTGTTTGTTTTTTTTTGGTTTTTTTTTTGTCTACCATAAATCAATGTGGAAACCTAGGTTATATGTGTGTAACACAAAAAGCTACCTAGAAGTGAATATTTTGATAACCACTATTGTGTTGTAACTGGAGCTGTTAATGTAGGGTGACATTCTTGCCCCTTATTAGTCAGTGTGCTTTGTGCAGCTGTTCTGGATGGCATATGGGGAGACAAGATCCATCACACCTACAGTGCCTGTAGAGTCCTTGAAAATGAGGAATGTTTCTGCTGTAGGCTGTATGACTCTTAAAAAAAAAGTATCTGTGAAAATCATGGATATAATTATACTTTGTAAACACATTCAGTGTCCTGCTGCTTTTGTTCAGCTAGTCCAGTGAAGATGTAAAGGAAAGAATTAAATACAGGCTTGCAATTTTTTTTTTCAATCTCCCTAGGAACACTGTTCGAGCCAATCTTAAGAAATTTTTTCCCTAATAAATAACCTATTTTCACAGAAGTCAGAACTTCTGCTGTGAGTACCATTTTAAGTAATGCTTTGCAAAATCCTGGCTTTCTTAATAATAATCTTCTCCCTCCATAACAGTGTCACGCATGTATCCCTGAGAGATGTTGGAGGCAATCCTCAGCCTTGCGTGACTAGTCCAAAGAAATACTGATCTGCCTGGGAGACTGGTCTCTGATCCAGCTTTAAGCTTTGTAATGTTAATAAATATTGTATTTTGGTTGTTTTTTGTTTTTTTTTGTGATGGTGTACATCCTCATAAGCCATTGGTCTATAAAATGTTTGTTTCTGCAAAGATGATACTGCCAGGCTTGCCTGTTAGACAGCTTTTTGCATTCTTTACCTTTTGATTGTGAATATCCAGTAATCTTTAATTCTCTAGTCATAAAAATACAGTGTTTAAAATACAGATTTTAGCACAAGTGTCCTGCACTTTTAATTGAAATATCTTGTCCTGCTGACTGGTTTTTAAGTCATGGATGGCTGCTGCAGCATCTGCCTCAGTTACTCCTTGTTTCAAATTTATGGTCTGCACAGCTCTGGATCTAGTACTTTTATTCATGAGACTGACAGAAGTTGGTATTCCTCATAGTAATTTATAGATAAGACATATATAGTCCCATTCTGGTGTGGGGACAGTTTAAGAAGTTTTGTGTTGGGACTTTGCTGGATCACATTTGTCTGTGGTTCATGGAGCGTCTTTGCTGAAGAGAAGTTTCATTCATACCTTCTTCACTGTTATTAGCAGAAAATATTGCCTATTTTCAAGGGAATAATTTAATCAGGTTTACTGTTTATTTGTAGCTGTACCTTACATGAAAGAGTACAATTTTCATGAGATTGGATTTGCTGCAGGAAGTGTAAAAGAATCCTGATGTGTAGAACAAGCTGGTTATTGACAAAATCCTTTGAAATTGTAAATAAATTTCTGTTCACCCCAGTTGTAGTTGCACTGCTACCAGACTACTGTAAAATCAAGTATTTCATACCTTGTCAGCATCTTGTGACTAGGCAGACTTGTATCTTATTTCATTACAGTAATTTCAGACAGTAATTAATCTGATCCTTTTATTTCGGGTAGTAACTATTTCAGACCTAGAAGCAGAACTTTGGACTCTTAGCTTTTGGATTAAAAAAAAAGCTTCTCCTTTTAAAGGACTGGGACACTTAGAAATGCTCTGAAGTGGCATCTGATCTTGCTTTTAGTAAAGTACTCTGGGTAATACAGCACTTCAGATAGGGAGCTAATGCTCAGTTGTCAACCTATGTGACCAGGTGCCATAAACTGACCTCCTTTACACCCTTCCACATTCCCTCTGGCTGGACTGGCCATGGCCTTGCTTGCAAGCTGAAAAACAACTATTTTGGCCTGACAAACTCTGCTTGGGGTATTTCTCATATGCATCATTGCATATGTAGGACAAGACTTTGATTTGTCCTTAATGCTGTGTGGCATGCAAGAGAAGAGAGACAAAGCAGGCTGCTTTACCCAGTCCTTGTGCTGTTGGCCTTCATGGAGCTTTGCTCTTGGTTTCAGGAAGGTGGCTCTGGCTCTGCCACAGTGGGCACCTTTGTCCATCCCTGTGTTATAACCCTGTGTTGTAGGGGTGTGTTTCCTTCCCGTTTGAATGAGGGCAGTGTAAGTGAGAAGGCAAATCTCCCCTGTGGCTGAACACATGATTCCGTTTCCTTTTGCATGACAGCTGCTGTGGGCTCTTCTGGGAGCCCCTTTTGTCATTGTTGCTGTCACCTGGTCTCCTTTCCTCAGTTCTGGGACACAATCTTGTGGGTCAGGAGGACTCCTTGGCCTGGTGCTGGGCTGGTGCCTGTCAGGGGGAGCTAACCAAGGCTCGTGGGGCTCATGATTGACCTTTCCTAGCATATGATTTCTGCTTTTAGGATGTCAAATCCCTGTGCATAAAAGTAATGTTAACTCTATGTTGCAATTATAATAAAAACTTCTTAGAACAACATCCATTTATAGTCCAGTAATATTTTCAAAGACTAAAAATATATCCTAACTTGGATGGAGAGTGAAATTTTGTTCTGGCAACCCCAGTGGTGGTAATCAAACCCTCTGCCTGAGACAGGCAGGTGGCCTGTCACTCAGCCTGCCTCTCTTACTGTCATCCTTCTTCTGTTGGCTTGTGTTCCCCGTCTTGGCATACATTAGACTTCTTAAGGTTATATTTCATGATAAGTCTGGCTTTAGTTTTTAGATCCTGTGATCCTTTCATCTTTAAATGAAAGAAAATAAGAGCAATTGCACTGTATTCCTACTCCTTAGCTTTTTCTGTAAATAATTAAATATTGCAAATATTATATTTAAATAAAAGATGTGTAAAATACATAATTTAGCTGTGATTTTCTGTGTGACTCCTTTGTTTACTTCCAGGGAATGTTTTGGCATGTTCAGAGCTTTGTATTGACTTTGCTTTATTAAATCCTTCTTCACCTTGTTTGGCTTGAGTAACTACTCTGAAACAACTAACTGCGCTTCCCTTCCTCCCTTGCTTTTGTTGCTGTCTGTAGTTGTTCCAGTGGCTTTGCCTTGAATGGAGTCCTCCTTGTCCTTATTTTCCTTACTACTTAGAGACTGTGATGGCTCTTTGGTGGTCTTACCTCCTGTTCAGGATTTCTGGGCAGTCTGATTCATCCTACGGACATCTGTTGCTGTAGTGAAGGTGGTTCAGAACTCCCTGTTGTATTGATCCACAAACTTCTGCCTGCATGTTCAGTCACCTTTCCTTTTTTCCCCCCCCTCCCTGTGTGTGTCACTGTTGAGAGCACTTACCAGCCCCTAAGGCTGAAACATGTGACTCTTCTCTCAAGCTCTTATTCTCAGACTATGGAGTGGTTCTGGAGACTTGCTTTTTTCCCTGTGCATGCAGCAAAAGTTTTCCTCCAGTGAGGCCCGAGTCCTGTACTGCCACAGGATCCATCTTTATAACTCTCCAGATGCTAAGCTTAACCAGTCATTTTAAAATTCATTTTTGGTGAAATCATTATCTTGATGTATTGTGGCCCTGGAATCCTCTTCTTGCACTATTTAATGTACTAGCTTCTTGTCTTTATCTCCAGTACCACTCACAGCTCTCTCTGCCGTATCTCTCATTCCTCAAATATTCATGTTCTTCAGACAGCACCATTTTCAAAACTCCCTTTGCTGTGGTTCTTGTTTGTTCTTTATCAGTGCTGTTTATGCATGGCAATGAATTCCCATTTGATCTCCTTTGAAACCTTAAAGTTTCCATCTGTGGTGACACTTCTCTGAGCTTCTATTCACAGGAAGTTATCAGAGGTCCATGAGGGAGTTTAGGTATCCCAAGCTCCAGGGGATCAGAAGAGCAAAGGTATCCCAGCTCCTTGAGTGCTGCCTTGGCACCTGGCACTGCAGAGTAAGATCCCTGGCTGTGGGGTGCAGTTAGATGGGAAGGTGCATTTAGGTGGTTGTAGTAAATTTAATGAAGAGGTACCAGCCCTCATGTCATCCTGAACCTTCACTGACCCCGTGTTCAAGATGTTTTAGTACTATCTCAGGACTGATAAAGTTTACATGATCATAATGGATGATTCAAATGATATTGTATTTTCTTAATCAATGCAGCCATAAGTGTGGGAAGGAAATGGCTATTTGAAAAAAAATATGCTATTTTAATTCACTGTTTTTGTGAAAATTCACTTTCAGAGTGGTAATTATTTCAAGATAATATGTATCTAATTAATTAGCACTATTATTCCTTTTTCTATCCTGAGTTAACTCTCACACTAACTTAATCATACCAGCATAACCACACGGAGAAATTATTTTGTTTGCCTCTTAATTGCATAGGTGGGTTGTTTGTTTCACTAAGGGCAGAAAATTTGTGATCCTGTAGAGATTCAAATGGTATTGTATTTTCTTAATCAATGCAGCCATAAGTGTGGGAAGGAAATGGTTATTTGCAAATATGTGCTATTTTAATTGGCTGTTTTTGTGGAAATTCACTTTCAGAGTGGTAATTATTTCAGGATAATATGTATCTAATTAATTAGCACTATTATTCCTTTTTCTATCCTGAGTTAACAACTCTCACACTAACTTAATCATACCAGCATAACCACACGGAGAAATTATTTTGTTTGCCTCTTAATTGCATAGGTGGGTTGTTTGTTTCACTAAGGGCAGAAAATTTGTGATCCTGTAGAACTTTCACAGCTCTCTGTAATGTTAAAGGCAGAAATATATTTTGATACAGACTGTGAATATATATTGCAAGTCTCCCTTAAATGGGGGCATGCAGAAGTTGGATAAATGCTCAGCAAATTTGCATGCTCTCTGTGAAATCATTTTGATACAGACTGAATATCTATTGTAAGTCTCGCTTAAATGGGGCATGCAGAAGTTGGATAAATGCTCAGCAAATTTGCATGCTCTCTGTGAAATCTAGAATAAGAATTTAAAATGGGAAAGATAATTTGATGATCAGGATCGCCTGCCTGCCCAGGTAGACTTCCCTCTATGGCATGCTGTTTCCAGTTGCTTTCCATTGGTTTTCCAGATGATTGTGCAGCTGTATATGCTGTATAGAAGCTCTACATTCAGTACAGCAACCCTGTATGTGAAAAGCAGTCACATGTCAATCTTTAATAATTTTCCTATTTTTCTACTAAAGATCATTTTGCATATCTCAGCATGACAGTTCAGTCAACTGGCTTCTCTTTACATAAATGAAAAAAATGCTTTGCTGGTAAGTCTTTATGAAATGGATTAAGACTGTAGGTATTGCCAGTGAAACAATATTCTCAAACCTGTTTAACTCTGGAAGGATTTATTTTAGGTTTGTGTGGTATCAAGAAAAGCAGTCAATGAGATTTTCAAATTATTGTACGTTTGTGTTACAAATAAAATGTGTTCTTTGGGTCAAGTCTTTAGATTGAATTGGCTGGGATTCTTTTTCGTTTTCTGGAAATCTGATAGTGGTTTCAAACCATGTGTGTGTTCTTTGTCTTCCTACAACACAGAAAACATCCTAGTAGTTATTTTTACATTTCTTTGTTGTGGAAGAGAATCTTCCATTGTTTATGAAACTGAAGGGAGAACAAGGGGTGAGTGTGCTGGTGGAGATGAATGAGGGGCAGTATCATATACGTCTGTGGGGTAAACATCAGCTGGTGAGATTTTGTTTTTAATGCTCAATGATTTTGATTCTTGTTCCCATTATTTTGACATCACATGCAAAACAAATTACTCTCCTTTAATACAAGTGTATCTAAGAGTTTGAAGATCAGAGGAGGGAGAGAGACCTAATGATTTAGCCAAATCAGGCATCACAGATCTCTGCTCATATCCTGTTTCCAAGTTCTCTTGAGTCTGTTAGTGGGAATATTCATGTGCTTTGTATGCTACATTACAGTTTCATAGTCTTAGCTGATACTGAGGTCGTGGCGTGTGGACTGTGCTGTTCAGAGCTGTGTGTCACATGGAAACTTTGCTGCTCTCCCCCAGCTCTTCTGCTCTGCAGCAGTCGGGAGTTGGTACAGTCATGCAAACAGAGGGCTCGAGAGGCTGGCTGAAGGGCTTGCAAAAGGAATGCTATTCTGGGTCTTCTTTTCTTCTCTCAGGACCTCTCCATGGGTTTCTTGGAACATATCCCACTGCTTTTTCTCCAAGGGCAAGTATAAAAAAGAAAAGCAGAAGGACTTGATCAAAGGACAGACATACACAAAATCAGCATAGGTCTCCACTGGCTTCTGGGGATTTGGGGAAAATGCCTGCAGTTTTCTTAGTGCAGTGATGCAGTACACACAGTAAGCTGCTGTGACGTGAGTTTGCACTGGATTGATGAAATAGGCTTTAGTCTCATAAGCCTTTGTTTAGTTAGACATGCCCTTCCAGTGTGGGATTTCTGTTCAGAACCTGGTTCACCATTTCAAAATATATAGGCTGTCATGTGGTGGTGTAGAAACCCATTTTTAATTTGTGGCGGAACTTAATTGATGACTTATGAAAAACCCCAAATAACCAAAAAACAACCAAACATTGTGATCTAATAAGTGAGAGCTGTCTGTGCCCAAATTAAGGTGCAAACAAGACCACATGCTAAAGTCAATAATACTGATTTGAACAGTAAATGCGGAGTAGAGAGATAGAAATAGAAAGTGGGGATGTGGGGAGAGAGAGAATGAGAGCAAGACAGATTAGGCAGAAGGTAGTTATCACCCATGGCACCACCCAGTGCTGTCCCTTGATCCTTCACCCTGGGCTTCCTGCTGGTGGGGTGCCAAGGTCATTCAAAACTGTTCATTATTTATACATCTTAGAAAACAAAGGAGTTAATGCTCATTGGCTACTGATTTCTCTCATTCTATTGGCTAATGTTATTTAGTTTCTTTCTCTTCTTTTGAGTTAGTGGATTGTGAATTGGTGGTTGTGATTTCCCACTGCTGGAATTACATTTTACCCAGTCTGAGCTGACTTCAGCACTCTTGCTGAGTTGGCTTTCCTTGTGGTCCATAAATTCTGCCATTATCAGTGATACATTCTTCTCCCCAGCTTTGTTTACCTCCTCCTAGGCCTGAGATAACACTTGGACAGTACCACCTGTCTTATCTCAAACTCTTGTCACAATGACTTAATTTACAGTCCAAGTTTCAGGTATCCCCAGAGGAATATTGTGGGGGGCTTCAGTGGTGTTTGGTGGTTGCAGCTGCCATCTGTCCTGTCTCTTGGGGTCATCTTCATTTGACTGATGATAGGTGTATGAGCAGTTGCTTCTTCACATGGTTTGCTACAGTGGGAATTTTTTTCTGGATGCATTAACCTGGGATGTACTGACCACACCTCCTTGCACCAGCTGTGGGCTTGTCACTTCATTCTGTGCTTATCTCATGGCAAAATCTTTGTATGACCTAAACAGTTCTTGAGGCAGGCAATCGTGATGTTAAAGTCCTTACATCAAGCACACAAACTTAAAAAAAATTAGTTTAAATTCTGGTTGGAGAGGTTATTTAACATGGGGTGATACAGCCACATGCCAAGGGGTGCTACAATACATTTTTGCAGGACAAGGTATTGCCTACTGAGATTTTTTGTTGGACTTCATATAGGCTGCATGTGTCTTGGTAGATGGATGTGATATTTTCACATGGGCCTTCTCTCTCATTTGGAAGGAATAAGTCAATACTGGAAAAGAAATTGAATAGGAAACCAATTATTTTCATGGTAGTTTTCAAGTACTGCTAGTTGCCATCTGTGCAGTTCTACTTTGTTGGGCTCTTTGTAGTAGTGAAACATGTGTCCTGCTATAGGGTTTAAGGGAGAGGTCTGCACAAAAGAAAATACTGGAGAAGGTCCAGTATTAGCTTCAGGAGGCTTTTTTTTTTTTTTCACAGGGTATTGTGCTAATGCCAAACTTAGCCAGGAGGGACTCTCTGGGTACAAAAGAACTAGACATGGAGCCCTGCAGTGCTCCAGAGGACAAGAATATTTTCTTCTGTGACTTCGGTTAATCTGAATTGGTTAACAGTGGTTTTTTAAATGCCTAAATAAGAAAGTTGGATGCTCTATTGAGTTTTTTTTTTTCTTTGGAAAATGGAACAGGCTTGTAGGTAACCACAATTGATTCATTATCTCCTGTAATCTGCTGGTATCTCTTGTTGATTTCTTGTCTAATTCTTCAGCTGTCAACTTTGAGCAGCTGGGACCCTTGTTTCATTTATGATTCTGAATATTTTAGAACACTCATTGCTGGGACTGGAAGACACTAGAGGAAATGCTTTTTGAACTTAATGTTTCTCTTCTGATTAGTTTTGAAGTAGCTACTTAACCATGCCAAAGGGCCGACTGAGATTGTATGAATTTTGAAGTCATCCCTTGGGGTTCCTCTTGGTTTTGATGTCTGTGCACACACTGAGATATAGCAATACTTCCTCCATACAGTTGTGAAAATTATTAATTTGCATTCCTGCAAATCAGACCAGAAGTATGGCTCTTGTTCCAGTAGTTTAAGATTTACATATTATCTTCTGCATGGGATGGTAAAGCCAGGCAGGCCTGCAGTTTTAATGCAGTATTTCAGATGTAGGACAGCTGAATTCATCCTGCTTCAAGCAGAAATGCAAAGTAGTGGCAGAAAATGGTCCAAGAGAAAACTTGAGTGCAGTTTCCTATGGAGCCAGATGGGTGTGCAATTAGCAAATTGTTGAATGATTTCAGGACCAAAAGCATTTATTTGCTGCCTATTGTGGTTTCATGTTAATCTGTGTTTGTAGGGTTGAGGGGTATTACAGAATATCACAAGCTTAAATGGTGAGACAATTATTCTAATAGTTTAGATTTTTTTGTGTTATTTTTTCTGCACATGGTCTTGATTTTGATTTTGGAGGTAGTGGCTCATTCATCTGCACTTAGGATTAAATTCTGACCTCCAAAAATAAAAAAAAAGTTTTATTTTGTTTTTAGCAGACTATAAAACACTATTCTGTGTTGTGCCGTTTTGTTTCAGCAAATCTCTTGATATCAGTTATGGAGTGTGACTATTGTTAATCAAACCTGTCTGATATTCAGGCTGTCAGTATGATCATTTGGGAAGCAGCTACTTTGGAAATAGGGAAGGGTTTAGCCACAGCAGTTGTTCATAAGCTGCAAAATCTATCTGTGGAATGTGAATTCGTGGTCCCAGGTACAACTGATTTACTACAGTTACTCACAATAGGTTGTTAAAGGATGTCCTGAGTCTGTCACAGGACTCTCAGGTCTTCCATGTGTCCAGGAAGCCGGTGTACCCAAGCCATGTGGGCAGCTTGAACTCCCAGGACTCCAGAGAAGTCTTCTCCTGCTGGCTGACTGTTGGAGATCTTCCTGCTAGATCAGTATCTTACATAGACTCAGGAAACTGTGCTTATTTGTTTGTTTATAGAATTGTGTCTTTTGTGTAAGAAAAAAGCCATGAACTGGTGTGTGTGCAGCTGGAGGGGATGGTGCAGCTAATGGTATGATATTATTGTTGAGTCTGTATGAGAATCTGATAAGCCCATCTAATCACTTAATAATTGTTGTGGGCATGAGAGTCTAAACATTGGGTGTTGTTTTACAGCAAGGTAGCAACATATCTTTCAGACAGAGCACTGTATTTTGCAAAACCTTTTACAAGAGCAAATAGAAGAATTTACATGTGACTAAGGCTTTCTTTTATTTCATAAGTCTTTTAATTTGTTTGCAAGTATACTACTAATGTATCAAAACAACTAATTTCAGATTTTAATACACAGACATATTAATCAGATTATCTTGATACTTAATTGCGAAGAATTACAGAGTTTCAAAGATAAGTATCATTCCAGATCACAACATTTAAACTTCTGTAATATTTTAAGTCTTCTGTCCATGAATTAATCTGCACTTTTGTTTCATTCCTTTGCTTGGAAGGCTGGGAAGCTGCTGAAATGGGTCACTGGAGTTGGCTGAACAAACATGCATCAAGAAAAGCCCAGAGGAAAAGACAATATCTTTGGATTATGTTTGCAGCTGTTGCATTCAAGACAACTTCATTGGGAAGCCCACTTCAGTGATGACTGAATGTAATGCAAAAAAAAAAAAATTGCTGAAGTTTCCCAGTGTATTTTCAGTCCTTGTAGTTTTTATTATGTGTTTTCTGCCAACTTTTATAGGACTTGCCAGTCTTTGATGCATTTATGTCTGTTGTCAAATTTAGTAGACATTCAGCCTACAAATTACATCGCTCATTTCTTTAAAGAGCATTTTTTCTGAAAACATTTGCATTTTTAGAGCTGAATGCATACTCACAGAAGCAACATGGCAAGTAAAATTTCCAATACTGTTTTGTAAAGGAGAAATAAAAATATTCTGTTTGAAAAAATAGAGGTTCTAAACATTTTTGTATTTAATGGAGGCTGAACTTTATTGACATAGAAGCTAATGGGGCTTAACTTCGTGAAATGTAGCTGTTAACTTCACAATGAGTGTAAGTTTGGTCTTATTTGACTGAAATTTCAAGAAAACCATATAATTTCTAGTTCATTCTCAGCTCTTAGTTCATCTAGTTCACAGTTTAATAAAAATAGAGCATGAAGGGGAATCAGATTTCAGAATAAGTAGGCAAAACGTTTTATTCCGATTTATCTTTGTAATCAGACCAGCTGTATATATCACCTTTCATCCCAATGTGTGAGAGATTTGATTGGTTTTCAAAGGAAATTAAACTGGAGAGACTTAAATTTTTCATGGACTTAACTGAAGCAACCAGAAAAATTAGGTGAAGACCTAAACTGAAGTTTGTATTTCATTGCTATTTAAATGAGCAACACAAAGCTTAGGATAGGTGTAAATTTGAAATACTTCCATAGCTGTGTGCATATCTGATGTGACATGATGTATAAAGTGAAGCTTGATGGGAGTTGATTTGATTAGGAGAATGCAGAAGAGGAGCCACCCTTTTGAAAGAACCTTGCCAAATCAGTGCAGACCGAGGGCAGTAGTTGAGTGGTTAAAAATATTGCTAGCAGTGATGGAAACAGCAGCACATAATGCAATCTTTTCTTCAAGGGTTTAAACATAAATAAAAAATGTTTTGGATGTGAGAATTTTCCCCTAGGTTATTCTGGTTGCTGATGGAGACTTTGCATGAATAACCCAAGTTTCCCCTGTGGCACTGCATCAGTTGCAAGTTTCAGATATGTGGGAGTAGCAGAGTGGGAAAGGAGCTCCTTGTGCCTCATCCTTTTCTCTGGAAAGCTGCATGTTTATATATGCAGTGGCAGCATCTTTCATGCCTCATTGTGTATGTGTGGACCACATAAGTGGTGGTTGAACTTCCCATCCCTAGGCCAGATGAGTTTGAGTTCAAGCTTGTCATGAATTTGGAAGTGATGGAATAAGCAGAAAGTAGGAAAGAAATGAAATATTTTCACCTGAACAAGAATTTAAAAGTGGGGTTTAGATTTTCAATATTTTTAAGTGGCCCTCAATTAAACAATACATTTCAAGAATTTTTGCCTTACTTATGAATACCTAACAACATTAATTTTAGCTTGCATTTCTCAAATAGTAGGCTATATCCTTTGTGTACTGCTGGTCTGCCCTGCTGCCTCTTGGGGTTTGGTTATTTTTTTTTGCAATTCTTTCAACAGGATGAAACCCCATCATTATGACTTATCTGAAATCTCTTCTCCAGATTTCACTATCTGGACTTGTTAAATATATGTATAATTATATACATAATAGTTTGAATTCTTCCTTCTCACATGTGGACCATACCTCTCTCTTGATCCATGCCCATACTATCTTTCTTCCATATTTAAACTGTGTACCTTACAAGTCTGTTTTTAGTTATGCACTTATTTTGCCCGGATGACAAGGCCTCCATTAAATTCTAAAGCAAAAAAAAAAAAAAAAGTGATGTTGACTCCAATACAAGTTCCTACAAATTGCTAACACTATTCCCTAAACTGTCCTGATAAGTGAATACCAGCAGGGAAATAAATGAAATATTATGAGTTCTGATTTCATAAATCCAAGAGGAAGCTGATCAAATTAAAAAAATATATAGAGGGGGTAAAATATAAAATGTTGCTTTTAAGCTTGACAGATGTCTTCTACTGAACAGCTGATTTAAAAATAGCATCATTATACATTTAAGTGCATGAAGTGTTCTTTTGAAATATAAAACATAAAGCACTATCTTTAGCAAAATATTCTGTTAGAGGAAACAAATGCCTAAGAAGAAACTGGATTCTCATGTGATGTTACTATGAGAAAATTGTCATATTTACCCAGGACTTTTGAAAGTGAAGATAATAAGAACTTAGAGATCCTTTAGCCAATGACCTAAATTTTCATGACAAATACTAAGGGTACATTGCAATTCTAGTTCTCTGTTGTGGTTAGATAAAAGGTAGGAGCGTAGAGACAGTGGTGAAGGTAATCTGGCCCCTAAGGAGTTACAGCTGTGCTAATTATCAAGCATTAAGAACAAGCCTCCTCTTAATAGGCCACAGCTGGATGCAATTAAGGGGGTAGTATAAAAGAGCAGGTTGGCTGATCGAGGGGGGAGATGGAGTTTGTTAGCTGTGCTGAGGAGAAGGAGTCAGTGCTGTGAGGAGCTGCTCGTGAGAAACCACCGAGAAGGTATGAAACCTTTGCACCAAGATGGCAACACTGTCACTTTAAGTAGTTAAGTACTGCAGAGGTTTAGATTTGGTCCTGCAACTATCACCCTTGTAGACTTATCTTGACTACTGTACTGGGGTTGAATATACAAAAAACCCCAAGCCTCTAAATCTATTTTTTCAGTATTTCTTAGAATTTTTACAGGACCTTACAATAGCTTGATATTTTTACTGTAGAAAGATGTATGTATGTTTTATCATGGGAAGGGCATTGCTAAAATATGTAAGATTTTCCATGCTATGTGTCTTAATGGAAGTTTGACACAACAGCAGACAGGCTGTAGCATTGGTCAGTACTCGTACACTTTCATAATGGAGTTTTATTTGCTCTTAAATTGGTCTAAGTAAGGCTGTAATTAAGAATACTCGCTAATTATATTAAATATATGATGTTATTAAGGTTATTCAACCCTCTCCTTTGGAAAAACCTGTAGGTTTAACTTTTCAAAATAGCCTTGTTTGAACTGAGATTTTACCTTCCTGGAGACTGTTTCAGATGGTGATAGGTTTGTTGCATGTCCCCCAGTTCCTAACCAATGAGCAAGAATGAATAATTGACATAGAAGACCTGTGAGAAGTTTGTAGATGAGCAGGAGCCTCCAAGATAAGGCATTTTAGCACAGACTGAATTGATTGGTTCCCTATTTCTTACCTATTTTGTGATTCTGGGTAACACCCTAAAACAAATGCTTTCCCAAGAGATCATACATTATTATGCTCTATTTTCTGAATGTAATGTTGGAGATACCAGGGTCTAGCTTACAGAAGGAATGTTAGCAGTACCAGAGAAAAACCTATCATGAAATTAATTTTGTATTCAGAGCTTGAAAAATGATGAATGAATTGGTGCTCCATTTTCAACAACAACATGAAATACATTATTAAATAACTGTTTCTTAAATGAGTAGCATTTCTTCTATGCTGTAGACATTAGTTTTCTAAAGTACTAAACAATACAATAGGTATTATAAACAGCAACAATATGTAGAAAAAATGAGTGCATTTGTATACGAGTATAAGTGTGATATATGAGTAGTACATGAGTTTTCTTATATAAATATAGGAAAACCACCTATCAGGGCTTTTGCAAATACCTGGGCACATGTAGAAAAACACGTTGACTATCTGGCCATTCATGTGTGCAAACCAGTATCAGCAGAGAAGCAAACATAACTTAGCAATGCCAAGAGCGGCCTAAGAAAAGGAGATTTCTTTTTCTAAGACTGTCACTAGGTGTAGGAACTCCACACTTCAATATTGTCACCATTAGAATGAAGAAGGTGGCATGGAAATTGGCAGAATTTCTGGGAGAATAAGGAGCTTGTATTCCTGCACTCATTTTGCATTTCCTTAGGTCAGTGTGAAGGCAGGCACACTGTTCTGCTCATTCAAGCTGGTGGCATCTGGTGTGGTTGCTCAGAGATTTCAAGTTTGTCTTGAGGTGGAAAGGAGCACTCAGTGGCTTCTGCATGTCAGCCCCAATAACCCCATGCAGTACTACAGAGTGGCTGGAAAGCTGCCTGGTGGAAAAGGACCTGGGAGTGATGATCCACAGGGACTGAATAAGAGCCAGTGTGTACCCAAGGTGGCCAGGAAGGCTCATACATTTTGGCTTGTATGAGCAATAGTGTGGCCAGCAGGACCAGGGCAGGGATTGTCCCCCCTGTTTTCAGCACTGCTGAGGTCACACCTCCAGTGCTGGGTCCAGTGCTGGGCCCCTCACTGTGAGACAGACATTGAGGGGCTGGATGAGTCCAGGGAAGGGCAGCGGAGCTGGTGAAGGGTCTGGAGCACAAGTCCTGTGAGGAGCAGCTGAGGGAGCTGGGGGTGTTTAGCCTGGAGAAAAGGAGGCTCAGAGAGAATCTTACTGCTCTCCACAACTGCCTGAAAAGAAGCTGTAACAAGGTGGGGTTAGTCTTTTCTCCCAAGCAACAAGCGACAGAACAAGAGGAAATGGTCTCAAATTGTACAAGGGGAGGTTGAGGTTGGACGTTAGGAGGAATTTCTTCACAGAAAGGTTGTCAAACGTTGGACCAGGCTGTCCGGGAAAGTCACTGAATCACCATCCCTGGAGGTACTTAAAAGACTTATAGATGTGGCACTTAGGGACATGGTTTAGTGGTGACTTGGCAGTTTAACTGTTGTTAAAGGACTTCTCCAGCCTAAGCAGGTCTGTAATTCTCCTCAAGCAACAAGTGACAGAACAAAAAGAAATGGCCTCAAATTGTAGCAGGGGAGGTTGAGGTTGGACATTAGGAGGGATTTCTTCACAGAAAGGTTGTCAAATGTTGGACCGGGCTGTCCTGGAAAGTAACTGAATCCCTGGAGGTATTTAAAAGACTTGTAGATGTGGCACTTAGGGACATGGTTTAGTGGTGACTTGGCAGTTTAACTGTTGTTAAAGGACTTCTCCAGCCTAAGCAGGTCTGTAATTCTCCCCAGGAGAGCATTGAAAAGGCATCAATGTCATGTGTTGCTTTTGGTGTAATCCTTATAGTGAACTTGACTTTCAGAAAAGCTGTTCTGATTTCCAGACACTCTGAGCTATGTAATTTTGTAGTGGTTTGTGGAAGGGAACATTGGTGTTAGAAGGACCTGGCTCCTGAGTTTGTGCTTGAAATTGAGGAATGACAAAAATTCATAGAAGGAGACCTTAGTTGCATCAACTGTTTAAGTCCAAACATTCTAATCTGAAACCTCTTTAGATGCCTCTGTGTTATAGTGTAGGTTCAAAAAGTGGGCTGTCAGCTTATTCAGACTGGTGACATTTTACTGAGCTACTTTCCAGGCACACAAAGCATAAAAAACTTTGAATTTGTCTGATATATCAGAATAACGTCCACAGGTAAATGCGGATGAGCTTAAATTGATTAATTAACCACAGAGGGTTTATTGTGATAATCTATAGATCAGATTACCTAACAATATGTGCTTTCTTTCTGCAACTCCAGCTTCACCTGAGTTCTTAAATTACCTTAATGAGTATCTGGCTGCTGGGTTCAGGGTGACTCTTTCCTTGCTGCTCTCTGTTGGTAGAGGAAAAAAACCAGACTTCCTGGTTTGGAAAGCTCAACATTTGTACTTAAATGTCTACTAGTCCACCTAAATGTTAAAAAAAAAACCCAAAAAACAAACCTCAAACACAGAATCTTAATTTCTCGTTGTGAGTTAAAGCCAGAGGCTCACAGTTTTGATTGCTCGGGCAACACATGGGCTGTTTGCTCCTGTTTTTTTAAAAAAGGGGTGTTGCTACTCTGTGTCAGCCAGGAGAAGCCCTGGTCACTGCTTGGCTCTCCTTCCTCTGAAAAGGAAGGAAGCTCTGAAGTCCTGAAGGGCAGAATGAGAGAGTGTGGTGAAGACAAAAAGGAGCAGAATGCAGAGCTGGTGGAAATCATGTGCTGCATGGGTCAGTAATGCAGCCCGGAGCTGGGCTGGCAGGGCTGCTTGTGGAAAGGGCAGAGCTCTCTGGGGCTTTCTGTGGGTTTCCTTCCTTAGCTGGTGTTTATGTGGTCATTTACCTTTTTCTGCTTCATCTGGGGAGGTTCATTTGGTGTGCTCTGCTCTGAGCTCGAGCACACCGAACACTGGCGCTGCATTTTTTCTCCTGGCATGCATTTGCTTTTCTGGGAGCATTTGGGTTTTAGATTTAAAATCACAGTTGTGATGTGCTGGTGACCTTTTTCCCCCTTTAAGACTGGTGGTCACAACATGACAGGTGTCAACTTTCCTCTTCCTTATGCATTTGGGTCTGTCAGTTACAGAATTTTTCAGTGTTTGTGTAATATATATGTATATATAAAGGAACAAGGGTAGTAAGCATCAATTCTTTTGTGTATATTAGCATTTGAATTGAAAATAGAGTTGAAATGAATAGTGACTTCATATTCTAACAAGATACAAGAAAGTGGATTTTTCAACCTTTTTGTTTTTCTAACTGTCATCAAAGTAACATTTCCCAAAATGTAAACTTCTGTATATTTGGTCAAAACTAGGTGGGGTTACCTTAGTAAAAAAGACACTGTGTACACATTGTGAAATTTTGTAGCTGAGAAACTTTGTGCTCTTTTTAAAACAGCTGCTCGTAATGAAACAGTTAAAAGTGAAAGCGTTTCTGGAATTATTTCTGTTTTCTGTTGTCTACATTTACTGAATCAAAGCTTCTACCTTATTATGATAAATAACTTAAGTCAGAAATTGTGTCTTGGTAGATGAAGGCTATGGAGAAATATATGTGTAGCAAAATATTTTCTTAATATGCCAGATTTTTTTCCCCAATAGTACAGCTTTGCTCTCTAGTTTCTCTTTCTCCTCTTTCTTTGTGTCTTCAAGTAGAATAAGAGACTGTAGAACTGTGAAGTGGGGAAAAAAGCATATGCCAGAAGCTTAGAATATCTTGAGTGGTGTGGAAAAAGCATTTGGGAAATGGCAACTCTTCTGTACAGAGCCGAACGTACAAGTACACTTCACATGCTGCCTGAAGATTTCATTGCTGCAGTGGGCTGTGGCTATAAAAGTTATAGGTGTGTTAAAAAGGACTGGAAAAAAAACCAGAAAAAAATGTATCTATGACTATTAAATACAAAGATATGAATGAGCATGTAGATAGTCTGTGAGTCACGCAAGAGGGCTATGCAAAGGCTTCACAGGCTTTTACTTGTTTTGTTTTTGCTTCTGTGCCTCAATAGTCATTTCTCACTACTGTTAGGAACCCCATAAGGTGCTCATTTGGCCCAGGATGAACTCTTGTATAAGGTCTTGCTGTTTTGAAATACTTCAGTATCACACCAGATATTTGAAAGACCTTCTGTGAATTTATTTTAATTTATTAATTGTTATATTTGACCAACCTGAAAACTGTATTTTTTAATGTAAAATACAGGACTTGTTTCAGTCTTAGTGATGGCACTGGGTGCACAGGGATTTTGTTTTGCTACCTGAGCTCATTGCTCATTCTCAGCCCCACTGCAAATAGGCTGAGTCAATGGAGCAGCTGCAGTTGTGTCGTGCAGGGCTGAAGGGCTCTTGCTATTTTAGACTTGCACAGGTGGTCCCGGTCTAACACACTGTGACTCCTGCTCTGGGGAGCTCTGGGACAGTGACCAGGCTCTGTAGCAGTTGTGCTGGCTGTGGCCCTGCTCGAGTAGCTGGAGATAACTCCTGTGCTGGGGTGGTGGTTAGACTTTCTCCAGTGTGGCTTGGCAGAACACATGCTTGTGCTCCCTACCCGTAAGTGGGGTGATTTCTTACCCTGAGTCCATTGCACTTATTATTTCTCCCCAGCGTTTCATGGACAATCATTGATGCTACTTGCCACACCAGGGACAAACTGCTGGCAGTGGCTGGGTCCCATATCTGGATTACTGGACATCCCTGTTTATTTTGTAGAGTGTTAAGAGTCCTTTCCCTGACTGAAGCAGTAACTAGTCCTTGTGTGTTTGAACAAGGGTGCTATGCCAGTTGAAAAACATAATGATTAAATTAGCTTTCATATGGCAACAAATTTTCTATTGCCTAATACACTAGTAATAATTTGATTATATAGACCATGAGTAGCATTTATAGTTCTTAAGGTTTGCCATGACCTTTTCAGTACATTTTGAGTGTCAGTTGACTTCTTGGAGGCAGTTAAATTTTTATCAGTAGGCTATTGTAATACCTGAAGGGCTGTTGCCCTGGAGGAACTCACCTGGATCATCAAGAAAATTTTTCATATCATGCTGTGATGTACTGAAAGAAACATTTCTGTGCTATTATTTTGATTAGACATTTTGGAGCCTTTGCAGGCTATTCTGTTTTTAAAACTTGTTAGAAAATTAATTTTCTGAAGGTCTTCATAAAAAAAACAAACTTCTGCATAGTTTGTAGAGCTGTTAAAACATTTGTTTTTCCTTTTTACCTCTAGATGAGCGTGACAAAGTACAAAAGAAGACATTCACCAAATGGATAAATCAACATCTCATGAAGGTCAGTTGTTATTTCTGTCATGTTTGGATGACTGATTGTTACAGCAGTGATTGTGTCTTTTACTACATGTTTGATTTCAGGATGCAACTGTGTTACATGTAAGGAAGATATTAAATTGTGAGGTTTATGCATGTGCTTTGTCTTTGAGGAGTTGAAATGCTGCCCAGGGTGACTTAATGGAATACTTGAATTTGAAATTAAAAAGAGTCAAAGTTGATTTGTTTCTATAAGGCTTGGCTCACTTTTGGAATAAGTGTGTCATGGCTGTAGAACCACAGCTAAGGCAAATGAAGGAAAACAATATTTGAAGTACCATGGTGAGGAGAGGGGAATGACCTTGAGAGAGAGATCTCTAGATCATCCTGTGGCATCAATATACTGCTCATGGATTAGAAATAGAAATTTTCCAGGGGCAAAAGTCACTTTTCAGTATCTGTCTTTTCAATAGCAGTGAACTTTGCTTCAGGGACAGAGCATATTATTTTAACACCATTTACAGATTTTACTTGACAGAGAACTAAAAGCTGTGAGTTCACCTTTACTTGCATGGCTCTTTAATTCTAAATACGCTAAATTTGCTGTCTCTGGAGAAACAGATTGTATAATCACTTGATATAACTTCCTTTGATAATCCTCCCCACTCTGAGGTTGAATTCCTGTAAAAGTCACATTAAATAAAAATGTATCTGAGTTGATAAAAATAAAACCTGTCAGAGTTGAGAATTAATTAATGAGTGCTATATTCAAATACTGTTGGAGAGATCTCCTTGTATTCATGTTTAGAGAAAAATAGTATTTTTTAGGGAACAACTTCATTATTTCTTTCTTTCTTATAGCTGCTCTTGTGGATATTTGAGCAATATTGGACACTGAGACAAAAAAGTTTCTACAGGGTTGTGGATGTTTAGAACTACCTTTTTTGTTTCACATCTTTTAAAATTTTGGAATGTATGTAGCTCTTGGAAATGGTGTGATGTGGGAAATTAACCAGGTTTGGAACTGAAGTTAGACTCAGTTTTGTCTTTTGCAAGAGACCTCTCTTGCAGAGGGATCTTTTGGTCCTTCTCATCATGACTGAGCCATCAGCCTCTGCGCAGCATCCAGCCTTTCTGTGGCCAGGGTGAGTCTGGAGTCACAGAACTGCTAATAGCAATAGGTTTCCCTTTGTGAATTTTAGACCCAAGGGAAACATGCTCTATCTAGAAACAGCTGCTCCAGGGACCCTTCCTGTGTAGAAGCTTCTTCCTTTTATTCCTAAAACATACAAGTGGCCCCATGTCCCTGCAGAAAATTTTACTTGCTAATGAAAAAAGACAAAAGGCGGTTCTGCAGCCTTCCTTTAATGAATTTTGCCTTATGTTTATAATATAAGAAATGTATCCATTGTAGACTATTTCAGAGAAATTAAAGGGAAAAAAAAAGCATCCAGGAAGGTTGCCAGGACTCTGGAAGTAAAACGCAATATACAAATTAATCAGGCATTTCCTCATGTAATTGAGGGTAATTGTTGTCATGTTTATAGAAGCCACTCATGTTTTTGTGTATTAAAGAAGCATTTTCAAAAAGCATATTTAGTTTTCTATGGGATGCAAAAAAGCCTATCTGAATCTTTTTGGAGAGCAATCATTTAATATGGTGTAAAAATAGTGCCTTATTTTACAGAAGAGCAGTGTACTGAAAATGATATTTCTATACAACTGCATTTTACACATTTCTAAAACATGCACAGTCATCATTGCCATGCTGTCAACCTCTTGGGAGTGGCTTAAAAGAGATTTAAATTTAAACCCATGAAGAAATGAGGGTAAAGAGTTCACTCTAAATCCTTTTGCATTGCTTGCCAAGGTCAGTGGCCTTAGTCCTTCATTTCCAAATAGTCTGGGTTGGGTGATTACAGAAGAATAGATGCAGATAGAAGAGACAGATGGGGTGTGTTGACTGTGTCTATTGCTGGCCTTGATCTTCATCTCAGATTGCTCACTTTAGAATTCAATTTAAGGGTTGCTAGCTCACACAAATATAGTTTGACTATAGATCTTCCATTAACTTGGAATTTACGTAACAACTCAGCTTTGTCTTGTGGAAGTAGTTTGAAAGCAGGTGGTGATACAGTTGTCACATTTCTGTTCTTAGACATTGTTTCTAGAACAGTGACTTGTATGGAAATTAAAATCAACCTTTCAAGTGTTCCCTGTCTTAAGATATAAGGGCATATTTAGAAAACACTATAATGTGGAGGGAAGGTAGAAAAAATAGCACAGTAAAACAGTACATTTCTAGCAGAGACAATGGACTTCTCCTAGTTAATGCACTAACTTGGAATTTAGCCCTCATTTTCAGCTGTCTCATAGTTAATACCAATCATATTCAAGTCATATTTGCACATTCACTGCCAATACTTTGTTTCAGACAAACCAAGATGGGAATTGTCTCATTTCAGGCATTGCAATAGTTTTATTTGAGCTGGTTACCCACACTTCTTTAGTAGCTAGCTGAGGGAACAGGTCCTTTTAAATGTCCCTCCACTAAGACATCTACCTAAGGGGAAGATGAATTTTGTCCTAGAAATGCTTTTTCTCCACTGACTGTAAAAGGAAGTCAGTGTGCTTTGTCTGTAACATGTAGAGTTCAACAAGAAGCAGAAAAGATGATAATGAAATTATGAGAGTTCTTGGGAAAGAACAGACCACTCATGTGGACATGGTCCCACTTGGGGCATGGGGATGGATCACATTTTAATTTCGTCTTTTTTCCCTCCTATTTGTTTGCTTTCTTTTTCCTGTTTCTTTTCTCTGTCCCCTGATTATTCTTTTGCTTTTTTTTCCTCTTTCTTTTCTTGTCTCTTTCCACATTTTCCTTTCTTATTTAGTGCTTTCCTTCCTCATTATAATTCAACTCCTATTTTTCCACAGTCCTTGAGAAATTCCCAAATTTTCATGCTTTTATACCATTATATCCAAGAGGTTTTATTCTAGGTCAATGATGCTTTTACGAGTTCCCATCTTTTGCTGGGGAATGGCATGGGAGCCTCCTGCACTCTTCTAATTAAGTTCTATATGTATGGGATTTCCTGAGTAATCACACACAAGAAGATGACTATAAATATTTACCCTTATGCTGTCTGTTGCTCATCTCTACTTGCATTAGATTCTTAGTGTGTAAGTGCATAATATTTAAAATTTGGTGTTAGTCCCTTGTCAGTTTAGTTGAGCAGTAAAACATGTTATGTGCTTTGCTAAAATAGAAACACAGTCATTGCAGAAATATTTCCTGCTCATGTTCTTAAGATACCTAGTTTTTGACAGGTACACAATGTGTTATTTGCAAAATTCAGCTGTTAAAGTTATCTTTGGATTCCACAGTTTAAGGTCAAGTGGACTGTCACACTAATTTTTTTTAATACTGAATTTTTTCTTTTGAATTGATAACAGATTTTCTGAGACTTGCTAAAGCTACTGTTTGCTGTCTGATGGTGTGGCTCCAGTTTAAATGTTATCTTTTATGTCTTGTTGACACACAGGCTGGAGAGGTGAGATATTGGACTTTAGACTTGCCTGCTGCTGTGGTATGAGCTTCCAGGGAGAATTCACATACCAGTGTAGTGCGGTGGTGGGGTAGAGATCTCTCTTCTTGGAAGCAGCCTCTGCTTCCAGCAAGTGTTTCACTTTGTTGCTGTAAAAATACGGTGTTAAATCTTGCTTGAGCCGTAAGTAACCCTTGATGTGACAACAGCAGGTAAATTTTTGGCTGCAAGTTATATTCTTGTGTAGTGTTCTCATGTGGTCCTACAGTGCCCCAGGAGAAATCCAGCCTCCATGAAAGCCCAGAAATTCTTCCTGACATCCTATGAATTCAAAACTTCAAAATTAAGGAAATAGAGAGGCAAGTATGAAACACAGGTGGAGGATGAGATGAAAGTCAGTAAATAAAAGAAGCTGTTGATAAAAACGGAATAAAAGCAGATAAATTCCTCTTTGTTGTTGATTTTCTTTTAAAAATAAATTTAAAATACTTTTGTAGGGCCAGGTCCTACTCCTGAGAGATCAAATGGGCAATTTTGAAATACTTTGTTTTTTTATTAGAACTTATGATGTACAGAACATAGGCAAGGCAAACAGAGACTGGCTAGTGATATAGTGAACACACTCCCCTTTAAGGTAAAATGTTTCTTCCTTTTCATGGAATAAAGAGTTGTTTCCCTTTAACGTAAAATGTTTCTTCCTTTTCATGGAATAAGAGTTGTAGAGAACCTCTTAATTGGCCTTCTAGCAACACTCTGTGCCTGGGCATCTCCCTGAAGAGGGACAGCTGTCCCCTCCATGGCACTGACAGGGAGCCCAGCCCTCTGGTGCCACCTGCCCTCAGTGTGGGTTGGGTTTTGGGACCCTTGGCTGACCATGTATTGGGAGGAACAAGCTGCTGATGGGTGCAATGGCAGCATCCCTTCACAGTCATTAGTTGCTCCAAGAGTCACTTTAAAAGGTGTTATTAACCAGAAGGCTTTTGCAAGTAGCAGGACAAAATGCTTTTGAAAACTGTTGTTTTAAAGCCCAGTGCTCAAAACCATGTACTGTGTTGCAGTGGTAGTGCATTAGCGAGAGAGAGAACAGCTTTTTATTGTGCAAAGACCAAATGAATAATTCAGAATAGAAACCTGAAGATATTGATTCCTGTGTGTCCTTCAGGCAGCACAGGGTTTGCAAATGGCCTCTTAGGTCGATTGCTTTGTGAAATGTTCAGGTATGACCTTAATGGCAGCAGGATATTCCTGATAGAGCTCAGTCATTCCTTGCTGAAAGCCGGCACTTTACTGACACTAGTGGTTATCTCTTGTGGTAGCACTGCTCTCAGTATCTTCTCTTCCAGCCAAGCAGTTAAAATGTAATTTAAAATTCCACCCCTCTGCTTTTAGAAATAAGTACTTTGTAGCTCTACATTGGTATTAAAGGATGAGGCGCCTGGTAGTAGCTCTTTAAAACATTCTTAATTTAACACCTTTTGATTCTGAAACACACTCAGAAAAAGCTGCTTCCTCCCCCACCTTGTTAAATAAATTAAGACTGATTCCTTGCTGTGCTGGTTCATCTAAATGAGCTTTGTATACTCTACTCCAGTTTATTCTGACAGCTGCTGCAAACTGTGTTGGGCGCAACTTGTGTAAAATTCCGCTTCAGTGCGGTCCCCAGCTTGCGTTAGGCATTGAGTGCAGCTGAAGTATCAGCATTTCCTCCTTTATTTTGGAATTCAGTTGTTTAGCTATGTCTACTGTCTTATGGGTGGACAGAAGAATATTTCAGTTTTTCTCAAAAATTTTTCCTGTTGTATTTTCAGAATTAATTCTAAAAGGTCTTGAAGTGCTTTTTCTTTGAGACATAGTCTTTCTAAAAATAAATAAAATTAACTCTTGAAGAACATAATCAGTGAATGGTGTGAAGGAGTTTTTGTTATTTTCCCTGGAAATGAAGTGGTTTTTCTTTGAGACATAGTCTTTCTTAAAAATAAATAAAATTAATTCTTGAAGAACATAATCAGTGAATGGTGTGAAGGAGTTTTTGTTATTTTCCCTGGAAATATGCACAATTTTAGTTGATTAATTTAGTACACATTTTTTCAAAAATCCTCCACTTGGAGGTAAACCACACTGCTTAATATGATCTGTAGCTGTTTGCAAAGCAGCTCAGCAAGAAAACTGGGGACTTTTTTGGTGTTTAATTAAAGTTTAGATGAGGGAGTAAAGTAACCAGGAAACGGTGAGAAAAAGTAGTGACAAATGCCACAAGTTAAAGCTGCAAAAGAGGAGGAAATTGTACGAAGTTTTAAAAGATAATGATGAATTGCATCACAAAAATCTCTCTGCCAGTAAGCAAATAAATAAGCAAATTCAAGTCAATAAAAACGGTGCCATAGATTTTAAGTTTATTTGATCCTCTTTAATGCATTCAGACTTCGTGACTAATTGGGAACAGGAAAGAGAATAACTGAAACCAGTAAATTAAATATGCAAGAAATATAGGCTAGCTCGAGCATATTGACATTTTTATGGCATGCAACCCTATTGAACCAGTTGAGCACATGCTTTTATGTGTGTTGGGGTTTTTAAGAAAATGGTTTATATAGGTGCTCTTATATGAAAGAATGAGTATAAGGAGGACTAAGTCTGCCATGCAATGACTGCACCATGAATCGGACCACTAGAATCAATATGCTTCCTATTATAGACTTAATATATTAATGTATTAATTAATTCTCTTTTTTGTTCAGTCCATTGTTTGCAATTTGTTCTCAGCATAGATTTTATTTAATATTATTGATTCCTTGGAGATCACGAGAGATAAAATTCTAGCATTTGCAATTAAGTGTTGACTTTTTAATTAATTGTTAAATTATGCATGGGCTTATTTTTATCTATACACTTTTGATGTATCTGTATCTAATAGTAACTCATATATCAGTTTAGGGTTTGATCTAGCTCCCTTTGGGCTAATGTAACTGTGCCATTGGCTCCAGTGGGAGCAGTTTTTGCCCCAGTATGTGGACTCCAGACAGTGAACAACTTCAAACATTTAATCATAAACATTGCCTAAGTCTTTTGTTCTATAGCAATATTTCATATACTCTGGAAAGCGAGGCTTGTCCTGAGGTAGTGTAGATGTGAGACTGTGTGGGGACCTAAGAAGGCATCAGAATAAACATATTTTTCCTGTAAGGAAATGTGTTCTCTGTTAAAGACATTTATAGTGCTTTGAACAGGACATTTAAAGGCAATCACATAGCATCACAATGCTCCTCTACTTAGAATACCTTGATTTTAATTGGAATAATATTTTATCAGCCAGCCTTAGTATTTTTTACCTACTTCAGGCATGTTTGGAGTGTATTTCCTTTGGTGAGGGTTAGTTTTAGAGCAGGGTTTAATGTTACTGGCATTACATCTGCATACTTTAAACAATTCCGCCCTGGTGAGTTACATTTGATGGCATGTAGTACAGGCAGGAGTGGTGAGGCCAAGTTGGAAACTCAAGGGGTGATGAGAAATGGGTGTACTGTGCCACGTTTCTGGCCAAAGAAAAAAGGCAGTATGACTGCTGTTGATTGGAGGCGTTGAGCTGTATCAAGAAAATTGATGGTGGATTTTTGGTCACTAACTTAGCATTGGAAAGAGAGAACTGTGTAGCAGTGGGGAAAATAATTTATCCTCATAACTGACAGAAGGGACAATGTGGAATTCTGCATTTGAAAACCTGTGAAGGACCCCTCCACAGCCTACCTACGTAAGAAAGGCATTTCTGTGGCACAGCCCAGCTCATCCCCAAGCAAGTGTGAAAACCACACTTGCTGTTCTGTTCCCTGCCTGCTGCAGGAGCTGAGGTGGCTGCCTCTGGTGTGGACAAGTTTCATGAGTGAAATGCCAGCCAGAGATTCAGCCTGCCAGATTCAGAAAGTTGCTATCAAAATTGCTTTGCTAGATAGATCTGGACTGGCTGGGCTGCTTCAAAATTTAAAAAAGGAAGGTAATTTGGAAGCAAGTGGTTGTAAACCCCAGGGTCACTTTTCAAAGCAAAGAGAGAAGTAAGAAGTAATAGCAAGATAATGAACTGGAGAAAGCAATAGGTAGGGTCTCCTGGGGGAGTAATACAGGAGAGGCAGAAATGCAGGAGATCCGACAGCTATTGAAGGTGTTTGTGTAAGAGGCACAAAGGCAGGCTACAGCCAGGCATAAGAGATAGGAGACATTGTATAGAAAATACTGCTGCTTTCAAGGTGTGTGAAATACAAAGGAGCTGTACAAGAAGTGGAAATAAGGGTAGCAGGACTAAATGTTTGTATGAAGGAATTAATAAAGCAATGTGGGGTAAAATCAGAGAAGTACAAGGTCCAGAATTAGTTAATGTGACATGGAAGATCACAAGAGAAAGGCCCTGTAATTATGGCAGTATATGAAGAAAAATGTATTTTTTTGACATACATTACCAAGGAAAAGAAAAAGACAAATAGTTTTGACCAATGTAGGAATGTCTGAATTACTTTGGTCTCTTTGTTCTATAAAATGGTGAAATATGTTTTAATAAGATGAGGGTGAAATTCAGATAAGGAAACAGCAGATTGAAGAATATTTGGATAAGTTACATTTTCTTGTCACATGGTTTATTTATCCAACAGTTAGTAACAAACTGGTTTGTAGTATTTTATCATTCTATTTAAGAACACAGAGGAGAGAGGAGACTTCTAGAAGTCTGCAATTACAATAAACATAATACGTCTCTGCCAAGGAGAATAAAAGAATGAGGAGGTCTGGACCTTGCAGGGTGATTTCTCTCCCAGGAGAGACTGTGGAACATCTGATCTTTGAAACCGGGTGGACAAAGCAGCAGTGGTGCAGATGGTGTGCCTATACTTGTTTACCTGCTGTAAAAAAACCATGTAGTCTCATTACCAGACCACTGTCACAAAATTTGAATGAAAGGATAGCTGATAGAGCTTGCTGGAGTATTGCCATTAATAATGGCTGCAACTGCAGCTAGAGCTGGTGCTGGAAGGAGCCAATGCCCTTGGTTGTTGCTGCTGCTGCCATGGGTGCTGCCAGGTGCTGCAGCAGCAGCACCTGGCTCTGGGAGGCAACACCCATGAGCAAGGACCTTCCACAGAGAGGGAGCATCCCAGTGCCTGCTGCCCTCACTGTACATGATGTACATCACTGTATATCAAGTGAGGTTTCTACGACTTTACCTTTGCAGGGAAAGGTACACCTGTTTTCTCTCTGGCTGTACATTTCTCTGGCTCCAGCCTTTTGTCATGTCAGCAACAGCTGCCTTTCTTGCCCTGCCACAAACCTCACAGGGCTCATTGCTTGCCCTGGGCTGTGTTGGATTATGCCCAGGGACTTCCAGGAACTACACAAGCTCTTCACCCTGCCTGTGGACAGCATGGTGCTTAGGAGACGAGGAGGCAGCTTGTAATTCTGCTCTCTCATGGACACACTTGTGGGCATGTGGCTGTGAAACTCTGTGAAACTCAGGCTGTATAACTTCTGATCTCTGCATGGGCAAGAGGTTTGTAGCCATCTCTAACAAAGTAGTAAGAAGATAACTTTTCTTGGAAGACCAAGGGTAGGTTGTGATAATTTGAGTTTGTTTAGTCTGAAACTAAGAAGATTGAAGGGAGACATGATAACGTGTCCTCAGTACGTAAAAAGTGTTTATGCAGAGGCTGGTGAACACATGATTTCTGAGGTCAAAATTTAGGGGAAGGGACAATAAAAACATCACTGTATTTTACAGGAGATTTAGTTTGGAGATTAGTGAGGAAAAAAGTCCCTCTCTGTAAAGCCAAGTAACTGTAGTCAAACACTGAAGCACTTGTACTGTGTTTTATATTTCCTTCATTTGGATTTTCAAGAATAAATTAGAGAAGCATCTCTAGTGTTTTTTAGCCAAACTGCACAGGACTGAGTGATCTGTTCAGTCCTTTTTAACCTTACACTTTTACTATTTTCCGACAGCCTTGTAAGGCACAGCCCTTCTCTGGTGAAGTATTATTCAATTCTTGAGCCTTGAAGCTGATCACTGCAAAATTTCTTAGCAAAGCTTATATTTTTATTACTTTAGTGATTTCAATCTGCATTAATCCTACAGTTCCAGTGAGAATGCCTTCTTTGAGATGGTTGCCATGTAAAGTGAAGCTTAGCGATGTTTGCTTTATATTCTTTGTTAATTGTTTATCACATTTATACCTTTGTAAATAAAACATTTTTAAAAGGGGAGAGCAGATGTTACAAGAGAGCAAATCCACTTGGTTGTGAGTCACACTTTCTTTGTTTTAGTTGTTTCTGAAATATATAAATGCATAAATATCTTTAGTCAAAAACACCAGAACAAAGTGTACTGATCTGAAGAAAAATCTAAAAGAATTACAGTGGTGCAAATGAGGGGAGAGAGATGGAAATGCTGTGCCTTGAAATCACAACTTGTGCAATAAGTGTTGTTGGCTGGGAGTATGAGTGGAGGGCATGGAACCTCACATGTGGCATCAGTCCCTCATGTTCTCTTTGAACTATCCACAAAATGAAGGTTAACTCAGTGTAGTAGATTCTAAAACTAGCTGCACATCTGTGACTTTATATTTTAGAACTTTAAATTGTAGCAGTGATGGAGCAGACATCCATTTTATGTTAGTAAATATGCATTTCTGCTTGTGAATCTGCAGGGGCTTCACTGAGGTGGATTTGCTGATGACAATATGCAAATTTACAAGCAGACAGCCAAGACTGCTGAGGATTAATAGCAGTGGGGGTAGTTCCGTGATAGTGATAATAAGTAACTGGAGTGGGACCTGGGGGATATCCTGAGTGGTTGGATCAGTGCTGGTTGGAGAGAACCTTCCAGCCTGTTCCTCAAAATGTTTTAAGATGTGTCCAGTTCTGTGCTCTCCAGTGCAAGACAGACATGGAGCTCCTGAAGCAGGTCCAACAGAGGGCAAATAAGATGAGTTAGAGACTGAAGCATTTCTCTTACAAGGAAAGGCTGAGGGTGCTGGGCGAGTTGAGCCTCAAGAAGAGGTGACTGAGAGGGAACTCATCACTGTGCATGAGTATGTAAAGGATGGGTGTCAGGGAGAGGGACCAGGCTCTTCTCAGTGGTGCCAAGGAGGACAAGAGGCATTGGGCAGAAATCTGAAGCACAGGAACTTCCACCTGATTATAAGGAAGAACGTTTTTACTGTGCAAGTGACCAAGCACTGGAACAGATTGTGGAGTCTTCCTTACTAGAGATATTCAAGAGCCATGAATGTACTCATGGGTGACCCCAATATGAAGGCCGGACCAAATAACCCACTGTGTTCCCTTCCAGTTTGGCTCATTCTGTGATGATGTTAAAGGAGTTTTTGTTTTTTTATTTCCTATAGGAAGCGGAAAGGACTTGTGACATTTAGGACACTTGCTTAAAGTTCTGTACAATGATGCTGTTTCAAATATTACACATCTACTGAAATCCACAAAAGGACTCCTCGATGTGTGTGTTTATGTCCCACTGTTTGATATATATCTAAGATTATACCTCTGATTGCACACTTGCTGATTTGGGGATTAGGAAAATAGTGGAACACATTTCACAAAACAAAAATGTGGGAAGTTAAGAAAAATATAAGGGTATTTAGCAAGACTTAGCAATGGCCATATAAATTATTTTTTTAAATTGAGCTAGCGTATACTTGTATCTTAAAGCCATACAAATATTTGATGATTAATAGAGTTATCCAGAGATGTGTGGAATAATTGAGGGCAGGGGCGAAATAGAATATGCGAAAGCAATGGATGATTGAGTTGTCTGGAAGAAATGTGAAGGTTAATGAAGGGAAAAAGAAAAGTGACTGATTTGAACTTTTAGATACAAGGACAGGCTGTTAGAGGGATGGAACACAGGAAGGGTGTTATGGTTGTCATGATAATAAAGTTTAAAGCATTGGCCAGAGGAGACAGCGAAGGATGAATCCAAGGATGCAGTCAAGGATGAATCTTCAGTTAGAAAACATCTGCTATAAACAACGACTGGGGGCGTTGAACTCACTCTGTAAAAGAGACTTGTTTAAATGTTCCTTAATAAAATCCTTAATAAAGGATTATTATTAATCCTTTATTAATATAATTATTAATCCTTAATAATTCCTTAATAAAGGAGTTTTATGGAATTGAATAACATTAGCTGTGTCTGCTACTTGTGAGTATTAATATCCAGCAACATATTCAAACAGAAAAATTCCTCCTGAGTGAATAATATTCAATACTCAATATTCAATACAGTTATTCAATAAAGGAATTGAATAACATTATCTGTGTCTGCTACTTGTGACTATTAATATCCAGCAACATATTCAAACAGAAAAATTCCTCCTGAGTATGAAAGAAAGAACCATTTATTTTCCATGAACCACAAGAATTGTTTTCTGCAGAGTGGACCATTAGACTGTCAAAAGGAAGGCGTGAAAAAGAAGAGAGTGAAAATGAGTTTTGGAACCACTAGGCCTAAAGCAGGATTTGCCAGACCCTGCTAGCAAGCGGGCAGGAGCCAGGGGAGGCCTGGCCCAGGCGCGTGTGCCAGCCCTGGCTGCGGGCGGTGTCCGGGCGGGGTGTCCAGCCTGGAGCTGCAGGAGCAGCACCCCCTGCAGCCCCGCGGCTCCGGCACACTGCTCCGGTGCTCCTCACCGCCCTCAAACTCTCTTCATTAAACCTGCCTGCTTGTTTACTTTTAACAGAATGAGTGTAGTATGGGGTTCAGTACCGAACAAGCATTGTGACCAGGGTGTGTGTTTGGAGTTGGGCTTTTTCCCAGCAGTAAGTTTTGGGTTTAGAGCAGGAGATGAAAGACCAGGGCTCCTCGGGTGGCTGTCGGTGTGCGTGCCAGTGTGCACGGAGCTTTGGCTCCCGGATCCCCTGGCGTGGCACCAGGCTGCCCATGGAGCACAGCCCAGCGCCTCACTGCCTGCACAGTGTGCTGGGGGGACATTACCTGCCAGGGACTGGGCCTGCAGTGTCTAGAGCCATACTCGTCCTTTACGTGGGGGAATGTGAGATGTCTGTAGAGTAAAGTAAGTGCTCTTGAAGATTTTTGAAGAAGCGACTTCCTTGGCAGATCAGTCACGTGGAAATGTTTTGACAAATCTCATATTTTCACAATTACGTGCTTCATGGCTCTTGTTACAGCCTCTTCAGAATTTTAGAGTGTTTCTCATAGCATGTGTCAGGCTAGTAAATCTTTATTTTTTGTACACAAATGCCTCTTTTTGTATTAGAGGGTTTTTTTATTCTTTACTTGTGGCATAGATTTGTTATCATGCAGTTAGAATTGCCACTGTGATTTCTTAATTTCTAAAGATGAAAGGACTAAAACTTGCGTGTTTGCAAAACTTACAGAAAACTGTTCCTCCATAAGTATCATTTTTAATAAAAGTTTTTCTTTAAAAACAAGCTTAAGTGTGTTTTTTAGGAAGCTGAAACATTAGGCAAACTCATCAGGGTGTCAGGATCTTAACAGTGGCCACAGAAGTTTTTCAGCTCTTTGAATGCTGGTGGCATTTGCTGTGGAACACTGTAGTCATAGGAGCTCTTAACTATTTATCCATTATCTTGGTGAAAATTGTTTTACTGTTACTGAAGTGAGTGGGCGTTCTAAGAGATCTTTCTCCCACAGGCATTGACTCAGATTCTTAAAGAATGAATTTGAAGTTTTTGGCCTTGTGCCAGCTGTCATTTTGACTTATCTGTGACCTCAGTGGTAATTAAGGCCTGACCCTTTTTTTCCCCTAAACACACCCCTTACAGTTCTAACTTTTGGGCCTTTTCCCATTTTCCTTTGAAAAATCAGTAATACTTTACGTCTGGGCTGGGCATTTAATTCACTTTGTGCTTCCAGAAGCAAGGAGAGCAGTACTTGAAAAAGACTTTCCCAGACAATGTGGTCTGAACAGCCTCAGCTGGATCTGTAATACTATCATTCTCGATAACTCCTTAGTAATGACACTGATTTTATGAAGACTTGACAACTGAACTTCAGTTATTCCAAACAAGTATGGTTCAGATTTGATTCTAATCTTGCCTGTTCTGGAAACCATAAGAAAATGTCTAATTTGAGATGTTCTCACAATGATCAGTTCAGCTTAACTATAATATGGAAAGAGAGCTTTCTGATGTTTTTAAGGCAGATATTTGATTAAAGTAGTCTGCTTTCCTGACTCTGTAAAAAAATGTACAATTTTACAAATAAGTGAGCACAAAACTCTGCCGTGTTTCCAAGTCATGCAGCTTGCCAGGGCCGCAGTGATTACCTCACCTGCCCCAGGGATTTCCTGGTGGCCTCCAGTACATGGGTGTTACTTTGAGTTGGTCCTGCTTGATCTGATTATATTCTCTCCTATCTCTTTTGCCTCCACTCTAGATTCTGCAGCACATTAATGTTTCTGCATCTTCTCACACTGTTTTAGTTGAGAATGTACTCTGTACATTAGAGGTGCTGCTCTGGAACACACTACATCCTAACAAGAAAGTCTGAGGGATCTATGTGTATGCTGGGTGTGCACCCACTGTATACACAGAAATGGGCACAACCCTATTTTCCTGACATATTTACTTCTAATCAAGAAAAAAGGGTGTGATTCTTGTTTTAGTAGAATCATCATAGAATCCTAGAATTGTTTGGGTTTGAAAGGACCTTTAAAATCACAGAATCACAAGGTTCGAAGAGACCTTGAAGATGATTGAGTCCAACCTAATAATAAGCTGAATTAGAAAGGACTGCAAAGATCATCCAGTCCAGCTCCCAGTTCTGCAGAACACCATCCCCAAGAATCGTGCCATGTGTCTGAGAGTATTGTCCAAACACTTCTGGAACTCTGTCAGGCTTGGTACTGTGACCACTTCCGTGGGGAACCAGCATCCTACCACTAGAATCCTACTGCCAGAATGGAGTGGAGGCACTTTTTGGTGAAGAACCTTTTCCTAATATCTAGCTTAAACCTCCCCTGACACAATTGCAGGTCATGTAGTCCAATCCCCCATGCAATAAGCAGGGTCATCTTCAACTAGACTAGGTTGCTTGGAGCCCCATCCAACCTGATCTTGAATGTTTCCAGGGATGGGACATCCACCTCTCTGGGAACTCTCTTGCAATGTTTCACCACCTCACTGTAAATTTTTTTTCCCTTATATCTGGTTTAAATACACTCTCTTTTAAATTAAAACTCTTACACCTTGTCCCATTGCAACAGGCTCTACTATAAAGTAGGTATGACAGTGTTGGATGGTGACCTGTGCATCTCCTGTCCATCCTTGTCAAGACCGGGCTGGTTTTGCTTGCAGTGGTGGAAGTGACAGTTCTTCCCCTTCTGCCATATAACTGTAAGCAGCCATTATTGTGTAAAACAATAGATTTTGTTCTAGAATCAAGACAAATAATATCAATAAAAATTGTAAGAAACTGGTTTTCTGTGGAAGATGGCTTATTTTCTGTTGTGACTGATGGCAAAACCAGAGATCACTATGTGCAAGTTTGGTTCACTAAGCATTGGCATCTAGGACTGCTTGAGATGTATAAGGGTGCTCAGTACAGACATCTGTGGGGGACTGGCCAGCAGGACCTAGGCAAACATTAGTCCTTCTGGAGAGGAAGGGAGACCAAGGTTTATGTTCAGGCATAGCCCCTGCACATAGTGGAGGAGGGCAAGCCTGTCAGGCCAGTGAATTTCATAGAAGAAGCAGAACAGTGTGGGGGTCCAAGTGGAAGCTTTTGGAGACCATAGCCATCTTCTTGCTCGTCATCGCTCAAGTGTCTGATGTGTGGGGTCTGGGGTCAGGATTCAAGCTTGATCACTGTTACAGTATTAAAAGCTGGTTTTTACTGGTGATAGTGCAGAGATTCCCCAAGGCACTAGAATGCAAAGCATAAGCTTGCTGGAAAAGGATGATACGAAAATATCTGATGCTTATGTCAAGGAGAATGGAGCTTTCATTACCACAGACATCACAGAATACATGCCAGAAGATGAAGGTCAGAAGATTAATCTCCTCTAAAACAGTGCCTTATATTCACTCTGTCTCCTTTTCACTTGTGAAGCCATTTTGCTTTTCTTGTTTAAGTTTTGTCAGATGCACCTCAGCCACTCTGTGTTTCCCACGTCTTCCTTAAAGAATCTCTTCTCATGCCCAAATTGTCAAATCTGCCACACTCACATGGGTATATTGCAAAAAATTGCCTGAAGCAACACGTAACCTACTTTGCCTGCGCACCTTGTAAAATGTTGGGGCGACAATTTGTGATTTTATTGAAAAGCCACAAGAACTGTTGTGAAATTCTGTGGGCTCAGTAGATCCCACACATCTGTCCAGGGACCTCCTTCTGCATCCAGTATTTGGCACTGTGTGTTTTGAAGGAGGCTGAAAAAGATTTTGTTATATGTGTTGAGAGACATTGCCCAACTGATAGTTAGAGAGAGGTGATTTTTCAAGCTTTTTCTGAAGTGTCAGTGTAGGACCTCTTGAGGAGTGCAAGATGGTCCTTTTGGAAGAAGTGATCTGATGCTTTGAGCGAACATACTTGCTCACATTAGTAGCCCAAATACAGCCTTTTAGATGCACATCTGCTGCTCAGAGTATTGGAAGAAATTCCTTATTATGTTGCCCTGTACCAGGATGTCTGGCACAGTATGTACTAAATAATTAATCCTCACAGTAATTGCCAGCCAGTGGCAGAACTAATACAGGTACGTAAGGCGTACTGCTGGTTTTCCTGTTTTGACAGCCCTGTGCCAGTTTTTTCATATGCAGTGTGAGTTCATCTCTGAAGTGTCTGTGATTTTTGAAAAGATAAACTGGGGAAGATGGTAGTCTTTGTAATACTTAGGAAACCTCAGAGCATAAGAAACAAACAGAAGGTTAATAAATGTGTGCTGTGACAGAGACAGAGTAACAGGATAACAAAATTATCTTGCATCTATTGGATAAAAAAAGCAGACAGAACAGAAGTAGTGGTATTTTCTCACCCACAATTCAGATACCTGCACACTGGGCAAATCCCGAGTTTTATGTTGAAAAGAGTGTGGGCATTGACTTGGGGCCGCACAAATAGTTCTTTAACTGTGCTGTGCAGTGTCTTTGAGATGTACACCACTGAGTTTTATGTTAAAAAGAGTGTGGGCATTGACTCACAAACAGTTCTTTAACTGTGCTGTGCAGTGTCTTTGAGATGTACACCACATTCCCCTGTCCTTAACCTTATGTCCTGCTGTGCCTCTGGCCACCAGCCTGTGCTGGGCTGTTCTGGCTGGGGATTCTGCTTTCCAAAGAGAAGTGGAAAGGGACATGTCCTGGGTGGTGGGGCAGGCAGCCCTCTCACAGGGTTTTGTCATAAAGAAAAGTTGCCTACTTTTAAGAGAAAGAGTTTAATTCTCAGTTTGATACAGTCCTTTGAATATAAAAATAACATGTGGGTGGGCTGTTCTGGCTGAGGATTCTGCTTTCCAAAGAGAAGGGGAAAGGGACATGTCCTGGGTGGTGGGGCAGGCAGCCCTCTCACAGGGTTTTGTCATAAAGAAAAGTTGCCTACTTTTAAGAGAAAGAGTTAATTCTCAGTTTGATACAGTCCTTTGAATATAAAAATAACATGTGGGTTAAAAATTAAAGATTCTTATGTTTCTCATCTTTTGAGCATTTGTCATAATCAAATCTTGTATCAGGGATATCAATTATTTATATGGCTTCCCTTTTCTTTCCTTTCACCAGAGATGTGGTAGGAGAACACCTGTTCTTTTTCTTTGTTCAGTTTGGCAGTACTTCAGTATTATCAGAGAATTTTTTTCCTAGTTATTTTTTTAACATTAATTGCTTGCAGGATAAAAAAAAAAAGTAACTAAAATTAAAATGATACTATTTTATGTATGTGTGTGAGGGTGTAAAGCTTATGTTTATGTATTAGAGTATTGGATTGTAATTTGGCTGTGTACGTAGACTCTGTGTAAGCGCTTTGGAAAATATGTGTTATAATTCCTCATGGAACAGTCTTCTAGGTGACTTGTTCTGGCTAGTCTTCAGAGCAAGCATAAATATGTTCTGATGCTGCTCTCAATTAAGATGATGCTGTTTGTGAAAACAGATTGCAGGGTAATTTCATGTTTAAGATTGGAATAAGAAAAATTGAACTAAAAAGCATTTATAAAGCTAATCTTAGGTATGGGTACAGATCTTTATGCAACAGGATGAATCTCATAATTCCCCCAAAAATGTAGCAAACAGAGTTGTTGTATTAAGTTGAAGATCTGGGTTGACTCTTGCTGCCCTCATCACACACATATGTTGGCAGTCAGAGTGTCCCATAGACCTCATGTTGGAAGTACAACTCATCTCTAGCAGAGGTTAGGAAGAAGAACATTTCTGATGTTGCATTTTATCCTAAGCTTAGGAAGTTTCTGATCTGGTTGTTCAACAGGAACACCAGGGAACTGACATTAAACTGTAGCTGGAAAGCCCACAACCTCTGCCCTAGCAAGTAAAAAATCTCTGATTCTGAAAAATTAGATCCTTTGTGTCACATTCAAAGAGCAGCTGGCTGGAATTGCTGAAGACATTTCAGATGAGGTTGTAATTAAGGTAATGGTAAGAATCAAGAAGTTGGCCTGTGGACAGATATCTCTCAGGTTCATTGTGCCTGTCAGTAAAGGTGGATCTTCCAGCTGTCTCTCATCATTGCAACCCCTCACTAGATCAACCCAAAGTCATGGTACTTTGGTGAGGTGTGTAGGGTGGGTGTGTGAGTTGTTGGGAAAGCTCACTAACTACTGGGAAACCTGAGGTGACAATACGTGCTGTTAATTGGTGGATATCATGGTTTGATAAGTGAGTTACTTCCAGCCTTACTGCAGTGAACATGCATGCTGCTCATAATATGTATCAGTTGTGTGTTTTTTTTAATAATCTGTTGAATCTAGCTACTGTTGTAGTGGTCATTATTTAGGTCCAAAGAGGAGAGTATCTGATATTAAATTGCAGATTCTGGTTTTTTTCATTGATACATGCATTCATTACCTGTAACTTAATATTGTTTTTCTTTTCATTGAAGTGATATAAAGTGTGATGAAACTGCAAGTGCAGAGACAGATGTGAATTTTGTCTATTACAACTAACTTGCATTTGTTAATTTGTCATGAAAATGAAGAAATTGAAAAAAGCAATGCTGAGGTATAGCATTGACATTTAGCATCTGGGGTTTATCTGTATTTTAAAAGACATGTATTACTAAGAGCGTGAATTCTCAGGTGTAAACAGGGATCATGTATTTATTTTTTGCATTTATCTGTGCAGGTTCGAAAACATGTGAATGACCTATATGAAGACCTAAGAGATGGACATAACTTAATCTCACTTCTAGAAGTCCTTTCTGGAGACACCTTGGTAAGCTTTTAGATCATAATGTAGTGGTTTCAAATTGTTAATTATGCATTTTCTCTATTTGTTAATTCCTTGTGTATTGACTGCTGTAGATTTCTTTGATACTTTCTGTAATCTGTGACCTCATACCAAAGACACAAGTTGTATTTCTGTTGGTAAATATGCTGGTGTGAATTCTGTGGGGGAGTGCAATCTGTTCTCTTCGTTTCTTGTGGCTAGTGAGACTTCCTTTCTTAACAAGGTAATGCACCTTCTGCTCTTTCCTTTCCTTTCCTTTCCTTTCTAATTTTTGTTTTAACAAATATTGGATGCTTAATATCTTTTTGCATTTAAGGGAGTAACTTACAAATAACAAGGATCAAATGTCCCTGAAATTGTCTAACACACTCCTCAGGTGTCATTTCCTTTCTTTGTGAGCATTACTTCCCTTGCTTGGTATTTGTTCTCTTCATTATGTTCTTCTTTTCATGCTCTTCTTTTCATTTGTGGTCTGTCTTGTGTTTTTGCTGTCCTGTCTCCTGTCTGTTGTATTCATTAGCCAAGAGAGCGAGATTTTTTGAAGACCTTACGGTTGGTGAGTTCAACAGAAGCATGCGCAAATGAACAGCATGAGGATGTGGAGGATGAGGATAAGGGGGTAGGTGCCGACCCCCATAACTGTACTAATGCAGTGTTTGAAGTGTGGTGTTTGCTAATGTAAATTCTTAGTTTGGTGTGCTGCAGTAGTGAGCTGTAGAAGAAACAAAAGGACTTTTGTTGATAAGCCAGGATACCTGTGTTTATGGTGGAGGTATGGTACAGACAAATTTTTATTTAGTCTTTCTGTGAACAGCTAAAGTGCAAATGTTCAAGGTTTCTATTTGTTTTCTTTCATTAAACTGTACAAAACCATGGTGCAAATGTATACTGGACAACACTATCAAGAAGCTATAAGATAATTTTTTAAAATAATAGTTAGGGAAATTCCATAATTTTATTAATCTAAGACTTTTTTTTTAAACTTGTAAACAGTATTGTCCATATACAAGTAATTTAGACAAAGACTTGAAGGTTCTTCTTAGTGAAATCAATGAAAAAAATTGATTTCTCTTAATTAGAAGCACCAGTTTACTATGTGCATGGTGTGTGTGCCATATGGATAACATCTTGAAATAAGGTAATTCAGTGTGCAGATCTGGTTTTTTTAGAATTTACCATGTGTAGTAGTGATTTTTATCAAAGCAGGTAGATTGGAAGTTAAGTGACAGCTTTGTGTTGTGGCTACTAAAAATACAGATAGTTTGCAGGGTTTCTCTTTCTTGCAACAAATGCTGAATTATCGATTCTCTATATTTTGCCCATCCAGAAGGGAAATATTTGCTCATAAAGTTTAAAATGTTGGGTGCTTGTTAGTCTGAGTGAGCTGTTTAATGACTTTTTAGACCTTGCATTTTGGCTTTTGCTGAAGCAACTGGCTGACATAGGGCCTGAGTGCCTCCCTGGCTCCCGTGTGTTGTGCTGCAGTTGTGATTTCAGTGGAATTTGTGTGCTTTTTTTCTGAAGTGCAGCATCAATCAAAATGCTGCATTGTTTTATAAACGAAATATTTCCCCTCTGAGATGCTAACTGTGTACTTTGGGGTTTACTATACCTTCCTTGTGGAAAACCAAGTTCCAGGTCTGCAGTCCTTCATTCCATCTGTGGAAGCTACGTGATAGCAAGGGCTGTAATGCTTGCTGAGTTATTGGTGTGAAAAACAAGGGGCTAAATAGAAGATTCTGTAATGGAAATTAAAATTCTTTTTGTTTCAGTTTATGCTTCTTATTCAACTTCATTTTCTTATGTTTCTTTTTGGCAAGCATCTGATACTACATAGGGGGAAAAAAGGCAGTTGAGGAAGGCTGGGGCTTATCTGTGTGTTTCACAGTGGTTGTCTGAGGAAATGCTAATATTTATGGCTGATCTCTAGCAATTATAGTCCACTTCAGTTTATTGCTGTGAAAGTTTGTGAAAAATCTGACATAAGGAAGATTAGAAGGACTTGGATATGATGTTGATGGTATAAATTTAACTGCTTTCCCATGCTGATCTGTGACAGCTAAGTATGCGTTTTCTGTGTGATTCTTCTTCTTGGTGATTTTATACTAACTGCATGCAGTTTTGCCATGTTTCCATTAACACACCGCTCATTTTTATTTTACAATTCCTTTTTGGTGGTTCTGACTTTGCTGTGAAGGGAGTGACTTGTTAGTTTTTTTCATGCTTTAAAGTTTTCTACCCAAGTCAAGAGTTTAAACTTACACTCCAGGACGGTTCATGTTATATTATTCTGTTTGGAGGAAGATACTATCTTTATTAGATGCTTTAAAGAAATAAGTATAGATATCATAATCATTATGCAGTCATACCATTAAGCCATGAAGTTCCATACAGAGGTAAGCTTTTCCATCACAGAATTTACCAGAACAATGTAAAAGTCCATGACATTACTTATGTTTTGTTTTGCTTAATACACTGTAAATATTTTATAATAATATTTAGTTTCTGTAGGTAATAGCCCTCTTGGCCTTAATAGTACCTTACAGGGAACAGCTATCAGCCTGCATGGATCACAGTTGCAGTTGGGGACCACTGATCTCTCTTGCTATCCACTGTACTAAAAAATAAATACAGTTAAAATAAATAGTTGTAGCACACTTTTTCACCAAAGGTATTGACTTTATTAAAGCTGTTGTGCTTCAAATGTTCTACATGATATATTTAAATCAGACTGTTTGTTCTTTTGTCTGATGAGAAAATCTCACAACTACTGTTTTCCACTTGTAGCCCCGAGAAAAGGGTCGGATGCGTTTTCACAGACTGCAGAACGTCCAAATTGCACTTGACTATTTGAAAAAGCGCCAGGTATGATAAAAATAAAATAATAATAAAAAAAATTAACGAACATTTTGTCACCTATACCTAATAAATAACAAATTTGTCCTGCTTTCTCTCGTGCATGTTGTCTAACAGCTGCTCATGTAGGCTCAGCTTTATGTCATGCTTGAGATGGTTAAGAGAGATGTGGGAAAGGTAGTTTTACACCACCCTTCCCTGAGCAATAACAGCACGTCCCATGTGTGTCATGCTATCAAAGAGGAGAAAATTATGGGCAATGTCCTTAGGAGCTGCTTATAGTAAATTTAACTGTCTTTCATACTGCCCAGACACTAGCTGGTATGCAATTTTGTTCACAATCTAGTTTTTACTGCAAAATGATATTTCAAATATATTGGAATATTGTATGGGAGTTCCTTGTTTTGATTGTATTTTTTTTGGGAAAACTTTCTCAAATTTTGATGCTGATAAAAGCAAAAGTAGCGTTTTTAGATGAATTAGAGACGTGTCAGAGCCACCTGGGCACTGTGGAAGATTCAGGCTTAATTTCACTTGTATCCCCTTTTAGCCGTTGAAATCCACTCCATTGCATTTCTGCTACTGTGAATTTCTTTCTACTTTTCAATATATTTTAAATGCTTGCAGAAGCTTGATTTCTCCCTTTCTAAAGGGAAAATAAAGGGATTTCCCCCTTTATCCAAAACATGGAAGGAAAAATGGTTCCTCCCTATCTGTCACATCCCAATGAATTGACACTGAAAATCTACTCTCTGATTGGTTAATTAAAAAAAAAATTAAATTGTTTTTGCTACTTCAGAAGTTTGACAGAATATGAGGTAGCAAACCATAAACAGATACTTAGTTTTGTTATGAAACCAGATGTTGTTTTGCATTTTGAAATTTCAAACCTGCCTTTCGGGTCACTGAATGGAATCTGTGCACTGAGAACAAAATCCTCTTTTGCTGAGTTCAAAGCAAACTTTTCCTGTTAACCTAAGTGAGCCACTGAACAAGTACACTACAAAGTGACAGTCACAATGGCTTTTTTATGCAGCAGGACCTCAGGAGCTGTACTGCACCATGCCTTGTTCATGCATGGCAGACCATGTGTGTGCACTGAGAACAAAATCCTCCTTTGCTGAGTTCAAAGCAAACTTTACCTGTTAACTTAAGTGAGCCACTGAACAAAGTGACAGTCACAATGGCTTTTTTATGCAGCAGGACCTCAGGAGCTGTACTGCACCATGCCTTGTTCATGCATGGCAGACCATGTGTATAAAATGCAGGAGGTGTAGTGCTGTGTCATCTTCATGTTTATGAACATGCACGTGGTATGATTATGATATGAGGATTTTTGTGCTCTCTTTAGCATCGCAGCTTTGTGAAGATGGCTGTGTTCTAGTATACAAAATATTTGTAGGGCTTTGGTCTTGGCAAATTGTCAGTGGAGCTTGCAGTTCATAAAAATTTCAGCCCTCTGGAAGGTGTTTCTAAACTGTATTTAGGAGTTAATTGGCTCAGGTTGGCTGTGTAGCCTTCAAGTTCACTGCTTTATTGTGATTATAAAGCAGAGAGAGCCTATATATTGATAATTTTGAAGCCTGGCTTATGAAATGAACAAACAACAAATTGTGAAATACAGTTTTTCTTGCAGAGAGTGTGGTTTGATGCTTTTTTTCTCTCCAAATAGTAAAGATTATGTCTGCAGATCAAAAAGACATGCCTTTGCTTGTTCATTTGATAACAGGATATATGTTGAATAGCATGTGCATGAAACTTTACTATTGTAAGCATAAAATATATTTTAGCTGAGTCATCTTTAACTGCTAGGCTATATGGATGCATAATACATATAGATATTTATACATTTATACATTTATAAAATTAGACAAAAACTGGAATTACTGAACTCATTCTGGGTGTGAGTTTATGGGAGTGTAGTAACAGCAGCTCTTGTTTTAATCCTATTAAGCATTTATTCATAGCATTATGAATGAATACAGCATCAGAAAATATAATAATTATTGTCTTTTTTAATCCATTGTTTACTAAAATGTGATACTAAATTCCTAGTTTTATCAAGCCAGATCTGTGTTTTGGCAGGCCAGTTCTCCTGCTGCTGAATCCTTGTTTAAGTACAGGAAAGCGTGGGGTGGAATGACGGCAATGATAAGTTCCAATGTCAGCACTGCCCTGGGACTGGTACAGCAGCTACAGATCATTATATTCATGTTATCCTGCCCTGCTCTGTCGTGCCTTCCCCTTTTGACAAGAGCTGAGGCAAAGGGTATTTGGCACGGGGATCAGATCTGCCAGCCTAGTGACAGCTGAGGAATTTCCTTATCCCGGTGTGAGTGGGAGAGGGCAATTCCTGGCAGGCCGCTTACAGGCAGAATGCAATTCCTTTCTGCTTTTGAGAATTAAAAAGCCCAGCAGAGTAGGCTCAGGAAGTGAGTAGTGCATCCTTTAGAGTCATACCTGTGTAATGCAGTATGTGTTTGTGGCATATTTATTTCAATTTTGCCTGTATTTTCTTTCTGTGATGGCAGGTGAAACTGGTTAACATCAGAAATGATGATATAACAGATGGGAATCCCAAATTGACTTTGGGGTTGATATGGACCATAATTTTGCACTTTCAGGTAAGCCTAACTTTGCTTGACTGTATGTTTTTGGTCAGTTTCTTGCATAGTGGCAAGGAATTTTGATGTAGACAGGACTCCATAGATTTTATCTCTTCTCTAATTTGTTTCTGAAGGTTTTGATGTTGTATCTTATTTTATGATTTAAACTGGATCTCAAGATTTTATTTGCTAATTTCCTCTCTGTAGAGTGAGAGAAAAAAGCTTCGGTTTTGAACATCATTAAATACAGTATGTATTCCTCCCAGTGTTTGGATATATTCTTCTTCTTTTATTCTACAGATTTCTTTTGATGAGTATCAAAATACATTTGAAAAAATTGAGTATTTTTTTAAATTCAGGATCTGCTGCTTTGAGTATTTTAGCAAGCTGTATTCTCAGCCTCTTCTAGTAGTTGCTCCCATGTCAGCATTTGTTCCTAGCCCCAGTGATGGTGGCATGGGTCACACTAGGTGGCACTCTGGTTGTTGTACACTGGTGGGATTGTGTACAGTATAATGCGGCCTTACAGTGTGTGGTGTTAAGTTGCTCCTCAAAAGAACGCTTGCATAATGGCTCTGGCTGCAGATGATGTAATTCAGATGACAGATAATTCCCATTTAGTGACTGCAGCATTGTTAGCCATGAACTCTCTGCTGTGCAGGCATTTTAAATGATCAGAAATTTGCAAGATCACACAGAAGAAGTATGGTTCCCTTAGGAGCATTCCACACTGGATGTATGACTGAGAAAAAATTTCTTTAAAAAGCTAGAAAGTCTGCTAGGATCTAATGTGCTCTCCTGCAAATCCTAATGTGGAGCAAAGATATGAATAGGGCCAATGGTACCCAGATATAAACAGGGTGCACATCTTAGCCTAGATCAGTCCATAGAATAAAGGAGATGGTCCAGCAAGGACCTGGAGCTCCTTCAGCTCCCCTTGCCATGTCAATCTTTGCTTCCACAAATGGTTATACAGAGAAGAAAAGATTAGGTTTAAATATATTTAAGCATGCCCTACAGAATTGGGCTGTGATTGAAGGTTGCTCTATTTTAAAAAATAGAATATTAGCAGCTTACTAATAGAAGCTGTAAGTGGAAGTTAAACCTTTACTTGATGTGTATTTTATGTTTCTGAACCTGATTATTAGGCTTTTGCAGAATGAAATTGTTAGTTTTTCTCATTAGATGAAGCACAGTACATCTGGCACAATTTTAGGTGCTTGTAAAAAGTCATGAACGTTAGTGCTGCCAGTTGTAAAAAATGGATGAAAGGGAAAACCAATTTGTATAAATTACCTTCTTTAGGTGAAGTGGTGTGGCAAGGATTTTCCCCTGTAAGGTAGTCAGCTCCATATTAAATATGAAATATGTTGAAGCCTTTAAATTGTAGCCAAAACACACTTCACTATGTCCTAACCCAAATAACTACCAACTAAATGTCTGCAAGTACAATTCAGATCTTGTAGTTCTGTCAGAGTAGAATATTTCAGTTGGAGGGGAACTACAATGCTCATCTAGTGGGACTGCCTGACTAATTCAGGGCTGGAAGTTCAAGCATTATGCCCAATTGCTTAGGGCATTCTCCAAATGAATCTGAAACGCTGACAGGCTTGGGGCATTGGCCACCTGTCCAGGAAGCCTTTTCCAATATCTGACCACCCATCATGCTTCCTGATGTCCAATCTAAACCTTCCCAGCACAGTTTTGAAGTATTCCCATGTGTCCAGTGACTGGATACCAGGTAGAAAAGAATCAGAATGGTTTGAGTTGGAAGGGGTCCTTGAGAATTGCCTTATTCCATCCCCCCCTTATGGGGGCAGGGACACCTTCAGCTAGACCAGATTGCTCAGAACCCCATCCAACCTGGCCTTGAGTACTCCCAGGAATGGGGCATCGTAACATCTTCCCTGGGATCTGTTCCATGACCTTCCCAGGCACAGAGGAGAGGCTGACAGGTTGGTAGTTCCCAGCATTGTCTTTTCTTCCATTTCTAAAGATGGGTTCCCCTGGAAAGAGCTCAGTGCCTCCCTCTAGTTCCCCACAGAGCAGTGAGGTCACTTTTCAGCCTCCCTTAACCCAAACTAGACAAACTCAAAGTCCTCAGGTGCTCCACTTAGAACATGCTTTCCATCCCTGCCATCAACTTTGTTGCCCTTCTCTGGGCATTCTCAAGGGCCTTCACACCCTTCTTAAACTGTGGAGACCAGAAGTGCACACAGTTCTCAGAGTGAGGCTGCACCAACACTGAGTACAGCAGGATAATTGCCCCTCCCTACTGTGGGCTGTGTTTCATGCCCCCTAGTATGGGATCTGCCATCTTGATGATCTTCTTTTTCAAAATAGTATCTTAAAAAATTGATGAAATATAATTTTGAGGATGACTACTAGTGCTTGACTAAATATTAAGTCTCTTTTATAAATATGAAGCAACTGAAGAACAGGATGGGTTTTTTTTTTACTAATGGCTGCAGTATACCTACACTGAATGCAGAAAGGATTTGTAAAGTTGTGTAAGACATATGCCCTGCACTAGTCTGTGCTTGCATGACATTTCCTACATGACATTTCCTGCTATTTCCCTTTAATATGGTAATTCCGTGTCTTTGTCACCCGCATATGGCTCCTTTGGGTTCAGAAGGTGAAGTTCGGAAGAATGTACATACTCAGACCTCAAGCTGGGTTTTTTTTTCTTCACTTAGATTTAAAATGAAGGAAAAATCTGAAGGGAAATATGGGCTCTTCACCAAGGGATAAAGCTTTGTGATAATAACTGTGTTTATGCATGGAGTAGTTCCATACTTATTGGGAAAGTTGTGATTAGATTCAGTTTGAAGTTAAGACACCTAAATCCGTGTGCTTATGGGGAGCTACGTTCTTATGCAATTGTCTAAATTGTCCCTTTAATCTGATAATCAGAAGGATAGAGGTTTAGTACAGTTAGTACAGCCTAGACAGTGAGTCAACTAACTACCTGCTAGAGGTTCGCTTCACTCAACTAAACGTAAACATCTGTGTTGTTGGAGATTTATGAGACACCCCTGTTAGTATGAGAAGCATGACCTGGGTCTTATGGGAAACCCAGCCTCATCTGGGAAGAGACAGATCAGGCAGGATAAACTGCTTCTTAAATGGTGGAAAACATGTTTAGCAATGGATTTGAGGCCTGGAGGGCTAGGCAATACAGAGGGTGAGACTGATGGAGTAATTCAGATCACCTGAAGGAGATGCCTAGAGCACCTCTGGAGCTATTCATTGTCCAGCATAGTTGCTGTTTGTGTGCTGAGATGACACTTCATATCCAATAACATTTGCAATGAGAAGCAGGTTTCCTTAGGTCTTGTGGTGTAAATGCTATCTCCATATGAATGTCTCAGGTATTTTAAAGTGTCTCAAATATTCTAGATGGTCAGTTGACTTTATCTCTCTGCTTCAGGGTGTGAATCATTGCTGTTGTTTGAAGGCCTAGTATAGGGCTTTTGATTCAGCCTCCTAAAGACAGGCGTTTGAGTGATACCTGAGGTATCCTGGAGTATGCAGGACATGTGTGGAGTTCTCTGATGAGACACCAGACTTGTGAGAAACTCATGATCTTCTGGACCTGCAGGTGGAGGCCAGCTGGGGTACTGCAGGATATCTCAAAGAGCTCCAGAACCCCATGTTGAGGAAACTGAATCCTGCCCCAGTGCATAAAGTGATCTCTTTAAAACCTAGCCAGTGTGTAAACATGAGTATCTAGACACTTGTGAGGGGGTCTTTTAACCTGAATTACCCCTTAATTTCCCCATCATTTGCAGAAGTAGTTAATTTCTCAGTGAGCATAAGAAGCTGTTTGCTGTGTGATATTACTGGCTCAGCTACACATCAGTTATGTGTATTCTAATAACACTGCAATCTGGGAAGTAGTCAAGATGCCAGAGATTTTTTTTTGGGCTGTTGTTTGTGGCTTATTGTTTCTCTGAGTCATGGTCCTTATCTGGAGGGTATTATTTACTTAAAAAAGAAAATCCCTCTGATTATTGGAATGAATTTAGGAATGATTTAGGGAACAGACATGATAAAAAAAATAAAAGAGAATACACATTTGAGGATTATGTTTCTCTTGCATCTTAATTATGGTTATGGCTTTGTGAATTGGTATGCATAACTAGATACATATAAATGTTACAGCACTGACTTCTGCAGCTGCATAAGTCCAGAAAGTATCCATTCTTCTGTGTCCCAAGTAATTACATAAGAGTTACTGAAAAGCTGGAATGGGAAATCTGGTGGATTACTAAACTGAGTATGTCAGAAAATAATTTGTTCTGTGGGTATTGAAAAACCCCAATGCATCTATGTTGCTAGGATTTATGCTAGCTTTCAATGTACGTATTTCACATGCTTTTAATAGTAGGTGGCTTAGTTTAAATTCAGTTTCATAATGTAATAACTGTTATAAGTTATTTTCCTGGCACCTGTAGAACATGCTAAATCAGATTATAGTATTTTGTATAATCATAGGCTGTATGTATAAATATACAAAATAATACTTTAATGGACTCCTTCAACATCCAGTACATTTTCACTAACTACACTGGAGATGAGCAACTATAAATGAAAGCGGCATTTGTCCTCATAAAGTCATTTTAGTAAGATTTAAATTCTGTGAAAACTGGTGATAATTTCCTTTCAAACCACTGCAAGCATTCTTTAACAAATGTTAAATGTTTAAAATCACTTGCAGTTGTTTGAAAAACACATGCTGAAGCAAAGAAAAACTTTGAACTTCCGTCTAGTTAAAAGTAGGCCTTTGTGAACTCAGACCTTAAAAAATTTCAGGAAGTTCTAAATAATGACTCAATAGACTTCTTCTATTTCAGTTTCATCATAATTTTTCAGCTTAGGAACTGCCATTAAATTTCTTTCCACTCTTCCCTGCTCTTTGCTGTCAGACTTCTGCAGGATGCTGCTTCAAGGTTCTGGTCAGTGATGATTCTGTCCAGATGTTACAGTACTGTCCAGCCCTCTCCCCCCAGATGGGTGATTTCTCTCAGGCCTCTTTTGACACATGTAACCTCTTCACATTTCTCATGCTAGCCAGCAAATGCTATTTTTTGCTGCTGACTCCCCATAACCCTTTAAGAAAAAAATAATTTTTAATTAGTCTGCCCCCAAGCAGTCCACAGACTGTTCATTTGGTCCAGCATCAGCAGCTAAACTTTTGACAGTGTTGGTGAAAAGGTGAGACAGGTGTATTTGTAAGGCTGTGGCCTCCATACAGGGTGGCCAGAGGAGGAGGCAGCTCAGCTGTGGTAGCCCATTTCAGTAAATGATGTGCAGAAGACAGAGGGATATCCCTGGTGGGGTCACCATTCAGTAGACATGCTGCCTGCCTTTTGAGGTGGCCATGAGAGATGAGGAGAGCTGGGTTTGGCCTTCAGTCACCCTTTTCCTGGCAACCATTCCTGGTCCTGTGTGCCTTGCAGTCCAAGGATTGAAATTTACTCTGTCTCTGCTTTAAAAGAACCAGAACAGTTCAAGGTTTGATCTTAAAGATTTAAAAATAGAACTACGTGGCCAGTTGTCCTGTCTGTGACTATAAGTGATGGTGGGATAAAGTGTATTCCATGTGGTAGCTGCATTATCTGTCATTACCCAATGCAGCAGCATTACCTGTCCTTCAGCATTTGTTAGGGTATACTCTTGTGATATTTTATTTCTCAGCTGAACTACTAGTTGTTTCTTCTGGAATTCTTCAGTGATTTATTAAAAAAATAATGAAATTCCTAAGCCTTAGGTAAGAAAATGAGTGCAGAATTCTTGACATTTCTGGGACTCATCTGAATCACAGCAAGGGTGAGAGAAGCATGAAGTGTCTGTTGTTAATGCCATAAAACCACCAATAAGGAGCAAATTCCTCTTTTTGTAAGCCTTATCACTAGATATAAAACCTCTCCTGTTGGTGGTTGTGATTTGGTAGTTGAACATCTCTTTCACAGTTTGAGGAGTGGTTGCCAGTACAGCTCAAACAGCTCCAAACCTTTTGTTTGTGCTGCAAGCCTTTATTTTTATCCTTGTTTTGTATCTTGTGCTACTTTAATTTTCACTTTCTCTTTGGCTTATGTTTATCTCTCTGTTATTCTGCATGTGACCTTAGGGCTGTGCAACAAAATGCTGGCTGGTTATCTGGTATGCTGTTTTAGTGCCGTGAAATGACACGTCCCATTTGTGCTAAACGCTCCATTACTTCTGCTCTGTTGTATAAACACGCAGAAAGGAGGAGAAAGGGATCTTAGATCCAGATCTAAAATGCATTACTAGTAGGATTTTGATAAAAGATACCTGGCATGGTTTGATTAGCAAAGTAGAATAATTTCTTCTGTACAGTAATTGCTAACTATATGAGACAAATAATAAAACATAAATTAGCAGTGTACATAGGGCAAATGGTATAATAATTTTGCAGACTTAGAAATACACAAATATTCAACATCATTGCCATTTTAATGTATTATGCACCTGTCCCATGTTAAGGAATTAATGCATTTCCCAGTCACAGACATGCTTGACAAATTACAGAAATCTGTGGTTAAGTGCAAACCCATACAAATCTGCATGAGCTATTTAATGTTTCAGTCTGAGTCATTTGTTTTCCATGTCTTAATCTTAACCTCTTGTTTGTGATTAAGCAGCCTCTAAGACAGGTCAAATTGCACACAAGTGTTGGTCTAATCCTTTATTCATGGTGTACTTAGGGGTTTTCTTGCCATAAAAAGTCTGTTGTTAATCTCCCCATAAAATTTTGCAGTCTTGGTGGGTACAAATTTATGTCTTTTACATTTTCCGTATTAAAAAATACCAACCAAAAAAAACCAACAAAACCCCCACAGTATCAAGATAAAGAAACGCAACAATCCCTGGTAGTTGTTTTAAGAGCTTTGATCACCTGGATCTCTGTCTTAAACCAGTGCTGAGCTTCATTCAGGTCTAGTCAGTTTAGTCAGATGTCCAAGACAAAGCCCTTGGTGTGGTCATCACTGTGTTGTGGTGGTTCTCACAGGCTTCAGTGGTAGTCTATTTTGGTGCTTTAGAATATCATCTGTCTGTGCTCCAGCTGTCAGGTTTTGGAAGAAATTTAAATTTCCCTCTTCTGAACCTCCAGTGTAATTCTGTTAACTCTGTCTCTTTCCTTGCTGAGACCATAGTTATGACGTCAGAGAATCTCAGTTAGCTGAAAGTGGTATTTTTTTCTTTAGTTACTAGCACTTTGATTTATCTTAGTGTTTTTATCTTTGCTTAGGGTTTTTATATAAAAAACCCAACAACTGATATAAATGCAATTTATCAATTCCATTGTCCTTGATAATTTCTTTGGCTCAAGAGTATAAGTAACTTAGTTAAAGTGACTATAAAGTTATTATTTGGTTCTTGGGAAAAAAATAAAGAAGAACCAGCAGAAAGAATTGTTAATAGAGAGCTGATAGCCTTCTCAGGAACAGCTGGTAAATATTGTTAAGTCTCAGAAATACCTGTGTCTAGAAAGACAAAAAGGCATAAGGGCTACTAATTATCTGCAGAGGTATATTTGGAATGCATTTATTCCTAGATAATATTTGGAAATGGATAAAATGTAGAGCTACCATAGAATATGCTGCGATGGACAGGATCCTTCAGGATCATCTGGTCCAACTCTGGACCCTGCACAGGACACCCCAAGAATCACCTTGTGACCAAGAGCATTGTCCAAACACTTCTTCCAACTCTGTCAGGCTGGTGCTGTGACCACTGCCCTGGGGAGCTGTTCCAGTGCCCAGCCACCCTCTGGGTGAAGAACCTTATCCTAAACCTAATCCTCCTCTGACTCAGCTTCAGGCCATTCCCTCAGTTCCTGTCACTGATCACCAACAGAGAAGAGATCAGTGCCTGCCCCTCCTCCTCCCCTCACAAGAAGCTGTAACTGCAGTGAGCTCTCCCCTCAGTCTCCTCCAGGCTGAGCAGACCAAGTGACCTCAGCTGCCCCCCACAAGGCTCCCCCTCCAGACCCTTCACCATCCTTGTGGCTCTGTTCTAGGACTAGCTGCAGTTGTACCAGGTGCATTCGAGTAAATTGACCTGGAGTATGCAAAAGTAGGGCAGGATTGTTGGGAACACTGATCTTGTAACTGGTCCTTTAGATCTGATTCTTATATTTCTGCTGTCTCTTTTTTTTAAAATTCTATTTCAGTGGCACCTGATTTTTGAAAAATTGAGTTACTCTTAAGAAAAATAATCAAAATTTAAAGTATGAATGAAAGAGGATGTGCAAGATCAGGGACTCTGTAAATTAATTACTGGCTGCATTACAAAATGTAACTGTCAGCTGTAAAATAACCATAATGTGTTTCTTCTGACCTATCTTGAATTAGATATTATTTTACATTTTTGTGACAGTCAGTGTGCCACTGAATCTACAGGAAATTTGGCATAAGAGTGTACTTTAGAGACATTTTCTGTTTGAAAGAAGGTGGTGTCATGGTGACTTAAAGAGATGTAAGCAGTTTAATGGAAATGCATATCAAATCACACTCCAGTAAAGCTCAGTAAAATAATCTAATATAATACTGTTTAGAAACCTTGATACCCACATGTATTCATTTGAAAATGCACTCGCACTGAAAATTTAAATTTGCAGTATTTCTAGGGAAATTCTCTCCCCCTGTGAAATTTGTGGAGGAAGAATAACATTAGCAGTGTACTAGTGGTATATTACATTAATACATTTTGAATTAGACAGCATGAAGATTTGCAGTTGTCCATTCAAATGCTGGAAACTTGTCCTTAATATTTTACAGGTCAAATTGCTTTATCAAGATATTTTTATATATGTTTTGAGACCATTATACTATGATCTCTTTAACCATATATTATTACTAGGCACCCTGTTGTTAAACCAGAAACTATGTCTGTGTGAAATGAAATCAGCCTTGGCCCATTGTAAAGTCCTGAATCATCTTTTCTGATGAGAGAGAAGAAAAAGAAGTAAATCTTTAGATTAAAAAACTGGGGGTTTTTTGATACAAACACAGGGACGTCATTTAGAAAGATATATTTTTTTAAAATGTGTTTTTCTATTCATAAAGGGGGCCCATGTCAGGACCCAACACAGACCCATATGGAAGTGTTCTTTAAATCATTAAGTCTTACGTAAATCACTAGGTCTTAGGTAAAATTCACTTTTCTAAAGTAATTTTTCTAAACAGACTAGGTTACAACTTTTTCATTGTGAATAAAGGAATCAAATGTCACAAGTGCACCTGTATGCTGAGCATGCTACAAATGCAAATACAAATTGAGGCTAGGAAAGAGTTTAGCCATGGAACTAATATCTGCTTTGAAAAGAAACATGTTAGCATTGTACCTGTACATAGCTGGCCACCTGCCACAGTATTCTGTGGTGTTATAGTATAAAATTTTCTAAGCATTACTGTCAAATCTTACCCCAGTGCCCTGAGAGTAGTCGTCAGTAAGCAGCTCTGTCCTTGGGAATTCTTTGGAGGCTCATCCCAGACCTTTGCTGTATTATTCATTCTAGATCCTGTCAGTAAATTGTGGAATACTTCAGTGGAAGTGGCTTCTGGGGGTAAAGTCTCTGGGTCTCATTATTGCAATTCCTTTTCAAATAAACCAGGGAAAGTCAAGGGTAACACCTGATAATGCCTGGCAAGTCACGCTGTAGTTCTTTTTCAGCATGAGAAACCATACACATCTGTCCTTGACTATGTGTGCTGGTTTCTGTAGATTTCACATATCCATGACAAAAACAAAGTTAAAAAGATTTTTCCAAACAAAGTATACTAGAGGTTAAACTTGCTTGCATTTTAAAAGTGTATATTTCTACTTAGTTTTAGGTATAGTTAGATGCTTCTTGGATCTTATATTCAGAGCTAAACAGAAACGCCTTACAGGAGCATGGGAGGAGGCTAAAGCTCCATTTTTGTAAACAGTAATCTTAAGGTCTGTTTTCTAGATAGATTGGCTTTTATGATTTGTTTCACTTTTATCTGCCAGAAGGTTTAACTCTGCTGCAAAGTTTCAGCCCCGGTACGTAGTGTCAGTGCCCTGAGCAAGCTGTTGTGCTTTTATGATGGCAGTGAGGCAGCAGGTTATTTATAGCTGACAAATCAGTGAAAAGTCACATTAGCTGCTATGAAAACTCCACATACAAATAAAAGCTTTACCCCCATCAAGCTGTCAGAGCAATTTCTGATCCTTTAGTTTAATCTTCCCATTTGTAGATCATTGGGTAGGTAATAAAAGCATATGAAGTGCAAAACAAATGTGCTGACTAAATCCTTTCTATTTACTGTGCTGCTTACTTTTGGATTTGGAGTGTAGCTAATAGTTTCAAAGGTTGCTACATATTTTTCTACTTTATCTTGCTCAAGTTACTAAGTGAAACGGGAAGTTAAAATGCATGTGAGAAATTTCTATTGCTCATTACTGCTATGTCATCTCTGTGAAAGGCAATCAGCATTACAGCCCAGCGCTGGAACAGTGATGTTTATTTAAGAGGATTGGTGGCCAGAAATAAGCCACAGTGTCTAATCAGACACAGGCCCTGCCTGGGCAGCGAGCCACAGCGTTTATTGCGTGTGCATTTCTCATAAGCAAAATGGCTACGTACTGAGGCGGGTGCGTGTGAAGTCTGGAAGAAATTACAGTGGAAACAGCAATTCTTAACTTTCTGAGGAGGATTTAAGTTTATTTAAATATATGGGAATGAATGAAACTGTGTGGCTGTGAGTTACAGACAGCCAAATGGGGAATGTCTGTGGATGTGTGAGGGCTGAAAAGGAAGAACAGTGTTTAGATCCTGCCAAAGCTCCCTTAAGTCCAGATAAACATTCCCCTGGAAGAAAATATTTCAGAAGAAAAAGGAGAAAGAAATCAACCGAGGGGGGATCAGATTCAGTGCACGTTAAAGAAAATGAAGAAAAAAGACAGTGTGAAGTGGAGATTGCAGAAAACATCGAGATTCATCCCAAGGGTGTGGGATTGGCCGACTTCCTCCCCGGGAGAGTGACAGTGGCTGGTAATGCTCTGCCTGTGAGTACAGACCTTTCCGTTGATATTGCTAAAGCAAAAGTTTTCTCGGGCAAAGCAAAGAGTGCTGCTCTTTGTGGGGAGAGCTTTCATGGTGGTAATCAGGGGCTCGCCAAGTCTGATGAAACAGACACACAGTTAAAGGAACAAGACAAGAGCAATTTGGAGAAACACTGTGCATGGAAAAGGAGATATTCACAGGATGATAACAGGAGAGAATTAGCGTTCCTGAAGAAGTCCAGTGGTCTTTGTTATAGAAAAGGAACTACTTCGGATTCTGCTCTCCACGTTTTAGGCAGACAACATGAGGAAACTCAGTTAAACTTAACTTCTTGCAGAGTCCTTGAAAATGTTTCAGAAAGCAGTAAATCTGAAAAGTTGTATCATTTTCTTTCTCAAAGTGTAAGAGATCTGTTACTTGAACAAAAGAGGTTTTATCCTGATGCTGTACTTTCCCATTTGCCAAAAGAAAAGGCATTATTTAGCATTGCACCAAACAGGAGCAAGGTAAATATTTTGATACAGTGCATTATCTTTGAAAGTTAGCTTAGGATAAGTATTTGAACAGTAATTTTTGTATTACAAAAATATCTTCACTATGCTGTGTATGAGCCTTTTACCATGCTATGATACTATGGATATTTGTAGGACAGAACACATCACTTGATCTTTTTCAAAGGCTGTATAATAACTATGCTTTAGGAGTATTGATACATTCTTGTCCTATTTTTCTCTCTGTAGTTTGGTCTGCTTCCCAATTTAGGAAAGAGATTTTCATGTTAAAATGTTGCTAGAAGGTGGAGTGAATTCTAGAGTTCTCATTCAGTACCTGCAGTAAATTTTCTTACCACCTCTTCATGGTCTTGTAATTCCTTTGGGTTTTGTATCAAGGAAAGGAATATTTCTAATTCTCTCCAGTTATGGCCAGTAGGAACTGAAGAATGATAGGGCTATGTAGGCTGCTTGAAATAGAACAAGTGAACATTAATCCTGTTAATAGCACTCTACACTTCTTTTAATGGATCTTTCCTCCCAAACTGTCTAGATGACCTATTAATATTAATTATTAAAATTCCGTCTTCCTCTGAGGGCAGGATTATTTTGTTTTTACAATAAAAGAAACCAAAATACTGTTTTAGTTGCAGAATATCTGAAGGAAAGCAAAGTTTTGGTAACCATGCTTACCAATTGAATCCATATTTCTAGTGTTGCCCCACCCATCTTCAGGATAACTGAAATCTGTGCAAGTGAGTCAAATGCTGATAGCAGGATCTGGTCCAAAACTGATCCCCCTTGCTCAACAGGGACCTCTGAGCTTTCAGCTGAGTGAGCAGAGGGAATGGGCATATGCCAAAAGCATTCTTTCCAGCAAAGAGCTAACTAAACATCTTCTGCTTATATAATTTACTTTTCTAACAGGAATCAAACAATACTTTGTCTGAGCTTAGTTTTTTAAACATAGATAACGCACTCAATTACAACACGCAGTTCACAATAGTACAAATAACCTCTTAATACACATAGAGATCTTTGCCCTCTTAATCTTAGCTGGAATTCAGGAACAGCTTAGGAATGTTCTTTGATTTGTATAAAACATCACTGCTGAGTAAGAGGATATGAGGCCTTGTCTGTTCAGCTAAGCATGGCTGCTTTTTCCTGTATAATGAAAGTAATGCAGCTTCTAATACTGCTGCACTGATTACTCCAACCAGGTCTATACCTCTTGTTACCACAGAGGAAGGGAGAAAAAAGATTTCTGTTGAGCACCTACATCAACTGATATTGAGAAAAAATTGCATGAATATGAAACCACTGACACATCAGGCTAAATGCCTCAGTTGCTAAAATAAGTTCAGTTCCCTTTCTCAACCCAAGATTCTCAGTATAAGTAATTTTAAGGACACCAAGTTTTGACCTCTAATAAAACCAGGAAAAACTAGTTTTCAGACTTTAATTACTGTACAAACTCATAACTGCTTTCCTTCTGATTGTTTTTGAGCACTAAAAAAGCATTTTAATGTCTTATATAGCTGTCTTTTTTATACTAAGCAAGGCTGGTATTTATAAGAGTTTGCAAACGTCCTGTTACTGGCTTGAGCTGGCACACAAAGTTTGCAGTTAGCAATCTCAGCGTTACCATTTTCTTCACTGTAATTACAGAGATCAGCAGCCTTTCCTTACCTTGTCAGCTTACCTGTGCTGTAATGTGCTCTCAGCTTAGACAGTGCCTCAGATGTGGCTGAAAATTGAAAGCATGTTGGCATTTCAAACTGAGAAGCAGACACCAGAGGAAACTCATTGGCACAGCTGGACAGTTTGCCCTGTAACAGAGATATGGCATTTTACTGTCTGAAACAGTATGGTCCCCTCTACTGAAATATATCCTTTGAGTTTCTTGCTGTGGCACAGTTGCTTATGCACGTGAAAAACTATAATTTTGTGTTCAAATATGTGCTACTTCATTACCTCTGTTTTCCTGATTACAGAACTCAGCTTAGAGGGATCTGCTGAAGCATTGCTCTTGGCTGCTCATTAATAGCTTTAAGAAAAGTTTCTTACTTTCTGCTGAAGCTTAATAAGCATTTCTCACATCATAGTGTGGCCCGGGAGAGAGATAATACACCACCAAGAATCATGCATCTCTAGCTCATTATGTACTTTTGTGCAGTTTAGTACATTATGTCAAGTTTAGTCTTGCTTCAAAACATTTAGAATAAGATGGAATCAGAGGGTAGACTTCTTACTATCTGTATGAGTCTTGCTCTTCTTCTGTTTGCAGTGTGAAAATGAACCACAGAAATCCAGCATCACTGTTGATCTCTTGGAAAAGGTCTCCCCCAGTCTGCTTTGCTCTTTGGGCTGCAAACTGCATCACTAAAATCAGTGCAAGGAAAGAGTTGAGGCTTTTTGGTGTTTGGATTTTGTATACTGTGTGATGCAGGGGGAATTTACAGGCTGAGAAAAAGCATGTGCAGTAGCAGAAGTAAACACGTTCTCCCAGCTATAAGCAAGAGAGAATATTTAGTGCCAGTTAAGATTTTGATCCTGAAATAGAAGGGCTGTGTAGAGAATTACCTCTGTTGCTTTTTCTTGCATAACCTTTAATTCACAGGCTTTGAGATAATTTGGAGAACTGGATCCCTGGCAAACAACTGCTCAAACTCATGCAAATGCTGTAATTCGTTCTTTCCATGCTTAAGGAACAAATGTGCTCTACTTAAGCAGTTTATAGTGAGCAAATGGTAGGCTTGTGGGATACAAAAGGTTCACACAAACTTTGCTTGGAAAGACTAAATTTTTTGAGTAGAAGATTTGATTTCCCCTTAATTTATTTTCTGTTCTAGCATCTTAGTTTAATAGTCCTTCTGTTTTTCTCCTATGGGAAATGATGTTAGAAATATTGGTGATAATGCATAGTTGGTGGCTAAGTATCTCTACTATCCTTGTGGGATAATCAAAGGAAAGATGGGATCTCTCCCTTTCTCTTACACCTTATTTTGTTGTGGTAGTATTTTACTTGTTAAGAAGTTTTAAGTTAATAACCTTGCAAACTAGAGCCCATATTTGTAGGTGTAATAAAATACAACCATTTGACTCACCATTTCACTTAGATTATTTCTACTTTTAAAATACTATGTCAATGTTTATCAAAAAGTCTGAAATGTTAGCCTTGAAAGCTGAACTACTTTATTTAGAGAACAGAAGTGCTCAGGCTGTTTCAGGGCTCAGGCTGTTGTTAATTTTCTTTAACCTGTAGTGAAATGGGCTACCTCTGTGAGTGAAAAGCCTTTTCCTTTCTCTTTAGATGGCTAATTATGGTAGTTGGAAGATTTTGGATCAAAAACCTGCTGATCTTCATGTAAAAAACTGAATTAATGTTTTAGCCACCCAGAATTTCAACTGTGAGCTTTCCTAATAGTCATGTTCAGAGTAAAAGTTCTTTTTGTGTTTGTACCCATGACTAAAATGTTGTTTATATCTTAACACCAGATACTAGTACAGTCTTCAGAAGTTACCTTGGTGTTTGAAATTACTTGTTTCCAGAGGAATCTAATGTGCATTCAAAAATGCTGTGTTTGCACTCTGCAGTCTGAAGTGCACAGAGCCATCCCTGCTCAATTAACCGTGAAGGAAGCTAAGGGTTTGAACTCAGCAGTAAGGAAGGGCCATTAGCAAATTGCATTGTTAACTTACTCATGTTAGAGTATATTAAAAAATCTGATAATTAAGGATTACACCTTTCTGAAAATGATAGCTAAAAAATATAGGTGTGGTTTTGTTGGGGTTTTTTAAATGCTAGACATGTGGCACTTGGAGATGACATCATCTCTTTCAGAAGCGTTGTCCGGATAAGCAGTATATGGTTGACTTCATTTATATTGTGATCTGGTTGTTCTGTGATGAATAGAAACTAAAGCTACTGAAAAAACATTTAGTTTGCTTTCTTGCTTTGAAATACCACACAATAAAGCTGACCCAAAGAAAAATCTTGCACTACAGCCGAGTTCCCTAGATCTTTACAAGAAAACTTTCCGAGTGATTACAAGGTGGTCTTTTGCCACACTGTATTTTCTGTTGTCTTTACAGACACAACTCATCCCATCTTTATTTCATTCAGTAAATACTCTTGCAGGATTTTGATACCTAGAAATTTACAAATGATCACAGCTGCACGTGTTCTCTACTGTGTTTTGAACAAAAAAAAAAAAGGTTTTTTTCCCCCTTGTGTTTGATCTTTCTTAAAAATGTGCTGAAGCTGGAGACAATAGGATGCAAAAAATGCTGTCAGGTTATTTAGGGGCTAGCTGAACAGTTTAAATTGTTTTGCTTTCTGGCTTTGGTGTTTGTATTTTTCCCTTACATAGATCAAGCCTATACAATTGCCCATGATAGGTATCTGAAGGCTGCATTCACAATTTGTGATTTTGTGGTTACTTGAATAGAAAGTGATGTAAATTTTTTTCCCTACATTAATTTATTTATAATTTACTGTATAGGTGTAAATGCTCATCATTGTCTGAAAGTATGAGAGGTGGAAAAGCAGAAATTGCAGTGAGCCCCATAGCCCTGACATCTCTAAGGGTCTTCCTCTAGTTCCCTGCTTCCCAGTGCTTCCCTCCACCTTGTCTTAGGCTATGACATAGCAACATCAGTAGGCAAGCTATATATATTCTTGGCACTGTGATTTTGTGGCTCTAATGTGAGAAAATCCCATAATTTCCAGCCTAGCCTGTTGGAATTCCCCTGTCAGAGCCCAGACAGAAGATATCTCTGTGTGCAGAGATTCTGAGGCTGGGAGAAGTTGTTATGACCATCCCATCTGACCTCATGATGTAGCTGCCTGGTTTATGCTAGAACAGGATTGCTGGAATTGGCACAGCTCAATTTACAGCTCTTCTGCAGCAAACTCAAGAACCCAGAGCTGCTTGTGGGCAAACCTGCCCTGAGTTGTGGCCTCAGGCTGGCTCTGCAGCCAGAGCACACCTGTGTCTCTGCAGTGCTGGGTGTGTGCTCATGGGGAGCACACATTTCCCACCTCCACGGGGGCTCACAGAGATGCCTGTTATCTACTCACAAGCTGTGGCTTTGCCTCAAGCCCTCTTGCCTCTGCCCAAGCTGCTCTGCCTGATTTTTGTAATGGCTGAGCTACATATTCAGGTTCTTACACAGTGCCTTGTGGTATATGACTTCCTATGTAGTTCATAACACCTTATATTGTCTCTTGTTAGGGTAAGTTGTAAAAGGCAGTCACTTAGAAAAATGAAAACATGCTATCGCACTTTCTTTGTCAAAGCACATCTTATTTTTCTTCCTTTTTAGAGTTTGACTTTACATTGAGTACGATTTCTGTAACATGAGGTACAAAGAATACATGTGCAAATTAGGGAAAAGTCTGGTTCATATTTATACTGTGGTAGTTTTCCAAGGAAACTGACTGAACTTCATTAGGGCATGATCTAATGTACTATAAAGTAGAATTTGAATGTAAAATTCCCAATATTTTCCTGCTTTCCCTGATAGGGAGTTGATAATCCTTAGATAATACAAAACTGAACCTTCTTGATCAGACATAATTTCTATTTATAATCCTTCGATCTTTTAGTCATTCCTAAAATATGTTTCAAAATCTTGTCTTAAAATTGTTGTTATTAGTTTTCACTCAGAATGACTGTTTTGTTACTGAATTCCAGAACATGTACTATAAATCAACCTGTTTTAAGAGAGGAATTTCATAGCTAAATAAATTATGAATAATATAAATATGGTTATTGTATAATTATGACTATATGCATATAAAACATATTGCATTTTATATATACTTATATTGCATTTATACAAAAAGGTGTCATACATAAAAATAGATTGTATTATCAGCATAAATAAATAGTTAAGTGTTTCGCATTATGCAATAGTATTGTATTGTACCCAGAAATTAAGAGACTGACAACTGGCTAACTGAAGAAAATTGAATTTTGTATTTTATATTGAAGATGCTAAGAGTGCATAAGGATAAGACATGAAATAATATTAATACAGTACCTGACTAATAATTGTATTCCTGTATGCAGATACCAGACAATAAATTCTCCAGCAATGCAGAGTGATTTTTCTGCAATATTTTAAACATTCTTATGGATTAGATATAACTGTAATTTTTACATTAACTGTGTTTTAGATATCTGATATTCATGTTACTGGGGAGTCAGAGGACATGTCTGCTAAAGAGAGACTGCTCCTGTGGTCACAGCAAACGACAGAGGGTTATGCTGGAATACGTTGTGAAAATTTCACTACCTGCTGGCGCGATGGAAGGTTATTTAATGCCATCATTCATAAATACAGGCAAGTACTCTGTTTGCTCCCTTGGAAAATGTTAATTACAGCATTTTAATATACAGAGAGAGAGGACTCTATGGCTTATGCTGTACTAGAACTGCAGCTGTGGAGATGACACTGACTCTTCCTTGGTGATGTCCTGATTCTTGCAGCCAGAGGATGCCTTTGCATGTCCCTCCTTCCTCAGAGAATTAGGAATCCTGTACATCTTCCATGGGGCATGTTCAAACTGCTAGGAAGTATGTTTCCAGAATTCAGTCTTCTCCACAGTCCTTTTTCATCATACTGATGTTTATATGTAGGTGGGGTAGAGGCAGAACTGGTCACCAAAGTCCAAAACTGCACTGCTGGTGAAAGCCATCAACTACTGTATGACTGGATGATATGTCTAAGATCCCTGCCTTCTTCCTTGTGTGACTTTTACCCTTGGATGGCCCTGGAGTATAGAGCTTCCTCAGTGTTTATGTGTGGAGCCCAGACCTACTCTGAGATGCATTTCCTGTAAAAGAGTATTCTCAAGGAAAATGTGACCAGCTGGCTTGAATGTTCTCAGTCTGAGAAAGGAGTTGTGCTTTTGTGACCATATTCTTATAAAGTTAAGCAGACATTGTAGAGTCACTGGTGGCTATGATTATTAACCTGAAATACAGCTGAAAGTGTCTACTGACAGGAGAGGATTTCTGATTCTGGATTCTAAGTGAGAATAGGTCTCTCTTGACAAAGCTGACTTTGGCATCAAGCTTGTCAGAAGTTTAATCATTGATTAAATCTCTGTTCTATCTTGGTTGGTGATATGCCTTCTTTATTGTGTATTTTTTTTTGGTTCCTGAATTGACTAAGAAGGCTTGCATCTTAGAGGACCACATGGGAGTGTATTCTGCCTGCTGGGTTAATCAGTGTGTACTAACTTGTCCTTCACTGCACGAGGCTTTCTGGGTTTATCATAGCGTGTGTAGTTTGTACTCTATGCCCTGGAGTGTATAATAAGGAAGTTTAAGGGTACATGATTTCATTGGTATAATTTGAAGGTGTGTCCCCAGTAAAGGAAAATTTGGTGTTTTTTCTTGCACATCCAGTGAACAGAGTCTCTACAGGAGTAGATTCTTTTGGTTTTGGATTTCCTCTTGTGGGACCACTTTGCCCACCACAGAAGGAGGTCTAGGTAGACACATCATACATGTGATCCTTATGGGGATTAGGACACTAAAGTAAAATGGGAGACAGGTGCAGCCTTTTCTTCACAGGCTGTATATAAAGGCTGCAAACATCATGCACAGTGCTCAAAGTCCCTGAGAAGCTGGCTGTGGCAGTGCATAATTTCGTGGTAAAACGAAGCTGCATCTCAGTCAATGAGGTTGTTTTCTGACATGCTTCTGTTCTGGGTAACTGGTTAGGGAGGAGGTGCATGCCAGCAAGAAAGTCTCTTTTAGTAACATTGGCAAGACAAAAGGAAATAGCTGGCAGACAACAAGGCTGTTTTACTTGGGACAGAACAACCAGAGGAATGAACATAGCATAGGCAAGTATTTGAAAAAATAAACAATATGAAAGATACAGAGGGATTGGACAGAGAAAAAAAAGGAAAGAACTTAATGAGATGGAGTAATGGAAAATATTTCCCAGAGCTTCTTTAGAACCATGTGTCTCTTGCACAGAGCAGTGTAGCCTTAACTGCTCTAGCAACTGGTAATTATGGTACAGACCAGTTAATAAATAATGAAAAACTTGAATCCTGTCCTACAGCTGTGCAAATGTTAATATCTTGGGATATGACTGAATTGCTTTGTTTGGATCAGTGTTTCTGGCGTTACTCCGTGAGTTTCATTCACAGTGTTTCAGCAGGGAAGAACAAGCACCTTTGACTCCAGTGTGTTATACAAAGCAAGTGATTCAGTGACTGGGAAGCAGAGTCCCCATTTTGTGTGCTTCTGTGCCAGTTTCCATTGAGCTTAACTTCTTTCTGTAAACATAACTTCACCTAAGGATTTTATCCTTCCCAGGAATGTTTACCAAACTTATCTAATGTGTTTTTGCTGTGAGAAGTTATAGGTTGTTGGATTCCATTTCAAATGAAATGAGATGAGATTCTTCCACTGATTTAAATGAGTTTCTATGTTTCTTTCCTTTTTTGTTTTGTACCGTTAAAACAGAGATAATAATTTCCAGCTATTGCTCACAAGAGAGGAATGATCTTCCCAAACAGTCATCTGTTATTTTTAACTATATTGTTTTACTCCAGAGACCACTTTTAATGCTTCATTTGTCGTCTGAGCAATAAGTAGGTTAAACACTAAAAGATCTGCATGGTTCTGGCAGTGATTCTCCATTTGCTCTGTTTGCCTGTTTTAATAGCTCCCAGTTTGTGGCTCACAGGTGGTGTCAGGAGCTGCTCTGAGCATCCTGTGGGTGCTGCCAGCTGGTGTGCTCCACCAGGGTGGGGTGGGACCGTGGTGCTGCCACTGTGAAGTACCCCCATGGGGGCACAGCTGTCAGTCGTGTTGCAGCATGGAAGCCCCCTGCACCAGGTGTGCTGTGCTCACAGGAGATAATTCTCTGAACAGAGGCACCCTGGGCTGGGAGGAGAATCAACTCTTCAAATGGGGGACAGGGCTCTTCAGGTGGGACATGGCTCCAGCCTTGTAAGGGCTTTAATTGGGTCCAGACCTTATTTTAAAGGCTCTGACAGTAAATCCCAGAAGGCTCAAATACGCAGGCTTGTATCTAGAACTGCAGTTGTGCTGAGCCACAGTAAGCTGGGTGTTGGATGGAGGGCACGTGGCATGCCAGGCACAGCAGCAGGAGCTCCCTGGAGTCCATCAGGGCAGGGCCTGGCAGTCAGGGCCCATTCCACTGCCCAGTCAGGAGCAGGGCAGCTGGGGGGCACCAGGGCAGCCCCAACCCTCACACTGGGAGCTCCCTGGGGCTATGCTGGAGCTGGACCTGCCACCAGTGTTGCCTGCAGGTTGGCTGCACCACAGCAGGGGCCATAGCTCAGCTGTGGGCCAGAGGCCAGAGCACCAGCAGCTCCCAGAGGAGAGCCCTGGCCTACAGCCCTGGCACCAAGGCTGAGAGGCCTCCTCTGGATGCACCATTGAGATAACAAGCCATGTGAGTCCAACATGATCCCTACAGTCAATGGTCCATGAGACAGGGAGGTGTCACTGTCCAGTTCCAGGTGACGGGATAGGAGTGGCAGGTCATAATTACCTTCTCTCCAGGCATATTTTTAAATTGCAAGTACATACCAGCTTCAAGACTTCAGGAAATTGCTGAAGCTGTGAAGGGCTGGGCGAGGAGCTGGGTTGTGACTCAGCTGCCAGCAGGCAGGGAGCCTCTCCCTTCAGCAGAACTGGCAGCCTGCCCTCTCTTAATGGCAGGTTAGAATTGTTTCTTTTGTTTTTCTGTCTTGACGGAGGATTTTAGCACCTTTTGGTGCAAGCAAGCTGAGATTTGTGGTGCAGAACTGCAGGAATAGTGCATGGATGTGCCATGTCTCCCTGCTCCCCCCAGAAGCATGGGAGATGCTCCATAGGGCTGGGATTTTCCTGTCATCACTGTCATACCCACTGCAGCATCTTGGTGGCCCAATGGGTGACCCAGGTTCTTCCCTGTGTCCCTGTCCTTCCTGCACCCACAGCTGTGCTAGCAGTGCTCTCCTTGCAGTGTCCAGCAGGGATGTGGGCAGTGTACAGGTGCTGGAGCTCATACACTGGAGTCATTCACCCTCTCTCCTGAGCAAATGCAGGATATTTGTTTTTTGTCCTCTTGAGCAATGAGGGTTAGGTTGTCAGAGCTTCTTATAAGGGCGTTCAGTTACTTTCTCTCTTACTTCTATTAAGAGTATGAATGACTTGCCAGTGATTTTGTAGTGCTCTTTAAATCAAGGAAAGTAATTTTTATGAATAATAGAAATGAGAGGGAAAAATTTATTTATTTGAGGTACTTGGATCCATATACCACTTGATTTTTTTCCCACCACCAAATTTAGAAAAAAGTAATTTTTTCTATGTGAGAAGATTCCTTGTATTTTCAGCAATTTGCAGTGGTCCATGTTTACAGGGTAAGATTGAAGATTACTTGGCTGAAGTTTTGAAGAGTATAGAAAGTTTCTGTTTACATCCAGTTAAATGTTACATCCCATGGTTAAATCCTTGGGAACGGGGCTTCATACTGACCTCAAGAACTGCCTTGGGGGGGCTCCATTGCAGGCCCTGGAGTTTGGTTTAATCATAGAATCACAGAATGGTTTGGGTTGGAAGGGACCTTAAAGATCACCTGGTTCCAACCTCCCTGCCATGGACAGGCACACCTCCCATTAGACCAGGCTGCTCAAAGCCCCATCCAACCTGGCCTTGAACACTGCCAGGGATGGGGCATCCACAGCTCTGGGCTGTGTTCCAGTGCCTCATCACCCTCACAGAAAGGAATTTCTTCCTAATATCAAATCTAAACCTGCTCTGTTCTGTGGGAATACTTCTCCTTACACAGAAAGACCGAATCAAATTATAACATAAAAAGTGTGTTTTAATACTGGACCTTAACCAGATTTGTATTTGTATTTAAACATACAAGCTATCTCACTATTTTTTTAACCTCCACATTTTTCTTCAGATATGTGGTCAGGTGAAAGCTACAGATACACCCAGGAGATTCAAGAATATGGTGTATGTCTCATCTGTTATATCACTTGCCTTTTATAGCTTAATTTTTCATTGAACATGTATGCTATTTTATTCAATATGTTGTGTTGGAAGAAATCTGACTTCAGGCAGTTTCAAAATTATGTGATGTTTCTTTTGTGCCATCATATAGTACGTAGCAAAAACCTGTAAGCCATACTTTGAAGTTGGAGGCAGACTTTAATCAGGGTGTAACGCTCAGATTTTTCTGGAGATACTACCACCTACACCCTGGAATCTTCATTCTGCAGCATTATCACCGTAGGTATTTCTAGTATGCTTGAATTTTTTTTTTGGTTGGTTTTTTAGAACTGGATCCCAGTTATATCCCGTATACATAGAAACAGTTTTTTTCTTTTTTATACAGAGTGGAAGTTGCTCTTATTTCAGTAGGAGTCATATGCCAGATGAGAGCTAGTAATCTAAATTGTAGATCTACATTGCACTTGGCACATACATTTATTTTACAAAAAATTCAGATTAAAAGTTATACCAAAGTAGGAAACCTATTGTTTTGGTCTCAGACTGCCCTGAATCTTTGATACCTAAGGACTACAGGAAATTTCAGTGAAAATGTGTCTGAAGTGGAATTTAAGAAATAGTAAAATAATAGCTCTAACATTTACAGTTATCTGGCACCTGTAGGTGCTCCATTAAGGAAAATGAATGTTGATATTCAGAAAACACACATGGTCACAGACTAACTCATCTTTTCTAGAGAAAAAGGATGAAGTATAGAGGATAGGATCAGATTAATATCACACATATTTTTTTTTGTTAAAATGTGTGCACTGCTTTGTACATTTTATTTTTGTATTCTCACAGCTTTTATAGTAGAGAGTTAATTTTGATTTAGCATTTACAAAAGGAATTCCAGCAAAAGCATTGTGTTCTTGTGTAACTAGATAATAGCTCATTTAATGAGTAGCTTCAGTGGTGCCTGCTTGGTGAAAAATAGCATCTGTTCAGGAAGCCCTGCAAGCTCAGTTCCCAGGTAAAGACACATATAAGTTCTAGTCTCAGGTGTTAGGTCTGTTTTAGTAAATGAAGTGGGTCCAGCCCTGAGGGTCAGTGGTACAGCAGGGCTTGGTCTGCATGGCTGAGCTCTCCCTCTGCCCCCAGCCAGGGTGCAGCTCCTTTGGAGCTGTCCTGGTCAGTGCTGTCCCTGGAGCTGGGCTCGTGCACTGCCTGGCAGAGTGTGCTCACAATGGGCCACAGCCACACTATGGGAAGGGCTGGTGACTAAAGCCATGGGCCCTTGGTCTGCCTTCTGTACATTCAGACATGTCCAGCTGTGTCTGGACTTCCAGGTGAATGTCAGCAACCACAAAAAATGTGAAAGTCTGGTTAGGAGAGAAAAGGGATAAAATGTGTTCAGGGCAGGCAGCAGTGCGACAAGCAAGCAGGACTGTAGTATACACGTGAAAGGTTTAAGGCAAGAAAACAAGTGAGGTTATTTCATGTAATGCTGTTCCAAGGCTTGCCAAGGCCACATGCAGACAGTTTCTATAACCTTTGGCACCACCTAGCAAGGAATAGAAATGCTACGAACAGGGGTGGTGATAGAGTTAAAAGGGGTACATTTGAGCTCAATAAAAATGTTTTTACTGTATTAAAGAATTTCTGTTAAAGAAATACAGGGATCTGATACAGAAGAGCCTTTGTTACTGCTAAACGTTGTGCAAGGCCTTAATGAGACCTTAAACCTACAAAACCTGTAGTTTTAAGCTTCATTCAGTGTAGAGAGTGAGTGAGGAGATGGCTACTGTTACCAGACAAAAGAGGGACAGAGGCTAACAGTGAATGCAGCATGCAGTGTAGGTACACGGAGTGCTTCATGTGGGAGGAAGAGGAATAGAAGCTGCAGTGTGTTCCCAGAGGAAGCAGCAATGTAACAGGTCCATAAATGTTAGATAAAGTGAGGCAAATTTTCCGGGGTCACAGTGCTTTGGTTTTGAAACATTGCTATCATAACTCTGTATGCTTTCAGAATTACAAAGTGGATGTTTTTCTGAGTGTGGTATAGCATGGAGCAAGCCTACTAAATAACTGCTCTGGTTTGGAACAAGCTGTTTCAGCCTTACTTAGGATGATTTGCTGTGTATATATAGTTGATTGAACACTTAAGCTCCTGGCCAGCAGTGCATGTGGCATCCCTCTGATGTTAAAACATGTTGCAATGCTCAGGTACTGACTTGAATACATTCCTTAAGGGGAGGCATAATAATGCCTCAATTTGCAGAAACATGTTGAACACCCTTGGGGAATGAATGAGAAAGAAACTAAATATTACACAGTGTCAAGCCTTAAAATGCTAGGGGATAAGTTTTAAATAAAGAGATTAGTTGGGTCTGCTGGTTTTGGCTTCTGTTTTGTGACTTGTACTTTTTTGTAACCCAGCTTTAACACAAAGAAAATGTGACTTCAGTTGTGTTGCACCCCCTTTCCCACACACCTCATTGTGTGGTTCTTACTATTTTCAACAGATTTTGTTGTGTAGAATAAATGAACTCGGTGTTGAGAATTGGCAATTTGGGAAAAAAACCTGCATTTAGGGTGCTTAAAAATACTGACATGCTTTTAATATCACTTGCCTGAGTATACACGTGAAAGGTTATTAGAAATTATTAGAAATAGTTCTAATGGATTTACAAATAGCAAGTAACCTGGAGCTTAATCAGATGCACTCAGAAGAATTCGGTGATGGCTCTTGGTAAAGGCTGTATTAAAATAGTACCAGAAGCGTGCCTGCAATTTTAGTATCTTGTGTTGTGGTGGTTAGCCTTAGTGGATATTAGATGGATGACTTCCAGTCAGTTGGGTTGATTCATTTCAGATCTGAACTTAAAATGATCTCTGTGTATGTTGTGCTGGATCCTACTGCTAAGTAGCAGCTGAATAACAGTTTTGTTTTTGCAGTAACTCAGGAAAAAAACAAAACAAAAACAATCTGTGAGGAAATCAAAGCTTTTCTTTTGTTATTTTGATGGGAATAAAATGTAAAGTAATCCTCTGCGTTGAAAGACCAGTTTTTTTTAATTCAGGTTTCATGTGTTTTGTACTCTTGGATCAGCAAAGACCAGGACACCTAAGGGTGTCAGAAGTCTTAATCCAAAAGGATGTGGTGTCTGAGCAGTGAGGGCATATTTGCCAGTGATAAATCACATAGGGAAATGTCTTGGCCTTAAGGGAATGCCTTTGGCAAATTTGTGGCACATGGAGAAATGGTTGCCTCCAAGACAGGACAAGGAGCCTTTGGGAAATTGTTTGAACTCTTTACAGTACCTCACTATTCTTCCTCATTGATAACTGTACTAATCCCACTGGGAAGCCATTCTGTCAAGCAGCCAGTATTGTGGTCTGGAGGATGTATTCTCAGGATGCAGAACAGAAAAAACACTTTAGTTGGGTTTCTTCATTGTCCTTTTGGTATTCACAGTTCAAGGAAAAGTACATTATTTATGATTATTTTTGTGGATTGCATGGTGTGGGTTGAGGTTATGAGTTACAAGCCTTATTCCCATTTAAATTTTATCATAGCCAAAAATTGCTGAAGTTTCTGTACCATTACTGGTTTTGTAATGATGGAAACAGCTCTTGGTACTAAGAGAGTGTAAAAACTGATTTTAAAGCTAATGAAAGGACTAACAGATCCTTTCTAGTTTCATTCATGTTTGTACTGAGTTTGAAACCTGCATTGCAAACTTACTGCCAAGTTGCAATTAGGGTTTGTTTTGCATGGCTAAAGATGAACTCCACATTTAACTAAAAGATCTTTGACGTTGCAATGCCACAATTGTGTATTTACCTAAATTAATTGGTATGGCAAGTTTCAGGTAAAGTTTTGCAGTGCTAACAAAGGTAGGACAGGCAGCTTCAGTAAGTTTATTAAATTCAGCGCTTGTCAAGTCAAGGGTATGCAAAATAGAAGGAATTACCTGAGTTAGCTCTGTATATTGTTAGGGCACATGACAGCTTTTGCTTTCCTTATTTTAAGTGTAGTTAAGATATTAATTCTTTTTCTGTGGGAAGTTTTGATATAATATGTTGGGATGTCTGAAGAATAGACATGCATCTGTGAATAGTGTGCCCTTGTTATACTATCCATTGCAATTGTTTTTTTTTCAGTTTTATTCATCATACCTGAAAATCTAGATTAAAAACTATGAAGAAATAAGCAAATGAGAGCTGAAGAGTTCAGATCACATGAGAATTTTTCAGCTCTCAAGGAAATAAAAGGGTGTTTTTGTTCATCTTTATAGAGGCATTGAGTGAAATCTATAGAGATACATAAAATCATGTAGTGCAAGCATTCCTGTCATACCAATAGAAGGGGACAAAACCAAAAAGGATAAAAGGCACAATGATCATATTAACGGAGTATGTAATTGAGGCTGGGGACCTGTGGAGATTTAGAAAAGATTTTGCCACATACTTGAACAAACAATAAGCAGAGCTGCATGCAGCAGCATGCTTTTTTGTTTATCACAGTTGTAAGGATAAAGCTTTCCTATAGCGGCAGTCTTCTAATTGAAGTCTTTGATTTTCTCTGAATTCTGGGCTGTTGCCGAACTTCAGTGACATCACAGCTCAGCTTCACCCAGTGGTTTGATGCATTGGGGTAGCTTTTTTATCACCACATCATATGTGAATTTAGAGCTTCTGAATGAGGAGGAAGTCTGGGGTGTAATGGAAGATAATTTTGATTCAGAGTTGACATTTTATGTCCTTTCCTTAGCATGGCGTTTTTTATACCAAGGAACCTGCTACAGAACTTTGTGCTGTATGTCCACATGGTGGTCCTTGATTGTGATGATGGAAGAGACCTGTACCTCTCTAATGCCACAAAGTCAACCTCCTCGCCATTCTTGAGCAGAAACTTTCCTCTTCTCTAAGTAATCAGACTATCCCTGAAAAAAACCAGGAAAATGTGGTAGGCATATGTATTAACTACCTCTGACACTGTGATTAAACCTCCTGGTCACGACAGTGTGTGAGCACTGCAAACGTGGGGAATCAAGAAAAGCACAAAGAACAGTATGGGGTAGTTGAAGTCTTGCCATCATTCCCATTGTGTTATTTCCTCAGTCTTTCTGAAGCAGGTTCTTTGCCAAGCTGTTTTGAGCAGGGCTTAGATTTGTACCTGACGTGGGGACAAATTCTTTAGTAAGTTCCAAAACAGCGACTCTACACGTAAACTGGTGTAAACATGTTGGTATTTTTGAAATTCTGTTAAGTGATAGGCAAATGGTAGGCCTAATTATATAGGTTAAATAATACATTTTTCTTCATCATCTCATTTGTAGAGTTCCTGGGAAAGTAACAGGAGATGCATATTTGAAGAGATAGAGCTAAAGTTTCAGTTTTGCATGAAAATTAATTATTTTTTTATTCCTTTCTTTGCAATATTTCTGTTATTAACCAAAATCTCTAGAATTGATGATTTTTTGTTTGTTATTAAATTTTTTTTCTATGACTGTATATTCTGGCATGATCTTTCATTTGTTCTAGTAATCCTTCCATCCTTAATAAAGGCATGAGTCTTTCTGGCACCCATCCTTTTAATTTTTCTGTGAACAATGAAAAAAAAAAGTTTAACTTCTGTAAGCATTTTCTAATTACAGTAGTGGAAAAGCTAATTGGACTGTAGTGACATGGTACACTTCACTCTGCATCTTCAGTCATGTTTTTTTTAAGAGTTCTGCTTGAAAGTCCCTATGTTAGTGTTTCAACTAAATATAAGCCAAAAATGAAATATCTTTTAATATCAGGTTATTACTCAGACAGCATGCAGAGTTTTGACTGAGAAAGAATTGTGGAGATTAAACAGTTTAGATGGTTCATGTAAATAACTTCAGGCTTCTCAGCCTTCTGAACGCATTACAAGAATTTTCATGTGGAATATTACTCTGATATGTATGTTTCAGTAAAGATCAACATTGTTGTAACTTGAGCAAGTGTCATCCCAGAAAAGAGGAGAAGGATGTGACTTCTTCATCATTGACTGGGAAAATAAAGTTCAGTTAATATTTTTCTGTTTTGAAGTATCAAATCCCCTTAAAAATAATATTTTATTTTAATGGGCAAATATTATAGCTGTTAATTTGGATCTTAAACTGTTTTTCTAGGTATTAAGTTCTGGCAATGAGAAAATTGACATGTACCTAATGTTATTTATTATCCACAACTCTGATTTCAAGCAGTCTTTGCAGACCAGAAGTATCAGCTGTTATTCAGATATTGTTCTCTTCCCTCTCTTTGTGGTACTAGGTATTGTTTTCTTGAATTTATCATAATCTTGTCAGCTTCCTAATTCATGCTGTATTATTTGCACTTTTTTTCCCATAACTTCTGATACAAATTGTATCTAATTTCTAACACCTACACTGCGATCTCAAATGGCAGCAGCAGTTTTTTAATAAATTAAATGATTAATGACTCTCAGTGTGGGAGCCAAACCCTTGACTTAGGTGTGGCTGCAGCAGAAGCATCTTCTTTGCATGGAATGTTCCAACTCGACTGGTGTTTGGGATGTTTATGTGTGTTTTCATGGCAAGGCCCCAGGCCGCTGAAAAATCTGCCATAAGATGACTCACAATATTATGACAGAAGGTAGAGTCATTGTATATTACTTAAAGGGCATTTAGTTTAATTTGTTCTTGATTATGCATAAAACTACTTAATAATGCTATGCAAATTGATATGAAATATATTTATAATAAATTACAAATAACTTCTACAAAACTCATATTTTTGCTGTATAGCCTTAAAAAAATGGAAATGTTTGCCATGATGGACAATGCTTTTAAATCTAGTGTTTGCTACAACGATGACAATTAATATATTAGAGGATACTCATCACAACTGCAATTTCAACAATTATTTCAAGTTAGTGGACAGGTATCCACTAACAAAAATCTCCACTATTAAACAAAAGGAACAGTATGGCATTCAGTAATTTCCTGAGCCATGTTTTTTGGATGCACTTTTCTCAGGCTGAAAAAGTTCTTTGCTGAGCTCTGGGAGCTAAACTCCTTTCCATGTGAATTTGCAATACATCCCTCAACTACTTGTGAGGAGAAATGGGTCATGTGCAGAAGGGGAGGCCCCAAGCCCTAGGCAGCATGATCTGGCTGTGCCTGCTGCCAGGTGCTTTTGCATTCAGGTGATAATGCTTGTGTTTTCCCTTTCATAAGCCATCAGTGGACTCGTTCTCAGTCAGGTGTGGAGCGTTCTCTTTGCTTTAAAGAACCAAAGAGGTGCACTATCAAGACAGGCATGAATGTCATGTTCTGTACTATTTTCTTGTAGACCAGACTTTCGATAAATACAGACCAGTTAATCTAGTTCAGTATACTATGTACTAAGTATAATTAACTGGAAATGGCAGTATTCATTGCAATTTTCCCTTGTTCTTAAAGGGAAACTGTAAATAATCCAGTGCTGGTAGGAGTTGCAGGGATGGGACAATATGTTTAAAAGGTGGGGAGGCATCTCACAGAGTCGGCTCTTCTTCAGCTGGGTGGTGAAGCTGCAGCACTGATGTAAAATGATTTATTATGCAAGAGCAGTTGTTTTATTGATTTCATTACCTGTGTTGCAGTGAGAACCACATTACCTCTTCAACTGAATGAAAGCTTATTCTAAGCTTATTCTAAGGAGATTATTGTGTTAGTGTCTCTGCAGCTTGCAGCTCATTTTCTGGGAATAGTCAAGGCTTTTACAACATGTCCTTTCATGTTGTGAGAGTTGGCAATCAGGCAGCGCAAGTGATTATTCTTGGGACATTTTTATCAAATGTGAAACAAATGTAAAGAAGGAAGGAGAAAAAATAACCTAAGCAACAGTGTTACGCTTACAAAAACCTGATTCTCTTGTCAGAACTGCTGCTAAAGCAATCTTTATTACTCATACCATCTCCATTATTGTGGCTGAAACAGGAGATTGGGGTGCTCAGTTTTCTTTTCTGGTATTGTCTTTTTCTTTTATTTTTCACGGATTTTCTGTGCTGCTGAGAGCAACAGCTGATATTGGTTTCATTGCATTGTTTTCGTTGCACTGAAATTCAGAGAAGAGCAGCGTGAGCTTGATCATGCTCCCGCTAAGCATATTGAAAGTGGAAAGTCCCACTGCCTCAGCAGGATTATATTGCACCGCTTACATTTTGTTATTATTAAATGTTCTTTCAAGGCATAATGGGTGCAGTGTTATTATCTGTCTTGTAGACTTGCCCTCAAAAGAGCACAAGGAACACAGTGATTCTAAATGGCTGAAAAGAAATAGATTTTTATTTACAGTGCCCTTGTAGTTAGTTCAAAGGCAAGACTGTACTGAGTTTCCCAAAGTTAATACCATTTTGTTATCAAGGGAATTTAGGGTGCTGCCAAATGAAATGTTAGCATTAATCTTGAACAATTGCATTTAACAGATTTATTTCTATCTCTTTCAATTATTTAAAACTTCTACTCGGTAAAACTAAGAAAATAGTTTCTCTAGAAGCAAAAATGAGAAAATTTAAGAACTGAATTTTTTGCTGAAAGTTGTATGCCAATTTTTTTTTCTTTTGGTGTTTTGTTTTAGGTTTTTTTTTTTCGTGGTGAGTCTGATTTTCAGTAGTGTAGGATTTCAGTAGCAGAAGTTTCAGACTCTTGTGGCTCTAGTTGACCTCAGTGAGATGTGCTTTTGCTCAGCATGTTTGAAAATCCCTTATTTCCTTTTGATGGACAGCTGTGAGAATTCCAAGTGCTGAAAGAGGCAAGGAGCAACACACTGAGAATCACAAGATCTAAAACAAAGCTCCTACATAGCAAACATAAAGGACAATATTAGTTTTGAAGTTTTATGTTAATTTAGGACATTAAAGTAATAATGCTGGTAGAGGATTGATACAGGATAATAATTATGGGCCTTAAAAATATTTATAAGCAAGATTGGCTTAAGGCAATTATTCCATTAAAGCAAGCATATTCCATATTGTGGCTGGAAATGGAGTTTAGCAGGATGAAGGTGTGGAGGTTTAAGTACATGAGACTAAGAGTTACTTATAAGAGAATTGGCACCAATGTATATCTGAAAGCAGTGCTTAAATGTGTTTGAAGAAGAACTCTTTAAAGCTCATCAGAAAATACTGAAGTGATGTTTTTGTGCCTAAACTTTGTTACTGTGTGGCTTCTGACACATGCAGAAGAATTTGATGCAGAATGACTGAAAACTTGCGAAAGCAGTAGAAAGTAACTCCCTCCTGTAAAAGAGAAAAGTGAATTTAATCTCAAGGGCAGTGGAAAGGACAAGGTGTTGAAATACAGTGTCAATGCACATGAAAAAATATGCATAAGAAAATAGAGGTGTATACAAGGGATGGCTGGCAACCAGCTTGTACATGAAGAACAGAATGTTGTCATTTTCTGCTGCTTGTGTTTCTCAGTTAGCAGTGGTCTCAGCTTGTTCACCTGATTTTAGTGAAATCCTTTTATAATGAAAACTCTGTTGCTGTGTCCATCCATGCTCATGGTTTAATTTACCAGTACAGCAGTAATTTAAAACTGGTAAAGAGTGGTAATCAAGTGTTGCTGTTTTTATTTGACAGGCCGGACCTGATAGATATGAATACCGTTGCTGTTCAAAGCAACCTCGCCAATTTAGAACATGCTTTTTTTGTAGCAGAAAAACTTGGTGTTGCCAGACTTCTGGATCCTGAAGGTAATAGATCTACAGATGGTTTTGTCGCAAAACCCCCAACACAAAAATAAAATCCAATCTGCCTGCAGGCTGTAGCTGTGGGCATTGTTACAACTATGTGATAAAGCACTGTTCCGTCTTGCTCTTTTAGATGTCGATGTTTCCTCACCTGATGAGAAGTCAGTAATAACTTATGTGTCATCACTTTATGATGCATTTCCCAAAGTACCAGAAGGTGGTGAAGGCATCAGTGCAAATGTAAGTACGAAAACAATACTTGTGTAGTGTGTAGCAACATTAATAAAATTATGAATTTCAGATCCAGAATGTTGGTTAGATCTTCCATAGGACTGTTGTCACACTTTTCTTTGACATAGTTTTTCTAGGCTGAGATTTTAGAGTCTTAGCTATTTCATGTCATGGACGTGAAAATATTTGTGCAAAAAGCTTAACTGAAAACAATGTGCCTGATTTGGAGAAAGATTGAGTCAAAATTCTTACTTTTCAGTTGTGAATGTATAAATTATGCCTTTGTGATTCTTACCAGCTTGGAATTTATTAATCTAGAAAACATTTTGTTTTCAGTAGAATTATTTGGGATCAAAGCTGAAGACGGAAATAATATATTTGAAAACTTTAACTGATCTTGAAAGAGCAAATAAATATTGTCTCAGAATTGTAGGATTTCAAAATCTAGTTTCTATATATGTGAAGTCTTCAAAGCTGAAGCAGAAATGAGTTCTTGATTTTCACCTCTTTTGTAATCTGGGTTTTGCTTTGGCAGGATGTTGAAGTCAAATGGGTTGAATATCAGAATATGGTGAACTACCTCATGCAGTGGATCAGACACCATGTCACGATAATGTCTGACAGAACATTTCCCAATAATCCTGTGGAATTGAAGGTGAGGTGTGGTGGCTTAGACTGCTTGTTGGAATTACACTTTATCTTACTGACTCAGAGCATACTTGAACAAATGACGTGCTTGTTGATTTATACAATCAAGTCAACTGCAGAACAGTACTACTCCTTAATCTTTTCAAAGTATAATCAATACGTTGCTAGCATATGAACAATCAAAAGCAAATCTTTACCTTGTCACTGATTGTTTTTTGTAGACATCTAGTTGAGCAGTATAAAGGTAAGCTTGTGAAGAATATTAGAAGAAGGTTTGGAGACTAAGGTTATATTCACTGTAAATAAAACTTGATGTTATTTTTCATGTTTCTGTAGGCACTTTATAATCAATATTTACAGTTTAAAGAAACAGAAATTCCACCGAAGGAGACAGATAAATCAAAAATCAAACACCTATATAAACTGCTAGAGGTAAGTTTTAACATCATTGAAATGTATAGAAGTTTCTTTTCTGTGGTGTAATATAACAAGTACATATGACTTTTTAAGGTCTGGATAGAATTTGGACGCATCAAACTTTCTCAAGGCTACCATCCAAATGATATAGAAAAAGAATGGGGAAAGCTGATTATTGCCATGCTGGAAAGAGAGAAGACCCTTCGGCCTGAAGTGGAGAGGTATGCTAGTGAATATTTGACAGGCTTTGTTAATATATTTTCTGTTGTTTTAACTGATATTGAAATTTGTAAATATCTTCTTCTATGATAATGTCCATATTATTTTTCTAGACCAAACATTTCTGTCTTTGTTCAAGGTCTGAAATTCTCTACCTGCCTAGGGGCAGGTCCAGACATAAACAACTTTGGTGGGCTCAGAAGGTTGTGATGAACAGCATCTGTGCCTCAGATCATCAAAGCACTTACACACATGTATAACCACTTTGTGCACTTAGTCAAAGCTGGGTTTATACCACTTCACTGTCTCATTCCATCTTGATTTCATATAAGGACCATCCTCATCCTTTACATGAAATGTGTATTTTTCTTGGTGCAAAGCATTATATAGGTTTAAGAAGTTGGTACTTGAGAACACACCAAGTGTTTAGATGTAGAAAGGCATAGTAGCCTTTCATGACAGCAGGCTGTGGGACAGTTTTTACATCACTGATGACATATTAAACATGATTAAAATCTTGATGTAGTCTGAGAACATTTTTTCATGGTATGTCTTTTTAAGTTCTGTGGGAAACACAGGTGCTATCCATTCATTAATTTAAAAACCCTCTTAAAGTTAATTGATTTTTGAGGCTTCTACCTGTGGGTAGATACAGACACCTGGATCTGGATTCATTCTGCTTGACTTTATGAATCCAAAGGAGACATCAAAGATCTGAATCAGTTCCTAGAGAATCTGTCACTGACTTTCTGGTGACAACAGGGTGACCTATCTCTTGGTTTAGGTACCTGAAACTAGAAGAATTCTGTGAAGAATCCAGACCATTGTATAGGAAGTCCTCAGCAAGAGAGATTTCAGTCAGAGGACAAAGACAGTCAGAACTGATTAAACATGTGTCATGCTTGCAAGAGCAAGAACATGACTGAAATGGCAGATTCAGTAGGAGGTGTTGATTCACAGCACCTGACTGTGGAACAAGTTCCTACAGAGGAATACAAAGTTGTCCACACTGAGTTTTCCCTCTTATGCACAGCAGAACACTGGAAAGCAGCAGCAGAAATACAGCCTGCTAGGTCTTGTAGGTTAATCTGTCCCAACCTGCTGAAAGCAAAGTGTCTGGCTTCACCAGTAGAAGTTCTGTTCATACTTGCAGAAAGCTGGATTATCTTTGTTGAGAATGTGTGTAAATGACATTAGTTTATTTCTATTTTTTATATGGTCTGAGCACAGATAAACAAACATGAACCTAACTTCCTTCCCATATTTCAAGAAGGGTAAACACACGTAGTGACCAGTCATATGGTGATAGTCACTACATGTGATGTTTACTGTAAAATGAGAGAGAAAATGTCATTAAGTGCTTCTGGCTTAGTCACCAAGTAAAAAGTATTGATTGATGTGGACACAAGAACATAATTTGTGTTTGTTGCACTGGTTACCAATGCATCTCATCATTATGAGGTGCTGATACAGCTGCTGGGGTGACATTTGATTGTGGCAAAAATGTGACTTCAGCCAGTACTGAAACCTGGTGAGAAATAAAAGTTTGCTTGCAAGTCTGTCAAATGCATCTCAAAGTATCAACATAAACAATGTGTGGCCAGATTGGTATATGGGATCAAAATTTATATGGTGTCAATGAGGAGAGTGCCAAACTGAGCTCTAGTTTGCAAAACTAGCAGAGTTTGGCATTGCTGCAGGGGTGTGTCTGTGCCTTTGCCAAGGTCTGCTGCGTAAACAGTCACCTTATGTGATGGGTGTGGTTGTTCAGGAATCCTAAAAGCAGGCACTGAAATACTGAAAAAATCACCCCAGCCCAAAATTTGAGTTAAAAAGCAAACTTGAAAGCAGTGATCAGATTTTTCTTACTTATTTTCTGGTCAAAACAGCTATAAGCAACTGGCTGTGAATGTGGCAGAAGATGAAGGGAAATTTTAAGGAGGACAGTGTAGTGGGACAGGGCAGTTAGTGAAGATGCATGCTTGGACAGTGCGGGGATGACAGTAGGCTGGATGGTGTATAGGTGTCTCAGATTATATTATAATGAGTTGATTAGCCCTGATACTCCCCCAGTTTTATCGTGCAGTTCTATTTGAAGGGAAAGGAGTCAGCCCAGCCTGGAGATTATTTTTGCTGCACTGTCAAGTGTGGATTTCTCCCTTTACTCCTTTTTGAAACTTTCCATTGAAGAGTCTGAGAGACACCACAAAGAGTTCTTTTAGTTCTTACTTGGTTTATAGTTATTTAGTGACACTTAAATAAAATATTTGGTGTGTCTGTTTCCTAGAGACGCCCCATTGTTGCTGCCTAGTCTGTACTTGCAAAGCTTTAATGCAAGGTAGGGAAGCCAAAAGCAAGGTAGCGTACATAGCCCCAGGTAAAATCCTTTGAAGAGCTGGCAGAATCTTAATTGCTGGGTTTTAAATGTGCTTACAGAAGCCTATATAAAGGAGGAGTCGAGGTGTTTCAAAAGCCAGTAGTGGAATTTCATCCCTAGAAGCTGTACATTTTGCAGGGGTTTTATCTTCATTTTTCAGCAAATGCAAACAGTCAGAAGATCTGGATGTAAAGATGAATAGCAGTAGTTACAGCTATCACAGCAGCGATTCGCTGTTTAGCAACAGCACTAGCACTCGAACCAGCGTCGACTCTAATGAGAATTTCCTTTCTGTTAATTGTGGTCCCACGCTGATTAAATCTTGTATAAGCTTTGGTAATGGAACCTTAGAAGGGAGCAGGTAACTGACATATGCATTTGTGCTTTGTGGTAGATGCTGTTGATTTATTTGTTTGTTTTTAAAGTCATGCAACGTGATTGTAAATAGAAATAACACAGCACTTATTTGTTTTCCTGACATGCTTTGGCATCATCTAGGTTGGAAATGCTGCAGCAAATTGCAAACAGAATTCAGCGGGACAGCCGGAGCTGCGAGGACAAACTGATACTTGCCCGGAATGCTCTGCAGTCTGTAAGTCAGTCAGGGATTTTACTTGTCTCTAGTCATAAATTTATAGAAGTTGAACGGCAAAAATTTTTTAAGGGTTTGTGAGGGCAACCTTAATAGCTGCTGCTTTTATTTTCGTTGTACTGTTAAGATTGTATTTCTTCCAGAAAATACTACAAGTTGCCTAGAGTGTGTTGTGTTACCTTTTGTTTTGTTCTGTAGTTAATTAAATGCTTCACAATTGTTTCAAGATAAGAATAAGTTAAAAAAAAAAGAAAAAATGAATTCTTAGAGCTGCTATCTCTTTGGTTTTAGCTGCAAGGCTTATGACTTTCTCTTCTTTATTAAGGACACCAAGCGATTGGAGTCAGGGCTCCAGCTCCAGCATGAAGCAGAGGTAGCTGGGTATCTTCTTGAATCTGAGAATCTTCTCCGCCAGCAAGTGATTGATGCCCAGATTCTTATTGATGGAAAATACTATCAAGCAGACCAGCTTGTTCAAAGGTACTTTATAGTATGTTTATGTGAATAAATAAGTATCTCAAATCTGGATTTCTGTTATGGAAAAAATGTTCAGTTCTTTGTAACTATGCATAAACTTCATGGTCTGTCACTGGGCACCCAAATATCAGATATTCTGGTGGGTGCATTGCCCCAAATGTTGAAGACAACAGGAGCTATTTGTACTTATTTATGAAAATGAAGTCAACACCTGGACGTGACTTAATGTTTACTAGATATCTGTGTGTAAAGATGTTAGCTTGTTTTATTGCATGTAAAATAAGTTTAGAATTTACTAAATTTTTTTTTTAATGGAGGTGAGATTTCTGGTGACAAATGTAGATGTATTAATAGGTAGTAAGTGGGGTAACATTAGGTTATGTGTGGCACTGTGTACAGTGTTGGCAGAAAGAAGCATTTAAACTGCATAATTCTGTTTTATGAAGAAGTGGCTCCAAAGTTTTTTTTGGGATTCATCCTTGGAGTGATTGAGATGAAGTGCATAACTCCTTGGCAGTGAACTGCAGGTGTTTGATCTACTGCAACATGCAGTGTCTTGTAAGATTTCTGGTTTGCTGATTGCTCCCTGGAATTGTGTATAGTGCATGTTAGTGCCTCTACCATCTTTTTAGTCTTTGCCTGATTTCTGCATTTATTATCTGTATAGAACTATAAGCTGATATTCCCTGTACTTTCTAATGAAAATATTTGCTTATAATATTTAAGTGTGACTAAAGTGTAAGAGATAACGTGAGCTAATATCACTATTCAGTTGATCATGATAAACCTTAATCACAAGCATTCATTGGGTTTTTTTAAAATTCTAATTTAATAGAGTTGCAAAACTTCGTGATGACCTGATGGCCATTCGGACCGAATGTTCTTCCGTGTACAACAAGGGGCACGCGCTGACCACAGAGCAGACAAAGCTGATGATATCAGGAATAACAGAAAGCTTAAACTCAGGATTTACAACAAACCTAACGCCTGAATTAAATGCTGCAATGACACAAGGTTTAACACCTACTTTGACTTCTTCCAGTTTGACATCTGGCCTTTCGTCAGGTCTTACCTCCAGGCTCACACCAACCATCACTCCCGCTTACCCCTCAGGCATCCCACCGCGGTTAATTCAGAGCTATGTGACAGGAGTCGACAGTGGGACTCTGCAAACACTCAAACTGATGCAAATCAGAAAACCTCTTATGAAATCAGCTTTTGTGGATCAGAATTTGACAGAAGAAGAGGTGAACATGAAGTTTGTCCAGGACCTGTTGAGCTGGGTGGAAGAAATGCAGGTAGCAATTTTTCAGAAACAGTCCATTTTTAATCATTTACTTTTTATAGATCATGGCTAATCCTTTCTTCCTGTTTGTAAGGTTCAACTTGATCGAGCAGAATGGGGTTCAGATTTGCCAAGTGTTGAAAGCCACTTAGAAAATCACAAAAATGTCCACAAAGCTATTGAGGAATTTGAATCCAGCCTTAAAGAAGCAAAAATCAGTGAGGTACTGCACCATGTTCTTTATTTCTTTGATTACTTTCTTACTGGATGACCCATAAACTAGTGCTGAATTTTAGAACTGTTTGGATTTCACAGTCTTACCTTTATTTCTGATTTCTACATGACTCATGATGAAATCAGAAGATCTAATGGCTTAACATATCTAACCTTTTGATTGTTTTTTTTATCTCATATTCTCATATACCAAATACAGATCCAAATGACTGCCCCTCTTAAACTCAGTTATGCAGAAAAACTACACAAACTGGAGAGTCAGTATTCAAAACTCTTGGTAAGTTAACCATTCCTCTTCCATGTTCAGCTTTTCACTGTGCATAATTTCTGATAAGGGATGAGCTTTAAATTCTGATTATTTTAAATCTTTTTATTTTCCTTTCAATAAAGAACACATCAAGAAATCAGGAAAGGCACCTAGATACTCTTCACAACTTTGTGTCTCGTGCTACTAGAGAGTTGATATGGCTGAATGAAAAAGAAGAGGAAGAGGTTGCATATGACTGGAGTGAAAGAAACCCCAATATTACAAGAAAAAAGGAATACCATGCAGTATGTATTGCTAATATAATCCAGAGGGAATTATTAAATGATCTTTAATAATTAGAGTTCTAAAACTTTTTTTTTGTCTGAAAAAAGGAATTAATGAGAGAACTTGATGAAAAAGAAGAAGTTATTAAATCTGTACAAGAAATAGCTGAGCAATTGCTTCTTGAAAACCACCCAGCCAGGCTAACCATTGAGGTAAGTTAGTAAAACCAGCACCAAAACAGGAAAAGTTTTGGGATTTAAAAGAGCTGAGTTTTGGGAGAAAAGGGGAAAAAGAAGGCAAACGCAGAGAAAATTAAACAAGACTCTAAATTAAAGGGGCCTTCTAAAATTTCCTCTTCAGCATCTCTGTTGTATTTATCTTCTAGTTTCCAAAAAGTAAAACCACTTTTATAAAGTTATGGTTATACCTTGAATTGCTTAGATGAAATCTCCTGAAACTGTAAAATGAATTGGTCTGCAGAGATGTTTCTGGTCATGCAGCTTCTAGAGCTGTTGACACAAATTGCTTTGACAGACTGAGGGCACAGAACAGTCCTTCTGTGGTTTCTTTCCTGTTGGATTGAAAGAAATTTCAGTAAGAGCCTTTGTCATCACTTACTGTATGTGCAGGTTCCTAGTATGATTTAGGGTTGGTTTCATAACTTACTTGTCAGTGAATTATGAAACTTGTTTGGATGGTAAAAATATGACCAGGTGATATGATTTACTTCAGTCTTGACTACAGCTTTTCGTTATATATGTAAACAATTTACTGAAAAAATACTGTAGCTGTTGTAGGGTCATAACAGGTTTTCCTTGTACACCTTCAAGGAGAGAGTAGATACAGACAGTGAGTGGTAAAGACTGAAACAATAAAAAGGTGATTCATTATAAAAGAATAAAAAAAGTCAGAGGGAATGTATTTTTATTGTTCTTCAGCTCTGCTGGTTTACATTTGCAAAAATGGAAAACATGAAGAAAACCCCTCCCTTCCTTCCTTCTCATGATATCCACTTTGAATAATAAATGACTTTTTTTTGTAATGTCGGCAATTCTGTTCTTTAAAAGTATAGGCTGTTCTAATGGGCTCTGTAGTGTAAGAACACACTGGGGATGCCTGTTACAAAACCAGGCCATCGCAGTCACGATGACTGTGCAGGTTACACTGTCTCCAATGATGCTACATTGGGATGTTTATAAAAGTTATCCTTTTCTGCAGAACAGCGTATGCATTAATGCATCAGTCTGCAGCTCCTGGCAGACAGTGGAAAAGCTGTTCTGGCCGGATGGCAGAGAGGACAGCCCGAGGCCGGGCTGCGTTCCCCGGGGCGGGAGCGCCCCTTGCTGCCCAGGCCGCGCTTTGCGCCCCGCGCCGCCGGGGGCCGAGCTCGGCTCCGGGCCCGGGCCTGCTGCAATTTCCAGCCTGTACCCAGGCAGGGATACTGCTTCGATTGAGTCAATGGGCACACAGAAGTGTAGGTGAGCTTAGAGTGGAGGAGCCTCAGGAGCTGAGCTAGCAGGAGCTGGAGTACTATCCTCTGACCAGGCCAGAGGGTAATGATTTCACAGTCCCTCTGGGCAAGTTTTGTTATATTTGACTATGCTGTGACAGGGTTTCTTTCTCATGTCTTACTGGAATTTTCCTTGCTGCAGCTTAGTTTTCCAGGGTGAGGTGGTCAGGTTTTAGCTGTTTGTGTTTGCTGCATTGCTTCTGTGTTTCCTAAATTCTGTAAAGGGATGGAAGTTTTAGTTTTCAGTTCCATGTGTAAAATATATCTCTCTTCCTTAAAGGCCTATAGAGCTGCAATGCAGACACAATGGAGCTGGATTCTGCAGCTCTGCCACTGTGTTGAACAACATTTGAGAGAAAATGCTGCATATTTTGAGGTAAGAAAGTAAATGAAACAGAATATGAAATATTTTAAGTTTTGTTCATAGTCAAAAAGTTCCACCAAAAGCTCTTGTTTTTCTCTTACAGTAACTGTAGAATTAACGTTTGTCTTACACAGTCACCAGATGATGAGTGATGTTCCCATAGTGTTGCCACAACTCAATTTCTTCACTACACTTATGTCAGTTCATAGCAGATGAAAATCTGGCCTGAGATTTTTTCAGTGCTGCAGCTGCAAGTAGAGACTCTGAGAATGAAACCATGTTCTCTCCCTGTCAATGGAGCTTCTACAGATGATGTAGCATGGAGGGTGGTTAGTGATGGCCATGGGAGAACATATTCTAGATGGTTATTCCAGGACTACTCAAAGCAGAATGGAATGTGCAGCATTAATAATAAACAGAACGCTCTGACAGTGGACACATTCCATGAAACACCCGACTATCTCATTTTCATCCTTTCACATACTCAGCAAATGATGAAGTTACTTGCATGAGCACGATAGACAGAGGATTTGTTTTGTTGCCCTGACAGCGGACACATTCCATGAAACACCCATCTGACTATCTAATTTTCATCCTTTCACATACTCAGCAAGTGATGAAGTTACTTGCATGAGCACGATAGACAGAGGATTTGTTTTGTTGCCTTTGTTTGAATTTAAATCTACTAATTTAAAACATTCAAATTATAAGGATGAATCCTTAGTGTCTTCTGGATTGTGTGGTTGAAGAGAAAGGGAGGTGATGAAGGGGTGATATGCCTTTGGACTGAGAAGGGTAAGATCCCAAAGTTAGGAATGGGACACTGGAGAAGACAGAGCAATTTGAGATCCTTATGACAGGGGAAGAAACTGGAATTCTGGATTTATGAAATGGAGCTTAAGGGAGAGAAGGGGATTTTCCTTCCCTGTTGCATCTAACCAGGACTCTTGTTTGGGTGTGCAGATACCCTTGCAGATCTGCCAGGTGTGGCAGCTCATTTCCCTGCTTGAACAATGTTTGTCCCTGCTGTGCTACCTGGATTTTGCAGCAAGTTTCTATAGTTTGTAGGCTTTGCCTGTGCTTTCTATATAAATGTAATTGTAATTCCAAGGAAAGCATGATTGGCTTAATAAATTTTTTTCATTGCAGGAATGGTAATTAACAGTAGGTTCAATAACTGCAGAATTAATTTTGCATGTAGCTTGTACCGAGAATAACTGGTGTTAACAGTGTGTGCCTTTTTGAAGAGTACATTCAGACATGAGATCATGAGTAGCTGGGTGTGGTGCAGTGGTCACTTCAAGTAATGAGAAAAGGTTGTTTTAAAAGACCGCACTTGAAAACTGCAGTATAGCTGATTCTGCATTTTTTAGTTTGTTTAAAAATAACCAAGATAATTACTTTATCCTAGTTTTTCAGCGATGCCAAAGAAGCCATGGAATATTTGAAGAATTTAAAAGACACCATATACCGAAAGTACAGCTGTGATAGATCAAGCAGTCTTCATAGGCTGGAAGACCTTGTCCAGGAGTCTATGGTAAGATTTTCAGAAGGATCCTATTAGCAGGAACTACAATGAAACAAGAAATGTGTAGGTTATGGTGGGATATAAAATGTGTTAAGATTATTCATTTAAAGGAAAAAATGCTGATTTTTTCAGAACTTATAAATAAATTACTATTTTTCATAACTTTAAAATACAGTTTTATTTGTTTGTATTTACAGTACCAGATATATGAAGACAGTGGCTTCAGAAAGATACTTTGTTTTTGTAAAGTGTGTTACTTTTCAGAAACACTGTAGGAGGAGTTAGGGGATGAAAAAGGCGTTAACAGGATCAAAGAGGCAGTACTGTATTCTGGACATCTCTGATGACGTATTCTTTTCTTAACTGTTCTAGGAAGAAAAAGAACAACTCTTGCAGTATAAGAGCACAGTAGCAGGCCTTGTGGGAAGAGCAAAGGCAATAATTCAGCTGAAGCCAAGGAACCCTGACTGTGTACTCAAAACATCCATTCCAATTAAAGCCATCTGTGACTATAGACAAATTGAGGTTAGAAACTAAAATTTCCTCCAACCAATTACAGATGTAAGAATTCAGCTAAAGTTTCATTAATTACCATGTTCCTGGAGAAAGCTGGGCTGTAAATTTCTTCCACCCTAGTAAACAAGAGCAAATCCTTTGGTTAGAACATTGGTTTTGTTGTTCTGTTGCTTATTTGTTGACAGCATTTGCAGAAGTGCTTTGTACAATTATTTTGTAATGCTTGGCTCATCAAATGATTCTGCTCTTCTTTTAATACTAGATAACTATTTACAAAGATGATGAGTGTGTATTAGCAAACAACTCCCATCGTGCTAAATGGAAAGTCATTAGCCCCAGTGGTAATGAGGCCATGGTTCCATCTGTATGCTTTACAGTTCCTCCACCAAACAAAGAAGCAATAGATACAGCCAACAGGTAGGGACAAAGAAAAACTACCTATTTTCTGTTAACATCTACTTACATGAAACTTGGGTGAAAAGAATATCTTACAGTTTTTTGGTGGCTTTTTTTTTGGGGAGGAGTGTTTTTTGTTTCTTTTTTTTGTTGTTGTTGTTTTGTTGGGGTTTTTTCCTGTTGTTATGTGTTACCCTGATCTGAAGTTGGAATTTCTTTGTTTCAGGATTGAACAGCAGTTTCAGAATGTTCTGGCCCTTTGGCACGAGTCACATGTGAACATGAAGAGTGTAGTGTCCTGGCATTACCTGACAAATGAAATTGAAGTTGTTCGGGCTGGCAATGTTGCCTCGGTAAGTGTTATGACTAGGGAGGGCACTTAACCATTTACCAGGAAGTCATGGAATGACTAAAACTGTGTGAGAGTACAAACTGTTGCAAAAAGTATTTGCAATACTGAAAAAACCACTTTCCTACCTAATTTATCACTGCTACTGTTGGAAAGAGGAATCTGAGATAGTTCTTGAGGTGTCCCTACTTGTCCTTGCTATTCTGTGTTGCTGCATGGCATTAGATGGGAGAAATGAAGACTGAGTAGTTCTTGAGATGTCCCTTCTTGTCCTTGCTATTCTGTGTTCTGTTCTGTCCTTGCTATTCTGTGTTGCTGCATGGCATTAGATGGGAGAAATGAAGACTGATGTAGGGTTGGCTTAACAGAGGCCTTTCCTGATGTGAAAGATTGAAAAGGATTTTATGCCGAGTGTAAATTATCAGCTGTCAAGTGGACTTTAGGAACTAAGGAACAGTGAGCTTTCAGAACCTCAATTCTTTGGCTTTACCAACTTAGTAATTGATCAGTATTGCTTTTTTATCAAAAAGCATCACAGGAACTGTGTGAGTGATGCACCATTGCTGACTGTGCTGTGGGTCTGTAATCTGTTGCAGATAAAGACAATGCTGCCAGGTGAACATCAGCAGGTTCTAAGCAATTTACAGTCCCGCTTTGATGATTTTGTGGAAGACAGCCAGGAGTCCAAAATCTTTACAAGCTCTGATACAGCACAGCTGGAAAGGGAAGTTAATGTTTGCAAGCAATACTATCAAGAGCTTCTGAAGTCTGCAGAAAGAGGTAAAACTTAGTTTAGAAATGTAGAAAGATGTCCTTATGAGAGAGATTTTGTCCTTCATCTTGAGATCTCTTTTATCATGATGAAATTGTTACTGCCTGTGTTCTTTTGAACAGGGTCATTTTAACAATGTGCACAATTCCATTGTATAGAAAATCTTAAATTTTTTTAACTTCGTATATATTAAGCTATGTAAAAATACTGATGTGTTACATAATATACAGAATGCTACAAAAAATTTTACACCTAAGAATTTATTATATGTTTTACAGCTCACTGCTCAGTCCTGTGTTCCTTGTTTTTGAATGCTGAAAAAACAGCTTGATTACTTTGTTGACTTTGTAACAGAATTAGAACATTTTTCATCCTGTTAAGGCAAGGAAAACATCCTAGCTCCACAGAATGCCTGTAGTTACTGCTGTTCTTAACTCTAATTAACAATGTATTAATACAGTGAGAACAGAAAGATTAAAATAGCTCCTCTGATTTACTGTTGAGTAGTTGATGACTTAAAGAAATACAGTAGTGCAAAGCTGATTACTTCATTAGCAAAGTTCACTCAACTTCAGGAAAGATGTGGTGCCCTGTGCATCTGAAAGAGGATTTATGTCCCTGATACCACTGATTAAAATAATCAGTCACTGAATTTAGCAATGTCACCATAGAGGTAATGCCTGTGTAGAAAGATCACAGGTAGTTATTTTTCATGTGTGAGGAGATGATTTAATAAAAAAAAATTAAGAGTTCCTAAGATTTACCTTATAACCAAAATTTCCATGGAAACTGATGGCATTTTGGCCAGTCACAAAAACATCTGTAGAGCAGTGACATTATAAAGTGTGAGAAGTTATGGTGAAAATGACATGATGACTTTGCTGGCTAACATATGCCTTAATTCTTTTAACAGAGGAGCAGGAAGAATCTATTTATAATCTGTACATCTCTGAAGTCAGAAATATCAGACTACGACTGGAGAGTTGTGAGGAGCGATTAATACGGCAGATCCGGACGCCCATGGAGAGGGATGATGTACATGAAAACGTGCTTAGGATCTCAGAGCAAGAGGTGAGCCTTTGAGAAAGTCTGTTTTACCTAGGAAAAGTTTAATTTGAAAAACAAATATATCCTGACTTTTGAGTATAAGCCAGGAAGGTTTGCAGTGTACCTTGAAAAGAGGGGTCAGATATTTAGCATGTGTTTGTGAGCAAAAAGATGCTGATCAATAGCAACTCCATTAGTTTCTCTTACTCCTATTACACATACATTTCTCTTCAATTTTTTCCAACGGTGTCATCATCAAAGAAGGAGGGCAGACCTGTACTCATAGTGATATGTAAAGTATATCAGGTTGATGTAGGATGAAAGCACTATCAATCACCTTTCATTTTACAGAAACTGAAGAAAGAACTGGATCGGCTCAAGGATGACTTGGGAGTCATCACAGATAAATGTGAAGAGTTTTTCAGTCAAGCTGCTGGTTCACCTTCAGTCCCTACTCTGCGCTCTGAGCTCAATGTTGTTATACAAAACATGAACCAAGTTTACTCCATGTCTTCCATTTTCATAGATAAGTATGTACTAGGCTGTCTTCCATCACACATGTTTTAGTTTACAGTTTTCTCTTAAATTAAAGCTATTAGTATGAATAATACTGATCAAGGAGAAGAGAGTTAACATTTTAACATTGTATAACCTGTGACAAGAAAAGGCTGAAAAACATGAATGTATTGAGTGTTGTGATCAAGGAGAAGGGAGTTAACATTTTAACATTGTATAAAGGGGTAACCTGTGACAAGAAAAGGCTGAAAAACATGAATGTGTTGAGTGTTGGTATTGATGCTTCAGTTAACAGGGGTTTGTTTTTCAGATTAAAAACTATCAATTTGGTGCTGACAAACACCCAAACAGCAGAATCATTAGTAAAACAATATGAAACTAAGTTGTGTGAAGAAGAAGCAGTAACAGCTGACAAAAACAATATTGAAAATCTTATGGGTACATTAAAGGTAAGAGCTGGCTGGTGCCTTTTCAAATAAAAAAAATAAGACAAAAGCTATCTCTTGTAACACCTGATTTCGTTATGCTACACTCTACAATGTGTCAAACATTGTCTTGTGTATTTAGTTTTAGGTGGTATTAGGATTGACATTTCAGGAAAAAATGGCAGCTTTGGAGCATTAGGATTTGGATAGGTTGAAAACATGTTCCTGCAGCTGTTGCAAAATGCGTTGAAGTATTTGAACTTGGAAAAGTGGCACTTGTTAATGCTGCAGTAAGATTTTCTTTGCTCTTCAGAAGGTAGCATATACTTTGGGTAACATAAACATGTATTTATGTTATGTAAATTTGACCACAATAATATTTTTGCTACGGCTTCAATGTTCTAATCAGGGTTTCTTAGGAAGTTTGGCAGATATATTTAAGAAATTGAAAGATTGAAGTTCAGCATTTTTTGTTTGCTGTATATAACTGATTTTGATACTACAAATTTTGAGTAATGCTTTTTTGCTAGATAGAATGATTGGCATCTGCCTGATAATTTTTTTGAAAGCTCTAGTTTCTAAGATGAGTGTGTTCATTTGATCTCTGTGTTTTGATCTATGTGTTGTGGGGATTGTTTTTACTTAGAATTATTTTGCAGTTTATTGCTTCAGACCCATTCTAGTGCCACTTGAGTATTTGAGTAAGCAGAAGTAATATATTAATTGAAATATTTCTATTGATTCATTTTTACAGCATACTAGTGTAAAATACTAATTTATAAAACAGTGTCATAATTTAGGCAACTTTATTTACACCTTTTTTTTACAATTCTTTTTTTACTCTCCTACTAGCAATGGAGATCTGAAGTAGATGAGAAAAGACAAACATTCCATGCCTTAGAGGATGAACTGCAGAAGGCAAAGATGATCAGTGATCAGATGTTTAAAATGCACAAGGAACGTGATCTTGACTTTGACTGGCATAAAGAAAAAGTTGATCAGTTGGCTGAGAGGTGGCAAAATGTTCATTCTCAAATTGAAAATAGGTTTGTATGACTTTTTATTATATTCTGTTCATGTTTTATACTTTTTAAAAAATTATTTCTGGGGAAAAACAATCAAATTAATGTTAAAACAAGTCTGAATAGTTTTATGAACTGTTTTTGGAATGTGCTGGGATGAAGACCTTTATTGTGCTGTTAATAACCTTGCCTTACTTTTCCACGGGAAGGGTCTGTGACTGTTAAGCTCTAAAAGATGAACAAGATACAGAAACTTACTAGTTACTGATACACAGTGGAGATAAATTGTCATTTTTCTTTTAAAAAAACCAAACCTACAGAAATGGCTGGCAGTCCTATGGAAATACCATCTGTTTCTCCACATAATTAGTTCTGATGGGCTAAATTGATGAGCTGTTCATCAGTTATGATTGGATTCACTTTAATTTGCTTTTAATTACTCAAGTGTTAAGTCTGGAAGTTCTTAGCTTCTGTGGACTTCTGTGATAATTTTTGGTGTAATAACTTTTTGGTGAAGTGCCTTTTATTTTTTAAAATATCCAATAGAGATAGTGCTCTAAATTCAGCCCTTTACTGTCAAGTTGATACTGAAAAATGTTGCTCAAGTGTACATGCCTGCGCAGATATGCAGATACAGCAGAACACACCTACCCATATTTCTGAAGATGTCCATACATGAAATTCCTGGAAATGCTTTTTTCTTCAGTCTCTACAGTCTTGGTTCCTGTATGTAAAGGAAGCAGAACTGTAGAGGCTGAAGAAAAAAGTATGGGCAAGTGTTGAGGAACTCTGTATTGTGCAGTCTGAGCTTATTTCCTCTGAAATGTACTTTAGTTTATCATTGTAGGTAGCCCGAAAAAGAACATTGAAGATGGTGATGTTGATGTAAAAATCACACAACAACCCATTCCACTTTTGTCCTCCTTTTCTAAGGGGTGAATATACATTCAGGTGCAATATTGAAGTTATTCACTTGTAATTAACTAGTTTAGTTGTGTCTGTTTAACATTGCTGGAAGTCAGAAAGAAGATGGAAAAAAGGTCACTAATTTAAAGCTGCTTGCACAATAGCTGGCTTAGCTGATTTTTTGTCAATTGTTAGTGTGACATAATTTAAATGATTAAACAGTAGTTTTATGAGGTACTGAAGTGTTCATATTTCTTCAAGAGAGTAAGCATGAACCACATGCTCTCCTGCCAGGACTGTATCCTGAACAGAATATGCTGAAAAATGACTGCTAATACATAGTGGCTTCTGGTGTAAACAGGACAGATTGTGGTAGCTGCAGTACAGAGTTGTAAACAAGCTGCTTTCTGCAAATATTATCTCTGCTTGTTCTTACCAGCTCGACACTGATAATCATTATACAAAACGTATGTACAAATATTGGCTGCAGTTATCATGATCCTTTCTCTTTTTCATGGTTATTAGCTTTAAAACATGCTTAAGTATGAAACCTGAGCAAAAAAAAAATTCCTTTGCTTGCTATTTTTAATCTTCTTTTGGCATCTTAAGAACAGCACTACAGCAATTTAAAGTATTCATTCCAAGTTGAACTGGAAAAGGTTGTATATTTCTGTTTATTCTGGAGTCTTGAGTGGTCATATTTATATGATCTTTTAAGTAGAATCATACACTATCCTGAGTTAGAAGGAACCCACAAGGATCATTGAGTCTAACTCCTGGCTCTGCACAGAGCAACCACCAAAATCACACCAGGACAACAAGTAACAGTATAAGGATCATGAAAGAAAAACTGTCAGTATCTCCCTCAGTATGGAAATTTAAAGAAATACACAGACCTCTCTTTTTAGGTCAAAACCATGATTTCAAATTAGATGTATAGTTCAATTACTTTTGCACATTAGCATATTTACAGTCTTCAGTTTTAGTGTAACTCCTGCTGTTTTGTGGGAAGCATGGAGGCTATGGTGAGCCACTACCTGACTCCAGCATGGCAGTCTCCTTCTTGATTCATAGGTCACATTTTAAATACTCTCACTTCTTGTAACAGAGCTGATTGCTGTAGCAGAGCCCTCCCTCTTTCCTGGGGTTTCCAGTGCTCCTGGAGTTTCAAGCAGTCAAACACTCTAATGGGGGATATATAGAGTTTCTTGCATAGTAGGATCTCTCCTGTATGTCCTTTATGACAAACAGAAAGAGTTCATTAAACTGGGAGCCCTAGTTTTTGAGAAGTGAATTTGCTGTTTAATTAGTGTTATACCAGTATGTTTGCTTTGTGAACTGTAGCAGAGGTAAGGCATTTGAAGTCTTTAAAGCTGTATTTGCCTTAGTGTCGTATTATTTGTCTTTAATAATAATCTTCTCCCCTTTGATTTATCTTCTAAAATAAAATCAGGTTGCGTGACTTAGAGGGTATTAATAAATCTCTGAAGTATTATAAAGATACGTACAATTCTTTGGACACTTGGATTCAACAAGTGGAAGATACTCAGCGAAAGATTCAAGAAATACATCCTGAAAATAGTAAAGCATTGGCTAAGCAATTGAACCAACACAAGGTATGAAATGGATGTCATTGTGGTAAACCACTGTGGTAAGCACTGACCAAGGAATTACAGTGTCAGTGATCTCAATATTATTTATTAATATGAGTGGCTTATATCCATTAGCCCGTACTGTAAAGTTCCAAATAATCACCAGATTTTAGGATTTTGTGTTTCTAGTGCAGCCGTGAATATATGACAGTTGTTACTGTTTTATAGACCAGATTTTTTGGTCCTCGAGTGTGCAAGAACATCAAAACCTTAAAATTTCTGGGCTTGCCTTACCACATAATTTCATATTCAGTGCTGCTTTTTTTATTTATGGATGTAGAAATATTTTTATGGAAGCAGAGCTAAAATCAACATCTGTCTCCTGCAAGAAGGAAATGCAGTATAAATAGACAGGATAATAAATTATATGCATGAAATTATATATTCCTGATTTTATTTTAAGTTCATTCACCAGCTATTGACTTGGCAGATTTTTTCACTACTTCTGTACTGTAAATCTGATAAATGTGAGGGCATAGGCTTGAGCATATTTACTTGTGACACATATGGAGACATAGATAGATAAAGTAGATGTTAACATCTCTTTATGTTAGATAATGTTTGATAAAGTACACATGTTAATTATAATTGTAATAAAAATAACTTTTTAAGATGAAAATATACATTCATATTTTATAGATGCTGGTTTCTGAAATTGAAATGAAACAAAGCAAAATAGATGAATGCCAGAAATATTCAGAACAATACTCAGCTGCTGTGAAGGTAACAATAACATTACGCTTATAGTCCTATCTTTTAGTGTCAGTATCATGTGTAATGCCAATGATTTTGTGTATTTTCTCTTGTACAGGACTATGAGTTGCAGACCATGACCTACAGAGCTATGGTTGACTCCCAACAAAAATCTCCAGTAAAGCGCCGAAGAATTCAAAGCTCATCAGACTTCATTATTCAAGAGGTAAATGGGTTTCTTATGACAGGAAAGTGTGAGTCTTTGCTTAAAACAGAGTAAAAAAAAAATCTGTTTTGGATTTATTAATGATTAAATATGGTAATCCAAGAAAGACTGGGTTTTTTTTCTATAGATACACAATATAACAAATATTCTTTTGCTCCTTATGCTGCATTTTGGTAGAAAGACTGTATAATGCAGCTGACTTTTTTTTAAGTCACCCAAATTATAAAAAGCTGTATGAGAACTGTGCTTCAGTAAAACTGTTTAGAACTACCTCTGGACTGGATCTTGATCACAGTAAATAAGAAGTTCATCTTGACCACAGTAAAACCTACTAGATCTGTACACTTTAATAGATTCTAAGGCAAGTCAGCCTCATTTGGGTGAGAAAGATAAATCTGTCTCCCTGCTACCTGTTAGAGAGAGGAACAGTGACAAGCATGGTTTTCTCATCTTGAAACCTTTTCTTCCAGGGGGAAGAATCAAGTGATTGTAAAGTCAAAACATTGTCTTCTGTTTCTTCTTCTTAAGGATCTGCTCACAGATCCTTAGGGTATATTTGTTCAAGTGCACCTTGTTGACAGCATCAAATTTTGGAATCAAAATTGGAACTTTGAATTCTACAATCATGATTTTGAAACCAAAATCAGGATAGGTTCTAGAGCAGTGTCTATTACTCCTTTTAAGCTTAGTGGGAGTGTTTACCTCTATGACACCTACCCTCCCCCTTTGTTTCTCTACAGTTCATGGATCTACGGACTCGGTACACTGCCTTAGTGACCTTGATGACCCAGTACATTAAGTTTGCAGGTGATTCTTTGAAGAGACTGGAAGAGGAAGAGGTACGTCATTCTCTGGCAGTCAACCAAGCAAAAAGAATGTCTAGGCAAACAAAGAGCAATATACCTGTTGGAATACTTAACAAAGTTACTAGCAGATGTGGAAAACTAAATTTTCTTATGTGGTGCACATTGTACAGGAAAGTAGTGTAACATTGTTATCATTCAGGTAAGCAAAGTCCTGTACCATCCATACATTCTACCAGTTCTTCCACCTAGAAAGATTATATGTTTTGTTGAATTCTGATGAAGATGTAGTTTAAATTGAAATACTAATACTTTCAATTTTAATATCCTAGGGCTTGATCTTTTGGATAAAAGCAGACATTAAGAAGGCTATTTATACATATTTTTAATATTCCAAAGTGTACATTCTGGTCCACTTAACAACCAACAAGTTCTTTCAACAGGGAGATGAGGTGCACTCTTGACTAATTTCTGAAGTTAATTCGATCTGTTCAGTTTTTTTCTTTCCGTCTGCCTTTCTACTGTATTGATTCCTTGGGGTCAAACAGCATTTCATTTATGCTTAGAATTGGATCTTACTAGCAAGAGTAGGTTATTGAAATTAGGCAGACAAATTACTCAAAATACATGCTTGCTGCAAAGCAAACCTTCCAAAAAATTAGATAGAAAAAACCCCCCAACCTTCTAAATTTTTTACTTTCTTTTGAAAAGTGTCTCTCAGAAAGAGATTATTTCATCATTCTTAAGGACTACATTGTTTTAGTATAAATTGGATAAAATTGGAGAATACTACCATGTGGGTATAAATTTTATTATTATTGTTAAAAGTAAAAAACAGGTCTTAAATGAATGTTACATAATTCTGGTGCTGATTTTGTCTTTATTGGTTTTTCTTGCTATTGAATACCTCTGAACCAACACTAACAACAGCATGTATCTTTGGGCATCATCAAGTGGTGGAGCAAACTGATGGAAATACATAATGTTTGTTGATATGTAGCTGTTATAACTGAGGATTTAGTATGCCTAATAATGAAATGGCATCAAAGATAAAAAGTCAGTCAAGAACAAGGATCAAGAAATCCATGAATGTCAATAAGCTTCATGTTCTTCAAGAACAAGTGGAATCTTTCAAAATGTTTAGAGTATCAGTCTGCTCTGAGTCTCCAGGATTGTTTGTTTTTTTTTAAATCAAGTACCCCTCCATCTTCCTTCCTCCTCTACCACCTGTAAGCTTTCTAAATCTTTGGTAGATAAAGACATCTTTCTTTGAAGATAACCTAAACAGATTTCCAGTTTCAAAAGAATATAATGGGTTTTTTGTTTTTTTTTTTTTAAATCAGGGTAGCAAATCAGAAAAAGAATAATCTTTTTCAAAAGAGGAATGAGGGGGTTTTTTTCTTCAGGAAAGAAAAATTCTTCACAGACCTCCAAAGTCTGTGATTCTTCCAAGATTTTATTTTATGCCACTCTTTCTTCCTAACTCTCAGTAATGGCATTAAGAAAACAGAGAATAAGGGAAAAATAAGATACTTTCCATCATGTCTCAGTTTAATCCATGTGCTGTCATGCTCAGAGTTTACCAGAAGAGAGTCAACTCCAACAACCTGTGAAGTCAGCTGAAGTCTTTCAACATCTGGGATATAATGAAGATCTTGAATTGAGAGAAGAAAAGAAATCTAATGAAAGCATGATGGATGTGGAATATTTGCAAAACCAGAACTCTTCCAGTAAACCTGAATACCCAGAAAATAAACTGGAAAGGAACACAAGAAAATTAAATGTAGAGAGATATGATAAAATTGAAACTTTTAAACAACTTCTAAATGTCAGTGGTCAAGAAAGCAGCATTATTGGCAACAGAGACAGTAAGCTACATAGAGAACGGGAGAGTTTAATGGGTTTTGGTAACCAAAGTAAAGAAGAAAAAAATGGCAGAAAAGATTGTTTTGTATCAACTGAAATCTGTGTGAGTCTGAACAATGATCCTGGTGAAATGTTAAATGAACAAATTGCTAATGGAGAGAGACAGAAAACAGAGGGGAAATCAAAGAAGTTGCCTAAAGTGGAAATGATACACAAAACCACAGGAAGAAAAAATTCAAGAAGGACAGGGAGTGATGTTTCAACAAAGGAAGAATGTGAGATGCAATCAGAAACTGATTTTGAGCTAACAACAAAGAAAGCTCAAGTAACTCCAAAAACTGCAGAGCAGGCCCTGGGTATCAACCCTTACAACCAGCAACATTTTTCACAGAGAACTCATTTTCAATGCCAGTGTAAAGAGCATTGCTTTACAGAAAGCAATAGCCATAATACTTTAAAATCTGAAGATGGAGAGTTTCAAGTGTGTGGTGAAAAAGGTGATTCTCTTTCACGTGCAACAGATGCAACACCTTTAGAGAAAGTTGCGTCCTCTTTCAGAGAGCTGGCAGTGCACAATGGAAGTGAGAAAACAAAGTTACATTTGCAGTGTATGAGCAATCCAGGTGCTTATTGCAGTATTGAAAGGAATATTGACAAACTGCAGGAAGCATCTCTGGATAAAGATTACTTCCTAGTAGAAAATGAAATCCTAGAAAAATCAAATTTAAACTCAGATAAAGCCGAGAATACAGAGCAAGAAATTTTGGCTCTTTCTTCAGGAAATATTTCAGAGAGTCACTGTGCAGCAAAAGTCTCTGAATCCTATCCAGTAGATTTTCAAGTATCACCACTGCAGAATGATCAACATTTAGGTACAAAATTGTTAGGAAATGCTGGTGATTTAAATGAAAACTCAGGAACTTTTTCTGGAGGAGAGGATTATTTTCCATTATTGGAACATGAATTAACAAAAAAGCTTTTAAGTCACTATGAGAAAGTAAGTGTGAAGAAAATACCACTGGGTAACACTTACGGTTTGGACAGCATAAATATAAGTGAGAAGAAGCAGAGTGGAGAAGACAGGCTAGAACAGGGTCAGAAATGCAAAGATTTATTGCTAGTTTCAGAGGTAGACAGTAGAGATGAGGGTAATAGTACAAAGGTCCCTGGAAAAACCACTGAACTCCAGAAAATATTTGGTGACAAAGTAGGCATAAAAGCCTCATTTGAAAAAAAAGAAAAGCAAAAAAAGAGAGAGAAAGATAATGAAGAGAAAAGGAGCACAACTATTGTTAAGGTACCAGAGTCTTTATGCAATGCAAATGAAAGAGTTAATCTAAGAATGATTCTAAATCAATGCAAATCAACATTTGAATCACAAAATATGTCAAGGTCAAGTGATTTAAGATTGATTGAACATAATTTAAACAATGAATATGCTAATCATGTATCAATTACTGTACATTTTGAGATGCTTAAGATTTTTAAGTTCTTAGAAATTAACCTTTATGTTTATTTTATGTTAATATTTGCCATCCTTTTCTCCACCCAGCTGATGCTCAGCATGTTGACTACAAAAATGAAATCTAAGAAGATGCAGTTTGTTACTGTATCTATATTTTTAGGTCTCTTTTCCAAGCATAATACATTAGATTTTTGTGTTTATGTGAGCGTAAAAGATCTTATAACAAATCAATTTACATACTTTGTTTCTATTGGGGACTGTTCAAAATCATAATTCAGGGAAATATAGAGAGGAACTGAAGAAGCTGCCTTTGCATTAGCCTTTTAAGAAAGGTCTCAGATATCATATGAAAAATCAAGTAAATCTGGTAAATTTTAAGTAACCCAATGGCTTGTTTGAAAACGTTGCTGTTGTTACCCTTCATGCCCTGTTTGGTCATAGGAATATAGGTGTGTTCTTACTTCATGTTAGCTCACATTTGGTAACTTAGCCCACAACAGTGCTAATGAAGACAAGGTATGTATAGTTTCAACCATATTATTACTGGTGATTACACTTCTTGCTTAAAAGACTTGCTCTGGATCTGCCAATATATGGAGACTACCAGCCAACTGGTTTTCATTAGGCTTTTCCGAATTACCATGTTTACACTTCTGTGTCTACACTGCAGAGCAGCTGTGCTCTTACTAGTCCCCAGCTGGGTCAGTGGGGGCACTGGGACTGGGGAGCACACCATGGAGCACAGATGTACAGGGGTTTGGATACTGCTCTTTCTGGAGCTGCTGCATCTTGGCTCTAAGATACTGTTTCTTTTCTTGGAGGAGATTTCAATACTTTTCTTGTGTCATTTGTGCTTGCAAGCTTAAATCCTTGTTCCAGCTTCTGCTGAACTGGTTGAGAAATGGTAGGCCACTTTCTCCCTGTGAGTTCTTGCACACTGTATTTGGGTCATTGTTTGCTCTGCCTATTTGTTTGGAGAGACAGCCAAAGTGAGCTGTTTGGTGCTGCTTTCTGCTAAGAGGCATCTGACTGTAGTGAGAAGCTTCAGGATTTCTTCGCTTTGTGGATGTCTTTGTCAAGGGTTTCATATTTGGCTAATGGTAACTTCCTGAAGCCTTCAAGAGGTGATGGTGGTGGGAACTGCTCATCCTGCTTATTGGACATACCATGTATGCATGAGTAAGTATTTTCCCTTCTGCTTTTCTAAGAGCCTAATACATTCCATATGCTGTATTACAAAAAGTGCATTCCAACTTATCTTATTCTTTTACAGATTTTAAAGAGTAAGGAAGCATCTGCACGTCAGGCGTATTCAGATCTAATGGCAAAGCAAAATAGCACAGCTGATGAGAATAAAAAACTCATGGGAAAGGTAAAAACACTTGAGGAGATGTTGGAGAATATGAAGAAACAAAAAAACCAAGTGGAACAGGAGCTCCCTAAAGTGAGAGAAGCTGCAGAAAAAGAGCGGAAGAAGCAGCAAAAGGAGATGGAAGAGATCTGTCTTCAGAAGACCAAAGCTGAGCAAGAGGCAAAGCAGTGTCGTATAGATCTAGAAAGCATTGAGAGAGAGAAAGCAGATGCAGAACAGGAGCTGGAATGTGTAAGGCAGTTCATTTTTCAGGCAGAGACTCAAAGAAGTATATTGGAAGAAAACCTCCGTGCTTTTCGAAATCAAATAGAAGAAAGCACCTTTACCAGAAGAAACCTTGAAGAGCTTCTAAGAAGAAAAGATACTAATCTTCATGATTTAGAGAAACAAAAAAAAACATTGATGCAGGAACTGAAGAAAAAAACAGATGGAGAAGAGAAACTTATGAAGCTCATCAAGCAAATGGAACAAGATCTTGACTTTAAAGGGAACCTATCAGAAATAAAACTCCAAGAAAGAGAAACAACTGAATCCAGAAAGAAGGTTGTTGAAGGCACATACTCTGTAACTAGAGAAACTTCCCTGCCAACTTTCACAGCTGGGCAAGGCAGCCAGTGTAGGATTGATTCTGAAATTACAAGTTTCCAGAGGAAACTAGAAGCCAAAAAAGTAGAAGAGCTTAAACAAAAGATAGATGAGTTGACCCTTGCTAACAAAAAAGCTGATAAAACTATTAAAGACCTGAAATATGAACTGAATGAAATAGAGCTTCAAAAATCATCAACAGAAGAAAAGTCTCGTTTATTAAAAGAAAAACTAGATAAAGTCAACAGTGAACTTAAATGCCTAAAAATTAAGTTGGAGGAAAAAGACCAAGTAGAGCAGGGATATTTGCAGCAGTTGAAAGAACTGGACAGGCAGTTACAGAGAACCACAGGTAAAGCTGAAGAGGTGATGCAAGAAAATATGGAACTTAAAAAACTTAAGATGAACTATCAGGAGGACCTGAAGTCTCTTCAGCAAGAAAAGACACAGCTAAAAAGAGAAATAGAGGAATTAACCAGATCACAGACAAAAACTGAAATCACTATCAAAAATTTAAATTCACAAATCACTTCCCTTCAAAAAGAGAAGCTGGCAGCTGAACACAGAACACAGTCATGTAAAGGAGAAGCAAATAATCTTCAAGACCAATATAAGAAAATTAAAGAACAGTTGCTTCAAAAAACGAAAGTAGAGAAAGAAAACCAGCATGAAATTCAGATGCTGAAGAATGAATTAACCAAAAGCAATCAGGTGTCGGAAACATTGAAAAAACAGATAGAAGACCTTAATAAATGGAACACTGAAACAAAACTACTGATGAAGCAAATTCAATCTGAATCAGAGAAGATGACTTTGGAAAAAGAAAATATTCAGAGGAAAAACGATTCTTTGAAAGCTCTAGCAGATGGTTTCAAAGAACAATTGCGCACAACAAATGAACAATTGCACAAACAAACAATAATTGAGCAAGAATTCATATGTAAAATCAAAAGCCTAGAAGTTGATCTTGCAAAAACAAAAGACTTAGCTAGTGACTATAAACAAAAATGTGATAAACAAAATGCTTCCACCCTTAGCTTTGACCGGGAGGTTAAAAATTTAAATGCTCAGATGAATGCTCTAACTGTGGAAAAGAGAATGAGTGAGCAGAAGATGGCACTACAGCAAGCTCATATACAAGAACTAAGCAGCAAATTAAAAAAATTGCAGGATGAACTCCATCAGAAGACTCTGGATGAACAGATGGCACGCAAGAAGATGATTCTATTTCAGGAAGAATCTATTAAGTTTAAACACTCTGCAGAGGAATTCAGGAAAAAAGTTGAAAAATTACTGGAATCCCATAGCATCACAGAAAAGGACATATCTGGTATAAAACTAGAATGTGTTGCTCTTCAGCAGGAAAAGCATATGGCTGAGGAAAACATCATGTTGTACAAGAGGCAAATGGAAGATCTGCAAGAAAGGCTCAAAAAATGTCATGAACAACTACAGCAAGGGAAGCAGGCTGAGATGGACTATCACCAGAAGTGCAGGAAACTCGAGGAAGAATTGGAAGCGCAGAAGCGCATGGTTGAGAGCTTGAAACAGAAGATGGAGCTGCAGATCAGGGAGAGTGAACATAGGTTTCTTTCATTTCAGAATGAAGTTCAGCAAAATAATAAACTCCAAGATTCAGGATTTAAATTGAGCTGTGAGAGAAGAGGGAATGACTTCAATTACCTGAGTGAGACTGCAGCTAAAGAATTTGAACAGCTTCCTCCACGTACCTCACCTATGTTAAGGCAGAAACAGGAAAGATCAGGTTTTAAATCTGATCAAATAGAAGAAAATACATTGTACGTGAGTGCTGATGACACAATGCCAAGAGAGGTGCAGTTTCAGATGTCAAGCATAAACCAATCATTAGAAGATTCAAGTTCCCAGTCTTTTACGGAGTTTGTTTCACAGACGAGTACACAGTTCCAGATAACTTTTGATAAACCAAGCCAAATCTCTGGAACATCTGAAAGGGACACACTGAGAAACAGGAGCCTACACAGTTCCAGACAAACCATGAGACATGGAGAAGACACAAAACATGAATTAGGATTGGTAAAACTGCATCCCTTGGAGGTACAAACTACATCTTGTGAGGGTTTGTCTTCCTAACAGTGCCTTTTACTAGTTCATTTGGTTGGTTGGTTTTGGTTATGCTTTATTACTATTCTGTGTAGTATTATGTTCCTGTCTTGGTGAAGGGAACCACTTCTGTCTTACTTAACACAAAAAGCTTTATATTAGACCTTACTACCAGGTTTGTTAATGTCTAAGAAAGATTATTTTTAAAATCTGTATTGAAAATAGGAACTCACATACTCTGTTCTATCTTTATTGGCCAAAGTTTTGATTAACAGCAGTAAGCTCATATAGTTACAAACAACAGTTACTGATGTTTAGTCTAGTCATATTCCTGTTATTGAATAAATATTTGAAATGGCAAATGCACTTCAAAACTCAAGCTGTTTATATCTCTGCTCGCCAATCCTAGTAGCAGTTCTCCTTTCTGACTTGCATTCAAGTTCTTTCTTTGGTTTCTCTGGTGGTGGATTTAGGAGTGAATTATGTGTACAGCATAGTCTGCAGTTGTATTTCTCACTGTGTCAAAAACTTCCTATTTACAGATAGTGAAGAACAAGCACTATGACATGCATGTTGAAGTCACAACATTAAACCAAGAAAATGACAAGACTTTTGGTAATGAAGAGAGAATGTTTCAGGGATACAAAACTTCAGAAGGGTTTAGGAAAGAAGACTTTGCAAAGATGAGCTCTTTCTTAGGAGAAGAGGTTTTGAGAACTGTTGATGATGCTACTCAGCTGGAATATTTTACAGAGGAATATGATGCTATTAAATTTCAAGGTCTCCGACAAGATGTAACTGCCAGGCAGTTGACTGAAGTTAAACTTTTAGACAGGCTCACTGTTGAGCAGCTCATTTCAGGGCAGAAGACTGTTGATGAGGTTCAGAAAAGTCTTGAAAAATTTTTAACTAAACCTACAGCTATAGCTGGGCTGTACCTTGAATCCAGCAAAGAGGTACTCTCTTTTGCTTTAGCAGCAAAGAGAAAAATAATGGGAAAAGCACTGGCCTTAGCATTTTTAGAGGCCCAAGCAGCTACTGGTTTCATTATTGAGCCCACAACAGGTCAGAAATTCTCTGTTGATGATTCAGTTGTTAGAGGGCTTGCAGATAGTGAATTCAAGAGCAGACTGCTTGAGGCAGAGAAAGCTGTTCTGGGTTATTGCTGTTCTGGCAAAGTGCTGTCAGTATTTCAGGCTGTGGAAGCTCAACTTTTAGAAAGACAAAAAGGTAAAAATATCCTTGAGGCTCAAATTGCTTGTGGGGGGGTTATTGATCCTGTAAGAAGTGTTCGTGTACCTCCAGAAGCTGCTGTGCAACTTGGCTTGCTTAATAACACAATTTTAAAATTTTTGCATGAACCTTCAAGTAATGCAAAATGTTTTCACAATCCAAATAACAGGAAAGCTATGTACTACTGTGATTTGCTGAAAATGTGTTTGTTCAGTGTAAGCAGTAAATGCTTTCTGCTTCCAGTTGGCGAAAGGAAAATAAGCAGCCCATCAGCAGAGAAAAGTCATAAAACTTCTGTAATAAATGTTGAAACAGGAACTGAAATGACTTCATATGATGCTTATAAAAAAAGTTACATTGATAAAGCTACATATCTTGAGCTTTCGAAACAGGAATTTGATTGGAAGGAGTCTACGTGTTTTGACTCTGATGGAAATTCTTTTCTTTTGCTTACAGATCTTAAAACGGGTGTGCAGTTTAATATTGAGGAGGCCTTAAATCAGGGTAGAATTGACAGAGCATTAGTCAACAAATATAAGGAGGGCCTCATCACAGTTAATGAGTTTGGTGATATTTTACTTGGCAGTTCACAGCCAAATAAAGACTTAAACAGTCCTATTGCAGGGTTCTGGCTTTCTGAAACCAATGAAAGAATTCCAGTCTTGAAAGCCTCACGCAAAAATTTGGTAGACAGAGTTACTGCCCTCCGATGTCTTGAAGCTCAGGTTAGTACAGGAGGTGTAATTGATCCATTTACAGGGAAAAAGTACAGTGTTTCAGAGGCTTTGCAAAGGGAGTTAATTGATGATGGTTGTGCTAAGCAAATCCAGCAGTGTGAACTGATCTTTACTGGCATCATTCATCCTGTAAGGAACACTGTTATGTCAGCTGTTGAAGCTGTGCATTTAAGTGCCATAGACAAAGAAATGGGCATGCGCTGCCTGGAGTATCAGTACTTGACTGGTGGCTTGATAGATCCAAAGTCTCACTCCAGATTAACAATGGAAGATGCAATTAAGAATGGTATTATTGATGCTATCACAGCTACAAAGATGAAGGACGAAAAATCGCACAGTAAGGTTTTAACATGCCCCAAAACTAAGAAGAAGATAACCTACAAAGAAGCTTTAGATAGAGCTGTTTTTGATTGCCACACTGGGCTGCGGTTGTTAGAAGCAGCTCAGCCCATGAAAACAGGAATTTCCAGTCTTTACTATAATTCATAGTGGACAAAAGATATTAATACTAGTTTTGGGCTCTGTGTTAAAATCTGTTAAAGTTAGGGAAAATATCTGTGATGGCCTTTATGGAAAATCATAAGTGGTGTTTTCTAGCATTGATTAGTTGCTGTAAAACTAATTGCTATGAACAACTAATTAGTTTAGTCTTTACCTGAAGACCTTGTCTGTCATTACTTTACATGTAGGTAGTGTAAATGAGAAATTATAATGAAATTGATGGAGTTCAAAGTGGGTAGATTTCGGTGAGACAAGAATCATATTCCTACAATAAGGTGAGAGAGAGGGGATTGACCATTTTGTGAGTGAACACAGTGTAGTATTTCATATGACCCGTTACTTAAATTAAAATTACAAAGCAGTCTGCAGATACCATTTGTTTTACAAGAGTGGCAATAAAATATACAAGAATTAAATCTGCAATGCAGTAAGCACACATGCATCAGTACTTTTTCTCACACTGATATTTCATTAATTTTAAGGGGCTGTTTACACCAGAAAGTTGTGTTTCCTGTCCTGATTTTTCTCTTATTTCATAGTATTTTTTTCTTAGAACTGTTTCCTGCTCTAATAGACAAATGAATTCCAATTACATATCAAATTTTTAAAAATTCCATTGAAATAAAATGTTTTCATTTTTACTTATGGTACATGGAAGGGCTTAAGCAGGTTTTCTCAGTATTGATAAATGTCCACCTATCAGATTGCACTTGTATGAAAAGGGGTATGTTTTGCTGTGCAGAAAAAGATTAAATGTCTAAGTATTTTACTTTTATTTTTTATTGTTTCTGTAGACATAAAAGCAATGTATTTTTCCTAATTGTAATTTGGTAATCCATGTGCATAATGTGCAAAATACTGTTATGCTATACTGGTTGTACATATCCTTACCTGAGGGTAATGCAAAGGCAGCAATTCAAAGATACTTTATATACAAATGCTTTTTAGATTTTATCTGCTGAGTAGTGGCTGGGAAGCTATGCTTTTTCTTGCTATCAATCATTTTATAATGATTGTATGTGTGTATGAATAAGCACATTTATCATAATTAAAAATCACTTGAGGTATTCTTTTGTTATTGTTTATAATTATGTGGCATTTTTGTTCCAACATCAAAGTGTCATAGTAATGCATGTGGTAGTAAATAAAAAAGAAATTATTTAATGTTTATGTGGTGATAATAATAGCATTGTGATAGAATTGTGATTCTATACACATTAATGTTACATATTTCAACAATTTGCATTTACGTGTTTCCTTACAATTCATGGCACTCATCAGAAATCAATGGAAGAGGAAAAGAAGGAACATGTTGAGAAAGCTGGGGATTTACTGAAATGGGTGTCAAACCTCAGCAAGACACTCAGTAAAGAAGAAGGAGAAAAGGCTGAAAAGACAGATTTACCTAAGCAGCAGGTACACAGATGTCTTTTGATAAAGCACCACTTCCTCTTTTTAGGTTTTTACATTGATTAAAATGCCAAAATAATCCATAAATACATTTTTCCCCCTATAAATCACCACCCACATTTTCCACAGAACATAATTCACATTTGGTTGTGAGTAGAGAGTTGGGTAAATAAACATCAATGTTTAGGGATACAAGCATGTTACTCCCACTGCTTTTTCCAGACCTACCATGTGACATGTTCTGACACTGCAAAATATCAGTTTAGAGAAACTTGACCCTGCACACCATATGTCAGCCTTTGTAGAGGGAGAGTGCATCCTATCAGGATGGCATTTTGGGCACCAGGAAGGAGAAAGTTGGTAGGAGGGGCCTGAGGGCCAAGTTTCTATTTATTTGCTTTTGAAAAATTAATCTGAGTGGTCCTCTTAAGGTATAGTCAAAACTGCTGTCCTAGGAAATACAGCAGATGTTGGCTGAGGCCTCTCTGTTATCACACTAGTCCAGATGCTGTTGGAGTGGCCCATCTTGTTGCCTTTGTATTTAACAGGACATTGTCACTGTGTGCAGTTGTGTCTCAGACCATAAATTTCCATCTGTGAAGTTTCATGTCCTTTCTAGGGCCTTCTCTGCTGGGCTTGCCCCATGAAATAGATTAGTTACACCTAAAAAGTTTCAGTAGGTGAAGGCTTACCTGCGCACTGAGCAGCAGAGGGACAGAGCAGTGTCTTGTCCACGTCCCTCAGTACACTGCTGGATCTGTCATCATGCAAACATGATTTTGGTCCTCTTGGCATTCTGTTCCTATGTTTTTATTTTGGTGATGCTTTCTGGTGCCAGAGCCACTGGACCAGCATGTGCCTAAGTCCAGCTTGCTGTTGGGAAGTGGCAGTTCTGATGACCACTGTTCTGGCATGTAGCTTGTTCAAAGAGGACCAGTGCTAGCTCTGAGTTTGTCCCTATATCTACAGGAGGAATCAAGCTTGCACTGATTTGAACATATTGATTGGTAAATTGCTAGTAGTTAAAATCAGGATTTGCAAAAGCATTCAATGTTGGTCCTCTTCTGCCCTTGTTAATGACTGCACTGCAAACCTTTATCAGTGCTGGGCCAGCTCTCAACTCCTTATATCTCAGGATATCAAGGATATCTCAGCTTACCACAGCAACTGTGGGTATCATCTCCTCTGTCCAGCCTGAGCCTCCAGTGAGTAACTTGTGAGTTGGCTGTTTGGGCTTCCTGTGGGAGATGGGTGTTTGCTGAGTGTCTTTGCTGCCCTTCAGAAATGGCCTGGTGAGGTGGCTGCACCTTTCAGAGGTGCCTGGGTTTGTGTCTCCACTGAATAGCAATGATGGCTTGATAAGTTGTGTAGAAATATGTAGAAACTAGTGATTTCATAGCTAAATATATTGTCAGCTGAAATACATTTCACACAGGATAGGGGTTGCTGTGGAGTGTAGCCAGGTACTGGGAAGAAAAAGCTATGCCAGTAGTGACAGGGTGCACACAGCAGCCACAGTGACACTGGTTCCCTGAGTAAAGTGGCTTTTGTGATCCCATCTGCTGCTTCAGCCTGCTCACCTCATCTTCTTGCATAGTGCATCCAGTGGTTCTCTTAGTTCCTGTGCAAGCAGTACAAGTGATGAGATTGTGGCTTGCTGGTGGTCATTGCAAAGGGAGACTTTTTGGGCCCTTTGGTACAATGCAGACAAGGGCAGGTTGGTTGTGTCCAGACCCAGGAGAATGAAAGGCCCAAGCACTTTGCTTGAGAACTAGCACCTATGTTGAAAGCATCTCCAGCTTGCAGAACTCCCTTTTGATAATTTGCCTTTGAGTGCTTTTCTTTGAAGAGACTGCAGGGAGATTCTCAGGAAAGTTAGAAGATGAAATTCCCACAAGTTCCTCTACCAGAACAAGTCCTTCAGTGGGGATGGCACAGAACTGATAGTGTGGAGAACATTAATTAATAATTCATTTTTTCCTAGTGTCTTATATTGCATTTGTCCCTATTATTGAATTTCATGAAGGCTTGTGGTCTTCTGATATATTTTTTCAAAAATTTGTTATCTCTCATTTTGATAAGCAACTTGAACATGAGTATCATACACAACCTTTATAAAGCTGCTATAAACTGTGCCAACTCTAAGTGATTTTAAATGATTGCTTAATTTCCCATCAAATAGCATTTTGAAATATTGTATTTGTTTTGCCCAATAGTTTTCTAAAAACAGCTTGATTAATCAAAAGACATATAACAATTACTTACTCATATGTAAATGATGCAATTACGATAAATAATATTGCTCCACCGATAGCCAGAATTTTTTAAAAAATCAAGCTCTTTTATTATCGAGATTAGTCCCAGATATAAATAAGGTTTTGTTTGTTTGTTTTGTTTGTTTATGTACATTATTAAGTCTTGAACACAGGTTATTTATTTTTCAGATTTCCCTTCATGAAATGTCAACCAAGAAGGAACAAATAGCTGAAGCTCTGCAGACTACGCAGTCATTTTTAGCTAAGCACAGTGACAAGTATGCCATTTTTTATTTTTCAAATAATGTAAATTAATTGAATCAATACATACTGTTTTCTAAGAAAGAAATAATATCCTTATAGATTTAATTGCATGTCACATACAGTTTGGGAGTTTTTTATCTTCTCATTTGGTGAAGCTTGATGCAATTTTGTTAATTTCAAGAATTTGATTTGGTTTGTATACCTCTGGGCTTCTTAAAATTATTAGATATTTAAAATTTCATTTGAAATCAAAATAATTAACAAGTTAGTAGTAAATTAATACTTGAACTCCCTATGACAAGATTATTTCATCCGTGTCTGAAAACAGAGATTTAAAGTTACTAAATTGCTGAGGTATCTCATGACCATGACTCCTTGATGGTTATGTTACCTGTTTTGCCTGGCAATTAGTAAACAAAGGCCCATGCAAAGGTTAAATGCTTCTTTTCCTGAATAACTGCAATCAGGTTGTAGCTTTTTTGAACATCTTTGTAATTAAGCTGTATTTTTTCCAGGCTACTTGTACTAATTTGTGCTCCTCATTTTTAAGTAGGCAGATCACTCCCAACAAGTTACAAATTACCCAGAGATCTCCTCCTTCAATTTTTTTTTTTTTTTTTTTTTGGTAATAGAATGACAGATGAAGAGAGACATGAAATGGAAAAGCAAGTTAGATCCCTCCAGGAAAGCTACAGCTTGTTATCCAACGAAGCTTTGAAGCAGCTGCAGGAAGCACATCTGGGTGATGAAAAGATGGAAGAAAAGGTAACAAGATTCAAACATCGATTTCAGTTTCTCTTGAGATTTCTTGCATGATTTTCAAACCACACATGATCAGCAAACGAAGAAGCTGCAATTAACAGTGTGTGGAAGGAACTAGATATTTAATTGACTGAAGGTGTTGTGTATTTGCTATGAAATACTGTATGTGACCTTACCTGTGCACATGAGCATTCTATTCATCAGACTTCTTTTGAAGAGTCTTAATAATGTGTGCCTTGCATGAAGAAAGATAAGCAAATCATTCATCTCTTAACTCTTCTCTTACAAGCCATTCTTTGACTGCTAGATAAGTCTGTGTTTCTGCTGCAAAAATGACACTGTAAAATATTATGTTAATCTCTCCCATATATCACTCAGAAATGTCCTAGAAGCGATCGATTTTCAGGTTTTTTAAAGTTTTTTCTGGGTATGAAAATGGGAAGACATAATTTTCTCTGAGACACTATGAATATATTTGTTAATTGATATTAGTCTTAAATATGGAGCGAGTATTCTCGTATACATACAGAGGCAGAGTCTGTGTAATGAGTTCAAATAATGCTGTCAAACTGACTTCATGCTTTCCATGCAAACTAAATGCAATATTTGGTACTGGAGTATCTGATTCTGTATTGTTGAGTGTATATACAGAAATGCTGTATGCTGTAAACATGAATAGCATGGTTGTGTTGAATCACATACCGTTTCCAAATATTCTAACCTTTCACAGACATTTATAGCATGAAAATGTGCCTTTCAGGTATATGTTCTATTTGCCCTCTCTGCAATCATTTCTTCTATTGTCTTTCACTAACCCTATTTATGTATGCAAAGCATAGGTTCTCAATTCACAGATGCATGTTGGTTTTAAATCTTTTATCACATCGTGTGCTGTTGAATGACTGACATAGATCACTTGTGCATTTGAGCTGCTAACATTCACAACATTCCTCCAGGCCTGGTAAGTACATGTTTTTATGCTTAACATGCTTTCAAAATCAAAATACTATTTTAAACATACAGTCCAAAAAGGATGATAACTTTTCTTTTATATTCCTTTTTAGGTGAATAAAGTCATTGCTGGTGTCATTGACCAAACAACTGGAGAAGTCCTTTCAGTCTTTCAGTCTATTTTAAGAGGTTTTCTTGACTATGACACTGGAATTAGATTGCTTGAGAATCAGCTGATTCTTTCTGGAATAATTTCTCCAGAATTAGGAGTGTGTTATGATTTGGAAGAAGCTAAAGTCCATGCCTTAATTGATGAACAGATTCTGTTGCAGCTGCAAGAATTAAGTAATGCAAAGAAGCTTATGTCAGAATCATCATTAGCAAATATTCCAGTTGTTTCAGCTTTAGAACAAGGTCTGATTTCAGAACCTCTGGCTGTTAAAATTCTTGAGAATCAGCTTTCAAGTGGGTATTTGATTTTGCCATCTACTGGAGAAAAGCTGTCTTTGCAGAATGCTTTCCAGAGAAATCTCATTTCTCCAACATTATATTCCAAACTCCTGGAAAGACAAGATACGTGTAAAGATCTCATAGACCCCAATTGTGCTGAGAAAATTTCCCTTGAACAGATGGTTCATAGAAGTATAATACATGAAGCAACAGGGTTAAGACTCCTACCTGTGAAACCACAAGAAAAAGGGAGAATTGTGCTCAAATGTGGAAGGAAGGTAACTATTTTGAGGGCAGCCCATGAAGGGCTCATTGACAGGGAAACAATGTTCAGGCTGCTGGGTGCTCAGTTAATGTCTGGGGGTATCATTGACCCTGACTCAGGGAAACGAATGACTGTGGAAGAGGCCATGAGACAAGGGATGATAGATCAGGACACTGCTTGTGGGATCCTCACACGTCAGGTTCAGACTGGTGGAATCCTTTGTCAAAATTCAGGACGGCGCTTGACTGTTGATGAAGCTGTGCAATGCAACTTAATATCATCTACCAGTGCTCTGCTGGTATTAGAAGCCCAGAGAGGCTTTGTGGGACTAATTTGGCCTCACACTGGTGAAATATTCCCCGTATCAACTTCTTTGCACCAAGATATGATTACAAATGAGCTGGCATTCAAAATACTGAATGATAGAAAGAAAATAGCTGCACTTTACATTCCAGAAACTTGTGAAATAATCAGTCTTGACAAGGCTGCAGAATCAGGGATTATAGACAGTAATACTGTATCTGTTTTGACCAATGTGACTTTACCAGATAAAATGCCCAATGTAGAAGAATTAAAGTCCCTTTGTAAAAATGCTGCAAAATGGTTATCAACTTATGAATTTCTGCCATCTGTATTTCATGGCTGTGAGGGGGAACATGAAGTTTCTGGCACAGAAGACGCTGTATGTCATAATCTAGATGAAGCTAAGAAACTATTTGTGTCTTACCTGATGGTAAATAGTTATATGGATGCAAACACTGGACAGAGACTTTTGTTATATGATGGACAACTGGAAGAAATCATCAATACGTTGCTGGAAGGTGATAGTGCTGGGTACAATGCTGGTGTGTCAGAAATAGAGTTTAGTAACAAATATGTAAGTTCAAAAGGAATTCACCTAAAGTCAGCAGACAGTGTTCAGGGTGATCTTTCAGGTGCTGAGAATTCTTGTAATAACAGGATATGTAATCAGTTTGATGATTTTGGGAATTACATATCTTCACAAGAAGATTCCCATGTGCGCAGGCCAGATGTTTGCAATACTCTTGGCACTGAGCAATCAGATTATACACAGGAGATGCAGTTAACTAGCCCTGCAGAACTCAGAAATGTAGTAAGCAGCACTCAAAATTCCATGGAAAGAAATGAACTGAGAGGTGTTTTGGAGGTTTCTGAGTGGACAGAACTCTGTAAGCATAACAATCAGCAGACAAATTCAGGAAACATTGAAGGTTATCTTCCAAATGACTCAAATACAAGACTTTTATCACAAACAGCAAAAGAAGAAATTTGTGTGGGAGACAGTCTGGATAATGAAAACATGAATGATAAAACATTACAAAATTCCTTGAGTGTGAATGATTTGTCAGATAAGGAAACATGGAAGGAGGTGGAAAAGCACATGGAGCTGGAAAGGTGCACGGAATATGGGCCTCCCATATTGCAAGCTGACGGTAGCAGAATGGTACTGGATAACAGCAAGAAAGATAATTTTCAGAGAAGTCTTGATTCATCCATCACTGCAGACACTGAATATAGACTACAAAAAGAATTGGTTAGTCAATGTTGTTTCACACCAAACTTTGAAGACAATAGATATGGTGCACAACTTCTTCGGGAATATACAGGTCTATCCCTACAGGACTGTCTTTATATTCATGGAAGGCCATCCCTGGAGGATTGTGCTGATTTTCAGAATAAACTGTGTCTAGAAGACAGCATAGACATGCACCATAGGCTTTCATTGGGTGGTGATACTGTCATAGACGATGGCCCACCTCTGGGGGACAGTAACAGCACAGCACAAAGGCTGGCAGAAGAAGAAAGCGATCTTATATTCCACAGGTTGCTGCCATGTGACACTAGTTCTGACTCATCATTAGAGGGGGGTGATGACATCCCACAGCTTGAGAGTACCTGCTTGCAGCATGGATTTGGTGAGGTAGCTTCTGAAGAGGACAGCTCTCAGTTGGATGATGGTGATGATGATGATGCCTATGAAACACCTCAGGGTGATGATGATGACAGCGATGTCTATGATACTCCACAAATTGATGATGATGATGATGATTCCTCTGACACTTCTCAAGGTGATGAAGGGTTTGACACCTTGCAGTTGGGAGATGATGATACACCAGAGCCAGAACTGGCTGGGAGATCAGTTCCATTAGGTTTTCTGGAGGAGAGAGGTGGTCGAATAACCCTAAGAGAAGAGACCAGCTCTTTTCAAGAACTAGCAGCAAATGCTGGAGAGAATGTTCATGTAAATGTGCAAGGGCAGCCTCAGAGCATAACTATAGCTTCTGTAAATACCAAGACTGTGGAAAAAATCCTTGAGGGAAGGGAAAGAACAGGAAGTTTTGGAGAGAAGGAGCATGAGTTACCAGTTACTGTTGAGAGTGAAGGAACAAAGGAAGGAGCCATGAGCTATTTACGGAATATGTATGAAGCAGATGTACAAGACAGGAATGAGGAAGTTGAAATGAAAGCAGAAGGTGACCTGTGTGAGGAGGAATCTGAAGGTACGCAGGAGGGGGAAGATTATGAGGAGGATTATGATAGTTATGATGACTCTGACACTGATTCTGACAGTGAAGATGAAATAGATACTTTTTATTCACATCATCAGTGTATAAGTAAAGGTGACCAGCTGCTTATGTCTGTAGAAGATGTAGAAAGGAGCAATGAAAACAATCAGAATATTGATGACTGCTGCTATTCTTTAGGCCACAAGACAGGATATACTTTGCAATTCCACTCTAACCATGAAAATAGAAAACTGTCCCCAGTAATATGTGAATCAATGTCAAATATTTCTGAAGAAAGATGTGTTGGTCTTTCATGTACCAGTGGAGAAGCCAGACAGCAGGAAACAGAAGATGAATATGGGACTTGTATCAAAAGTGAACAGATGCCGCAAGATACTACTGAGCCTATTCAGTCTGAAAATACCTTTGACACTAAATGGATGTCCACTAAGAGTGAAGAGAAAAATGACACACAGTTTGGAATTCCAGGTTCTCAGCTTCTTGATGGTACTGTGAAATCTGACATCAATGTGACAGCTTACCTACAGCAAGCTGCTGATGAAGACCAAGGTACCTGGACAAATTTGCTTCTCTCAGAATGCTTTACTGATAGCATGAATAAAGACAATAATACCATGCCAATATTACACTCAAATCATGGACAGAGAGAGGCACAGCTTACAGAAGAGAAAGTATTAAATTATATGGAACAACTAAAGGAAAGTTCATCCCAAATGGACAATAAATTCCTTACAGATACCCCTAATGTGAGTGATAATAGGGACCCAATACATCCAGTCACCAGTTGGAAACATGGTGAAGTAGAAAGAGGTTTTGAAATTCTCACAGAAAATAAAAATAAAGTAAATATTATGGAGGAATGTGGTGTCATGAGGCTAAGTAATAGTCCCATTCAGATGGAAAACCTTGGGGAAATATTTGATGCAACAGTAATTAAAGCTGCTAGAGAAACTCCTGCTGCAAGTAAAGAAAAAGCAAATATTGATCAAGGTTTTCTTGACATTCAAGGGACAAGATCAGATGAATTTAAGAGAGATGGTAACATTTCTGTTTCTTTAAAACAACATACAACATGCATAAAAGACGGTGGTCATTCAGAACTCAATAAAATTGAATTCTGTTTTGAGGACATGGAAGGAGGGGGAAAAGGTATACTAAATGAAAAGGATTTTCTGCTAAATATGGAAGAAATGCATTCAAGTGAATGTAACACTTACTCTTTTCCCCCACCTGATACAGCAAAGCCAAAGGAGATTAGCATAACAAAACAAACAGAGAGACTTAACTGTCAAAATACTGACAATGTTCTTATAGACATTCCAGAAAACAAAAGCAGCAATGATAGTGAAATTTCCCCCCGAAATGCTTTAGGAAGTATTGAGGATGCCAAAGAATTAGGGGATGGAAGTGAAGTGCAACCTACTGGGAGACATACCCATACCACTGATGTTTCCTCTGCAATTCTGAGTAGCATGGGGACTAAGTTGAATTACGGTGCCCAGAGCAAACATGAGGTGCTAAAAAACACAAAGGGAGAAAATGTCATGGTCAGTGAGACTTCCTCCCTTGGAAATGGTTTCAAAAAACAAATGTCCATGGAGTCATTGCAAAAAGAAATGGGATCCTGCAAAGACTTTCTAGTAAAGGAAGGTATTTCACAATCAGCAGATGTGTCTGATACACTAATGGAAGACTTACAGAATATATTACAAAGGAAAATGAAAACGGGACATGTTTACTGCAAGGAGGAAGATGAACCCCTAAGTTACTCTGATACCAGAACTTTAATGCAAAATTTACTTAAAATGGTTAGAAGCACTCAGCTTGAGAGTGAAATGCCTAGTGGGTTAAATCTGAAGCAAATAAGCAATGCTGTTAGAAATGCATTAATGGTCACCACGCTGAGTACAGAGCCCAAGGACAGTGATGCTCCTTCACTGCTTTGGCCTGATTGCAGAAGTCCTGATCTTCTTCATGACATTCTGAAGCATGAATCCTGCAAGCAAAAGACAGCTGGTTCAGATGAAAGGAAGAGTGAAACAGACATGAAAGCTCCTGTTCCCAAGCTTGCTACCACTGAACTTCTGGAATTATTTCAAATCTCACTTGGAGATGAAAGTACAAGCAAGCTAGAGGAGCTGATAAATGGTTTGCTTAGGAGCTCACAGGTTGCTGATAGCACCACAGAGCATGAAGGTAAAGGCAAAGGAGATGGGGTTTATTCTCTTTCCTCAACAGAACAATCAGAACTTGGATCAGAAATTGATGAAGAGAAAACATTGGCAGACAAAACAACCACTACTTGGAAACGTGATCAGGAGCATGGGAAGACAGAAAGCCTGTCCAAAGGCTTTACTGAACCTGTTTTGAAAACAGAAGAAGCAGTCGTGGGAGACATCTCCACTAGCATGGTAAGTAACAAGAATATGTGCTCAGTGTCCTGTGTTAGTGGAACTGCGTGGATATTTCTGAGTGCTGGAAAGAACAATTGAAATGGAAAAATGGTTGAAAAATTAAATTTTAAATTAAAAATAAATCCTAAGAAACCCATGGACTTTTATTGCTTATTTTCAAGTCAGTTTGGAAAATATTTTCTTATTTTTAAAACTCATTTTCAGTTTGATGGAGTACAGCAATGTTTAAAGTTAACACAGAAAATGGAAGAACATTTGGCAGTGCTTCAAGATATGAAAAACCACCTAGATAAACAGCAGCCTATTAGCAACAGCCTGGAAATACTAAAAGCTGAACTGGAACAGCTAGAGGTAAGTAAAATGTTCTTTATGCTTGTACTTCAGTGATGGCTGCTAGAAATAGCCCTTAGATTTAAAAAGGGAGATTCAAAATGTAATTAAAGCAATTCAGATTTAAACATTTTTCCTAGTAACTGAAAGCATTTTTTATATATTCTCTTTATAGTCATTTGAATCAGGACTGGCTACCTTTGCAATTATCCTAAAAAAGGACATGAAACTGGCAGAAGAATTCTTAAAGTCTTGTAACAGGAATATCCCAGAAGAGAAACTTAAAGAGCTAAAGATAAGCTATGACTCTTTGCAGGAAGCATTTTTGGTGGTCTGTGATAGATCTTCAAAACGAGCAAAACAAATAGTCTGTGCTGTTGACTTGGAAATGGTATGTTTTTAGCAGTGTATGTTTTTACCTTGATTTACTTCAAGGTAATTGGGCTAAAATAAAGGAATTTGGATTTTCTTTATTTTATCTTAGTATAAAGATACATGTATGATTCAATTTAATATAGTAGAAAATGTGAGTAGCCTTCAGGAGCATAAATAAATATACAACTTCCCTTTCTAGTCTAAGCTTGCAGGATTACACCAGCAACTTTTAAACCAACTGCAGACATTTTCAGACTGGATCACAGAGAACAATGAAATCGTGAATGGTTTCACAGTGAATACTCATGATATAGAAGAGATGAAGAAAAGTTTACAGCTATTTAAAGTAAGTGCTCTGTATGGTAGGTGTTGTTTCTGACAAAAGTTGCTCCTTATTATTAATTAGTAGCTAGGATTTTTGATTCCTTCTCAATAACCTCTAAAGAGATTATTAGAAGTAATTACTTAAGATGACAACTATTAGATAATCCAGGAATAAAATCTTGTTAATTTGCTTTTTCACTTGCAAAAAAAGTTTCATAAAGTTAGGATTACTGAGAAAGATATTTGTTCTACTTACATTTGTTGCAATAAAATTGGATTTTTATGCATTGTGTTCAGAATCTTTACTGACATTTAATTGTCTTCCAAATCAATTATATGTGAGAACACAAGATGGGAAAAGATAGAAGGTATCTTAATTCCACACTCTATAAAATGAGTAATGGAAAACAAAGCAGATCAAATTTTTAGTAAAGTTCATATACTTAAATATGTATGATTAATAAAAATATTTTAGTTGTTTTAATGTGCTTAAATAGAGTTCCATAGTAATGGTATGGTCATAGGGGGTCCACAGTACATAGCTGTTGGCAGAATTTGCCACATTTCTAGAAATGGTGACATTCTTGCTATGGAGTTAAGAATAGGAATGATTTCAAGTATATATTTTGAAATTTCTGGCTCTTCAGACCTAAAAATGTTACATCTAACCTGCCATAAATCTTTTAGAGTTGAAGATCAGTCAGTTTTCAAACATCTATGAGAGACCAAAGAAACAGAGATGTACAAAATCATGTATTTTATTCCTTGGACACAAGCTGTCCTGAGGCAAATCATGTGCAAGTTCTAACGTCATACCTGAATGGACAGTATGATTCTGAGTTTTGATTTTCCATGGCTAAATTGTCTATCAAAAGCATTTTGGGATAAGGGCTAAGAAGAGATGGTAGGCATACTTGTGGTTTATTTGTACTCAGTTTTTCTTTGTTGCTAGTAATTGCCTTCACTTCATTTACAGAACAGTGCTGCAGAGCTCAGCTGTAAAAAAATGCAACTGGAGTCCACTGCGTTTGATGTTCAGTTCTTCATTTCTGAACATGCTGAAGATCTTTCTCCTAATCAGAGCAAACAGCTGCTGAGGCTCTTAAATACCACCCAGAAATCTTTTCAGGAAGCACAGGAAGCAATAACTTCTCAAGTGGAAAGTTTAGAGACTCAGTTACAGGCAGTGCAAGAGCTGGGTGATCAGAAGGTTTGCCTTTCTGTGTAAATGTGTGCTGAATGTTTCTGTCTATGGATGAGGCATTTTTATACCAGCATGCAATATTGAGTGTATTTCTATCTTTTCCCTTTTTACTACAGATACATTTGTAGTTCTACAAAAATGATATTGATGAAATTTGGTGAATTATCATTTTTGTCTTTCCTTGGTATATTCACAGAAACAGCATATTAAATTAAGAACAGACACAGGTCTGCTCTTTCTAACAATGAGAGAAATTTACTTGAGGTTTCTCCCAAGTGTTGTTTCTTCCGCAGCTCTATCAGTAATTGATCCGAGCTATATTGATCACTGAATTTGCTATTGCACCATTCCATAACACTCTGGTCTTGGTGAAGATTTTCTTTCCCTTTAGTTTGCCAGGTCTGCTTATGTGATCTTTTCTCTAGATCTTCATAGTCCAAAAACCAGATTTGTTAAAATCTGTGTAGCATGGATTGTTTTGACTGACATGGGCTAGAGGGACAAACAGATGATTGAATCAGCCAAGATACTTGCACTTCTAGGTGTGGGCACTGGGAAAACTGTGAGTCAAGTTGGGCCAGCCACTTCTTCAGCAAGTGTAAGCAGCCTTTTTACAGTGAAAGAGGCTGCTGATAAGATGCTGCAGCTTAACAGCACCTCCTCTTCTCTCATAGCAGTGCTGTTAGGACTCAGAATCACCACCTCAGGCCCTGGTTTATGTGTAAATAAAAGTGCTTTAATATTCTGAAGACTTTGTATTATTTTGCCATTCCAAGAACATTTCCTTCTACTATATTTTGTGAAAGAAGCATAAAATTGAGTCTAGGAAAGGCACAGATAAGTTTTCTAGGACTTTGTAACAACAATGAGCTTGCATGTTTTGTTCTTCTCTACTGCTTAAAAAGTTCACAATTTCTATTCAGGTAACATGTTATGCATACCAAAAAGAGCTAACTCACATTCACAACTAACCTCTGTTTTGATGTCCTTTTTTTCAGAATTAATAGTGTTTACCACAGGTTTCAAGTGGTTAAGAGACTGGATTTTCACTCCTGCTGTTTGGAGATTTCATCCTTCACATATGTGCATGGCCAGACCTCTATTGGGCAATTCCATCAAACATGGTCTCTTTTACTTAAAACATATTTGAGGTTTATCCATAACTTCTATATGTTCATCTTGCTCTTTATACCACTGCTATCATGTTTACAGCATACTTTAAAAAATATTGCTTTGCAATATTGATGTTCAAAGATTTCTAATGTCTGTTAGAGTTCCTGAAGTGAGGATTTTTTGTCTTACTGTTCCATTGTACTTGGCTCTAATATAGGACGTGGCTGAACGGCAGCAGGAATGCAAGGAGAAACTGCAGGAAATCTGTGATTTGCTTACACAGACTGAAAATCGACTCATCGGACAGCGACAGTCTCTTGTTATTGGAGACAGCAAGGCTGAGCTGGAACAATACCAGACCAAACAGGAGGTATGCACAATCCTAGTCAGAGAAGTTAAAGAAGGCTGAGGGCAGAGGAGAGTGACTCGACTCTTTTATTGAGTAACAAGGCTTGCCATGTGAGAAGAGAATAAAATAGATTTGTTTGACCTACCAAAATTAAAGGCTTAGTTGCATGCATTTAAACTGTTGCTTCTGAATACACTCCAGTATGTGCCAGTAGGACAAGAGAAACTTCCAAATGAGGACACACTAGAGTAGGGAGTATGTGCTACACATTTCAAGAAGCACTCTTGAAGCAGGTGTGAATTTTGTTAATATATTAGCTTAAGATTGTTCCTGTTAAATGTGATAAAATCACCCATGTTTATTATGCTAAAATAATTTAGCCAGCTTTTTAACTGATATCAGGAAGTGTTTATTCCTGTTCAGAGTACTTTGAAAAATTTTGCTGCAATATTTTCTCTTGCCTTAGGCTGTCCATTGCTTCACTCTTGCTTTGTTTGAATTCTGGTTCTTATTAGTGTTTATTGCAATCTCTTTGGTGTCCTCATGTAGCAAACCCCTTTGAACTGGTTTGCTTTCCTTGCTCTTCAGCTGTATCCAGTAATCTCTAAGCTTTCACTCTGTCCTGATAGAAATTGAGTTTATGCTAGTTAAAGGACTGAAGAGTTTGGTACTCTTCTTCTTCCCCCTCCTAGTTTACTAGTTCACTACACTGTAGAGCTCCAACTCTCTGTAAAAGGAGAAATTTCCTTACTCATCTTGCCTTGCTTTACTTATCTTTGAAGTAATGCATCCAGTTTGTCAAAGTTGTTCTTCTAGTCAGTCATACAGACACCCCTGGGGTAGATTTTAATATATCTTCCTTGTCTTAAGGATTTATGGCCTAATTTGGGTATTCCTGGGGAGTCAAGAACTGATACAGCCTCTTTTTTTTCCCACCAGCTGTTTGTGACTGCCTAGCAGACTAGTTGTTATTTTCTGACTGATTTCTTAGAATTGCCATTCAAAAAGTGTGTCTTAGGAGGGAATGGGGGTTATAAACAGTCTTTTTTCTATCAAGTCAGAGCTTTCATCCTCAGTGTGCTGTTCGAAAGGGAGCACAGAGATCTTGGTCACAGGAGAAGCAGGGTCCCCAGGAACAGATTTCTCATGTACTTGCTGAAGTGTTAAAATGAGCTGCAGTTTTAGCTGCTGTATTCGAAAATTGCTGCAAAATCTGTGGTCTAGAATGAGGATCAAATGTTCTGTCTTGCATCTCCAAGATTGTTACACTGCACAAGAAAGTGAAAAATGTCATTGTTTCAGTAACTGGGGGGAATGTATTCAAGAGTGTTATAATTACAATTAAAGTCCTCTCAGATAATTGGGAGGAAGACTAGGAAAACTGCTTTGGGTAAATTAAAACTAAAGATTTGTCCTCTATGAAATTCAATGAAAGTAAACATTCTTGAGAGACTGAAATGATTGATTACAATAGAAGAAAAAAAAAATTGTACGCTATCTCTGGCCTGAACAAACCCAAGAAATATGGGAAAACTTTCACCCAGGAAAGAATACAATTTTCTGACTTCCATTCAGACAGCTAACTTTCAGCAGCTTGCTGTTAGGATAGTAATGACTAGAATTTGTCAGGAGACTCACTTTACTAACTGCAATGTAGTAGATTTACTTGAGCCTTGATTTCTAAAAAAATAAGATATATGTTCTTCTGCATATGTGGAAACGCAGTATTTAAATCCTTAAACAAAGGGAAAAAAGTGGCCTCAGTCTGAATATAACTGTAAAGAAACAGATTTGCAATTTAAAAAAAAAAGTTTGATTGAGCTGCAACAACATTGTCAGATGTTTGCCTTTGATTTTAATAATTGTCTGCAATTTATTAATGTTTCATGTGCAGCTAGGAAGGACCAGTGTGGTGCTTACCTCTAGAAGATAGATAGTTCCAATAAAGTTAATTGGAAAGATATCATTAATAATTTACTTATTCCTATTTGCTTTCTTTTTTATCAAAAGGAGATACAAAAAGACATGAGAACAAGTGCCCAGACACTGGCAGAGATTGTGAAAAATACTGAAGCCTTCTTGAAAGAGAGTGGAGAAAAGTTGTCACAAGAAGACAAGACTATTCTGGAACAGAAACTAAATGAAGCTAAGACAAAGTGTTTGCTCCTTAGCCAGAGGGCAGAAGAGTCCAAAAAAGAGCTGGATAAAGCTATGACAACAGCAATTAAGCAGGAAACAGAAAAGGTTTTTAGGCAACGATTTCATAACTTTGTTCAAACCTTTTTCATGTCTTATGGTATCAGTAGTGCAACTTACTGTTGTGTGGTGGGTTGACCTTGTCTGGATGCCAAAAAGCCATTCCATCAATTCCTTCCTCAGCTGGACAGGGGAGAGAAAATTTAATGAAAGTCTTGTGGGCTGAGAGAAGGGCAGGGAGACATCACTCACAGCGGCTGTCACGGGCAGAACAGGCTTGACATGGGGAAATTAATGTATTAGCAATCAAATCAGAATAGGATAATGAGAAATAAAAACAAAATCTTAAAGATATCTTCCCTCCACCTCTCCCGTGTTCCTGAGCTTAACTCTGGAGTTCCCTCCCTCATTCCCACCACTGGCACCAGGGAGTTGGGGAAAGTGGGTTGTGGTCAGTCCATCACACATTGTCTCTGCCACTCCTTCCTCCTCAAGGCGAGGACACCCCACACTCTTGCTGTGCTCCAGTGTGGGGTCCCTCACAGAGAAGACAATCCTTCATGAACTTCTCCAATGGGAGTCCTTTCCAAGGGCTCCAGCAGGGTCCCTTCCATGGGGTGCAGTCCTTCAGCACACTGTTCCAGTATGTGGAATGACAGCATAGGGTCACAAGTTGTGCCACAAGCCTGCTGTGGGCTTCCCACAGGGTCACAGCTTCCTTAGGTCATCCATGTGCATTGGAGTGGGGTCTTCCCAGTGCTGCAGGTGGATCCCTGCATCCCCATGGCCCTCCTTGGGCTGCAGGGGCACAGCTGCTTCACCATGGGCTGCACAGGGGCTGCAGGGGAATCTCAGCTCTGCACCTGGAGCACCTCCTGCCCCTCCTTCTGCACTGACCTTGGGGTTTGCAGAGCTGTTCCTCCCACATGTTCTCACCCCTCTTTTCAGGCTGCTGTTTTTAATGCTTTTTTTTTTACTCTTTTACTATGTGATCCCAAAGTTACTACCACCATTGCTGATGGGTTTGGCCTTAGCCAGTGGTGGGTCCATGCTGGAGCTGATTGGCTTTGGGTGTGTTGGACACAAAGAAAGCTCCTGCACCTTGTCAGAGAAGCCACCCCTGCAGCCCCCCTGATTCCAAAACCTGGCCAAGCAAACCCACTACATATTGATAAAGTGTGGAGAGGTTAATAGTATATTTCATCTGGGTAACTAATGAACTGTTGGTTTATTCTCTTATAAAATAAACAGCAACCTCTATATTAATAAAAAATTTTCTTTGATGTCAATGCATTTTAAATGGTTTATTTGTATATTTATTTGATATTTTATGATCTTTAAAGAAGATTTCTAAATTGAAACTGTTAAATTTCAATGTAGGTTGCAGCCATAGAACAGCTGGAAGAAAGTAAAAATACAATAGAAAATCTTTTGGATTGGTTATCAAATGTGGATAAAGAAGCGGAGCATGGCCGGAAATTTAAGCAAGTGATAGAACAGAATGGAACACACTTTGAAGAAGGAGATGTGAAAGTTTTGGAAGGCGAAGAGGATGATGTCAATGGGAATCTGCTGGAAATGCAGCAAGACATTGAAACTCGGGTGGATGGACTAGTGAAAAGCGTAGATGATAATTTGAACCAGCAGTACCAGAAAGTCAAGGTATTGTTATTGGGTTTGTTCAACATTTAGGTATATCACTCCTTATTCAACATAAGTGAACTCAATCTCATCCTGTCTCTCATAGCCTTTGGAGCAAGTACTAGGAAGATAGTGATACACAGTGCTAGGAATTTCAGCAGTTAGAATGTATTGCACATTTGTCACTTTTTTACTATTACTGTAGTTGTTTCCTGCAAAATAAGAGAAGGGACACTTTCTGCAAGGTAAATGTAAAAAATCTTTGTGGTGAGTCTGTTATTTTTTGTAGTGAGAAAATTGGTGCAGGCAAATAAAATGCAAAAAGTAGCAATATAAATTCATACTCTTTATGTGACTTTTAAAAAAATCTTTGTGATACCCAGATGATTCATCCCCTTTTAATCCCCTGTGACTACAGATTGCAAATTGCTGCAAATAATAGTTTACTGAAATGATAGTTTTTATTTCCTACGACTTTAACACATGGGCAAGGCAGTCTTTCAAGGCTTCAGAAGAGTGAGTTACATTAAAATTACGGGAGAGCGTTTTAAAAATAGATTTCCCTGGTAAGTTGGAAGCATTTAAAATAATAAGAGTTTAGTTTTCTTTGCTGACTTACGGCTGAGAAACCAAGAACCTTTAGGTGTGAGTTGATTGACACCTTAAAGAAAATTATTATCCTTGTAGCTGATACTATTTTGGATTTCATTTTTTATTTAAAAAAAACCAAAAACCAAGATCTCAAAAGCAACCTAAGAAAATAAGATTATTGGATTTTGTGTACATGATATTTTTACTTCTATTTTTTTGACAGTTAATTTCTGCACCTAGTGCCTACAGAATAATTGGACACTCCAGTCATGGAAGAAAAACATACTGTTTATTTTACATAGCTATTTTTCATTGGAGACCTTCAAGAATGAAGAATTTTTGAATGAATATATTTAAAATATGTATTTCATTTGGAATATAGTACTAGTTCCTGGACTTAAGTATTTTTATGGGATTGAAAAATTTGAAAGTGCAGACTATGTCTTGATTTTTAATGTCAAGTGGACTTACACTGGACCTGTTTTATAAATAACTATATTTAATAAGAATCATGGCTCTTGATTTTGAAAAATGCAATTTCAAAATCCAAGTAATAATTTTTGTTCACTGAGTGTAAGAAGAAATGTATGTTTGATGCTTTTATTCCTTTAGGTCTGCTTGTCTGTAATGGTAACTACAATATAAGTAATGGGACATAGAGACATTTGATTTGGAAAGTTCCCTACTTTTGAATGTTTTATTTGTTAAATCCCATTTTGAGACAGAGAATTAGGAACATTTTGATTACACTAAGTACAATACCATAAATGCTAAGCAATAAGCAAATTAATTTTGTTAGGAAAAAAGTTAGAGATTGATAATGTCTAGTTTTGCTCTACAGAGTTGTGTTTTGGAATTACAGGGTAAAATGTCTGTGTGATATATGCATCCAGGTATTGCTGAGTTGCAGTGATACATGAATATTTCCATATGGTCATGGCCTGTACATCTGGAAAAAATTACCATTGAATGTTTTGTAAAATTTTGTTAACTGCACAGAAATATGGTGACCAGGAGTCACACTTTCACTTAAATTACTGAAAAAATGTGGGGTTCATAATAAACAAAATTAAAATAAGAAAAGCCTTTTATAATTTTGATTGTTTTACATATCCTTTGCTAAGGAACCATGTGAGAGGGTGCTGGTTGTAATTTATTCTTTTATTTGTAGGCTCAACATGAGAAAATTATTTCACAGCAGCAAGCTATCATAGTAGCAACTCAGTCTGCTCAAGCACTGCTTGAGAAGCAAGGACATTACCTTACTCCTGAAGAAAAAGACAAGATGCAAAGGAACATGAAAGAGCTGAAGGCTCAGTATGAGACTGCTTTGGCTGAATCAGAACGAAAAATGAAATTGACCCATTCTCTAAGGGAAGAATTGGAGAAATTCGATGCAGACTATAGTGAATTTGAAACGTGGCTGCAACAGGCAGAGCAAGAACTCGACAATTTGGAGGCAGGGGCTTCTGACTTCAGTGGTATTATGGTCAAACTGAAAAGGCAGAAGAGTTTCTCAGAAGATGTTATATCTCACAAAGGTGATTTACGCTATATTACGATTTCTGGACAAAGAGTTTTGGATGCTGCAAGGTCATGTAGCAAAAGAGACGGTGTGAAGGTTGACAAAGATGGCATTGATACTTCGGCTACGCATGCTGAAGTGCAAAACAAACTGGACAGAGCTTCAGATCGCTTCAAATCTCTCTATACCAAGGTAAATTTTATTTATACTGAAAGGAATGACTGCTGTGATTGATTTAGAAATTTGTGTAGGCAGAAGCTAGTTGATAAAACAAACACCATGAGAAGTTGTAAGTTCTTTGTTTCTCGAAGTTGGATAACAGAACAGGATGCTTTTCTAGAAGATCTACTTTAGTCAAGTGTCAGACTATTAAAGGTCTGAATGAATGATACTTTCTACTTTGTGTTATAAGGATGAAATGAGACCAGAGTTCATTGTTCTTTCCAGCCTTAAACAGCCTCTGAGGTTGTGGCAGCTCAGAATGCCTTGAGTAATGTTTTGAGGTGGAAAGAAATTGTAATACTTTCAGATGTATATTGTTACTTTATGTCACTTGCAATATTTCACACATCTGTTTATTTACTTGGCTCCCTACTAATAAAAGGAGTGTAAAAAGAGAGAGACTATGCCAAATATAGCATGTAAAATTTTAATTTTAATTTGTATCGTGAAATGGTTTGTCCTGATGTGACCTTTGTTGTCAGCACTAGGCCTGAAACAACTTAGTGATTTAAGGACAGCAATTATTTTTCCACTGCTCTGCCAAGAAAACATTTTATCCTTAACAATATCAGATTAGTGTCTAACTAATGAGTAATTAGCAGTGCAAAATCCTCCATGTACCTTAGAGAGAGAAGATAATCTAGCTTTCTGTGCCTGGTTCACATATGGAATCTAACTGATAGAACTAGACAAACATCACCAACTAGTCTCACATGCCAATTTCCAGCTGTTTTAAAGAAAGACAACTGTTCTTCAATATTGATAATATTCCAGAGCTGTGAACTTTTGAGTTAATTATTAATTGAACCATTGAAGAGAGAGTTGCTGTCAGTAGCCTTTGAGTGTGCTATTTCATTTCTCTAAGATCATAGGTTGAAACTCTTTAGTAGAGCTTCAATGTCCACTGGTGCAGTGTTGGTCTGCAACAGTGGCCATCTTTATCTGGAAATGTTTCTCTCTTCAAGGTTTTCATGTTCAGAAATGTAAATTCTATAAAGACATGTATTTGATTATGTGGTAAAAAGTAGTGTAAAACTTGTTTTCTCAGTTTGTCAAGACAGCTGCTCATTTACAGAAGCACATTTTCCTTTTCCTGTTTAACTGGAATGAATAGGGCAGCTAAACTGACAACACTATTGACATGTTAGATTTCTCCAATTGGTTTATTGAATTACTTTGAGTATGAATGTAAATATTTCATAGCAAAATTTTCAGAGCTTATTTTTATGCACGTAAAATTCCCATGCCAGCAGCTCGATTTGTCAATTTTCCAAATTCTATCCTTTCTATATTAGCAGGGTTATAAGAGACATGCTTTAAATATTTGACAATAAATATGCAGAACAAGGCAGACCTTTTGTGTCTTCAAGGACAATTCTAAAAAGTGAGATTGTCCATATTTAGTGAGATTTTCCAAGAAAATGAAAAATTTTGAATTCGTAAATGAATTGGTAGTAACCTTTTTTGCCTTTTTTAAAAGTTTCTTGCTTTTAATAAATACTTAGATTGCTTTTACTTTTATATATGTGTATTTGCACATGTGTGAGGCATGATTTTATAGGCTTGTATGTTGAAGGAATCCTAAAGTCAGTTCTTGGTTAATTGGTTACATAAATAAGCATGTTCTATGTCTGCCCACCAGATGGAGACCAAGTACCATTTGTGAATATTAAATACAGTCTCTCGAAGGTTCAGAATATAAATATTTAATGTAACTGTTTATAAATATTATGACTTGGTACAATCAGATTTTGCTTGTGAAATCATCTCCAGAAAGTCTGAAAGAGTTTCATTGACTTTTTAATGTGACAATTCACTTTAAACATTTTGGGGCATGCTAACATATAGGACTAATAGGATCTTGTTCAGATGACATTTTTAAGTGAATAAAACAAAGCATGTGTCCAATACCAAGCCATATCACTTTGGATTCACTATGCAGATAAGGTAGTTATGAAAACAGTTCTCCACTGTCTGTATTTGTATGAGCATACATATCTTTCCTGATTTATAAAAAAAATTCTTGCTTCTGGTGTCTTTCTACATTTCTACTTTCCACTTGCTTTCTACATTTTTGGTACCAGAGTTCTGATAAAGAATCTTTATATCACTGAATCAAACATTATTCCTGATGTTTTCCCTATTCTAGTACAGCAAGTAAGATTCCAGTTTCCCACCTGCATCAGTGATTTAATCCTAAATCACCCTTTAGGAGCACAAACTAATAACATCTGCATAGCCTGTCCAGCTGTCATGTTTTAGTTCAGAAATCAGTTAGACAGTGAAATGATGGCAGGAAAAAATGAATGCAGTATTACAGGAAGGAATGTATAACTTTGAGATCGGTATGAAATGCAGCACGCAGTTAATACCTGCATATTTGCATGTTTCATTTTTTACTCTTTTAGTGTAGCATCCTTGGAAATAACCTTAAAGATCTGGTGGATAAATACCAGCATTATGAAGATGCCTCATCTGGACTTCTGTCAGGTCTCCAGGCCTCTGAAATAGCTGTGAATAAACAACTATCAGAGCCAATTGCAGTGGATCCCAAAAATCTCCAAAGACAACTTGAAGAAACCAAGGTGAAAAGCTTTAAAATGCAGCAGCACTTTTGTTCTAAAAGGAACTGCTTTTTGTCTGGAAAAAACAGGATGATTTAATATAATCCAAGTGGCTGCAGGCCAAATTCCTGCCTTGCATGGGGGCATGCAGCTTCTATGGTTCTGAAATGTGCATGTCCAGAGCAATATCTGAAAAGCACTGGGTGAAAAAAAAATGGGGTACCAAGATGCCATTAACAGTGGTGAAAGCAAGATGTGTTTTATATCTCTTAGCAAATGATAGGGTGAAATCTGGAAAGCTTTTGAACTAAGAAAGATTAGTGATTATGGTTTGCTATCAGAATAAGGCTTGGATAGAGTTCCACAAGAGAAGTCCATTTGATTGTTGTCTGTGACTCTTGATTCTTTTTTTCTGTTCACATTTGTGTGTTACTTCATTATGAAAGGGGTCATACCAGGTAAACAGTGTGATGTGAGTAGTCTGTCTGCCTGTTTCAGTTTCACCCAGTGCTATATACCCTGCAGAGAGTGAATTAACATAATTTGTGTTGCACAGAAAAATAGTGGGTTTTTTTTTTTGTTTTTTGCCACTGAGGATGTAATTCATGACTTTATGTAAATCCTAGTATAGGCAAGACAAGTTAGTGATAGAGCTTGTGAAAATAAAACTCTGGACATCTGTATAACGTGTAGGTTTGGAGAAGGCTTTAGGAAGCCAAGTATATGGTGAGTAATACAAAGTTTCATACAGTCTTCATCTTTGAACTGACTGGTATATTTTCATAAACACATTCAGTCACCTATACTATAAAAATGCAAGACTATTTGTTTTTCAGAGAGCAAAACGATGGTCAAGCACTTCCTCACTGTTTTGTCTGTGCTTGGTGAAGTATCAGTGCAGGTCAGACATTTCCTATTGAAAAATCATAGTCAATGGCTTTTGGAAAGTACATGCTTTAACCATTTCCCTCACATCAGCCAGAGCGTAGTTACCTTTATCTATGGTGTCTTTCAAATTGGCCACTGGAAATGCCCAGCACTGTGGTGCATGACAGCAGAAGGAGACAAATCACAGCTGTGTTTAAGACAAAATTAAAGGTGTAAATTGTGAACTCCTAACAATTGAATGTTTAGGTACATTTGTGCTTCCAAGCACTAAAGGAGTAGGAATAAAACCAATTACAATTTGAAGTTTCATTTAAACATTTTGTTCCTTATGCCAAAATGAATTATATTCTCTATAATGCAAATTTTCATGGATGTAATACAAAAGGAGTGAGTACTAGGGTTCTTTTTATGAAATGTCTACATGGATTACTTGCCACACAAAAGAGCACTCAATGGCTATGAGTTGGGAAGAAGGGAGAGGGTACAAAATGTCAAAAGATTCAAAGGAAGAGAAAAAACAGGAGGCTGAAGAAAGCAAGCCAATTAATGAAAGCAAAACAAAGAGTATTTTGAGGAAGTCAGGTGTTGCAAGTTAAAGCTGTCCCTTGTAGTCAACACATGCAGCTGATAATCCAGCTAGACACAGACCTTGGCAGCATGGTGAGCTCTAATCATTTTATGGGGATTAACTGTTCTTCAGAATATTCTTCACTGCCTCTGGCATCAACTTGCTTGCCTTCTGTTAGCATACAAGGTTTTCTGGTACATCTTTTTCTTTCTTTCTTTCTTTCTTTCTTTCTTTCTTTCTTTCTTCTGCACAAGTGCTAGCCTAAGCCTCTTCAGATCTCTTGGAGACTCATTGTGTCAAATGGGGCAGCAAGATGATGTACTGTGCTCTGGCACACACTTATGCTCTGGGTACCAGTGCTGAATGCACTGACAAGACTTTTTTTGTGCTGGCAGGGCACATAGGATTACCTTTTCATTCATATATTCATTAAGTATCAATGAATATTAAAAAAATAAATGAGATGTCCCTTCATTTTAGACTTGTGTAAGTTTCAAGTGAATCAAAACAAACACTAGCACAGAAGCCTGAAATAATTTAAAGATTATTTACCCTAAAGTACTCTTACACACTAGAGAGATAAAACCACTAGAAATTGATTCAGCCTTACTGTTTTTATTGACTGGCGAAAATCATGGCTGGGCTAGTCTCTGAACATGTGTTCCTTGGTTAGATGGACAAACCTAGGCAAAATTCAGCCACGTTGCTTTGGGGGTTCCTGACTGTGAAGGCAATCATCTTGTTTCAAGCTATTCCTGTTTGTGCTACAATATCAGCCTGATCCTTTGTCAATATCACTGCTGGTGAATGTGTAACTGCTGCTGTTGATTGTATGCTTTTCCCCCTGAATTGTTCTTAGATGCTGAGTGGAAAAATGTGTTTATAATAGTCTGTACAACGGGTCTTTAGAAACAATTAATCAAAAGACACATTTGAAGTTACATGCAAGAAATAAATTGGGTCAGACAAGTATTGTAAAGCATAAGGTAAAAAAGATGGTGCATGAACTAAAACAAGGGCCAGAAGGTTAACAGCAGCCATAGCCACTGGTCAGGATTTTTCTTAAGGAGAGGTCATAAATTGAGTTAGTTTATTCCCAGTACTATGTTTAGGTTCTGTGACATATCACAAGTCTTGCTTATATCAACTGTACTGAAAAGCATAACTGATAATAGTGGAATTTTACAGGTTCTTCAGGGACAAGTGTCTAACCACCAAATTGCTGTAGAAAAACTGAAAAAAGCTGCTGAAGTGTTATTGGACACAAGGGGAGAGTTGACACCAGACAAAGATGAGATTCAGAAAACATTGGGTAAAACATTTTCTTTTGTTATTGCCTCTTTTTTATCACTTGTGTTTGCATGAAGGTTCTGGAAGAGAAAAATTACAGATCTTCCATATTCTTATGTCACTGTTCGAGTCCATGTTTTGTTGAGTCAGAAGTCATTACAACACACCAATTTTATTGTTTGTCCCTCTTCTCCTTCATATGCTTTTCACTGTCATTTCATTTTTTTCTTTTTACAGAAATAGGGATTGCCAAGCAGAGGTAATGATTTGCTGAAGATCATAAATTCTCAAGAGAAAAATGACTCCAAGGAGCCTGTTTACAAGCAGTTATTTGAAGTTTGCTTAACTTAGGAATTACTTTCTTTTAACTTTATGAAACTGCCTAGGAAAGGGTTGACTTTGGTAGGCTGCCAGGTGCCCACCCACCCTCTCTCTGACTCCCCTTGCTCAAGTGGATGGGGTAAAAATTAAGATAGAAAAGCCCACAGGTTGATGTAAAGATGGGGTGATCACTCACTTTTTACTGTCATGGGCAAAATAGACTTGACTTGGCAAAAATTGACTTTCATTTATTGCCAAATAAAACAAGTTTGGGAAATGCAAAACAAAGACAAACTACAGCAACATTATCCTCCACCCCACTCTTTTTTCCAGGCTTACTATCACTCCTTCCTTCCCAGCTAGTCCCCCTCCCTCCCTGCCAAACAGTGCAGTGTGGATGGGAAATGGGTGCTTGTGGGCAGTCTGTAATTTCTCTGCTGCTGCTTCCTCCTACTTCCTAAATCTTTCAGGCTAATATTGTTCCAGTGTGGATGTAGGCTGCATTTCCTTCAGGAAATATCCACTTCCTCTAGCCTGGGTCATCTATGTGCTGCAGTGTGGTTATCTGCCCCTCTATCCTCCACAGGCTTCGGGGGAATCTCTGCTCCAGCACCTGGAGCCATCCCTCTTTCTTCTCTGACCTTCATGTCTGCGGGGCTGTTTTCATACTTTCTCAGTCCCATGCAGTATTTTCCCTTTTCTTAAATGCATTTTTCCAGTGGCACCACCAGTTTGGCTGAGGAGCTCAGCTGTGCCCTGTGGTGGGTCAGCTGGAGTTGGCTGGAACCATCTTCAGTGGGTTCAGCCCTTGACCTCCTCTCACATGAGCCAAAAAAACTTCTTACTAACAAACCTTTACCAACCACCAAAACCTTACCACCTACACCTAATACTCTTTTCTGTCAGTTGTGAGAAGTAGCACAGCATGACATTCACCTGTCACTGTCAGAAGTTTGAAGATGCTCTCTGTGTATCACCCAGCTATTTCTTAATAAGTAACTTGCAGAACAACAAAATAGAACAATGGTGGCTTGACTTTTTGGAGTTGATGATAAAACTCTACGGGTGGTAAATGGAACTTGTAGCTTTCGAGAGTTATTTTGAAAGTGTTGGATGTGTAATGAAGAACCATCTGGAAGAACCTCTCAGATATCACAGTAACATAAGAGACATAATTGTAGAAGACCTGTCAATACTCTACTGTTTTATATCTTGGGAACAGTCAAGAGCTGTCGTAAGCTAGAGCTACATGGAAACCAGTTTCTAACACTGGGAACTACAGCTGTATGCTACTCCCTCATTTCCCTTCTGATGTGTTTCTTGGCTCTGTTTGAAGTTGTTGATCTTTGCTTCCATATTTTTACTGACTAAAGCTGACTTTATTCTAATGTAGAAATTTTTGACTCAACTGGCGAGTGCTGGTGAAGTAAGCTAAAAGCTTAGTTTGGCTAGAAGAAGAAATTGAAATATGTCTTCTCTTTATCAGATGATATCGTGGAAAGATATGACAATTTATCCAAATCTGTGAATGAAAGGAATGAGAAGCTTCAAGTAACTCTGACACGATCCCTGAGTGTGCAGGATGGTTTGGATGAAATGCTTGATTGGATGGAAGGAGTTGAAAAGAGCCTTAAAGAACAAGATCAAGTGCCTTTGAATTCTGCTGCTATTCAGGACATTATTAGTAAAAGCATTGTAAGTAGCATTCTTTGGAAAAAGAAACAGTTGTTTGATAGTTCAGATTTAAAGAAATAATTAAAATCTTAGGTTGGCACCTTTTATGGATTCTAAATACTTACTAAAGAGGACTGTTGTGTGAAGTGAAATTGCTCATAAGGATTTTTGTAGCTGAAATAGATTACACTGATGGTCTAGCTGTAGTGGTTTGTTGCTTTATATGGTCGATGAATTTCACTTGTTAAAATTTAATTGCAAGTAATACAAAGTAGTTCTTGTATGTTTCAGATGCTAGAACAAGACATTGCAGGTCGCCAAAGCAGTATAAACACTATGAATGAAAAAGTGAAGAAGTTCATGGAAACAGCAGATCCATCCACTGCATCCACACTGCAAGCTAAAATGAGTGAGCTTGCAGGACGGTTTTCTGAAGCAAGTAACAAGCATAGAGAGAAGCTTATGAAGATGGAGGAATTGAAGACTAAAGTGGAGTTATTTGAAGGTCTTTCAACAAAACTTCAATCATTTTTAGATGAGAAAAACCAGGCTCTAAGTGAAACGGAGGCACCAAGAAAGGATGTTAGCGAAGTGTCTCAGTACATGCAGGTACTCTAGCATTCAATTTGTGTGTGTTGTGGGTTCTTAGTCTAACTCATCTAAGTGACTGAATAAGAAACAAGGCAAGTTTTGGTTGGTTGGTTAGCTAAAATCAAGAGTTTAATTTTAACAAGAGATGGTAAAGTCTAATATGAAGAATGTAATCCTATTTTGCAGGAAGCTAGTGTAGAATTGGCCCAACACAAGAAGGATCTGGAAGTTTTGAAGCAGCTCCTTGAAGAACTTTCATTCCATGCTCTTCCTGGAGATAAAGCACTGGTATCAGAAAAAGTAAATGCTTTGTCAAAGAAATTCAAAGAGGTAGAGGAGACAATAAAAGAAAAGTAAGTTGGATAATCAAAGTGTTTCCATTTTGTCTAATAACACAGTGTGAATGTTGTGATTACTGCTATCCTTTTGTATATAGTCTGAAGATATTGCAGTTGACCAGAGTAAATAAAGCATTTTTTTCTTGGAAGGAAAAGATTGTACTTGAAAATGCATTTCTAGTTAATCTGTCTGGCCCAAGAGCTCTAAAAAAGGCCATAAAGATATGTAATTTTTCCAATTTTGTGACATCCACAGGATTCTTGGCAATTTTAAGAAAACCCTACTTCTCCCCTTCTGTAATAGGACATAAATTGCTGCTTGTGTATATTGCTTTAGAGTACTATTTGGCATCAGGCTGTAAAGGGAAACTGGAGAAATTCCATATAAGTTACCTTTGCAGTAAGATTGGGTTTTGCACATTCTTCTTAGATCCATAAAATTTGCTTTTTGACACTTTGAATTTAGGAATAGTAATATCAGATTAATAATATTTGTTGGTTTAATTATTAGAAGGAATACTGTCAATTCCTTTGTCTTTAATTGTCTAGAGAAGAGGATGTATCATCTTGTCAGAAACAAATGGATGCTTTTGAGCTCCTTGTAGAATCATTAAAGAAATGGATAAAAGAGACGACAGAACGGATTCCAGCAGCACAGCCCTCTCTGAATACAGAGGAGTTAAAGAAACCTTTGGAAGATACATTGGTAAGCTTTTGTAGAAGTGAAATCTGGCTGAGGGAAATAAGGTACCTATTATTAATACTGAAATACAAATTTAAGGTGTAAGCAGTCACAGTAATTGGGACTAGGGTCTGCATTTACAGTCCCATTTGCTTTTGTAAGTTTGCAACAGATTCCCAAGCAGCAAAGCTGTTCCTTTCTGTACACTAATTCTCTTAAGTTTGAAGTCAGTTTTGTAATAAACAAATTATTATCTTTTATAACCAGAATTTAAAAGATGAATGGACATTAAAAGCACCTGAACTGCAGAAAATGAATAGCAGAGGAACTTTGCTGTGTAACTTAATCACTGCTGTGACTTCTCCTGCAAAACTGAGAGCAGTTGCCAAATCAGGTATGGTTTTGTATAATCAGGTAAGCCTAACATTCCAAGAATTTTTAAAACCTTCAAGACGAAAATTAATCTTGTTTCCCCCTTGGATTAGCATTCTGAATATTATGGCTTGTGAGAAAACATTTAGCTGTGTCTCTTCTGACCATTGTTTGCTGTGATTCTACTTAAACTGTCTAGCTGCTGTAGTAATTCAGCACACATTCTCATTGTGTTACTCTGCCAAAATAATGTAAAGGTGTGCTGATGTAAAAGTTTAACATATCCTAGAGTTATTGTAATTCCCAGATAGAATAAAATGACAGTTTCACAGTGGCCTTCATCTCATCCCAGAAACCTTCTGAGAATGAGAAATTGACTTATTCTGATCAGTGTTGGAGGCTTCATATTTCCATCAAGTCTGCAAGCAGCAGAAATACAAACCTTGCGTTGCAAACTCTGATTACCTGCACAGAGATACCTATTTAATGGCCAAAAGGCTATTGTGACACCAAGCAAACACAGAAAGGTTTGCAGAGTTGTGGAGTTTTTGTTAGAAGGGTAATGAGGAGATGGTTTATTTAACAATTAGCTTAGGTAAATATACTCATCCTAACATGATATCATAATTAGTATTAGTCAGTCTTTTAGTTGAAACAACAGCACAGAAGGGAAACAATTTTGTATCTCAGCATGATTTTCCTGAGCCAAAATGTGTTTTCTGTCTAGACCTTCAGCTAAATTCTACTGGCAATCATAATTTAAAGATTGCTAGTCTATTCTCATTATTTTTTTTTTTTACTCTAGTGCTAAATATTAATTTGTTTTACGGAAATCAGTAATTCTGCCAAGTATTATTCCAGATATAGTTCAAGGACATTGGAGTGTTTTAATGGCAGTAAGCACATTTTCAGTCAGTTCTTGAACTGACTAGGTCTGGAAATAAATTCAAGTGTGTTTGCCTTCATTGGTCATCTGTAAATGACTGGGAGACTGGGGACTGACAGAGGATACCTACTGAGCAAAAGTAGAACACTTTCTTTCTTATATCTCTTTGTAAAGCAACCTCTGGTTTTGGTCTTGGTTTTTTTTTGTTTGTTTGGTTTTTGTTTTGTTTTTGTTGGGGTTTTTTAGTTTGGTTTGGTTTTTTTCCATTTTTTTAAACTTTAAATAAAAATCTTTCAAAAAACATTTTGCATTTTGAAATCTTCTATGATCTATTTGGGCTCATTCCTCTGCCTCTTTTCTACTCATATGCATACAGATAGAAAAAATAGTTAAACAGCTATCACATAAGAGCAGTTATAATCCTCCAGACCAGAACATTTGCCCTCCTTGACAAGAGCTGTACTGTGCATCACTTTATTGCAGTTATAAATACCAGAGTCCAGCTAAAAGAGTGTGAAGATCTACAGGACTCTGGCTGGGGTCTGTGACTTCTCTTATCTGGTTTGTTTTCTCTTGCCATCCTCCAGCTGCCACTAATGTGGTCCTCACTGTCCAGCTGGTACCGTGCATAGCCTTTTCCAAGGCAACCATTAATCTTCCTCTGCTAATTGCTCTTCTGGGAATACATATGTGCAGGAGAGCGGGAAGTGATTCTCCCTGCCGTTCTCTGCAGTGTGATCACGTGGCCCTGCTCTTTGGTCTGACTGCAGTTTACAAAGCCCATTAGCTCTGCTTTCAGAGCCTCTGATATTATGGTTAATCAGTAGGGCTGTCTCCGAGTATGGACTTCAGGTATAAGAGTGCCACATTGCAATTCCTGTCATGGAGCACATGTCTCAGTCTTGCTTATGACAAGATTGGGAGGGATTAATGCAGTTAGTTTTGAGAGCTTTCTGTGCAGAGTTACAATGCACATAAACCAGAATCTTTTTAAGTTGGAAAAGACCTTTAAGATCATGAGGTCCAAACACGAACTCAGTACTTCCAAGTCCAGCACTAAACCATGTCCCCAAGCAGCACATACACATGTTTTTAAAATACCTCCAGGAATGGTATCTCAACCACTTCCCTGATGGGTAAAGGTGCCCTAAGTAAGCAGTGCCTTTGGTTGTGGTCTTTCCAATAAGCATTCCAGGTCTCTTTGCTGTTTAATGTTTAGTGCTCTCCTCAGTCACAGCATTGCCAGCTCGTCCTCTACCAGGCTACACCCATCCCAGCTGGGTAAAACCCTGTTCTCAGTAGGGAACAGGGTCCTTTGGGGGAGAGGAAAGAAGTGCTGTCAGCAACGTGGATGTGAATAGGCCTCACAGCTAGGGCATAAACCTTTGGGCCCTGGTCAGTGGGCTTTGGTACAGAATTGTGAGCAGTAGGACTGCTGATACCCCATACATATGTGCACCCTTGTAAGTGCATGCATGCACACCCCACCCACAGTGCACATCCTCTGCCTAGGTCATAGCCCTTATGGTAGTGGCTGGCTGGAGCTTCCTTCTTGAGGTGGCAATGACAGCTATGGATCAGGCTGTTTTGAAGAGGAAATTAACTGCTGGGGTTATGGTGGACAAAGGCTCAGATAAGCAAGAGGCTTCATCTCTTTTGATCCATAGGTGGCACAATTTTAAATGGTGAAGGAGGAGCTCCAGGAACTCAGGATTTCTTGAAAAATAAAGGTCAGTGAAAATTTCAGCATGTGATAAAGAATTGTTGCTTGCCAATTACTATTAAATGTGGAAGTATTTTTTAAATGCTGTACATAAATCTGGTTGTAGCAATCATTATTAGACTGAAATTTCACATCACCATTACATAAGACAATTACATTGACTAGGGCAGGATATTATAAGTAATTATAACAATACCTTTCTTATTATGTTCTTTTGAAAACCAACCAAATCTGGCCTTGTTTTCTGAATCAATATATACTTTTATAAATGTATACGGGGATGGCTATTTAAATATAAAACATGACTTTTGAGAAATACCTTTCAATGGGGATTGCAACTTTAACACCTATCAGTATTCACAACATGTGTATACACAAATATATGTATACAAAGACACCCATTTTATATACATTTGTATCACTGTGACCAACTTTTATAGAAAGAAAGGAATTTTTATATAAGGGCTTTATAGTAGCTGAACTGTAGCCCAATATATTCAACTTTTGGTCATGGAATTGTTACTTAAAATACTAAAACAGCAATGGGTAGAAAGATTGAAACATGTCTGTGCACTTGCACGTATTGAAATGGTGCTCTCTGTGAAATTAAAAGTTCTTGCACATAGGAACTTATATTAGCTCATTCAGATGTAGTGTTGCCACATTTAGAGTGGATTGGAAATAACTCTAACATATTCACTTACTTCTTATTTAGGGGACTATTAGCTACTGTTCAGTACTGTTTCACTGCATTCCGTATTGTTTCAAGGGCTTGTAACTTCTAACACAGTCCTCATGCACCTCTTTTTACAGAACTGACAGCTGTTCAACAAGCTATGTCTAATGTAAATCACAGCTATGAAGATTTGGGAGTTTTATTGAATGAAAAGATTTCAGAACTAGAAAGTATGCTTTCAAAAATGCAAAATATTCAGGAAGAATCAGCCTCAATGATGCATTGGTTGCAAAAGATGGACAAAACTGCATCAGAATGGGAAGCTGCTCCAACAGATAGTGAAGCAGTTAAAGCCCAAGTTGAACAACATAAGGTACTTTATGCCTTCAAACAAATACTTTTTCTTGTAGTTATTAGGCAGATGCTATGGAATAACTGATATCTCAGTCTAGCTTTATGTTACAGAGAGTATTTAAATGGTTCTACTAAGCGTATTAGTCAGGCTTAGAGCAAATCTGGCAAACTGTGTCAGTGGAATAAAGGAGCACTATGTCAGACAAAATGAGTTTTTCAGGTCAGAAAATGATAATTTTGATGGACAGTTTGAAAAGGTGAGGCTATGCTGATTGTGCAATAAACTTTTTAATCTCAGTGGTTTAGAGGTATGTAATAGATTACTTTTAATATCTGAAGGGCTGTATGGGTCCAAAAGCTGTTTCTGCAGCTGCTGGCTCACTGATGCTCCACAGACCTCCCAGTCTCTGCAGCTGCAGTGGCTTATGTCTCTTCAAGGCAGTGTTTCTCTTCAGCAGCCCTGTCATGCTTGTTAAGTTATATAGCTGCACAAGAGCCTCCTTCCCCCATTATAATTGATATGAGAAAACCACTGATTCAGCAGAGAGCATCTGTCCTGTTTCAGCATTGGAGACATATGCTTCCCTAGCAATGAAGGACAATATTTACATCTGTAAGGTTCATCTAGAAAGGGAAATGTAATGGAGAGGGAAAATTCTTTTCTTGCTTGTGATTGTATATAAACAAAGACAGAATTAGCTTTAACTGAGTTTCTTTTATATTTGGCGGGTCACCCTTAAAAATTAACCTGACCAGCTACCAACTTCCTCAGACTTGGAAAACATTCAGTCATAAAATTCAGACTAAGTGTGAAAGAAAACCAGCTCTTTTTTCTTAACAGAGAATGTGCAAAGCTATCATGAGCATCTAACCCGCAGTGTAGCAACAGAAAAGTATTCACAAGTAGTTGGAAAACTGAGTGAGTGCCCAGGCAAGAGTCATCTGATGCACTGGACCTTTTACTAGAAGTTCTAAATCAAGTACAGTTTGTTCAGTGTTTATTTTTTGTGGGTTTTGGATAATTAATAAGAAGCATTCACTTCTGTCTGCAAGAGCAGCATTAATTAGGATTTGCTGGAGTATCTCAGGTTAGAGATCTCAGGTTCTCTTCTGTTAGGTTTACACTTAAACTCCGATTCTGTTTAAACTATGGTTTAGGAGAGCTACATGAAAATAACTTCTACCTCAGTAGAAGTCCTGATAGCAGGACTTCTACTGAGGTAAATGAGGCCACACCACCCCCCACTCTGTCAGAGCTAGCTGGGTTATTTCTGCTGTGAGCTGTACTTTGCACCAGTCAGTTTGCTTTCTGTACACAAATAGATTCCAAGTATATGTGAATATGATGTGAATAGTGAATCTTACTTATCTGAATTCTTCTAGTTCTGTCACTTTTTCAAATTAAGCAACAATTATTAATATAGTTTATATCAGTCAGGTTCTCTCTTCTAAAAAAATTGACTAGCAACATATGTCAATATAACATATTTTGAGATTCACAGCAGAAAAGTAGTATATACAAGCTAGATAGTTTTTTTATTTTCATCTTTTGCATCTCAGTATTATGGACTGCAAACTTTACCATTCTTCTTTAGTCTCTTATTTATTTATTTTATCACCTAAATTTTCAGCTTTTTGAAACTGAATTAAAGCAAAGTGCAAATAAAGTGCAGGAACTGAAGGACAAAGTTACAGAGCTGTTGGAGAAGAACCCTAACTCTCCTGAGGCACCTAAGTGGAGACAAACGTTGGATAAAATAGGTATTTCAATAAAGTTATATTATAGCTCAGACTGATTTGGAAATTGTTTTATTATGAGATTTTAAATTTATTACCAATAACAAGTATTTTTAATACCTTGTTTCCTCTTACCTCTTAAATTCTGTGAAAATAACTCCAATTCCATGTAGATCTAAAGTAATTCCAGTGATGTTCATGGGCTTTGAATTTGTATTAGTGCACAGGGAGCTTGATTCCCTGTTTGAGAGGCTTTATCTTTCTCAAACATTGTGCAGCTAAAACTTCACTGGCCAGTTACAAGCAATATATATATATTTTCTTTTTGCAAAATATAACAGAATAAGGTGATTCCAATTTCATGTAGAAAATGGTTTGAGTTGTTGGTAGTGGTCTTCCGCATGTATTTTTCCCATGAAATAGTGGCTTTTGGCATTTTGTGGGTTTGGTGTTTTTTTGCTGCTTTCTAAAACTGTATAAATGTTGCTAAAATTTTTAAGAAGCCAATGAAAATAAAGAAAATTACCATGTTTAGGAAATAGATTTTGAGTTATTACAGCACCTAATTGTCAGGAGCTTTTAAAAATTGTTTTTATGTTAGTCATATTTTAAATGAATACCATGGTATGTCAGTCTTGTTTCATGGTGATAGGCATTTCCATTGCTACACCAACAGTAATTTTGAAGCTGAGAATGTTTACAGTCTGTTCTGCTTGTAAGTGACACTCTGAAAAGTTCAAGTGGCAGGTAAGGTCTCCAACAGACCCTTAGTAGTGTTGAAAGGGGATTAATATAGAATGAGCAGAGGACTGTGGAGTAGCAAACAGAACTGTAAAAAACAGGGATGAAAATCAGGGAGAGGGAAAGTTAGCAAAATATAAGAGCTGACTGAGCGAGCACTGACAGTATCACAGAGGGGAAGGGGGAAGTTACAAGATTAAGACTCAAAGGCTGCTCTGGAAGCCACTTACCATAGTGGAAAAGACCACAGACTTAGGTGTGAACCTAAGCTCACAGAGCGCTTTTGAAATACCTATATGCAGAAGTATTCTCATTGCCCATCATTGGGTACCTGATTTAGATGTTTTAAGTTAATGGTTTTAGATGAATGATACAGACATTTGAAAGAGTTAGGCTTTTTCAGAGGGCTGTTCAGAGTTGAAGCCTAATTTTCTGTTTCTCATCACCCTTGAAAACTTATGAGGCTTTATTATGGAATAAGCAGGGATATTTGTCTATCTAAATCAGGCACCTGAGTTATAACTGAGTAGAACCCTTTGCCTTCTATATAATTTGAGACCAAAGCCTAAATCTGGGCGTATTTAATTTAGTAATATTCTAGCATAATTTTATTACATGTACAATATTCATTGCTCTAAAAATTCCACACGTGGCTGACTGTCATCCAAGTGTACATGGATCTGACTTAAAAAATGTTATTTGCAGAGTCACTGCAATAAGGCATCTGGAATTAATCAGTATGAAGCCTTATGAGAGAGCTCTGTTTATGTTTCATATATAGTCTGCTGTCTCACAATCCATCTGCTAGAACATGCATGCAATATGTTAACATTATCATTGTTAGATTCCAAATGGAAAGAGCTCAATCAAGTTACATCTGAGAGACAACAAAAACTGGAGGAGTCTTCAAATTACCTGATCCAGTTCCAGACAGCAGAAGCTCAGCTAAAACACTGGCTTGTAGAAAAGGAGCTAATGGTCAGTGTGCTGGGACCATTATCAATTGATCCTAATATGCTGAATACACAAAAGCAACAGGTTCAGGTGAGTAGTGCCAACACACATGATTGATTTAAGTTTCTTCTGCCTTTTTGGTATTAGCAAAGTGCTAGTTTGCATCTAGAGCAGAATGTGGTTAGTATAAGCCATTAGATTTGTTTATCTTTAGGTATCAGCTTACATCATACTTGACTACAGTAATTACAAGAAAAAATTACCATAAGAGTGAAAAGGGATCAGAACAGGTAAAGAAAAATGTTGAGAAGATGTTGATCAGTATCAGTATTGTTTAAAATGAAGTATTTGAAACATGAACTATGATCTAATAGTATGTGAAATACTATGACTCAATATTGGTTTGTAAGTACTTCAGAAGTCTAGACAGATGGTATAAGACTATCATGTATCACTCCACAGTCCTTAAAAGTTCAACCTAATTGACTTAGAAAGGGTTTGGAATGTTCTGTAAAGTAAAACCATTATATTTTTCCCTTCTTTTGCAAGCACTGTGACTTACTGTCAAAAAAAAACAAACCCAAAAAAACAACTGAGAACCAGTGATATAAACTTAAAACGTCTTACACTACACATTCAGTCATTTTGTGAATTAGCCAAATAGTCTCTGTTCTATAATAAAACATTGCAATATTATGTCAGAATACACCTTCTTTGAAGTTCTTTCTTAAGACAAATGTCAAAACTGTCTAGGAAAGAAGACGCTACTTGAAATTAAACAGCACTTACTTTGCTTGCTGTGGTTACTTAATTACCATAGTATTAACAGAATTCATTGTTTACTTGTATATCCTGGTTGAATTTCTATTAGATGATGTGTAAATTCACCTCATTTTTTTCTGTTTCTTTGATGTAGATACTTGGAAAAAACACAGTTTATGTAGAAGGCACATTTACTTCACTGGCTTTTAAACTTGGATACACTTAATAATAGAGCTTAGCTACAAAAAATTCTACATGGTTTTTTGTTAGAAGCCCTTTTTTTTCTCATTATAAATCCTTTTCAAAATTCTCTTTTTTTCCTAGATTCTGCTCAAAGAGTTTGACACCAGAAAGCCACAATATGAGCAGTTAACTATGGCTGGGCAGGGGATTCTGGAGAGACCTGGTGAACATCCACCCTCACATGAAATTGTAAAAGAACAACTGGCAGCTGTGGCACAAAAGTGGGACAGTCTAACCAGCCAGCTGAAGAAGAGATGTGACCGAATTGACCAAGCCATTGTGAAAAGCACAGAGTATCAAAGTTTACTCAGAAGTCTCTCTGATAAGCTAAGTGCCTTGGATAGTAAACTCAGCAGCAGCCTGGCTGTGAGTACACAACCTGATGCTGTGAAACAACAGCTGGAAATTGCTAAAGAAATGAAGGAGGAAATAGAACAGGAAATGAAGAATATAAATGCAGCACAAGCTCTTTGTGAAGAGCTGTCAACTCTGATTGGGGAAGAGTATTTGAAAGCAGAACTTACCAGACAGTTAGATGGCATCTTAAAGTCATTTAAGGATATCGAGCAAAAATCAGGTTAGTATTTATTTAAAGAAAAACAATAATTAAGGCATAAAGGAAGGTAAAAGTTTGTAATACAGGTGAACTGAGCCTGTTGCCAGTTCTCTTTCCAGTCCAAACCCCCAAGCAGTTTTACATCAGAATTTAGAACAATTCCAATGCCTTGAAAAGGTAAGAACTATGCTTGGGATCTCTAATGAATAGTTTAGGAGATAACTTCTTGGAGTAAAATAACAAGGCTTTTGTAATGTCTTCCTTCAGGTGCATCTTCACTGAATTAGAAGACCAAAAGAGGATGCTGTTCCTTGAGCTACTAGCTTCATAGGGGCAGAGTATAAACCAAAATAACAATTTTTAGGCAAACACCAGTTAATGGCTTAGTGAAGCACAGTGGTAATTGTATAAAACTACCTGTGACAGAAAGGGGCTGGTAATCTGCAGCCTTTCCTTACCTTGTGCAACAGAATTGAGCAAGTAATACATTGTAAGTGATATCATACTTTGTTCTCCCTAGCAGCCTCAGTTTTGGGTTTTTAATTTCCTCTGGTCATGAGGAACTTCAAAGAATCTCCCTAGGAGGATGTATTGCCTGTAGGCCATGACTTAGACACTCCTGGGTTATACCACTTAATATTCCCTGTGCTTACACTGCCTAGTGCCATGAATCACAATTGTGTGTTTTTTAAAACCAAAATCTGCTCAAATGGGATCCATGTAGACACAGACTGGATAAGCTCACCTCATTTCATTCATGTCCTGCTGCCTTCTGTATTACAGGAATGAGTCTGCCCCTTGCAAGAAACTTGGTTGTCTGCCAGTCAAACTCCACATACTGAGGACTGGCTTTCTTAAAATTGATTATGCATAATACAATCAATATTACTTATTTTTTCACTGAATACTAGCAGGTTCTGCTAATGAACCTCTGTGCTGCCTTCTCCTTTGTAGATAACCATGTTCAGCAGCTTCAGTCAGCATACGCCACTTCTCATCAGTTCCAGCAGATGTCTAAGGACTTTGAGGCCTGGCTGAGCAAAAAGAAAGAAGAACTGAACCAGGCTCGTCCTGTGTCAGCCAAACTTGATGCCTTGCAATCACTAATTGAAGAACAGAAAGATTTTAAGAAGACAATGACCGATCACATTAGTTCCTATGAAAGAATTGTTGCAGAAGGAGAAAGTATCTTACAGAAGACTCAAGGAGATGACAAAGCAGAGTTACAATCCCAAATTGCCATACTTAAGAATAACTGGGATGAAGTGAATAAAAAGGTAAAAGAAAGGGAAGATAAATTAGCAGATTGTCTGGAGAAAGCCCTCAAATATAAGCAACATGTAGAAAATCTCCAGCCATGGATAGAGAAGTGCCAAAGTAACCTGTGTGAATTGAAAGTTGGCATAAACCCTGTTGAAATAGAGGATTCTATTGTTCAGGTGAGGGCATGGCAGAAGGACCTGGATAAACACCATGGGATGGTGGAACTATTAAATAATTCTGCTGAAAGTTTGCTCAATGCAAGTCAAATGGATAAAGAAATTGTTCAAGAAGAAACTAAGGTGCTGAATCAGAATGTGAAAGTGGTTACAGAACAGTTACATAAGAAGAGAGAGTGCTTGGAAAATATGGCACAAAGACTGAAAGAGTTTCAGGACTCATCCAGGGAAACTGAAAGACAGCTTAAAAGTGCCAAAGAGCATCTGGAAGCTCATGACTCGCTTGGACCTCAGTCGTTCAGTAACAAACACCTGACAATGATGCAGGCCCAGCAGAAAGCCTTGCAAGCTTTAAAGCCTCACGTTGATTTAGCAAAAAAACTTGCCCAAGACCTGGTGGTAGAAGCTTCTGATTCAGCAGGTGTTTCTGACCTCTTACTCCAAGCTGAATCTTTGGAGCAAGAATACACAGCAGTGAAGCAGCAGGTTGAGGATAGGTGCTCATTCCTAGAGACCAAACTTCAGGGAATTGGCCATTTCCAAAACAGCATCCGAGAGATGTTCTCTCAGTTTGCAGAGTTTGATGATGAACTTGATAGCATGGCTCCAGTGGGGAGAGATCTCAAGGTACTGCAGTCACAGAGAGAGGACATAAAATGTTTCATGAAAAAGTTGGAGGATCTTATAATGAATAATGAAAATGCTAATAAAAACTGTAAAATTATGCTGGCCACAGAAGCTGAAGCTTCTCCTGATCTTGTTGGTATAAAGAGAGACTTGGAAGCTCTAAATAAACAGTGCAACAAGCTAAAAGACAGAGCAAAAGCCAGGGAAGATCAAGTGGAGGGTACTATTTGCCGTGTTGAGGAGTTTTACACTAAGCTAAAAGAATTTTCCACTCTGCTTGGGAGAGCTGAAGAACATGAAGAGTCACAAGGTCCTGTTGGAATGGAAACAGAGGCTATAAATCAGCAGCTGAATACATTCAAGGTAGGAAGATTGCTTTCTTACTATTATTAAGTATTTTACCACAATACAATTTTATTAAACATCATAGTGAAAGGGATTTGTTAAGTGCAGACCTTAGAAGAGTCTTGTTTCTCAGCAGTCTGTTCTGCCTGTATGCCTTTAATCTGTTTTAAATGGGGATCTTATGCTGCAGAGAAGATTTTCTTTGCTACCACTTGGCAGACATTGGGAATTTTACATCTCAGCTCCCAATTTCTACATCCCAATTCCCTCTTCACCTCTCTTCACTATCTTGTTATCTTCTGTAATCTATTTGCCTTTCTGGTTTTGAGAAACTGCATATTGTGTCTATTTGATGTCCATGCATTACATAACTTTCATCTTCACTGTGGTGTGAATTTTAGACTCCAGTGTTCACATACCAGCCCACATTGACTTTGCTCATCTGAGCAGTTTAGGTTTTTTCAGTGTAGGTTTCAGCATATTTAGATTTAAGATGTTACTTGCCATTTTCTGTTCTGATACACTGGCCAGTTTTACCTCACTGAATTCCACACTTACCTAGAAACATCCTAATAAAAAGAAAACAGGCAAAATAATCCCTGTATGGTATTGGGATTTTTCTGTAGCATCCTTATCCAAAATGCACTCAAGAGCTTCTGTGTGTAGCTTTTTTAATTTGCCAGCTAGCAATCCATGTCCAGCTCAAAGACATGCATTGCAGTGATAGTGAGTGTTAATTGAGCTTTGCTGCTGAAATAACAGATATTTGCTTGGATTAGGTTACAAGAAATGAATTTCCAGAGCTCACCAGAATGATTTATAGATGTAAGCAGGGTTTGAAAAAGATAATAAATAATTTTTCATGTTTGAAAAAATCATAAATCCTAATGGCTATATAGTAGCACTGAATATTCTGCACTGCTTTGGTTTCATTCCAATATACTATTGATTCATATGTTTGTATGACTTGTACATAGTTGACACTTGATGATAAAGCCAATCTTTCACTGCAGGTTTTGATAAGCCATGCTGTTAAAAATTTGGTGACCTTGGAAAAGAGTCATTACATGGCTGGCCAACAGAGGGTGCATTTTGCTTGTTTAAGCCATATTGGAAAGGCAAATTAAACCAGAAAACTTTCACCTGGGAATTTCAAATGGAAGTTACTGTGAGTTTTGGTGATCTTTGAGAATGCATAAATAGAGACAAAAATCTTGAACAAATAGTTACATTATGAGGAGATTCCATTAGACTGGGAGGATTAAAATTGTATGCCAGTCTATCCTAACAAGTCTATTTCAATTTAAAAGAGAAACAAATGGCTTTTCTTTGTATATGGTTAGTAAAACACTTTAGATATTGGAAAATAGCAACGGCTCTTGCTGTGAATGCTCTTGCTTACATTGACTGTACAGGACTTCAGTTGTAACCAGTTTGGCATCTCTGATTTCACCACTTTTCTTGCATTTGCAAACATTAGGTGGAGCTTCAGGTCTTTGTTAATATGTATTTTACGCAATGAATTGTATATGTACAAATATGTATTTTATTATAAAGAAAAAATGTTTCTGGAGAATTACAACCTGATGAGTGGGTGGTAGGAAAATCCAGTTTCTTGTGTGTTGTCCCAGTGTTCTAGTTCATCAGGGCACTGGACCCAACACAGCAATTGAGCAGTTTGGGAGTGAGAGACCCGTGCAGACCAGTGGGGTAACAGCATCCCTGGTAATACAAGAGCTTACGTGGTAAGACACAAAAAAAAACCCCTGGAGAGACATTAAAGGAGAACAGTGATAGCAGCATTGTTTATATCCAGAAGTCTACTCTGGGATTGTATTTATATGAGATATTTATAAGCTTAGAAATGTGTTTTGCTTGAAGCAACTTTTTAGACCATGCTTTTGCTTATGATTAAAAACACAATGCCATTAAACAGGAGGTGAAGAATGATGAAAAAGTGAAGGGGTTGTTTAAATAAGTGAAAAGCAAATGCAGAAATAAAACAACAGAGTGAGGAGCACTTGAAGAAAGGAAATAGGGAGACCAGAATGGGTAATTTTACTAAGTGAGTGTGTAGTTAGTGAAGAGATACTGATAGCAGGAGGATAGGGATCAACTCTCCTAATGCTTGGTGTCAGTGCTACTGGGGCATATCAAAAATTACAGTAAGTAATCTATCTGTTTATACTCTTTGCCCTTCCAGAGAACAGTTCCACCTGAGGCAGCAAACTGTAGGGAGACTGGCTCCCACAGATCCTGCTCCACTCGTGGTGTGTTTGTGTTTGCTCTCGTGTTTGTGCACGTAGGCAAACACACACAACCTGAAAATGTGGCTGTGGCCACAAAACCACTGTCTGCCTCCCTATGTCTTTAGCTTCTGTGGTCAGCTACAGTCAACTTCAGTTCCTCAAGAGTAAGGCAAAAGAGTTGTTCTTTGTTATAGATCTATTAACATGAAAACTTCACTCTCTTCAGGGAAGGATCTTGTGTAATGGGCCAGAGGTGGTTTTTGTGGTTTAACCAATTTTTATGTACAAAGAGTTAGAGCTGTGTGCATCTTCTTGGCATGACATTAAAACACATAGTGTTTTTTAAAAGATAAACTGGCTTTGAGTTGTATTATATATATATATATTTAAATGCATATGCATACTTGTTTTATTTATATTTCTTCTTTGTGATGTGCTTATTCCAGTCAGTATAGAGTGTTAAATTGAAAGTAGTCACCATCAGTGTTAAACTGTAAGTAGTTGCCATCAGCATTAAACTATATTTACAGTGCAGTTATAAAATTTACTTTCTGTAAATGAAAATTTTCAGAGCAGTTAATTTCAAAGTAGAACCATGACTCTTACTTCACTTCAGGAACAGTATAATCAAATGAAGAATTTATCTCAATTAATATAAAACACACACAAAAAAGTACTAATTAACTTGGCTTTGCAAGACACTTTCTACCCCAAAGTCTGTATGCAATGTGTAGATTAGTCCTGAAAGGAAATTTCAGTAAATTAGGTTTGTTAAGGTACGCTGAGTCTGCCACCATTCTTCAAATGCAAAACAAAAAAGAATTGTGCAAATGGACTGAGCCAAACACTCTGGGTTTGAGTAGCTGCACAGTGCTAGAATGTTTGCAGTTGAAGAAGCATTTGCAACTAGTTTCTCTCTGAAATAGAGAAAGAACTCAAAGTTGAATTATTTTATGTCATTCTTCTTAGTAAAACCAACATGTAATTGTTACAGCTTTCATAAGTATGTAGTTCATTTGATTTTTGCTTTTATTTTTGGATTTCAAGTAGATATAGTCATTAGAGGTTGCCTTCTAACTGGACTTTATGGGAATTTTTAGGTGGCCTAAGTATTCCTGCCAATAAGCTTGAACTAAGATTTTAATTGGCTTATGTTATAGAACCACAGAATTGTTTAGGTTGGAAAAGACCTTTAGGAACATTAAGAACAATGTTAACTCAGCACTGCCAAGTCCACTGTTAACCATGTCCCCAAATGCCACATCCACATGTCTTATTAGTTATGTAGAGAGTGTCAGTCCTCTGATTTTTGCTTTGAAGGCAAATAATGTTGAAGGCACATTCAGAAGTTTCTCTTTAAGTTTCTCTTTGAGCTAAGTGTAGCACATCCCATGTGCTGTTTACAAACCCTAGAATAAGATACCAAAATCTTCAATGGGATTTACTACAATTAAGGTCAGTATTGAAAAGCAAAGGTAATATAAGCAAGTATTAAATTTTTTTTAAGAGTTGTGTTTTGAAAGTGACTTGTCATACAAGTCTTCAGCAGAAATAGTGAAAAATGTAAAACTATTTTAAAAATGTTAAAATAATTTTGCTGTTGAACAAATACAGACCAATTTCGGCTATACACTTCCCCTGCAAAATCATGCAGCACTTTCTGAATTCAGCAGGGATCTATCTGGTTTTGGTTGTTTTGGGTGAAAATAACCATGGATGATAGGACCTTTCATCAAAAGTATCTAAAATTCTTTTTGCATCTTTACCATTATAGTATATTCTCTGCTAGAGAATCCAGAGTGGATTATCTGGCATAATCCAAATAGTATATGGCTGCTCACCAGAGAAGAGGAAGAGAGAATTTGTTTTGCATGACCTTAGTGTTTTGATATGTAGCTGACTGTTTATTAAGTAAATCAATAAACATGAAGTGTGGTATGTTTGTATTTGTTGCATACAGTGTATCCTGCTTGCTGCTTAATGCAGAACGCTCAAGTTGATTGTAGTCAATGCACTGTGTTAAGTTTCAGCACTGAGTGCTTTATGCTGTCCTTAAACTGAGATCTGAATTGTCCCTAACACTGATGGCTGCTGTCACACCAAGCAGCTCAGGTCGTTAGGGGTTTGGCTTCTGCTGGAGTGGAGCTGCTCGGTCATGGCAACTCCTCCTGTGCTGTTGGCAAGTTACTGTGAGTCTTCCAGCCCTTCCCCTCCGTGATTGTGTGCTAGAAGTGTAGGTGCACAGTGTTGAACTGTATTTAAAAGATGTCAATTTCCAAAACCGGAATCTTTGTCCTGATAGGCTGGTTTAGGGCTCCAATAAATCCCACTGGGGAGGGGGAAAAAAAAAGTATTTCAGATTTAGTTAGGTTTTTTCCCCAGTACTTTAAGTTTCTTTCAGTGGGAGCTGAATTTTTCAGGAGAGGCTGCCCTGTCAGCCCTACGCTCTTGCCTCAGGGCTAGTGAACAGACTGAACTGGACTGAACTTTGCATGTCAGGTGGAGCAATCTGTGACTACTCCAACACCTAATCTAAACACTAGGCGAGTTTGGGGGATTTTTTTTTTTTTTAAAGTAATACAGAGGTAAAGTTTCGGTGTAACTTTGGAAAGGAAGCCTCCATTGAAATGACTGCTTCACGAGACGGGGCGATGGCGTGCGGGCGCGGTGAAAGCGCCGCTTCCTTCCCTGGCCAGAGTCGCTCCCGGGAAGGAGCCGGCCGCAGCGGGCTCGGCCGCTCCCCCGGCGCTCCGGAGCGGGAGTGATGTCACCGCCGGGCGGGCGGCGGAGCCTCGCCGCCGCCTGCCCCCGCCAGCCCCCTGCGCGGCACCGAGCGCGGGCGGCTGGGCAGATAGGGAGGCGGCGGGGAGGGCCGGAGGGAGGGGAGCCCCCCGAGCGGCGCTGCGGGCACGGGCGGGCCGGTGGCAGATGTTTGCTGGAGAGCGAAGCGGGGCGTTCCTGGCGGCTGCAGCCGGGCGAGCCGGGGCGCGGGGCGGCCGCGCCGGGCGGGACGCGCCGGCGCTGCGCGGCGGGGGTTTCCCTCCCTCGGCTCTCAGCAGCTGCGCTCAGAGATGAGGAGGAGGCGAGGGCAGCCCGCTAGCTGCAGCTTGTAGCCGGGACCTGCCGAATGTAAACCTGCCGTGCCTTCGGGGATCGCGCCGCGCTTGCTGGGCTCTGCAGCTGCCTTAAAGAGCTCTCCAGGATGGCATCGGGAGAATCGGTCTGAAACATTGGTCTTCCGACGGTCTGCTCAAAGAACGCATCGGCTTGGCTGCTAGAAAGTGATGTTTTCCTGTGGGACTTGTGGAGGCACCGCGAACAAGCCTGTTGCAAGAGGAGGATAAGCTGCCTTTCAGATCAAGGTTATTTATAGCTACTGCCAAAAAAGTAAAGGGCTGTTTTATTATTCTTACTGTTGTGGATTTAACTTATTTCCCCCCACCACCCAGGATTTTCTCCGTGCCTTGGTCAGGACCATACAAGCCACTGTGGATTCTGTCTTTTAAAGCTGCCACACCATGTTTTATTTATAAAGGAGATGGGACCCTGCAAGCCTGCTAAATGGATTACAGTTAAGCAGTCATGTACAGAAGATAATGTACTGCCTTCTGTAACACTTGTTCATTTGAAGGCTTATTCAGGAGATTTCAGATACAGATTCTGACCTGGAAAAGTAAATGAAGCCTTCCATTGAGTATATGACGAATTTGGCTACTGCTGGTTTCTGCTATACTTTGTTTTCCTGTGACTTTGGGACATCTCTGTTACTTTCTTACTGAAGCACTTTATATTTGGGGGGTGGAAAACCTCATATCCAGGTAAAGTCAAACAGATGCACTGATTATGAATGACCTCAGCCACTTCATATCTTACAATGTATATTTTCGTAACTATGCATCTTATGCTAAGGGCAAGTTTACTATTTCTTCAGATTGCTAGTGTTTTTTAAATGTTTGCCCTGAATCTGTGAAAACGGAGGTATACTTGTGTGAATACTTTCAACATGGGGAAGCCACTTAGCAGGCCAGACTGTCTACGTCAGAATCCTCCATGTGTTGGCAAAGGGGAAGAAGATGAAGATCTAAATATTGAAGACTGCTACGTTCCCCAGAGGTCTATCTATGACACTGTGAGGCTGAATGAACAGATCGATTCAGGCTCCAAGGGCAGCCTCTCTTCGAGGCATTTCACAGACCGGACCTTACCCTACAGTCACAGAACACTGGACATCAGTACTTTGTGCTCCAATGGTGCCCTTACTTCTTCCAGTGTTTTTGAGCTCCGGAGCCGTGAAGCTAACAAGTTAGATGAAAAAATGATCTTTGATGCTCTTAAGCTGAACAGTGATATAATTCGGACAGCTGGGTTACCCAAGGTGAAGTCTCACACCGAAAAGAAGGAGCACAGACGATCGTGGAGAATGCTTGTTCCACCCAGCTTTCCAGATTACACTAATAGAAGTGAAAGCTCCTTTAATGAAACTGCTGATCTGTCAGAGGCAGCTAGACTAGGCAAATGCAAATGGGGTACGAATTCTCTTACCTCGGAAGAGGATGATTCTGGTTTATGCAGCCCTCCAACAGAAAGGGAAGATAAACAAGAGACACCGTTAGCAGGGGAGCAAACTCAAATACCAAGTCTGTCTTCTGCAGAAGATATCCATGTAGTAGGTCAGTTCAGACCGTATATCCCAGCAATTTGCAGAGAGCAGCAAACCCCACTGCTTGCAAGCATGAGTCTCCCTGTCAAAGAAAACTGCAGACTGGCTTTGCATGACATTTTACCCTCTGGAAAAGTAAAACAAAACAATGCCCAGGCATGTGAGAGTGATCAGGAGGAGATGGAGGGGAAATGCTCTCACTTACAAAGTTTCAAAGAGAAAATTCTATCACATGAAGATCCTCTTCAAGGTGATGGAAGAAGTATTACCCCTGACAAAAATGAAGTGGAAAATACATATGAAGTTCATGAAAAAACTAAAATACAAGTCACAACAGTAGAGGAGGATTATGTGGATGATATATCTCTTCATGTAGATGTTTATTACACTAATGCTGCTGTAAATACTAGTGACTTGGATTTTGCAAAATATGAGATTTTATCTGATACGGAGGAATGCAGTGTGGCATGTACAGGCTCAAATGAAATGGCATTTTCTGTTCAACAGCTTGAATTAGACAGTACTGTAAACTGCCCAAGTGTTTTCTCAGAGAGAAATAAAGGCAATATCTGGACTAGTGGCATCCAAGACACCTTGGATACAGTCTGCAATGGCCTCTTGTCCAACAAGGTAACTAGAAAAGAAATCAATAGATTTGTGAAATATTTATAGTGTAACCATAAAGATATTTAAAACTCTTAAGTTTTGCCATCATTGCAAAATCATAACTTTGAAAAAATTACTAATTAGGCAGATGCAGTGATCAGTGCCATTTGCATAGCACACATGGGGCGTCCAAAATAGGTGAAAGAGTCAGTGTGGGAAACGAACTGGGGGAAAGTCTGGGGGGGTGATTTGTTACTCCAGCTGTTTAGAGCAGGGCTGTTACTGCCCAGCTGGTGCCTGTTGCTCCCGAGGTGGAATTGCCTCCTCCGTGCTCTGCCTTGCTGCTCGCTGTCTGCGCCGAGTGCGGTCGCAGGCGAAGCCATTCAAGGGCAGCTACGGCCATGTGTTCATGAGCAGCCTTACTCATCAAGGTACAAGCAACAGTATCAGATGGTTGTGGTTTCCAAAGCAGGCAGATTAAAGGCTCACCGCCTCTTCTGAAAGATGCCTTTTGCATTTGCGTGCCAGAAAGCAGATCTGACGTTACGGTAGTGTTTTACAAGCGCAGGATCTTGCAGTGCTTTGTGAGTGGTGGATGAGGTAAGAGAGTAAGGGAAGCTTTGTAATAAGGAAAGGGTGTTTGTCGGGTCTGTAATTTTTTTCTTCCCACTCTGGTTGAAATTTGAGATACTTCAAGCTTTGTTGCTAAGTTGTTCTGGTAAACTTTAGCCTCAGCAATAATTGTAATTTATTTTAAGCTTCTCTCCACAAAGAATGTGTGCGTTTTCAAAGGGCAGATTATGTTGATCAGTCCTCTCTGTGGTAGGACGTTGTTCTCAAACGATGAGACTTTATAGCACATAAAAGAAGAATTTGTTATTGATTCTGGGTTGAAATATTTTTCTGCCTCCTCCTTACCCTACAGTCAAGAAAAACACATGCATTTTCCTTCTTCTAGAAGCAGCCAACTCATTGCACGTTCTCAGTTTTCACGTAACTACAGTCTTGTAGTTTTTAGGGGGTTTTTTGTCTGTAGGAACAAATCGCTAAGGGATGCTTAATTTTTTTAACCCCTCATGTTTAGTGTATTTGGAGAAGCTGCTAGATTAACTTGTCAAGCTGGTGGAAGTGTGCTCAGCCACCTGAGGTCTGCAGCTTCAAAAGCAATCACTTACCACAGTGTTTTTGGTGCAAAAGAAGAGAGTTGCTGGTACATTCAGAGTGATCTCTGCTTTTCAGGATGCTGAGAAAGGTTGCTTTGAATGCACAAAGTGTACACCAAAACTGTTACTGAATGCTGCTATAGAAATTGAAGGATTTAGGGTCAAAAGTTGAGCATTCTTTAGCATTGTTTATTCATTGGTTATTTTTCACTGGCCTGTGTAATTAATTCAGGGGCTTCAGGCCATTTTCTGATCTCATTGACACTTGTGTCAGTACAGCTTAATGCTGCTGAATACAAATGGAGATTTGCATTGCTGTTGCTAATGGTAGTAATCTGGCTCTGAAAAAGCCTAAATACCTGCAGGAGTAAAATAAAGCAGACACAAAACTGCTCAAACTGCTGTTGGGCACGGTCAAAGCCTTGGCAATTAGCAAGAGTATCCTTTGAATGAAAGCTCATTTTCCTGGGTGTCTGCCGGGATACTCTTTCAACAGCATCTGTAGTGCCTCCTCCTCACTTGTTACCATTATAATCTCCTAAACAGATCTTAAAATATCTCTTCCTTCACTGTTTCTTTGACTTGAAACTTTGGCTTTAGTCCTCATTTGGAAAAAATGCCCACTTGTGTCTCTTGGTCTGTGCCGTTTTTTGTTAGATTTTATAGATAGACAATTAAACAGATGAGTTTCTCCAGTCTTCCCCCCGCCCCCCCCCATCAGAAGTTTTCTTTTTTCAACCCCCTAAACTTTCACCGCCTCTATTTTTCTCTGTCCCTTTCCTTCCTATCTAAAACTACTCATGGAAATGTATGCCATTTCCTCTTCTATGATGTATTGAATTTACTCTGTTTAGATTGAGGCTATTCTGTTTAGATTTATTAATGCTTTTTTAGGAAGATCCTGACAAGGAATGGTTTCCTTTCTTCTAGACACCAGTTTTAAGTAACGTTTTTGTTGCATACTGTCATGTAAACATCATATGCATTTTATGACAGAAGTTACCATGTTTCATGTCTGTCTTGGGTTTCAACTGCAGGTATTCCAGAAAGAAGAAATTGAACCCTTACAAGTAAAACAACAGGAAGTAAATTGGTTGGGTCAGGGCCTTATTCAGAGTGCTGCTAAGAGTACCAGCACAGAAAACCTTGAACACGACCTTGAAGATGTCAACACCCGATGGAAGACTCTTAATAAGAAGGTTATTATCTCATATACTATCCTGCTTTTGTTGTGTTCTGCCTTTTGATTATTTGATTGCTGATGTCTTTCAAAATACAGGAAATTAAATATTCACTAAGAATGTGAGCTGTATTTGCTTTACACAATCACTTTTTTCTAAGGATAAGATTTATATTGCTAAAAGCCAGAGGTGTTGCTGTCATTTATGAGGTTTTGCCAAACTTTCTCTAAGTCTGTTCTGGATTTTTATTCAGAAAAGACTCACAGAATCGTGAAATGGTTGGGGTTGGAAGGGATCCCTGGAGATCCAATCCCACAGCTTTGTGTGACTGGTGGAATGTTTCCTTTACAGCACCTTAAGAATTGTATTGCTTGAGACATCAGAAAGTACCATGGCTTTGAAAAACTGGCTGTAGATGTTTTTCTGTACTTTTCAGAAGTCTTCCTTCAGCAGTAGCTGCTGTTGGGACTGGAAAGGGTGGGGAGTAAAAATGGTGCTCATCTTCTGCTCTCTTCCTGAAAGAGTGATGCAGCAGAACCAGATACACCTGAGGTTCACATATTTGCCTTCTCCTTTCCTATTTTTATTTCTCATTGATGGCATTACTGGGCCTTATTAAGAGCTGTTACTTTGAAATCTTGGCTCATTCTTTCTGTAAGGAAAATAAAGACGATCTGAAATGCAAACATCCCATCAGTATATTTCATAGTTCTGTAACTATATAAAGCTTGAGTAACTTGTAAGGAATTACTAGAGCAGACTGATTTACTGGGAGTCAATCTGTTATTTTCGTTGGATGTCTCCAGCCCCAATTAATGAATCCAGATTCATGCTGAATTGTGACATAGTGCTGTTATGAATAGTTACAAAAACAAGAGTATTTATTAGTGATATTGACAATGTTCTACAGATTTTAACAAATTATTTCTTGGAAATAAAATGAATAGGTGAGATCCTCTACTGTTTTTCAGGTTGCCCAGCGTGCTGCACAGTTGCAGGAAGCCCTCCTCCACTGTGGGAGATTTCAGGATGCCCTTGAATCTCTGCTTAGCTGGCTCATTGATACAGAAGATCTTGTGGCTAATCAGAAACCACCATCTGCTGAATTCAAAGTTGTCAAGGCCCAAATACAAGAACAGAAGGTAAGTGAAATGGTTTCAGAATCTCTGTCCTTTCAGTGGATCAATGAGAATAAATTCGCAGTCTTTGGCAAAGCATAATATCTATTCAAGTGTATTACATTACACTGGGGTGTGCTGAGGTGTTTAAAGGAGCCATCTGTTCAAAACTCAAGACTTTGTCCAGGACTGGGAGGAGTGCTCATCTTCTTGGATATAAGACAGAGTGATACTGTGCAATCTGAGCTCTGGATTATTAACATTATCTGCAAAGGATGTTAAAGAACCATTGGAAAAAGAGAAAGAATAAAATCCAGTATTTGGCCATTTGAAAGGTAGGAAGTAAAACCTAGTAGCTTTTCACTCTAGTACTACCAAGTTAAGATTGCAGATTACAGACTTAAAACCTCGGCTCTTGATCTTCATGTGATCATTGTTGGTAATTAATTGGAATCCCACTGGGAAGTGGCCTGTGCTAATGTAGAAACTCTATCAGTGTCATAAACTTGGGGATATTTCGATAGTGGTCATAGAAAAAAGAATGATAATGTAGCTGATAAAACCTACAATTCATGCAGTTGGACTGTGTGGCCCACTGCCACCCAAAGATTTAATATAAAGTTATGGCCACTACAGGTTGTTGTCCTGGGATATGTGTGGTGGCAAAATGTTAGTGTTACCAAAGGCACCTAGGGAATGGAGGAAGGGAGGATTGCAGACAGAGGCACATTTTATTCTTCACAGAGGAGTTAGTGTACTACACTAGACTGGTGAACTCAATTGTATCTCATGTAAGTGATGAGTTGATTATACAATAGTTTTAGTATCCATTTTCTCATCTCTCTATTACCTCCATAATGCCAAATCTGGCAGGGCATGCAGTTTTCCCATAAATGTTCCTATAAAAAGTAACTTAATTCTAAATAGCTGGATTCTCTCAAGGGTGTTATGTAGAACTTTGTGCTCTATGTGTTCACTTTTTGGGCTGCCAAGCATCCATACCTCAGAGAAACCGGGGTTGTTGTTTGGGCTTCATGAAGCTCTGGTGTTCTTAGGGGAACAACTGAGAAACTAGAATGGGCCTGTGTTGGCCAGGGAAGGGGTTGATGTGTGTGTTATGTATGTCTCTTTGATTAGCTTTGTTCACATTTTTATCACAATATAGGCATTGTGATTTAGGTTTTTATTGTTTTGAGGGCTTTTCAAGAAGTCTGCTGTTGTTACGTTTGCATTATTGCAATATTTCCTAATAAGCTGGTGCTGGATTGCTCTCTCTGCAGCTTCTGCAGAAGCTGCTGGATGACCGCAAGCCGACCGTTGAGGCAATCAAGCGCGAGGGGGAGAAAATTGCGGAGTCAGCAGAGCCTGCTGATAGAGTGAAAATCTTGAAACAGCTGAGTTTCCTGGACAGTCGATGGGATGCCTTGCTCAGTAAAGCTGAAACAAGGTACTCAAAAGTCTTTCATGGGTTTGAAAGATGTAGGCATAGCATGTGATGGATGTTTAGAAGCAGCATGTGGAACTCTACACTGTAAAGTACTACCATGCTTTTGATTGCATTATGTCTTTGTGTCTTGATGTTGATGTAAAGGGTCCTCTGAGGGAAAAGTGGAGAAAAGTGACCTGAAGAGATCAAAAACTCCTTAAAAAATGTTTAGTCTAATGTGATAATCTGCTAGAATTAGCTACATATGTATCTTCTGAATATTTTATCTCTGTTAATTAATTAGAATGCAGGTGATTTGAGGCAAGAACCTGTTTTGCAATAGAATCAAGTGCAAATTTTTCACCTAACAAATAATAATGATATTCTGTTGGAACTTCAAAGTCCTGAATTACTACAAACAAGGGGCACTCAATTCTTTAATTTTTTGTTTAATATCATCAATATAATTAGTTTGTGTGACTCAGAGATCATCATAATGTCAGTTGGAGATGCATGCAGGGTGTTGAGCTCCCTTAGTTTTCAAGAAAAAGAAGACTTTAAAGTATATAGATCTATATATTCTAGCAACACAGAAAACCCTATCTCTTAAAAGACATTGAGGTCCACGTCAAGTTCCAGTTGGAAAAAATCAAACCAAATCCATGCACACAGTATCTGTATAATCACAGACTTACATTTATGAGTTGTTGTCAATGTATAAAATACCTGTAAAGTCATGAACTGGAAAGTGTCTGTTAAGAAATCTGTGTTGAAAGGGTTACTGAACATATTTTCTGGGTGGGGACTTGAGAAGGACAGTCTTTTTGAGAGTAGAGAGAAGACTGCATGAGCTTGGAAAAAGGCCTATAATTGAGAGTAAGAGACGACTTGGGAAGTTAAAGAAAAGTTTAAAATGCACAGTGAAGCTTTGCAGTGAAGAACAAATGGTTTTGTTGGAACTTAGAGTAGCATTGAACTCACCTCACTTCTGCTGCCTTCTATTCCTTCTGGTAGCCTATCTTTAGCTGAACCTGTTTTGTTACCTCATACTAATAATAGGATTATTTAATTAGTCAACCACTAATAGACCATTATTTCCTTTTTTTTTTTTTCCTTCTTTTTTATTGAAGGAATCTGACTCATTAGCTAGGGTAAATGTTAATGTCATGTTTAATTTAATAATATCCTCCCAGTCTGGTGATATCTAATTACAAATGAAATTGCAGCTTTTTCCAAGCCATCATTAGCTGCAAGCTTGTCTCCATTGTTCTTTGGCTGGACTCTAGAAATGAAGAAGGAATTTGAGGATGACTTTCAAAACTATGTAGAGTGCCCCACAGAGTGTTCCATGGCTAAGTGTGTCAAGTCTACCTTCTTTATAAGCCTTGGAAAACATAAAATGTAGCTTTTATCTAGAATGAGATCCTCATTTGAAAAACGTTATTGTGATGTTTTCTTGTAGAACAAATCTCTCCTAAAAGTCTGCTGAATGACATTTGTCAGCACTGCTTGTAGAGAAGACTTTGCTGTAATCAAGAGTCTCCTCTGTCGTGTAATAATCTGAACCTGAAGTATTTTAGTTACTGCTTTTCTGTTTTGGATGTCAAGTCGCTGTGGTTTATTAATGATGTCTCACTAACTTCATTGAGAGCTTTTATCCAGGAAAAGAGAGGCAAATTTAGAACCAAATAATTCTGTTGTCGTCATTGAAAAAATGTTTAAAGATGTTTTACAGCACTGAGGAAGCATGGCAGTATGTTCTGGTTCAGTAAAGCCTTTGCCTAACTTTAAAACATGTATAATAGTCAAGGGAATGTAACTTTATGCTTTAAGACAGTTGGAAACTTCAGAACTATCTTAACTGAGTATAAAACAATGTTTTGCTGAATTGAGTGCTAGATTATTTTTAGCAAAAAGTATATGAATAAAGTGATATTATTTTTATTTTCAAAACTGGTATATTAGCCAAATGCCTGGGAGGTGTTTGTTTGGTTTTAATTTTATTTGATTTTTACTTTACCTCATGGCTGTATGTCTGTTTATTTGGTGACTGGCTCCTACAATGAGATTGAATTATTTCTGGAGTGTTTTTCAAAGGATTCAAGGGACTTTTTTCTTTATTAAAACTGTTTGGCACTCACCTCATCACAAAAGATAACCATTCCCTGGGTGCGTTGGTAGGAACCGTCAGCTGGAAGGCATCGCGGTGGTAGCGCAGCAGTTCCATGAGGCTCTGGAGCCACTGGTGGAGTGGCTGACAGTCACAGAGAAGAGGCTTGCAAATGCAGAACCCATTGGAACACAGGCCTCCAAACTGCAGCAACAGATTTCTCAGCATAAAGTAAGATACAAACCACTCACTTGCTTTGGTCATTCTCTTTAGATGCTTCTCTCAAGCTGGCAAAGCTGTTGCACTGTACTCATTTTACCATACTGTTTCATTTTTTTTTCCTTTGTAATTTAAGTTTTACACATTTATGTTGGCAATATGTCCTTTTTTGTTCAATTTTTGTTGAATTCCACTTAAATTTATTTTACATTTTTCTGATTTTCTTTTCCATTATTCCTCGTCATTGAAAATAAAATCTAGGCCCTAGAAGATGATGTCCTAGCTCACAATAAGAGTTTACATCAGGCCATTAGCGCTGGTCAGTCTCTAAAGACTATGAGCTCCAGGGAAGATAAAGATATGGTGCAGGAAAAGCTAGATTCTGCTCAGGCACGATACATTGAAATTCAAGAGAAGAGCAACAGCAGGTCTGAACTTCTCCAGCAAGCTTACAGCAATGCTCAGATTTTTGGGGAGGACGAAGTTGAATTGATGAACTGGCTGAATGAAATCCATGATAAACTGAACAAATTGTCAGTCCAAGATTGCAACACAGAATTACTTGAGAAACAGCACTCTGAACTACTGGTATTTTGATTTCTGTTCATTTCTTATTTAATTCACGTTTTTAATTTTATTTATATCTCCATACATCATTTATTTTCATTAATGTATTTTGTTTAAAATGTCAGTGTGCTTATTCTAAATAAAAATAATATAATTTTTTAGGTCTGTGCTAACATAAATGACCTTTATTCATAGGATCTTCAGGAAGAGATTCTTCTTAGAAAACAAAATGTTGATCTGGCTATACAAAATGGCTTAGAGCTTCTCAAGCAAACAACAGGTGAGAACTTACATAAAACTACAATTTGTCATACTTTTCTTTCTGTACTTGTCTAAGAAAATTAAAGTGAAGCTTGTAAATATGGTTCATATTTACTGGTTAAAGCAATCATAGTTGTTTATTTTAATAAGGTTTGAGGTCAACCTACGCTATGTTTTGGGGCCAATTTTACTTTTAATGTAAGTGAGCAAAAGGCCTTTTTTGCCTGTAGAGAATTTAGTCCTTGAATTCTTTTATTATTTTTAGTGGAAAATTATTCTAGTGAACCTGCATTCCATTCCTAATAGTGAGTTATGGCCATTACTCATAATGGAGTGCTGTTTGGCAGCAGACACAGTAAATTCCCTGCAGGCATCCACAGATGAACAAGATATTAGACTACCTATTACTGAAAGGGGAAGGCTTCAGCCATGGGAGCTGATACTGTGGGAAAAGTTGCATTCCATTTACACACAATGTGTCTGCTCTATAGATCAACATCTGTCCAGATTTTCCTGTACTTATGAAGCTCTTGAGCCCTTTGAGACGTACATATGTTTGTGCAGGGTGGTATTATCCTTTTCTGTTCCAAACTTTGACATTAAATATATTCTACGATGAAATCTGAACATTTCTAATATTATAGCTAATAAATTTCAATGGATTGTTTTTCTTTTAGCCTTTTGAGTTGTGTTTCAGATGGACAGCAATGAGGGTGAATTGTGATCTGAAAATCTACTGTAATTGAAAGTCTAGTTAGTAATACTTACGGGTTTTTTTGTTCTTTGCATTTTCAGTAATACTTCTATATCTTATTTGGCCTTTATAAGAAGTATTGTGAATTTAAGGGTGGATTTTTCTTATAAGAACATTTCTGTTGAAAATTGGATTTAACTCCTTTCTTTGTAATAGTTTAGTAAAGCAGAAAAAAGACAGAAGGGCTGATCCTGAACTGAGGTAAACTCTGTACTTCTGTGGGTTTTAGTGATTTACAATAGTTGAGGATTGGCCTTGTCACCTTGTTTGGGTAATTTTATAAATTAAATACTGAGGTTTCTGTAATATGTGGAGTTCGGGATTTTAGGTTTTTTGTTGTTGTGGTGGTTTTGTTGTTTTTTTGGGTTTTTTTTTATATCTGTGATCATGGGAAATAACATTCCTTTGATATTTTAGGTGATGAAGTTGTGATTGTTCAAGATAAACTGGAAGGCATTAAAGCGAGATACAAAGATATTACCAAACTAAGTTCTGATGTATCCAAGACTTTAGAGCAGGCTCTGCAGCTTGCAGGCCAACTGCACTCAACTCACGAGGAACTCTGCAAATGGCTTGATGAAGTAGAGATGGAGTTACTCTCATATGAAACTCAAATACCAAAGGGTGAAGAATTAAGCCAAGTACAAGAAAGACAAAAAGTAGGTTTTAGAACCTGTGAATAATTTGCTGTTCTGTGATTCATGAGGTCTTGTGTTAATTTATTCTTGATATGAAATAATTTTTGAATTACTAAATGTAACAGTAGTTAAGAATCAAACTTCTTTTCCAGAGTCATCCGTTATAATCACTTATGAAATTAGGCTGAGGTTTATTTTTAGCACAAGAGAAGAACAACATTTTTGTTTTATTTGAGGAGCTACCTAAGACTGGAAAACTTCATAAGCTGTCAAACAAAATTATTTTAGTTCTTTAGCTGTGGCACAGCTAAAATGCTGTAAAGTGTCAGCATTTTAAAAGATATTACTAATTTTGTTTAACAAGATCTGTTTCAAAAGAAAAAATGCAGCGTAAACTGCATGGTATAGAAAATTTTGAGGGTGGAAGTTAAAAAAAATTCAATTAAATTCCTTTAATAGGTGGGAAGTTCTATACAGGTAAAAGCTCATTCTATTGTGTGAATGTGTGCTTGAAATTTAATCCAGTCATCGCAGAAATAATTTGAATTCATCATATTTTTCTATATTGCATTCCAGTTTCATTTGCTGATGATTTAGTTCCTTATGGAGCTGCAGTTCACAACCATCCATTAGTTTGGATGCTTCACAAAGTACTAGCAATTCTTAGAAAAATTTCAGACAGTTATACTGAATAGAGAAATATATTTAGGTTAGATTCTGTAGAAAATTCTCTTAAGAATCACTTACCTTTCTGTCAAACTACTTACAATATCAAAAAGATAATACAATTTAGCTGAAAATAAGTATTCTAAGTTAGCCCTTTGATTTGTGTGGGAAGCATTTCAGTTCTGGACTAATGGAGTAATTGAAAGAATGAAAATTCTGCATATACTGCTATGTTTAAATGGTTTAATTGTTTTAAATGGCCTTTTACAGGAGCTGAAAAAAGAAGCAAAGAACAACAAAGGCTTAGTGGACACTCTGAATGAAGTTGGCAGTGCCTTCCTGGAGCTGGTGCCATGGAGGGCCAGAGAGGGGCTGGACAAGATGATTACAGAGGACAACGAACGTTACAGATTAGTGAGTGACACCATCTCTCAGAAGGTGGATGAGATCGATGCTGCCTTCCTGAGGTCCCAGCAGGTACTGAAAACTCTTCTTTGGACAGTAACTGGACATGTGTACTTGAACAAAAGCTGTCCTATAATAACGTTGCCAAAAGTTTGTTATGCTTGAACTGCAAAAGGCCCATTTGAATGAAATGGGACTCCAGTGTTAAAATATGAATGCCAGAAATCTGTTAGTCTGTACTCTGTTGTAGTTGTCTCCCTTTTTGTTGATGCAAACAACAATATTTTAACTAAAATTGCTGTTTGTAATCTGTGGCTCCTTAAATCGGGGTTTGCTTAAGAACTGAATGACCCACATCTTTTGTACATCATGTTGTGTTAAGTAAATTATGGGCAAAGATCCTGAGCCACCTTTTCTGATATTGCTAGGTCGGCCATACCTTTTAGCAACTGCTGATTGTCTAGCTCCTCTGCACATTAGACCACTAAAACTGGATGACCTTCAGGCTGTAGTGGAGGATTTAAATAACTCTTTTATTAATATCCACAATGCTTTTCTTCTTGGCTTACAAAACCTGAGTTATTTAATATGTGGAGGTTTCTATACATGCACAGAAGTATATGTGGATACACTTTGAGAATTGGGCTCTAATTTTGTCACTAAGTAGTCTCATATTTAAGCCAGCTTATAAATGCGTTGTGGAAACACAGTTTTCCAGTTCAGGCATTAAAGGGGTTTACTAATTAATATTTTCTTGTCTCATTAACCTAATCGTCAAAAATGAAGGGTGATTTTTATTTAATTTTTTTTAATGAGTGATAAGGTGAGATAGATTATACATTGGCTCTCCTCCAGATTTTTTTAATTCCATGAGTATGTTTCATCCTCTAGCATAAGTTGAGCAGTTTTAGATCCAGACATGAAAAATGAGTGATAAGGTGAGATAGGAGATTATATATTGGCTCTCCTCCAGATTTTTTGAATTCCATGAGTATGTTTCATCCTCTAGCATAAGTTGAGCAGTTTTAGATCCAGACATGAAAAGTCCAGAGCTGCTGTTCCACTAGCTAATCTTGCAAGGACACATTGCAGTCTCATCCTATACCCCAACCTCCACTTCAGCGCATCATTGCAATAAACTCCTGTACACCATATCCTGTGATAAGTTTGGGTGGCTTAATGTGCTTCCAGTAAGGGATAAGACACTTCCCATTTAGCTAAGCAAAAAAACAAAAAAAACCAAAACAAAACAATTTTTGGAGAAGCCAGTACTCTTTCAGTTTGCCCTCTGGCAATTTGTTGAAGTACCTATACTATTAAGTTTTGGCTGGAGGACAAAGCTGCCGAGAATACAACGCTTTGGTAGGAGTAAGTGTGGGTTTTGTGTCCTGGACCAAGGTGAGGAATGCAGTCTGTGATACGTTTTGGGTGGCTTAATGTGCTTCCAATAAGGGATAAGATACTTCCCATTTAGCTATGCAAAAAAACAAAACAAAACAAAAAAAACACAACAAAAAAAAATTTTTGGAGAAGCCAGTGCTCTTTCAGTTTGCCCTGTGGCAATTTGTTGAAGTACCTATACTATTAAGTTTTGGCTGGAGGACAAAGCTGCCGAGAATACAACGCTTTGGTAGGAGTAAGTGTGGGTTTTGTGTCCTGGACCAAGGTGAGGAATGCAGCAAGAGACAGAGATGATTAGGCAGAATAGCTCATATGAATGGAAGCTGGAAAAATAATAGACAAATGCAATGCCCAGGGTTTTTAACTACCTGGGCAAAGTGGTCCCAGAATGATAATAGAGATAAATTCAGCTGCATGGTTTAGTCTTCGTTTCTCAAGACTGAAGGCCTTGTTGGGTCCTCTAGTGAAGGAGTCCTATGTGGAAACACAAGGTCATATTCTACCTGTTCTTCACTCTAAAGCAGCCATAGAGAGTGCTTTAGAAAGCATTCATGGAGAAAATCACAGCATCATCATATTCAGAAGTCAATCATTCCTGATCAGAAGAAAATGTACCACAATGAGCTATGCTTGGTTAAACTGGATGGGGATTAAGTTGGTGATTTTATAGTGACTCCAAGTGTAGCTGAGGGCTCCTAAGTAACTGCCGTGTATAATGGGAAGAAAACATTTCAAATTTCGGATGCAGAGAGTGCCAATTTTATGCTTTTTATTCCTTAATTTTTTTTTAAGCATTACAAATTGAAAATCCTATACCTTCAGCAAATTGAGTTTAGAGTTCTTCTCTTCCTCAGTGCAATTTAACTTAGAAGTTTCAGTGCCATGCCTTAATTTTGGCTTTTCCATTAAATATTTCCTCAGTATTATTTACATACCCGGGAATATTTGGTATCAGGAAGTCACATTGCAGTTAGTTTGTACATCTAAGACATTTGAAATTATCTTCTCCCTTTCAGTTGTAAATAGATGAACTTCTGAAAACCTTGATTGTGAACTGTAATTTCTAAAGCCGGGATTTAACTAGCACTGGTGCATGTACTTCATGCTAATGTTTACAGTACTGATTATTTCAGAACATACCTTTCTAGTAGGATGTCACAATATTTAGGACAAGTCTTACTTTCTGTTACTTTAAATGAGAAATGACATATGGTGAAAAAGAATGTTCTGCTCTTTCACATAACAAATGGATTATAAAGGCCAAAAAAGATTGACTCATAAAGAATGAAATCTCGGACCTGTTTCTTTCATTTTGTGGGACTCAGGATTAACCACTAAGACAAGGCTGTGTTAGTGACTAAAGTGAATTCCAGTGATATTAAAGAGCAGGGCTGGTATGGACTACAGCCATAAAGGCACAGATCAGCATATTTTAAAGACAAGTGGGACTGAGAGTTTTTAGAAGATTTCTGAGGAAAGTGTGGGCATCAACAACACAAGTAGCAGGTTCTGACCTAAAACATCCTGACTTTCACAATAACTCGGGGCTATATTAAGGCTCAGATAATTTTGGAGAAGGGGTAGAGTTTTAACAAATTCACTAAATAAATTCTTAGTAGTTTCTACAATGTGCATCCTATACATCCCAGGTAATATTTCTCTATGGCTTAGGCTCAAAGCTGCCCTGGTTGAGTACTGTGACATGGGTGTGCTAAAATGCATGCCTATAAACTTGATCTGAAGACAGAAGGAATGTATGATTTTTTTTTTAATTTGCTCTCACATTTCAGAAGACTTAGATCCCCACATTATTATTTTCATGCTTTTCTTTGCAAATTAGTAAGAAACTCCTTTCATTATATTAGTGCATTTAGGAAATTTCTGAAACACTTAAATGTTAACTATTGTAGTCAGAAGTTAATCTAAAAGTCAGGAGGAAAAGGACTGGCTGTATCCAAATGCTCAAAAAAACCTTTTGCATTTAATCTGAGGCCTAGATTTGGATGAAATCCTGTCTTCTCTAAATTCGGTGAGGTTTTTGTGCTATCTTAGCTGAACTGTGGTTGTTTTGCCTTGATCATTTAATACCAAAGCAGCTCTTCCGATTAAGAGGGTAACATCAAACAACTGTGTCTCAGGATAATTGTAACACTAGCAGTAATAATAAACGCAGAGATGAAAAAGACATGTAAAAGTAGAATAAAATGAAAACAAGCAGTCTAGTTAAAACTCTGAGATTATCATCCTTTTTTATTTTCTTATGACTGTTAGAGAGCTGTAGGCTTTGGAAAAAAGTATTTGCTTCTGTTGCTTTGTCATGCTTATGAATTAAGCTGCTTGTATTACAATCCCTCAGAACCTTTTTGGGCATTTTATTTCATTTATATGAAAACCTCAAATGGAAATTTAGCAGCTATCTTTCTAAAAATTCAAAAATATGCTGTTTAATCTTCTTTAAAATTTTTGAAACTGTTATTCTCATTTCATGTCGGTGGAACTGCTGAACTAATTCTTGTTTCCCTCATTTAGTTTGATCAAGCAGCTGATGCTGAATTTGCCTGGATTGCAGAAACAGAAAAGAAACTGATGTCTCTGGGTGATATTAGGCTTGAGCAAGACCAGACCACTGCTCAGCTGCAAGTTCAAAAGGTAAAAGAAATGCATTTCCAACTGTCATGTTAATTATTGGCCAGCACACTCTCCATCTAGAAAATGTACTGGCATGATTTAATTTTCAATCCAATCATAATAAATGCATTTCAAAACTAGCTTTAGCTCCAAATACTTTTTTTAAGAAATTATTATTCTAACCAACTTTTATTGTGTTTCAAGGCTTTCACTATGGAGATTTTAAGGCACAAAGATACTATAGATGAACTTGTTAAATCTGGGGATAAGATTATGAAAACATGCACTGAAGAAGAGAAACAGATGATGAAGGTAAAGTTTCTTTAATTGCAGCTACAGTGGTAGATATGCAGAAAATGTACAAGTAGAAGGATTCCTATTGTGTCTTTTAAAATACTAATGAAAAAGCATTAATTAAAGTAACTTCCTGTCTGAGGATTATAATGCTAGAGGAAATGCTCTTGTGTATAGCTCTCCTTCCTTCAGGATGTTAAGAGAACAAATGCTGTGTACTTGCTTCTTTGCCTGACACTAATTTGGAGCTGCATTTTTCATCTTCATCCATAGTAAATAGTATTTTAGCCTATAGATGATTGAGTAAGGAGGTGTTACTCATCTGGGTTGTTGTGTGGAATCTGGCAGTTTATCTTCTGAGTTCTTTTGGGTCAGTGGTGCTCTGGGTGTGAGCTTTTCTGTGCCAGATTCAGTGGCTCTGCACCTCAGTGTGAGTCTTTACTTTCATTTCTGCTGATTTCCATGTAGAGCTTGCTTGCGAAGATTATTCCATCCTGTCACAGCCCATGAAAGGCATTCTTATGACTTTTTCTATTACACACATACACAGAGGACCCAATGTCAGGGCTGAAAACATGTAGAGATGGATTTTTCATGTTGGCATTTAGGAAGGATTAGTTGTGGGGTCGGGATTTTTTTTGCTAAGTTATGGTGAGGCTAGATATGTTGTGTGAATTCAGTCCTTCCAATCCATGAAAAACAATGCTTCAGTAATTGTGTTCTGCTGCAGGATCTCTGAATAAATTTGATTTGCTCTTAAGTGAATTTAAAATAGATGAGGTGTTCTGCAATGAAACTGTAGTCATAAGGCAGAGCAGTTTTGTGTGAGTCTCTACTAAATATTTTTATTTGTTAAAAGTACTGTATATCTGTGTGTTAAGGTTGTGTTCTGTCCTCTGGATGGCATCTCTATACTTAATTTATATGCAAGACATAACAAATGAAAGGATAGCTTGTTCTGCCAAAGGAAAAAAAAAGTTCTTCATATTCAATATCTTGCTTATATGTAGTTTTTCCAAGGCTAGGATTTATGTGCATTGTCACGTATAATATTTCATAAACATGATAACATGGGCAGTTTTCCACAGGAAAAATGTAGCTAGTATAGCTAGTTGATACTTTCATTTATTATTACATGCCCAAATACATTAAATTAGTAATGTATAAGCCTTATAGTTCCATCACTATTATCTATATTATTAATGGTAATACATTCTCATTAAGTAATGTAGGCTAACCTGGAAAATAGTGTTTTGTGGTTTCTGTTGCAAGTTTGTAAATGACAGTTGCAACAACACATCCCATTATCTTGCCAGAGTGGAAAAGAAAACCCCACCAAAAAAACCACCAAACCAAACTAAACATACCAACAGATTTTGTGTATTTTTCCTCTTGCTTTGAATCAGAAATTCTGTGGAAAACTTAGTTTCTGCCAAGTGTCACTAAAGATAAGTGTCTGCAGTAAGGAAGTTGGGCTAAGATCTGTGGTCAAATCCTTTGCAGCTTGACTTAGAAGCTCTATGAATAAAGTGTTCATATAAATATAATAATATAATAATAATAATAATAAAGTGTGAATCAGTATTGTTAAATATATTCCAGTTATTTTGCAAGTACTCTGTCAAATTCTGGTCTCCCTCATTGTTGATTCTGTCCACCTTAAACAGTGATACTGTAGAAACATCAAAATTGAAATTTTATTCACTGTGAATTGGTGCTAAAATTATCAAAGAATGTTTGGAAATAAAGGTAAGAGACACATGGGAAAACATACTTTTTAAAAATTAATATTCTTTTGCAGAAAAAAATTGAAAGCCTCTTACAGAAATATGATCAAGTCTGTCAGATGAACTCAGAGAGAAACCTCCAGCTGGAACGGGCTCAGTCTCTAGTTAACCAGTTCTGGGAGACTTATGAAGAGCTTTGGCCATGGTTAACTGAAACAGAGATGATCATCTCTCAGCTTCCTGCACCAGCCCTTGAATATGAAACATTAAAGCAACAACAAGAAGAACATAGGGTAAGCATTTCGTCAGTTTTGAAAAAGAAGGTGTTAAAAACTGGGAAGTATTTTGCTTATAACTGGAGTACTCTGCAAAATTCTTAAAACTAAAAGAGATACTCTTCGATTGGAAAAAAAATTAAACAATAATACAGAGTGTGTACATTTTCAGTCATGTCTGTTTACCAAACTGTACTTGTAAGCAAGAGTCTCTGGGGAAGGCAGCAAGTGATCTGTAAGCATAAAAAAGGGCTAAATTGCCATTGTACTGAGAGAACTGAACACATAAAAGTTATTAGTTAAGAAGTATATTTAAAAGTGCTCATTAATGTCAGTATTGGAAGAAACCAAAACAGAAACAGAACAGATATGAAGTGTTGGAGCAAGAAACAAGAGAGGGGTACAGCCTGTACGCAAATATGGACATATGCTGGTCTTATGTATGCGTAAAAAAATTAGCTTTTGTTTTATTGGTAACATTGAAACTAAACTTAGCTGCATAAGGAAGATGAACATTTAGAGGGCCAATGATTGATTGCTTGGCTACCAATCCCATAGTAATTTATCATGTCAAGAATGTTTATTGTGCAATAATTAAAATAAATAATTGTTTACCATAGCATCACAAAATAGAGGTGACCATGTTGTAGACTGGCCACTGTATGGATATATATTGGATAAAAATTGACTAGTGAAACACCTGACTGCTAGTGTCACATGGAACCAAATGCATCCCACTGAGGTTAAAAACCTGCATGTTTTGGCAGATGCAAAACCTGCACAGCCACTGGAGATACCTGTTTCTCCCTGCTAAGCATGGAGTAACTAGTGGGTTTTTTTTTATTTCAGCTGCCTCTATTAAGTGACTCAAGTTAGATAGCATGAACCCTGGCTTCAAAGTCTTGTTTACTTTGAGACCAGCTAATGAAATGTGCCACTCTTATGTACTGGTAAACACAAGGCTCACTCATTTGTCTTCCTATTATGTCCAGAATGAACAAGCATGTTCTGTTAAAACTAGCTATATAACATAGGCTTTACAAGCTACCTTGATTAGTCACCGTGAACCATATCATGCTTACTTTACTTGCAGGATTGTTCCTCATGTACTTTAATCATGCTGCTTCTTTGAGAAGCCTTTTGGATGAGCTTCTATTTTTGCATTTTCCCCGGGCTATGCCATTAGCTGAGATTTGTTTGTTAAATTGAAGATTAATGTCAGGTACTTTTAACACGTAATCTGCTCTGAAACGCTTGTTTGCTAGAATTGTTTACCCAATAGTAGGTCATGGAGAAGACCAAATAATTTGTTGTTCTATTAAAAAGAAGAAGAAGAAAAAAGGTAGTTCTCAAATGTGAATGAGAACTTAATGTTTCTGTTCTGATGTATTTACTGATGACTATCTTGGTTCCAAGTTGGGGAATTCATAGAGTTGATTCTGTGCGAGTAACATGCAGTTAGTTTGGTTTGATATGAGCTGTTGGCAGAGTATTAGCATAAGGTTTAGACCCAGAAATGGGCACTCTTGTGGCCTTCTGTCAAGTCATCTCTTTGTGCTCAAAAGTAAACCACACAAAATTATTTTCTAAAAATTTTCGAACTGTTCTTGTAATCTCATTTTCCTCCTCTAAACTAATCAAAATTATTTTTCTTATGGCAAGGTGTACAAATGAAGTTACTTTCAAAGTAAAGTCAGGGGGGTTATTTTCATTTCTCTTTTGTCATTGGGGGACTGAAGAGTTGTGTCCATGTCTTCCCAGTCTCCTCAACATCTTCTCTTATGGGGAGGAGCAAGGAAGAAAGCCAGCATCTTTTCCTTTTTAAGGGAAGGACTGTAGTAATGAGAGGAGAACTTATTTACCCTGAGACTGATATAGGCTTTTTCTGGGTCTTCATTAATTTAAACAAATTCTCAGCTGGGAGGAGCAGTGCATGTACCTCTCATGTTCCTGCACTGGAGCTATTGGATAGAAACACATGGAGTTCACAGCACTGAGAGGGGCAGTGCCTCACAAAACTGGGACTTTTCTGAAAAGAGAGGGTTGACATGAGAAAGTAAATAAAATGAGGGAAGGATGGGACTACACAACAAACCCTTTCCCTTTTGTCAGTTCTATGGGTGCAAACAAGAAAAATTTGAAATCCTTAGACAACTTGGAAGACACCTTGTGACATTTCACTTCCACAAGCCCCTGCACAGTCTTCAGCACAGTTTTTGCTTCTGGGGTGGATGATGAGAAGGAAGAGATAACTGAGATCAAATATAATGCACTTACTAATTATTTGTTAAACATTGTGTAAGTTAAATAATAGTGTTGTTATAAAGACAGAGGGGTCTTGTGGCCAGAAGGGGAGATGGATGAATAAGGTTGATAGGTCTCTACTGATCATCCTTGCTTGTCCTTTTGCCCTTTTCACTGATTTCTTTGACCCTCCCTTGTGCTGGTTTCCTGTTCTTAAATCAAGGATAATTTGAATTAATTTTCTTGCAATGCTGGTACCTCTTTCTGTGATGCTCTTCAATGAAAGGCTTTGCAGCATGTGAGCAATATCAACATGAAAAGTATATATGTGGTGGTGTTACGCCCATGTCTGGAATATCGTTGCCCTTTCTGTCATTATGGGTACTAAATATGATGGGCAATGTCTGTTGTTAGCATCATATGCATAATTAGCATCTTATATTTTGCCTGTGATCATATGTCCTGCCAGTGTTTCCAGTGTGTCTCTAGTTCTGATGTTTTATGCCTGCATAGTTCTGTGTTGGAATAGGAATGATCACTGGCAAAGCAGTCATTAACTTTATTTCTGCTTTACATGAAGACGGAAGGTATTTGTTTGGAATTTCTTGCCAGCTGGATGTGTTGGAAGTGTGGACAGTTGTAATGTGGTGGTGCAAGCGTAAGAAACTGATAAGTTGTTTCATTTGTTATAGCAACTGCGTGAGCTGATTGCTGAGCACAAGCCTCATATAGATAAGATGAACAAAACTGGGCCTCAGTTGCTGGAGCTGAGCCCAGGAGAAGGTTTCTCTATCCAAGAGAAATATGTGGCAGCTGACACCCTTTACAGTAAAATTAAAGAAGATGTCAAAAAGCGAGCACTGGCACTGGATGAAGCCATTTCTCAGTGTACCCAGGTATCAATTAAGGTTTAAAGTATAATTGGGTTCATTCAATGGAAAAATACACATTGTCATCTTACATGGTTATGTCAAGACTAAGCTACTGTTTCATCTGGATTTTTCAACCTAATGGTCTGTGAATGTTCATATCACTGCTAATGGTATTGATTTTTCTGTGTCTCGAGGGGTTATAATTTTATATATTGGTCAGTATTATGACTTTGCAGCCATTGAAAAATGTTAAAGCTGCTTAATTTTTAAGTAAAACTAGTGGTCTAAAAATGTGGGATTTGATTTTTCACTTTTGTTTTCTCTTACTGGTCTGTTGCTAGCTGATGCTTCATTTGTAAACAAATGTCACTTTTGATCAGTTAACTTGGATATAGTTATTTCTAGGTATTAGCAGCTGTAGGTAACAGTTGGCAATGGAACTAGTGGGTAGTTTAACAGTGGTAGTGGCATTGGCTCTTTGCTGCAGACTCCAAAAAATATAACATAATGTGCTGAAACTGTTACAGGAAAGTATTACCAGGAAATTTAGACTTCACAAAATGTCATCAGCATAAAACTCAGGTCAAGTCCACAGAACCTGCATATTCTACCTTCATCAGGCTATGAAATGAACTTCAGTAGAGTATTGTCAAATGTTGTTTTCTAGCAACTGTTAAGTATGGGTTAATTGTCATTTAATTCACACAGAAATTTTTTCCTCTACCCCAGATTCAGAAAAGAACTCAGTGAAACTTTGTACATAAACCCATACAAAAACCTGAATAAAAGTACTTTGTTCTGTCCTGCTGTTTTCATAGGAAATTCCTCTTTTTTCCTCTGTTCACTGGAAATAAGAGCTATGTTCTGCTTAGTTCTTAAATACTAAATAAAGAAATACACCTTGAAGACCTTAACAATTCTACATTCTAAGTAATTTTGACAGGTCATTATAATGAATGTCATATTCCTCGCCCCTGCAGCTGAGTTTAAGAATGTGAGGCAAAACTAAATGACATCAAGTATCATCCTGCTTTTGAAGTGGTTGTAGACTTCTTTTTTTTTTTACTAAACTGTCAGTCTAAACTTTTAGCCTTTCTAAACACCTTCCTTATTCACACCTCTGGTTATTTAAATTCTCTCTTCTTCTTTGTCATAAATGTTTAGTCCTCCCCATATGTGGGACTGTCAATTTGAAAATCAAGATATTTACTTAGTGTTAGAGTCCCTGTTTTGTATGTGATAGACATCAACATGTACTGGCTAAGTACAGAAAGCAAGAATTAGAAATGCATTCTTTGCTAACACCTAGAACATAATCAGATGTTGAGAAATTACTGAATTATTTATGCAATACTTAAAGGTTCATTTTTTATACCTAAATGTATACACAGATGGCAAAGCAAAACATTCTAATGCCCACAGAATGTAATTATATAAAATCTTTTTTATGAAGATATGTGAATATATATTATCAGATCTCTGTATTATGATGTTTATGTCAATGTTTGTCTAGACAGTCCTTGAAGAGTAATTATTAACTCTTCAGGTTTGAAATTATATTAAATTGCACTGTGTGTCAAAGGGAGGACATAATGTATGAAGCTAGAATGAGAGGTTGTAATGACTTGCATTTTTTTCCTTTTAAGTTCTAAAACTGTTTGTTGAAGTTGGTACGAGAAGACTCGTTGAATGCACTGACAACTTAAAAATGTAGTATGTCCTAAAATTAGACGCAGATATTACCAAATTAATTTCAAGTTTTATCACTTTTGTTAGGTTTTGTTGCCATAATCAGTTTCTTGGAAGTCTTGAATGTGGGAAGGCTACTATAATAACTCATTTTGTTGGCTGATATTCACACTTCTAACAAAATGATATTCACACTTCTAACAAAAACACTGAGGCCTATACTGTTAGTCACAGAGTCAGATTTGAAGTGGGTTGTATGGTGGGAAAAGTAATTATGTTTATATTGCCTGTGTATATTCCTTTGAATGGAAGGGATGTAGCTATTTGTTCACATAAGGTAATCCTGTTTTGCTGAGTTCTTTTCCAAGTGTTGTAAGGAATGCTTTTGTAGATCCTGGAGAGTCATTAAATGCACCCACAATTTATCGATTTCTTTAATTGGAAAGGGGCGTGGTGGTGTGAGATATTTAGGAATCTCTATGGATCCAAAAGCATATAATAAAGCCTAACTTTGGACCTATCCCAAAGGCTGAACCACGTTAAGACAGCTGTAATTGAGTTTCTGAGCACCTACCTGGGCTCAGTCAAACATGGAAGGATATAGTATATACACTGTTGTGTGCTTTTAGTTGCAGAAAGTAACTTACCTTTACTGTGCTAGTGAGCACCTCCTGCCACTAACAGATGTCTTTCTGCATGACCTTACATATAAAGCCTTAATCAGAGGTAGTGTATCAGTATGTTGGTCCTAACAGGAAAATGTAGTAAAGTACAAATCTTTCTAAAATGATGAAGTCAGAAAGCTGTGGCTCTCTAAAGCTACAAACTACATGAGTTTCAAAAGACAAAATGTAAGTGGATTCTGCCATGTGGATAGTACTCTCAGAGGGAGTGTCTCAGGAGTGAACCCAAACTTAATAGAAAAGTTCTTGAATTTGAGAGAACCTATTATTTTGCAGGGTTATTTTTGTAATTCAGAGGGAGGTATTGCAATTTGCACATACATATGTTGGATAGAGCTGTAAAGTACTTTTTTCCAAGGTAATTTCAGATCCCATTTTTTTAGTATGTCAGTTGGTTTTTTTAAAATATTCTAATTTGTCTACCATTTCCTTCTGTCCTCTACCACCCTCCTAGTTTCATGACAAGATAGATCCAACTCTTGAGAGTCTGAAGCGCATAGTGGAACGTCTGAGGCAGCCACCTTCGATCTCAGCAGAGGTTGAGAAGATAAAAGAGCAGATCAGTGAAAATAAGAATGTGTCAGTGGATCTGGAAAAACTTCAGCCAGTGTATGAGACACTTAAACAGAGAGGGGAGGAAATGATTGCTCGCTCAGAAGGCGCTGATAAGGATATGTCTGCTAAAGGTAATAGACTGAGAAAACTTTCATGTAGTGGAAATGCAGTAAGCTGCAGCATATAAAATTCTTCATTTCTGATGACCTCTAATCTGGGGAATGTCCTTCTGGAGAAACTGCTTAAGATTTATAAAAACAAAGCATTTGTTTAAAATAATTCATTGTGGATATGACCTTTATTTTATTTTTAAAGGTAATTGTGTTTGTTTCCACTTAACATTATAAGGAGTCCTGCAAAGAAATATTTTAGAGTCTAAATTTTAAAATGTACACATATGTTTCTGCTGTAGAACTGTAGAGAGATTTATGACCAAGAATTGTTTGCCAAGGTAGTAATCTAGTTCCTTTTTTGTTTAGCTGTTCAAGATAAACTAGACCAAATGGTCCTAATTTGGGAGGACATCCAGACCTTGACTGAGGAAAGAGAGGCCAAACTGTTGGATGTAATGGAACTAGCTGAAAAGTTTTGGTGTGATCATATGGCTCTTGTAGCTACTATTAAAGATACTCAGGACTTCATTCGAGAACTAGAGGGACCTGGAGTTGACCCATCTGTAGTCAAGCAACAGCAAGAAGCTGCAGAGGTCAGTAGAAAGTATTTTTTTGAAGTACTTTATTTATGGTATGCAGAGGAGAAGATATTATTTTGTAAAGACTAAGAGGGATAATTGTGTAGAAATTTTCAGTAATGGTGTCTCAAGAGGCTACAGTTAATAACACGTATCAGTGCTTAATTGCAATGAGCATGCAACATGTGCTTGTCATTACGTTTCCTTATTTGTTTGTAAATATGTACATAATAACCATCTCACTGAGACTTTTAAAAGTTGTACATACTTGACATTCCTCCAGTACTACGTAACATCTAAATGAAAGGTGGACAAATGTATTATGCTCTATGTATTATGCTCTAAGCCTGTAATTATTTATACTGATAGTTAAATGTTTGAAGGTTGAATGATAACCTCTGACAAAGAAGACACTCTGATTAAAGAAATCTAATTTAAAACTTCCTGTTTACTTTTTCTATCTCATGCAAAATGGTATCATAAACCATTGTTACAATTTAGACTGATGTCAGCTGATTTCATCTGTCACTACAAAGGGATGCTTATTTTTCAAGTCCAAGTGACTGGAAGGAAAGCAAAGGTGGAATCCCACTGTGGTCTGTCTTAAAAGCAAGTTGTACATAGGTTATTAAATTTAGGATTAGTAGCATTGGATTTTTTTCTCTTTGTAGGCTGCTAAAGAAGAAATTGATGGATTACAAGAAGAACTAGAAGCAGTTGTGAGCCTTGGCTCTGAGCTGAGAGCTGCTTGTGGAGAGCCTGACAAACCTATTGTCAACAAGAGTATAGATGAGGTACGGGAAATGCAGATGCTTAGGTCTGCTATGTGATAGCTTGCTCAGCTGACATTTGTATATTCCCTACAACCCCAACAAATTTTAAAAATAAAAATTTTCTGGCAAAAGTGAGACACCACTGAAGCCTTTCTAAAGTAAGATTTGCCTTTTGAGTGAATAAATCTCAGATTAGATTAGAATATACACATTGTTTTATTTCATTGATTTATGGTTTAGAACTTTTGTAAAAGACAGGCTTTCTTAAAAATAGTCACTGATTAATATTGTAGATGACTATTTCTTGTAAAAAGTAATGCTGGAATAAATTTTGGATATGTATTCTTCATGCCAAGAGAGACATCTTAACTGAGACTGTCCTGTTTCAATATCAGTGAAGTACTTTTTATTTCTCCAGTGTTCAGCAATGTATGATTCTTTTAAGGTATTTTTATTATGGTGATGCAACTCCAAATGATTTAGTAGTATTTCCTCTGCTAAGTGTATTATCTCTGGTAATAAAAAATATTCAATCAGTATGAAGTTTACAGCTTTTGTAATTCAGAACCTCTACTGAATTCTGAAAGAAATTAGTTAGGCAGTGATAGGGAGGACAAGAGTGTTAATATGGAATAAATGTGAACTAGTCATGCTTAGTTTATTTGTATTATTGATCAGTGAAGTGTTAGTAAATGCACATTATATAGCAGTAAAATTCTTTTGTCTATTGGAGTAAATTCTGCTTACTTGCAGCTGAATTCTGCCTGGGATGCATTAAACAAAACATGGAAAGAGCGTGTGGATAAACTTGGGGAAGCTATGCAGGCAGCTGTTCAATACCAAGATGGGCTACAGGTAAGATGATGTGATATAATTAACCCAGCCTTGGGTCAATGGGCTTTAATGTGGTTGTAGTAAAAAGTGTCATGGGAGTAGGTAGGTGACAAGTACTGCACTCTGGTTGTAGTGACTATTTTCTTAAGTAGGCAGGGTTTTTTCTCAGGATTGGTCGGGGTTGGTTTGTTTGGATTTGTTTGCATTAAGGAATGTGTATGTTGGGTTGTTTTCTTCATGTCCATATATTGCACTGTGTTTAGATTCAAAATTAATGTCCCCTTGTTTGTTGATAAGAGCAGAGTTTTTTTGGCACCACACATTCACATTAGTTCTGCTCACATTTTCTTGTGATAGTCAAGGCAGGTTAAAAGTTGTGACACATCTTTGTGGTCTGAAGGGAATAGAGTACAGGTCTGTATGCCCAATTGCTGCTATTTTCTTTGAGTCAAAGACAATTAAAGCACTTTTACACCGTATTTATAAATAAAATGTTTGAGTATTTTAAGCAAAAATATTATTAACATAATGTTGCTAAACTGATATTCTTAGTATAATTTATCCTATCACAATACTTCAGAAGATGATTCCCTTTTTAAATCTGTAGGCAAATGTTCCAGCAGTTTAACAATATCTTGTACACTGTGCTTCCCAGAACTGATGAAGTTTAGAGAAGAAGAGGGGTTGTACATTAGATGACCTTTAAAGGTCTCTTCCAACACAACCTATTCTTTGAAACTATGATCTTTTCTCTGTACATGTTGTTGGGTTTTTTTAGTTGTTTTTGCGTTGGGTGTGCTGTTGGGTTTGTTTGTTTGGTTGGTTGGTTTTGTTTGTTTGTTTTTCTTGGAGGAATTACTGTCTTCCATGGCTCATTAAATCTTTAAAACTGTAATTTCATATGACACTGAGGGCAATTACTTCTGGATTTGGTGCAGATCAAGCATCAGACCACTCCTTAATAATAATGCAACTTGCCTGTTTTGTATTGCACCATCACTATGGATTTTTGTCTGGGTTCTCCTGTGTTCCTACTGTGCAGAGATTGATTAGACAGTTAGAATCATCACCATTTGGTTTAAGTGCTTTCTATTTCCTGTAGCTGTACATGGCACATCCTACAACCTTGGTACTTTGTGAAAGAACTGTATTTAAGTGCTGTCTTACACTCATTGCAATAGACAATATGGAAAGTATTATGGACAGATTGTTAACTGCAGCTGCCTCACCCTCTTGTGCACATTGGGCATAGTTTCCCTTTTCTCAGGGAGCCATGTAGCATTGAGCAGCTCCAAAAAGTTGTCCCAAGCATTTCTCCTTAATGGTATCTACAAAGACAGCAGGCAGGTGGAAAAGGGCCTAGCTGGACCTGTTTTTTCTCTTGTGCCATTACTCAGATTGATGCAGGTGTTCTTAATCCATGTAGAGTATTCTTGAGGTTCTGCATTGTATCGGGAGCAAAATGAATACCCACAAAGCATCAGAACTGGGAAGACATAATTTATTTATTTTTTTTTAAAGTCACTCTACATTATGCTTTAGAGATTCATTCTAGCTCAGTTATGGTCCTTCACTGCTTAGTATGTACTGAATAGGTAGTTCTGTGTTCCTTACACAAATAGCTTTCTTCAGAAGTTTATAATCCTCATTTAAGGTGTGTTATCCACCACCTTCCATTTTCACTCCAAACAACTGTAGAACAGAGTTTGTCTTGTGTAAAATCTGAATTTTTTATGAATCCCCTGAAGGGTAAATACAAGAAGTAGATTGGTACTGAGCATGAATAATTCTGGCAGAAACTTGCTGCTAATAGAAGTCCAGTCTTGCAGAATGTACACTCCTCTGTTACATGGATATTTGTTCTATTGTATTACAAAGAAACCTAGGTTTTGCTGGAAAAGTTTTTTTCTTTGAAAGAGAACAGCAATACCTTCTCTGGAAAAAAGAAAAGTTCTGATATTTTACTTAATACAACTTTCAAAAATAACAGCATTTCTCTGCTCACACTTAAATATCATACTGTGATTTTCAGGCATTATTTGACTGGGTAGACATTGCTGGCAGCAAGTTAGCATCTATGTCTCCAGTTGGAACAGATCTGGAGACAGTGAAGCAGCAAACAGAAGAACTTAAGGTATGAACTAGCAATTTATTCAATTTATATTTCCATTTGTCTATATTTTTCTCTGTTGTGTAGTATTTTTTGAGAGTCAAATGCAATTTTCATTTTCAATTTTTAGTAAAGAAAAATTTGCATGAAAATTTTAAAATGTTTAATATCAAACTTTTCATTTTAAAATGCACTTAAGTTAAAAATCTGTTCCAAATTTTGTCTAGGCTACATTTTATTTTTTCTGATAGCCCAAAACCAGTTGTAGTATCATGCATTCTCTTTCAAAAGCTATGAAGTTATTATATGCAGGATTCTTCTTCTGTGAACTTTATTTTCTGGTTTTCTAATATGAGCAGTTTCTTTGAGGCCCTGAGAGAATGCCTCCAAGGCTTTGTTTCTGCCATTAGAGCCTTTATGTAAATGCTCACACAGATCATGGCATTCCCAATATGTGAGTAAGGTGAAAATCAAAATTCCAGTCTAACTTGGAAACTTGTCTGCAGGGATCTGTACTTGTGATCAAATATGCTCCTGATGTTGGGATGCTGTTGTGCCATGTTTAAAAAGCAGAGATATGTGAAGATCAGAGAAGGTTCTTGGTTTTGTTGCTCACTTGCAGATTTTGTTGGCTGTGGGCAGGTTGTTTTATGTATTTTATGATGTAAGTTCAAATGAATCCTGACCTTACATAGTTCAGAACATATGTACACAAGATGCCTTCAGACTGATGCACCAATTGTGTGTTAAAGAGAGTGTTCTACTAAAGAAAATTTGCTTTCACTTCCTTTCAAGAGTAATTCCATTTGAAGTTTATAGCATTATCACCATCACAACCACAAGAGCTAGAACATAGAATCATTCTACGATTCTGTAATCATTAATTGTATTTCACTTATTTCTATTGTTTCTCTATTTACCATAGCAATTTAAGACAGAAGCTTATCAGCAGCAGATAGAAATGGAAAGACTGAACCATCAAGCAGAACTATTGCTAAAGAAGGCAACACAAGAGAGTGACAAGCACACTGTTCAAGAGCCTCTCTCAGAGCTCAGACTATTGTGGGACAGCCTAGAAGACAAAATTATAAGTAGACAGGTAAATAAGCTTGGAGGTGGGGACTTTATTAATTACTTTGTTTTTTGTGAAAAACTCTTTGTTATGCATAATGCTTATATTAATTTACACATTCATTTTGTTTGGAAGCTAAAAATCCTAAATATAACAGGATTTGAATTGTACAATTTAGCTGAGTTTCTAAAACCTTTTAAAATCTTTTCAAATTTTATGTCAGTAATGCTATGTTGAATGATTATTATTTAATTTTGGTTATTCGATGATGTCTTAAGTAGCAGTTGCAAACATGTTTATATATGCAAAAGTAACAGTACCTGCTGAACTGAACAATGGAATAAAGCCCCATTAGCTTAATATTAAACTATTTTGGTGTTATTTCCTTAAATTATCAAGCTGAGAGATGTTAGAGTCCTTTGAAGTGTATTATTTTTTCTAAACTGAATAATTTCATGACAAAGAAAAGATTTTAAAGAGATCATGCACCAAATTGCATTTATATTGAAAGTATATTTTAAGTGATAAAAAGCTACAAATACATCTGAAAGAGCCTTCATTCTTAACTCTGGTCTGGTATGGCTTCTTCTGAGGCCAGGAATTTGAGCCTGGAATGCAAGGCTTTACAAGGGAATTGCTAACTCAGCTGTAGTTATAAAGCATTGCCTGTACTGGGTAACTGTTCCTCCCTGGTTTTTATTCTCTTTTATGTGTGGACTCTGCTCTGGATTATGGTGACTAATGGTAATGTAAGACAATTCAATTGCATTGTGAAATGATTTCTTGTTAACTTTATTTTTTACTGTAGCACAAGCTGGAAGGTGCCTTGTTGGCCTTGGGGCAGTTCCAGCATGCCCTGGATGAGTTGCTGGCATGGCTGACACATACAGAAGACTTGCTGAATGAACAGAAACCTGTGGGTGGAGACCCCAAGGCTATTGAAATTGAACTTGCCAAACATCATGTATGTAATTATAAACAATATTAACCGAAATGTTCTTTTGATATTTATCTTAGGGATGAGTCTTCTAGTAAAACTTCACATTTGATAAATAATTCTCTACATATACTTTCAAGATGCAGATTATAGCTGAAATGAAGGTTTAGAATAAGTAATATATTTCCTCTTACTCCTCCACATTCCTTCCTTTCTTGCATATGCTGTGCAAGTGGCATAGGTTTTAGCCAGAAATAAACAGCTTACCCTAGACTCCACCTCTAATCACCTTTCTTTGACCTAGGGAATTCAAAACCTGAACCTCCCTGAAGCAATTAACTCCTTGATTAGTTCTGTTTAAGCCAGGTCTCACAAACTGCATGACTCTTGCATATCTTTGTTTCTTTCTTCCCTCTCAGAAAAGTGATTTGTTCTGAATTCTGCAAAATTGTGTGTCAGTTGGGTTCAGCTAAGATGGAAAATGCTTCTCCAAAAATCTGTGCAAACTCCCATTTTTTTCTGTGTTACTTGCAACATAGGGTTAAGAGTTTTTTGTTTGTTTGTTTTAGTATTTTTACTGATCATTGTTATTTTAAAGCCCATGGAAGAATGATTCTGCTACGCCTTTATTTTTTAGAACATCTCCTAGGAGTAAGAGATTTTCTCTGCCTCGGTGTGTAGCTCTGTGTTCTTTCTAGGCTTGAAGATTTCAATCTAACCTTATAATTCCTCTCCCTTTAAATCTGCCATTTAATTTTCGGCCTGCATATGATGTAAAAAGCACTCAGAGTCTATTTTGGATTTTGAGAGAAATGATTGAAATTGACAGTACATAGATAATTAAAGTATTTTCTTTGTCTGTGTTAATGCAGCTATGCAGCTTCTGAAAGCTTTTGGGTGGTCAGTTGGAACTTGAACAGAATACATACCCAATGTGACTATTGTTATAAACAGACCCTTTTAAAACAAAGTAAATAAAATTACAAAAACAGGTTCTGCTCCACGAGCCTTTTATATTCTTATCGAACGGAAGTGTTTTACTGGTGAAGAGGCATCAAGACATCATTTGTATCTGTGCTGAAGGAGTTCAGCAAACACATGAATGAATCTACTTCCTTTTCATAATACAGAGTTTATAGGTTACAAAGTTCACACAGTAGTGCATCCTGTGGTAGCCTGTAAAAACATCCACCTCTTGAATAACTTCGGAAAGAATAGACCTTGTTCTTAGTGAGTCTCAGCAGGAAGGAAGGGATAAGATGCATCTACTCCTTTGAATACCTTTTTTTCACCCTGTTAGGAAAATAAAATAATGTTGTTCTTAGCTTAGAAGAATGAAAGTAAATGTGATGTGTATTTTGTATTCAAGGTCTACTTGTGACTTGCTATTTCATATTGTGTTCCATGTAGTTTATTTTTAAGTTTCTTTTTATTTAGCTCTGTATTTTTTCTATATGCTAGTACTTTGATGGAGATGAGTTTCAGTTAGACCCCATGGAAGATAGTAATCATAAACTTTAATTTCTTAGATAGGGTTTACCATTCTCTACCCAACCATTTTGTGTATTTCTTTTTCTGTTCTATATCAAAGGTATTTTTGCCCTGCCCTCCATCCTTCTGAAAACCGCATTTTTTCTCCACATGTACCTTTTGCCTTTTATGGTTTTTACTGTGGTTCATGATAAGAGGTTTTCCAGCAGATGGAGGAGGTCTTTTGGTGTTAGTAGCACAACCATCCCCCAGCTTTTAGCACAGGTCAAATGTCCTGGTAGCCTGACATAATGTGAAAGGAGTTGTAGCTGTGAAATGCACAAGAAGACATTGTGGCAGCTGGGTTGTTGTGTAGCACAGCAAGCACATAGTGTTCAAAGAAAAATCCTGTTAGAGGAAAGTATATAATAAATTTTTAAAAGTGAAGAAATAATTATTCCCTAGCACTACTATAAACCTTTGATAATTTCAGAAATATGTGCTTTCAGAAGAAATATATTATTTTTTTCCAAGATGCAAAATGAAACTTCAGTATTTTGTCAGAATGGTTACTGTCAGAATTGTTAGAGCATTTGAAGAGGTCTAAGAGCTTTAATTTCTGAAACCTGTGCTGATGTTTAACTACTGTCTTGTCCGTAGACTACTACTGGCTCAATCACTGTGAGTGCCTTCATTCAGTAACTTACTGATATGACCATGCTGTGTTGCAATTGTAGGTGCTACAAAATGATGTTTTTGCTCATCAGTCTACGGTGGAAGCTGTTAAAAAAGCAGGAAATGACCTCATTGAATCAAGTGCTGTTGAAGAAGCAAGTAATTTGCGGAGCAAGCTGGAACTCCTGAATCAGCGCTGGCAAAACTTGTTGGAAAAAACAGAGCAAAGGAAACAGCAGCTGGATAGTGCTTTGATCCAGGTGAACAGGAAATGATCAAATATAGTCATAATTCAGAAAAAGGGTCTTTTACATGAAATACACAGATACATGTATTAGAAGTTGGCCTAAATCAAAACCATTATGCAGATGCTCCTGAATCTGGAGAAAGTTTGAATCCAGCTGTATCTTCCACAGCTGGACATTGTCCCTTACAGTGCTGATGTAAGATTTCACCTTTGGGTCTTCATGTTTGTAAAGGGTGTAATTTCTGTATATGTGTATTATTCAGGGAAAACGTTTTCACAGTAGTTATTTTGACTGCTTTGATGATTTCTATGTTTTTTTGTCCTTTAGATTGAATTGAGCTAGTTTGTTTGTTTCCTTTTTCCTTTATTTCTTTCTTCTTCTTTAATTTCCTTTGATTATTACAAATATCTAATTAAACCTGTTGCCAATATGTTATACATCTGAGCTGGTATTGTAATGGAGAACATTTAAGTTATCTCTAAAATGATGTGGTATAATTTAGGCTCAAGGTTTCCATGGTGAAGTTGAGGATCTGCAGCAATGGCTGACAGACACTGAACGTCAGCTGTTGGCATCAAAACCTGTTGGAGGCTTACCAGAAACAGCAAGAGAGCAGCTTAATGCACATATGGTAAGTGTCAGTATTAGAATGCTTTGCAAATTGCATTTCAGGGCTAACTATCTTTTAAGAGTGTTTTTTGTAAATACAGAGTGTGTTCTATATATCACTAGGTCTGTACAGTGTCTTGAAGAAATTTAATAGCCTTCAAAACAACACTGTTATTTACGGTGTAGTTTAGTAGCCTGTTGGGACGTGCCCAAAGCTGAACCATTATTAGTGTTGAGACAAATAAAACAACTTTTGCATCTTTACAAAAAGTATTTGCTAATTCCTATTATTCTTTTCCTTTCTGACCCCATAACTAAATCTATGATTTTTCTAAAGTTTGAAGATCAACCTAAAAATGGTCCACATTCACTGAACCTTGACTTCAGAGACTTGATCCTTTATTCCTTATCTAACCAAAGCTGACTGTAAAGTCATCATTAGCACAGAAGTAAGAGGGACTACTGGCTTGTAGAGGCTGTGCTTTGATTAGAAATGGCAAGCTGACCAGGATGCCTGAATTATTTCCTTTCTTTCTCTTTTAAGAAACCTTCTGTGGATTTCTCTGCTCCCGTGGAACCATAGAGTTTAAAAAAAGACACTTAAACTTGATCTCTTCCCTCTAAGGAAGGTGGTTCTTACTGTTCCATTTGTGTAAAATCATGATGTGCTATTAGGCCAGGATTTAAGCCCAGACCTGATGATCTGAACCTCTGAATTCTTGGCTCATATTTAACAGCGATACTTGCTGAACTGTACTTGAACTGGAATGTGCCTAACCTGATACTTCCAATTAGAATGCTGAATTGTCATATTAAAAATCAGGTTTGGGGTTTTTTTTTAATTTTAATGATGCTAAAGTTCATTGCTTATCAACAGGAGGCACTTTTTTCCCCTTCTTTTTGTCCTTAAAAATTTGCCGGTATGTATAATTGATAGGGAAACTAATTTACAGTTTTAAAATCAGTTAAGATGGGAAACTAGATCCAAACACAAATACTTCTGTGGTTTTGAATCCCTATAATCCTTTTCTTTTTGTCATAAAGGAAAAACAAAAAAAGGGAAAAAATAGGAGGTGGATGTTTTTCCCCCTGTGAGAGTGGACTCATGATTCCCTGAAAGTCAGTGGTGATCTTTCCTTTTTTTCATCCTGCGCTTAGATGAAGATGCAAAAATTTTCCATGGAAAGCTTCAGGATTTTCTTTTAGTACATTCTTTGCTATGCAGATTTTCTATGCTTACAAAGTCCTTTAGCTAAAGGGCCCTTAGTTAAAGGGCCTTAAATTCAATGTTATAGTCAGAACAAGTCTGAGTGTCCCCAGTAATATGCACTGTAGATGTACAATCCCTCCTGACTGTACATGTACATTTTAACAGGATGTTGTTATCCTGGTGGCCATCTGCAGGCACTGACTTGCTATCAACCCTTAAAGCAGAGAACTTGATTTCCTTTTGGTTAAACCTTAGTACACATGTGCAGATATGTGTTAATTTTCTCTCTCTTTATTTTTTTTTCTGAAATGTTGAGGCCACTTGTCATGTTGTCTACTACATTCCAAATTCAAACTTGGCTCTAAGTGATTAGAGCCAGATGTGTTAATTACTGATCTGAAACTGAAGGAGAAAGTTTTACACTACATTTTGATTAGTTCCTCTTTGGAAGTAATGTTATGAACCATGTTCTTTAGTATAACACCTGTTTCCATAGATATGAATAAAAGATATGGATTGATGAACCTCAACCATAATTGGTTCACAAATGGAGTTGGGATTGGGCTGCATTTCCAGCTAAAGCAGCTCCAGGAAAACAAAAGATATTAAGAGACATTACAGAATTCCAGTAGGAAAGGGGCTTAAAAGACACCTTTTTAGGTATCCCAGTGCTGCTCAGACCATCCCTCTCCTTTTCTTAAAACAATCATTGTTTCAGTTTCTTCCTGAAGTAGTAGGAAGAAGCAGACATGGGGACACGATTTTCCATAGTTCTCAGTAAGAAAACAAAGACATTTTCTGTTGTGTCAAAATCTTAAGCTCAGGAATGAGCCTGCTTCTTGCTTTGCCCTCCGATGTGGTCAGGTACAGCCCTGTGTACACTTTCTTAACCCCAAAAAAATGTTTGGTTTGGGCTCTTGTTCTGAGAATCAGAGGAAAAAGTACTTTTCTTCTTATTTGCAAGCCACTTATTCCTCTTCATCTTGTGAAGATGTTCCTCATTTATGAGTCTGCAGCAGCTTTGTTGGTACATTTTGATTTGTTTATTACCAGTACTGAACATGTCTTTTTGAGTCAGACAGATGCATGGGAGCTCCCAGACTTTTGCCAGCTTATCTTTAACATTTTTAAAATGTTTAAAAAACCATAATTATTAGAATAGTTTACAGGTAAAACACGTTATTACCATTATTATTACAACTTTCTTTTAATGTCTGAAGTGTCTCCAGTGCTCATGCTCGGCAAGTGAAGGAAGATAGTGACCATGTGCAATAAACCAGGCCTCCCAAGCTGTCCTACCTCTTTTGAAGGGAATTGGATAGGTCTGGACCTCCAGCGCACTGTGTAATCCTGACACCTTTGTGTTTTGGCTACAAATGGACTTTAAACCAACCAAATTGTAGCAACTCGAAGAATTCATTAAGTGCATAGTACTTACTTTGCCAATCTTTGAATCTCAGAGAAGACATTGACAGACAATACAAGTTTTCAGTTCCTGAGGAACTGTGTCCCTCATTTTCTCAATTGGCTTTTTATGAATTACATGTTTTTCCTTTATTAGTCTTAATCATACCTGCTAAATATTAGGGGAGGAATGAATATAATACTGGTATTTATAAAGAGTATTGAATTTGTACCTCATTATTTCTGGTGCTTTCTTTCTTTAGGAACTTTGTGCTGCCTTTGAGGCCAAAGAAGAGACATACAAGTGTCTAATGCAGAAAGGCCAGCAGATGCTTGCAAGATGCCCAGAATCTGCTGAAACAAACGTTGAGCAGGACATAAATAACTTAAAAGAGAAATGGGAATCCGTGCAAACAAAACTCAGTGAAAGAAAAGTAAGTGTTTTTACATAAAAATCGAAGTGTAAATCATGCATTTAATTTGTTAACAATCTGTGGTTTTATGGATGCATACTTGCCTGATTTTTTACTTAAAATCAGTTGTAGAGACTGGTGCAATTCAGAAATATGTTTAGAAAGTACTGGGGAAAATAAAATTGAAGAAGTTAATTATCCATAATTGGGGAGGAGTATGGTGAGAATGGCACAAGTCTGTTCCACAGAAATATATTAACTGATACTGTTAATGCTCACTTGGAAGGTCTAGGGGTTTTCTGGGTTTTATTGCAGTAGTCATAGACATGAGAGCCTGATCCTTCCAGTTTATCTCCTACTTAGTACAGAATTGCTGTGTTAATTTTCCTGGTTTTTAGCCTTTTTTTTAATTCCCAATGCTTGGCCTTTTGCTGTTTACTTCAGGTGACTTTTACAGAATTGCTGTGTTAATTTTCCTGAGTTTTAGCATTTTTTTAATTCCCAATGCTTGGCCTTTTGCTATTTACTTCAAGTGACTACCTTCTGTTCTCACAGATCAATAGCATGATTTCACTGATATGCAACATACGTTTCCTTGTTATTAATTTCATGTGGCTTTCATTCCTTCACGAAATACAGTCCACTTGTTCTAACTTGATCAAACAAAAAGAATACCCATGATTGCAAACAGAGAAATTCTCTGTACAGCACTGATAAGTATAAAGCAAAAATATTTAACTCACAACTTAACTGTATTTTAAAGTTATAATGCTGACGTGTCTTAAGGTAATAACAAAGTAAAAATGACAAGCTAATTAATACCCAATATGAGCACCTTCTTGCAGGAGGCTGTAAGGTTGGGAGGTCAGCAGTGAGGTCAGCAGTGTAAATGTTTGAAAATCTCTGACTGCTGTCTCATGATCAACAAAATTCTGTATCCCAAATAATTTTCTGTTGAGGCAACCAAAATGACAGTTGGACTTTATTAAAAAGAAGTGCTCTAGGAAAACTTATTCTTCATCAAGTGCAACAGAATAAATGTGATGACCTACTTGAGGCTCTTCCAAGTGCACTACCACTTTAGATTTCTGAAATTCTACTGGATTTGCATTGAACTTGATAAAAGCAAATGTCCCATTTAGATTAAATAGTAGGAAATATGGAATATTTTTCTGCTGTGGAAAATTTTATCTTGATACTAGGTGCTGTATTTTCTATTCATCTGTTACATGTAATTTTGCTCTAACTCCTGTATCCATTTCCTTGAATATGCTTGAAAATAGGCTGTTACTTTAAAACTCAGAAACTTTGATTTGGAAAAGTGTTTTAAAATGCTAAAGTAAAATGGTTTACTCCAAAGTGCTGAACTAAAATGGTTTCTTTGGCTGAAGCCCCCGCACAATATCAGCCTCTAATAAAGTATGACCTGCCTTTACAGACCAAACTGGAAGAAGCCCTCAATTTAGCAATGGAGTTCCACAACTCACTTCAAGATTTCATCAACTGGCTTACTCAGGCTGAGCAGACTCTAACTGCAGCTTCTCGGCCAAGTCTTATCTTGGACACTGTCTTATTTCAAATTGATGAACACAAGGTATGTAAAGAAACAGATGTGTAATGTTTTTCTCCCACTCTTTGGAAATACTGCAACAATGTCCAAATGAATCCTATAATGCTGGCACTCAGAGAACCATTTCATTTGTTTTAAAATTGTGTTTTGTAGTCTTTCTCACTACATCATTCTTTATCAGGCTGGGGTTTTTTCAGTGTTTACCCAACACAGTATTCAGTAATTTTTCTCCTTTTTTTCCAAGGTTTTTGCCACAGAAGTGAACTCTCATCGAGATCAGGTCATAGAGCTGGACAAAACTGGAACCCATTTGAAATATTTCAGCCAGAAACAGGACGTTGTCCTTATTAAGAATCTGCTGATCAGCGTGCAGAGTCGATGGGAAAAAGTAGTCCAACGCTTAGTTGAAAGGGGAAGAGCTTTGGATGATGCAAGGAAAAGAGCCAAACAGGTAATGGGACAACAGCTGTTATAGAGCTCTTTGAACTCAGTTGTAATTGCATCCAGACTCTTGAAGAATATGATGCTTTAAAGCACTTACAAAGCAAGCCTGGGTTTAGTGTAACAGACAGTGTTGAGTTAGTGGAACGATTTCTGTGATTCAATCCCAGAGCACTTCATTTGGGAAGTGAAAGCATAATTTTCAACCCAAGCAGTGACTTCTGTCTGCAGTATAGGATAGTCTGAAAAAAGAAAATTACAGTATGGATTCCAGATGTGTATTAGTGCCATCTGTCTTCAAAAAGAAGTTTCATAATCAACCCTGTATATTTTAAAGAATGGGATGAACCCTTTTCACTAATCTGTAGGAGTATTCCTTAACATTTTCCTCTTGTGTCTATGTTGTGTCCTGATTATACTCAACATTTATCACTCAATCTCTTATGTTAGTTACTAGACCAATTTGTTCTGTGTGGTAAGATATCTCCATTTATTTCCTTATAAACCCAGAGAGGTTGTTTTTTCAGGGGAGGTGGCCGTTTTCACAGTTTTCTTTATTTGAGAGGATACATGGTTTTTTCCTTAGATGCATGTTTTCCTCACTGAGGAACATAAATGATAAGATGCAAAATGTGTGAGAGGAATGTAAGATGTTTAAATACCAACAGGAAGTTGTAGCTCCTTTCTTTTAAAGAGAACATGATGATTCAAGATTTGGTGATGTTCACAGTTAAACCATGTTCCAATGTTCACCACTACCACCACTCAGCTCATAGAGCAAGAACTTCTCTGGGCAGTGAATCAGCCCATAAGCCAGTTGTGCTTCTTATTTTCCATCAGTTTCTCTTGTGCATTCACACACACAGCAGTTCTGCAATGAGATGGATTTCAGCTCAATATGAATTTACAAAGCTGAATACAGTGTTATTAGGATGACAATTGTGTGGAAGGAGTACTGAAGGCCACTTGTGTCAAGGCCTAATCAACAGCCCTGAACAGCAGTGTCTTAAATGCCTTGAAAGGTTTCTGAACCAGTTTCTTGTGCTTTCATGTGTAGGCAGCCCAGGCAAGCAGAATTTTCAAGAGAAAGAGAAGTAACCAGCTTAGAAAAATCAAAACCCAAACGGATGACACATTGTGAAAGCTGGTTGAATTTTTACTTTTTCCCTGCTTCCTTCCCCGAAGCGCTCTTTTCTTTGAAACAGGAAGGAAGATCAAAAATCTGCTCCTTGCTCATCAAGATAGCATTTGATATAATGACAGCTTTTAAGAGTGTTACAGGGAACATCTTGGGCAGTCATCCAGACAGAAGTTTTCCCCAGTGATTCACTGCTATGATCCCATATAAGCAATAGTTAAGCCCAGTTCTTTCTGTATTTACTATCCATTACTAAAACTGTAGAAATTTAAATGACCAACACATCAGCAGGTATTACCAGTATGTCTCTGACATACGTATGATACATGCACATCATGTACATTAAAGGTTGTTAACTCACTTGGTGAAGGGAGACTACTACACAGTGGGCACATGGCTAGACCAGTTCTGTTTAAGAGACGAGGGAGAAAAAACACATCAAATTTTGTTTTGGTTGGGGTTTAATGATTTTGGACTGTTTTGTCAACCAGTGAATTTTAAAGTCCATCCAAATCTGACTTTCCTTTAGTTCCATGAAGCCTGGCATAAACTTATGGAATGGCTGGAAGAATCAGAGAAATCTCTGGACTCAGATCTTGAAATTGCAAATGACCCTGACAAAATAAAGATGCAGCTTGCACAGCATAAGGTGAGTCATGACACACAAAATGCCCAGTGAAATGTAGGGTAAGTATTTTGGCCTTGCACTGTTCAATCATCAAAGAAAGTAGATTTGCAGCCTCACTGCAATGGGGTGTTTATTCACATCAAGTTAAATGATGGTGTTTTAAAAGGGTATGAATGAAAAGAATTTTTCACAGTACCTGATTTGTGGGGGAATGGTTAAAAATGAACAGGAAAGAATAATACAGCACCACGGAAACTTTAAAAAGCAGATTAATACCATTTCAGAAGAGGGATCTCTGAAGAGGCTTTAAGTTCTTAAACCAAACATTTACTGTCCACTTACTTGGGTTGAGCTTTTTCTTCTAATACTTCAGGACATATTCAAAAGTGAAAATAATGTTAATCAAGTATTTTGATTGGCAGTTGCTTTTTATGTTAAATGGAAATATTAACGGAATCCCCTAAAAAACACTGTGACAGTATTAGAGCAAATACTGCCTCCGTATTTCTCTTTATTGTATTAAAAATTCTGAAACCATCTTTTCAGAAATTCAGCTGTAAATATGCAAAAATCTCTCATTCACTTGGCTTTTCAAACTTGTAATGATAATGTTAAGCTCTGTAATTCCATCAGACATAGCAAAGACAGAAGTAGTCTTTACTTCATTTTGACTGATTTCTTTAAAATGCCTAGAATAATATATTATTGAAGATCAAGTGGATGAGAGATAGAATCTTCAGAGATATTAAGATTTATCTTAGGGCAGTTTTATTAAACACTAGAATGATGTAGTTTTCTAAATTTTGGCATATATTTAATTTTTATGTCAGTTATATTGTTCTCCATTTACTCCTCTTTTTTTTAATATTTCACAATATCCTGAGGGGTTTGCATATCTAATTTTTTCTTTTCATTGTAGCTTCTAGTGATTGCCTTTGCCTCCGACAAATTTTGTCATGTATAATAATGACTTCATCAGTCTGCTTTATTTTTTTATCATCTCTCAGTGTTTATCAGCCAGGAAACCATTCTCCTTTAACATAGTGAGAGCTGGCACTTGGTCAAGCAAAAATGATTTTACCTGTGTCTGCTGTTAAAAACCTTCAGATAAAACCTATGTTAACATTCTGTTACGCCAGCTCTGCGATTTCAGTTTGTTTTGTGATTGCTGCTGTTGCCAGAATTTGAAGTCTGTGATCTGAACTGGCAGGGGAGGATTCTTGCTGTTATGATAGTCTGAGTCTTACTAATCTTCTAATCCTTTCACTCCTCTCTTTTCTTTACATATTCAAATTCCTCTCAGTATGGTCAGCACTGTCACTTTGCTTTGAGGTTTGCAGGACTCTCTGCCTGAGAGACCTGAGTCCTTTCTCATCCCATCTTCAGAAATGTTAAACAGATAAACTTGATATGTGCTTTTTACCTACAGCAGTACATTTTATGAGACCAAGCTTCCTCAAATGGACTGGCAAACTCAACACTTCTGTCACTGATATCTTTTCTTCAGCTTCCTTCATGTAAAAAGCCTGCAAAGCATTACAGCTTGAGTTGCTTGAATCTCATTAAGGAATGGGATGAAATTGGTACAGGCACAAAAGGATTGAAACTGGTGATCTGGAGAAAAAAGATGAATGTGTGTGAGAGAGGGAGTTTGGTGAACTTTGTGACTTTAAACTTCAAACACCAGCCTCTCAAGAAATCAACTCAATTGTTTTTTAATGAGTTATCAAACCTCCCAACACTGCAGTGTCCTTCCTTGTATTTTAAGTCTTTTCCTTCCACTCCCACATATACTCTGTGTCTGTCTTTGTCTTTTCTGTCCAGCCTTGAAGGTTTCCTTGCTGCATTTAGTTAAGGATTTTGCTATCCCATCTGAATGTGTGCTGTAAGCAATAATTTGGACTCACTCTTTGCCAGTCGTTACTGCCAAAAAAAAAGTCCCTGAAAAAGAAAAGCCAAGATAATGTTTTCTCTCTCACTCATATCTAGCATATTGCCAGGGACTTTTGGGGGTTATTCATAGTCTGTTGGAATTTTTTTCTCATTTTTAGGAGTCCGGAATGGAAAAACCCACACTAGGTCACCCAATCCATTCCTGTGCTAATGCTGAGTGTTCTTACAGAATATTTATATGAATCTGGCTAATTTTATCTCAATGTGCCCATCTTCCTTAGAAGGAAGGTATCTAGCTGAACAAAAATCTCAGTAATTAACTTACCTATCTGTTCCTGGCAGCTTAAACCAAAATTTACTCTGTTATACCTGAAGTCAAGTGAAAGTAGATATGGTTTAGTCTCAGGGAATGAACTAACTGCAACCCATATTTAAATCTAACTAACATCTGACATTACTAACTTTGCTATATTTAAATCTGTTTTTCCTGTATGATCTTTCTGTGGCAGCAATTTAATTGTGTTTCCTTGTGCAAACCTAGTTACATTGTCTAGTGTTAGTAGTTAACAAAGCCCATCAAATAAAAGAAGCATAGACATAGCATTGTTTGTGTTGAAGGAACTATTATAAAAAACGGGTTATTTTGAAAATTGTATTTCATTTTACTGTAGTCTTAGCTTGACAATTATGTTTTTCTTAAATTTTTTTTCTTGTTTTGTATGAGGAAAATAAAAGATTAGTAAGGAAATACTAAATTACAAAACAAATATTGCTTCTTTGGTAACAAAAGAACCCCAAAATATTTGATGCTTTATACAAGGGTTTTCTAAATCAAACTTGTGGCTTAATTTTTTCCAACTGATTTGCTGCACACCTTCATGTAGGTGTGAAATAAAACATTTCAAGCATTGCTGCAGTTTAAAAGCTGCCTTGTTGGGCTGGTGCTGTCTTCTGCCAGTGTTCCTTAATTTAATTATTTACTCTCTCAGTCATTTAATTCCTGTGTGGTATCAGATGAACTGTGTTTCCTGTGCTCTTCTGTGCCTGTGAAAAGCTTCCAGAGGATCGGTGCAAAAGGAGCTGGCAGAGCTGCCAGGCACAGAAACCTGCTTATGATTTTTCCTTCTAGCACACATTGAGTTATTTGGATGTTTTCTGACTGCTGCTTCTACTCAGAGGGTTCCCAGCTTGTCCATGTTCAGCTAAACTAGAATAACCTTTGTGGCTCTTGGGGAGCTCTACAAGTGGCTTGAAATTTTAGTTTGTAAGAATGTAGGGCAAAGAATGCTCAGTTAATGGCTCCCAAAGCAGCAGTTCTTTCTCATCCTTCTGACTGTTAGGCTGAAATTTGGGAATATTATGGTAGGACAGGAATCATTGCCCTCACTGAAGGAGGGATTTTCCCAAAGTTGTTCCAGTAAGCAGAAAGCTACATTTCCAGAGGACAAAGAGCAGGTGTCTACTAGTGTCAAGCCCCGCTGCACTGTGGCTCTAGCATAGAAGTTTTGCAGTAAGTTTAAATTCTTCTTGCAGCAACATTTACAATTTATGTTGTAAATAGTATGTCAAAAACTAATTAACTATGGCCTGTAAGCAGTTAATGATATATGGATATTTTCTTTTTTTTCCATATATATAGGAATTCCAGAAATCTCTTGGTGCCAAACATTCTGTGTATGATACCACAAATAGGACTGGACGTTCCTTGAAAGAGAAAACCACCTTGGCTGATGACAATTTGAAACTTGATGACATGCTGAGTGAACTAAGAGATAAATGGGATACAATTTGTGGAAAGTCAGTGGAAAGGTAATGAAACTCAGCTAATTATTCATCAAATAAAAAGGCTTCTTTTTTCAAATTTGTTGTGTAAAAGTAGAATCAGAGTGGCTAGCTTGTTTGATAGTTAAGAATGCCAAAGCAGTGAAATACTGCAAATGCATACTTTGCTAATACAATGGTATTGTACAACACAATGGTATTGTAGAAGAGCAGGGGAGGAAGTGGAAGGAAGAGCCCTTTAAAAAAGGGAAACTTGATTTGAAGTTCTCTGGAGGTACTGGTCAACACAACAAGCTGAACATGATCCAGTGTGTGCCTGGGTGGCCAAGAAGGTCAATGGCATCCTGGCCTGTATCAGCAATAGAGTGGCCAGCAGGACCAGGGCAGGGATTGTCCTGGAGAGACCACACCTCAAATCCTGTGTGTAGTTCTGGGTCCCTCACAATAAGAGAGACAATGAGAGGCTGGAGCCTGTCCAGGGAAGGGCAATGGAGCTGGTGAAGGGTCTGGAGGGAGGGGGCTTAGGGAGCTGGGTTTGTTTAGCCTGGAAAAAAAGAGGCTCAGGGGATACTTTATTGCTGTCTACAAGTGCCTGAAAGGAGGCTCTAGCCAGGTAAGATGGGGCTCTTCTCCCAGGCAACAAATGACAGCAGGAGAGAAAACTGCCTCAAATTGCACCAAGAGAGGTTTAGGTTGGATTTTAGGAAAAACTTCTCTGAAAGGGTTGTGGAGCATTGAAACAGACTGCCCAAGGAAGTAGTTGAGTCACCATCCCTGGAATTGTTCAAAAGGCATGTGGATGTAGCACCTGGGGACATGATGTAGTGGTGCTGGGATAGTGGTTGGACTCAATGATCTTACCAGTCTTTTTCAACCATAACACTTCCATGATTCTGTTATTTTATGCTGAAAATATTTTCCTGAAGTGTGTAAATGATTATTTTATCTGTGTGTGGTTGTTGGGCTTTTTTTCCCCTCTCAGACAAAATAAACTGGAGGAAGCCCTGCTATTTTCAGGACAGTTTACTGATGCTCTGCAAGCTCTCATTGACTGGTTATACAAAATTGAACCTCAACTAGCAGAAGACCAACCAGTACATGGAGACATCGATTTAGTAATGAACCTGATTGACAACCACAAGGTATTTCCAAAAATACTGGCTTTTAATTACCGGACTGCTCAAAAATGTAGCATTTTAATAATATCTTTATCTTTCTCTATTCTGTAATTTTTAGAAATATAAAAGTTTTGTAACACAAATGTAGTCAACAATAGAAAATGCTGTAGAACTTACATGAAAGAGGACAACTCTTAGTGACTCCTTAATACCAGTTAGCACTGAGATATTCTATTTTATTGTGCTGCCCTGTGTATTTAATATCATAATGTATTTAATGTCATAAATCACAAATATGCATTTGCAAATGTGTGTCTGGGGGCAAGAGATGGCAAAAATTATTTTACTGGAAAAGTCTGGGGCAGACAACTCTTTTTGAGTCCATCTGCTAACTAAATGTCCTGTGCACTTACCATGACTACAGCAGCCTTTCAGACCTGTGGGGCTGCTGTATATTTATTGAGAAAAATAATTACAGTGCTAAAATTATGCATAGATTTCAACTAGACCATGGGCCAGGAAGCTCATGTTGGAAACCTGCAGTATTATGTTACTGAAGTGGTTTTGGATGTGGGAATGAGTAGAAGATATTGGACTCTGCCTCTGAATCCCGGTTTTGCAGTTCAGTAAGTCAGAAGAAATGGCTGCTGAAGTTACTTGTGTTGAAAATGTGACACATAGGCTGAGCTCTGCAGCCAGGAAAGACTAGGAGGTGAAGGTCCCTCTGTTCATCCACCTGTCAGTTTCTGTATCTCATCCCCCCTAAGGAGGAGATTTTGGGCCTGAAAAAAAAAAAAGCATTTGGAAACATGGGTTGTCTTTAAAAATTAGCCTGCACAGTGCTTCAGTTGCTACTGAAATCCCTCTGTCCATCACAAGTGGGTCGCAGTTAGTGGCACAGCACACTGTAATTATGTTCTTTTAACAGCTTCTTTTAAGTGACTGGAGCTTGTTCAATCTACTACTGTGAACAAACTACCACATGAAAAGTGGAAAAAATATGAATAAGCAGCAAGATCCACAACCTTACAGTTTGACCCCCAGGAGGGGATTTATTTCTATTGGGATGATTTTAAACCCTCTCCTTGAGTTGTAGCTTTTACCTGATCTTTTCCTGCCACAGCAATCTTATGTGTTAATCTGTGTCAGATCAATTGCTTTGATAAAGAATGGAAAGCCAGCAGTGGTAAGGAGACTGGATTTCCCATGCATTGCACCAGAATGGATTCTTGGGATCTGCCTGACATTTTCCTACCATATTCCAGTTTTATTATGTTAGAAGAGAGTGTCAATATCTTCCTGTGGAATCTAATAAATAGAACTTAGGTGTTTTGCACCACTCTTGACAGAAATAAATGTGCATTTTCATTTCTTTTCATAACCAGAAGTTTTTTCTTGTTTCTTACATAAGCATGTCTTAATGAGCTAAACATTTCAAATCTATTTGATGGTGTCTAGGTTTTCCAGAAAGAGCTGGGAAAAAGAACAAGCAGTGTCCAGGCTCTGAAGCGCTCTGCAAGGGAGCTGATAGAAGGCAGTCGTGATGACTCTTCCTGGGTCAAAGTCCAAATGCAGGAGCTGAGCACTCGCTGGGAGACAGTTTGTGCCCTGTCAGTGTCCAAGCAAACACGACTGGAACAGGCTCTTCGGCAGGTAGAGGAATAATAATGTTGCTACATGTGCTGTATGAGAAGGAGTGAAAAATATCTTGCAGTTTAGTTGCCAAAAATTTCATTTTCACTTGATGTCATTCCCTCTCATTTCATTTGAAAATACTCATTTACGTGCTAATGCATTGCTTACCTTGTTTATTCTTTTACCACAGCACATAAATAGTGCCTCTTAGCATTTATTATTCCTGTTATTATTAGTCTCTGCCACAAATGCAAAACAAATGTTTCGAAGACCTTACCATCTAAGGAAATCACTGAAGTTACAGTCAAATACGAAGGATGATAAAGAACTGTGTCCCATTCACAAGAAGCAGGAGGTTGCAATCATATTTATGCTTTTTGTGCCTTATTGGAAAGAAGTAAATTTGGGTACTGAAAAAATTCTTTACATTGGCACAATTAAAATGCATGGTGAGGTACTAGAGAGAAAAAAAAAGAGTTGTGCTGAGTGCAGTCATGACCTGGAACAGTCTATGTATGTCAGCACTCTGTGGTACCAATCCCAATAAATAGGTTTATCTGTATTGTTTCCAAACCTGAGGTAATATGGATGTACAGTTCTCTGAAGATATAGTAACTTGGGCTGATGATAGAATGGGGCTCTGCAGTGGCAGTGTATCCACTATGTACAATATTCCTGCTCTGCTTTGCTCAGCAGACACAATCCTGAACTTACCTCTAACAATAATTATGATTGAATATGGCTGTACCCAAAGGTGAATCTTTTTTGTTTTCTCTAGACACAAGAATCACTCTCCAACAGGCTGTCAATTCATTTTGCTTTACTGGTGCTTTAGGCTGTACAGACAATAGTTTTCCTCTCTCCAGCTGGTCCCTGAAAGCACCTCTTGTGTAATTTGTCAGTGAAAAGGCATGACATTCTCAACTGAGCTGCAAATACAATAGAAATCAGATGGCTAAAAGCATGAACAGGCTTTTAGGCTTCCTATAATTTTTTTTGGGAAGCATGAGCTGTTTTTACAGTTATGAAAATGTAGTGCTGTATGTCATTGACTTTTTAATGGAAAGATAATGTGCCGGTACTGCTGGATGATTAATGATTCCAAATGTGGGCTCAATCTCCCTGTGTAAGCTGCAGTGTGTCTGTCAGGTCATCTCATGAGTGACCATGACTTCTTGTGTCTTAACAGGCAGAAGAATTCCACTCAGTTGTCCATGTCCTTTTGGAGTGGCTGGCAGAGGCAGAGCAGACCCTTCGTTTCCACGGCATCCTTCCGGATGATGAAGAGGCCTTGAGAACACTGATAGAGCAGCACAGGGTAAGCAAGAACATGCAGAGGATCCTCTTCATTCTAATGGCTCTCATAGGTGGTAAAATAGAGGAAAGGAGGCAGAGTCTATCCCAAATAGTTCTATCCAGCATCCAGTGTTGGAGCAATTCTTTCCGTAGAGAAGCTAGAAATTTAATGTAGTTAAGAGTTTGATGTCCAGACTGGTGTTGGAGCTGTTGTTTGAGTCATCTTGGCTTATTAAAGAAAAAACGGGCCTTTAGAAAGTTGCTATAAAGATTCAGAGACAGATGCAAGCCCCTCTGTGGAGTACAGCATGCCTGTAATTGCCACACAGACTGCTACAGTAGCACAAGTGTCTCTGTTTCCTTAGCACCATGGACCTAAATAGACTTTTCTTGCAAGGTCATTTGTAATTGTCTGCAGAATGATGTTATCATCCATGAACTTTTTGTCATGGTGAAGCAACGTGCTGCCATACTTACATGCATTGGCAGCTGTAATATTGCAGTGGCATAGGTACTGCAGGTGGTAATTCATAGGCCATCAAACTAACTTTGCAGTAATGAAATGGGAAATTGGCCAAGTAAGGATCATAGAGGTCAAATGTTTGCTCTCCAAACAGGAGGCTACAGACATGCACAGGGCAGCCTACACAAAATAGTACCAAGAGTGTAGTGCCCCCAGTATTATGGAACAAGTTATAAGTCCTGGATATGTTCATCATTGCTCTGAAGAAAGTTAAAGCAAAATTTATGAAATGGAGGAACAGCAGTTCATAAAATTTATGAAATAGTTGGAACAGCATCCTGCTTAAATTGAGTTTGCTAATATTATTATGCAGAGGAGTACACGCAAGATAGGACTATTAAATGGTTCTTAATTGAGGGGTTTCCAATGTACTAAAATGCAGTGTTTTGAAAAAGTTTTTGGTTTAGTTTAGGGTCCTGGAAACTGAGTGCTATTCCTAAGCTGGCAAATGTATACATCAGATGTGTGTATACATCAGTGTGTGCTGATGTAGCAGCCTCACAGTGTGTTGACTAATGTTGGCAGCAGCAACTTAATGTCTCTGTTCAGTAAAATGTCTTTTAGCTGCCTTTCCTCCACATGTACTTCACCAGTTCCTTTTTATTTGATTTGTTAATCTTCTGACTACAGAGAAGAGAACTGAGTGAAATCTTAGGAACCCTGAAATAATTAAAAAATAGAATTTTAAATGTCTTCCTCCACACTGTAGATGGATTAGCAACATGTTTCTGTACTAATATTAAAATCTGTGCTGCCGAAGCTGAAGCATAACTTGGAACCTCAAAGCAAAGTTTGTCTTTGAGAAACCCTGTCCAGCTGGGAAGGATGATAGCTAGCACAACACAATTAATCTTGGTGTTAGATGTGGCCATACTGTACTTAAACTTTTTTAGTAGGTTTTAGAAGGTCTTCTCACAACCACATTTTCCTCATAAAGGGCAAACAACAGACAGAGAAATTTTCAAGCTAAGAAAGATTATGGTACTACAGTTTTACCACTCATACCATCTTTCTCAATAGGTTATCTCTCCTTTTAAGCTTATAACATTAGCTTTCAAGAAAACAAAAAGAAAATAAGGGAAGAATACATATATATTACTTTTAAACACCATGTATGCATTATAATGCTGAATACTGTAATAAAACCATATGACTAAAATTATTACATAAATATGAAATGTATCATCCTTTTGCCACTGTGATTTTTGTAAAATAGTTTTATTACATTTGTATTGAACTACGTGTAGAAATGTTTTCTTCAGGACAGTATTTTATCCAAATGCTACTGAGAGCTGTAGTGGGTTAATGCACTGCATTGCTCAGTGAAAAACCTCCCATTTCCTCTTTTGTAAATGTGTCTGTGTTACTGGCTTGCCACAGAGTTCAATAAAATTAGGGAGAGTTTAATACACTGTGAGTTGTGTGTCATAGATTTAGTTCTTGAAATACTGTAGTACAGCTAAGCAGGGGAACACAATGGGGATTTTTTTGCCCATTTTTCACCTGCCTCTGACTTGTTTTGGTAATCTCTCACTGTAATCCAATTCAACTTTTCCAAAGGTATGTTGAACTGAAATATTGTAAGGATGCATGTGTTTTTGTGAGACAGGGTTTGCTATTACAATTTTGGTCTTAAACTTTGTCAATAATTAAAGCTTAAATCAACATCAATTAGCAACAAATAATGCTATATTTTAAATATAGAGCCTACATATTCCAGGCTTCTAGAACAAGGTAGAAGAGATTATATTTTACGTTTTATTTCATAATAACTTCATACTTATTTTGTAAAGGCACAGGAAAATGTCATTATGAGTTGTTGAAGAACCTCTTTTTACAATGTTTTGGTGATTTTGAATTGTCTAATACCTGACTTGGCTCATCTTTAATTTCACCTTTAGTCCAAAATAAATGGTGTTGTGGCTGGAGAGAGGAAGAGTTAAGCTTTCAGAGACATGTTTTCATTTTGTAGCCTAATTAAAGATGTTAAAGTATAAAAAAATTTCCACTAAGCACTGAGAGATATTAGCAATTCTAGTTAAGGATGCTCATAAAGACACACAGACTTGCATAACATTTAGGCAGAAAAATAAAACCATTGTAGTAGCAATGTTTAACAAAACTAAAAGGGAAAGGGAAAAAAGGGAAAAGAAAAAAAAAGAGAAAGAAATACAAGCTATAGGAGGGATGGGAAAGGTCCTCCTTTCTTTCTTATTGGTTTTTCTCCCCCACATCCATTTCTGGTCCTGCTGTCATTGGCATACCAATGACTATGAGCTTGGATGCCTAAAGCTGTAAACATCCTTCTGCTTTTACAAGATTTTTTCCACATGCTGTGTCTCTCCCCCTCAGCTGCTGAGTTGTCACATTTGTGTTAGTTTAGTAGAGCTGCTCCTGAACTCTGTCATCTTTTCTGAGCATGCAATTGTAGTTGGACATTTCCAGCCTCTGCTAGGAGCATGATAGTTTATTATGAAGAATTACTGTAACTGACAAACCAAGTCATTGAAATGTTGCCAATAGTGATTCTAGCCATCATATAGCTGGTTTACAGCACTTTTAAATGCTGTGATTTTCCTTTGTTTTTTTATTAAGGACATGCATCTTCCAAGGATTTAGATTGTGGTGGGCTTTTAAGGAGCAGCAAGCTGGGATAAGGTTTTAGAGCTTTGTTTAGTACTTTATGTAGAATAGGCTTTTTAAACAGTTTAAGCTTTTCTCGTACAAGTGAAACTTCCCTCTTGCAATTTGAATCTGCTTGAGCAGTTAAGAGGCTCATGACCTTCCAGATTATGCACTCAGATTTCTCTTGCAAATTTTATTAGCATCTAATTAAAATTATTACCTCTGTTTTAGGAATTTATGAAGAAACTGGAAGAGAAAAAGGCAGAGCTGAATAAAGCAACAGGTATGGGAGAAGCTATTCTGGCTATCTGCCACCCAGACTCCATCACCACCATTAAGCACTGGATAACAATCATCAGAGCCAGGTTTGAAGAGGTCAGTATATGTTGAACCATCTTTGTTGCAGCAGTCCATCTTTGATTAGAACACAGCTGACAACTAACATGGTAGTTACACTGTGAGGAAATGATCCAGCTGTTGAGAACTAAACATTTAAAATACCCATGGTGATGGATGTGAATACTGTGCTTCCCTAGGCTTTCTTTCAAAACTTACAGGGCTTTAAGAGCTAAAGCAGATGGTCAAGCTCCTTTGTTTGTATGTATTAAAGGAAATACTGTCTGACACTTCCCAAGTGAGGAAAACCAATAGTTTCTAGGAGGAAATTGAAAAGTTACAAAGGGAAGAAAATACAAGGGCAAATGTGAAGGACTTTCTGATTATATTAGAGAGGATTTCAGTCTAACATATTCTTAATCTAGAAGATACCTAAATTATTTAAGTGGCTATAGGTAGGTTGTACCCTCAGCTGTTAAGGTAATATTTTCTGTTTTATATTAGGCTTAAAGAAAAACAAAATACTGGTGATAGCAAAGTGTGGCTTCAGGAGTGCCCAGGAGGAAAAGTGACACCAAATCCTATGTGATTCACTAACTCACACATACAGTTAAAATTCTTATATGTTGCCTGAATGTGCCAGTTTTTGTGTTTAGCAGCACCTAATCCTGAATATCTGTGGAAGAAATGTGTTGGAGTAGGAATTCTAGTTACCTAGCTACTGTTAGTGATCAGCCACTACATTTAACACCTTTGATATGCAAACATAAGTAGGCCTAAGAAGTAGCTCTGGGTTTACAGTTAGCAGAGCAATTTTAAATACATTGTGAAGAGTTTCAGATGTGCACATACTCATGTATTGGTTCCTTTGTCAAGGTCTTAGCCTGGGCTAAACAACATCAGCAGAGACTGGCAGGAGCTCTGGCTGCACTCATTGCTAACCAGGAGCTGCTGGAAGCCTTGCTGTCCTGGCTGCAGTGGGCAGAGACTACACTAACTGAAAAAGACAAAGAGGTCATCCCCCAGGAGATCGAGGAAGTTAAAGCTCTTATAGCTGAACATCAGGTGAGGATCAGTGGGTGACATGTGTCACTCACACGGGGTTCACAGCTCAGCTACGCTGCGTGGTCAAGTGCGAATCTCCTTTGCTGTTTTTTCTTACAATAATTGAATACAAGCAAGGATAGTATTAGGAATAAAAGAAAACCCACATGAAATGTATGATAGTGCTGCTACCTTAGATCTAGTGCTGCAGTGTGGCTTTACTGATTAAATATCAAAAATAGGTTTATGAAGTGCCAGAGGGAGCTGCTGGTGTAGTGAATGCTCATAGATTTACCCCAGCTTAAACACCAGAGCTGTCTCTGAACTGCAATCTGAACAGCAGGATCTTGGAGGCAAGATTCTGTTCTATTTACCTCACCAGATACAGTTAATAAAGGAGTTTGACAAATTGGTTTTAAGATTTAGCCTTCTTTTATCAGCCAGGCCATAGTGATCTTAAAAGCTTATAGTGCTGTTTTTTCTTATCTACAAAACATTTATCTGTGTTTATATTGTGAGGCTGGCATTATAAGTGTGTTTCTGTGGGTTTCTTTTTAACTTTGGTGTTTTGCTATTGTGTACGTTTTTCATTCCTCTGGTAACTTTTTTGTATTGTTAATTAAGATCCCCTCTATCTGATTGCAGACATTCATGGAAGAAATGACCAGAAAACAGCCTGATGTGGATAAAGTTACAAAGACCTATAAAAGGAAAGCACTTGAACCCTCTCCAGTACAATCTCATATTCCCGTCCTTGATAAGGGGAGAGCAGGAAGTAAGTAATAGTGTATTTTGGGGTGTGTCACACATACCATTGCTCTACCTGTAAAGTTTATAGATTGGTAATGATCTAATAGGTTTGATTAACTTCTGGTGAAAGGGGGTAAAATTCTCTTGGCTGACTTTTCTAATTATCTCTCATTTTTTATAAATATTGAGGAAATTTCTCAGACCAGACATGTATTTTTACATTTTGTCCTAATCTTCATGAATAGCTATTTTTAAAGTGTGCAGCCTTTCCTGTGCCCTTCCAAGAGCACGTACATGCTGACTCTTTGCAAATCTTCCATTATCTGAAAGTGCAGACAACTTCACAGAGAGATATAGAGACAAAATTGTACTCTTACTGTCTATAAAATTATATTAATCCAGTTAGAAGTGTATTCAGTGAAGTTGAATGGAAAGTGAATCATCAAGTGAGGAAATTGCTTTTTGTATTTTTAGATATACTTACCCATTGTATTTTATACTTACCCATACATGGAACCTGCTTCTAAAATGAGGTTGTTTACTTTGCAACTCAGAGATTTATGAAGATTTAAACTGTGCAGCTTGACTAGTGGAGCCCTCACTAGCTGTTTCTGGTTAGATAAAAGAGGCTGTAACCACCACTGGGTTGTTCCCCAGCAATGGTAAAAAAAGGAAGAACAATCCCACTATATGGAATCATCTTGGGGTATGACCTCCTTATTTAGGACAGGAAGGAATAATTTTCTGAAGGTCAAGTGCATGTCATGTAAACATTTGTTTTGTTTGAACTGGGTGAGCCCTATGCCTTTTATCGTGTTTTAACAGGAAAGCGGTCCCCAACACCAGGCATTTATCCCTCAGCAGCCCAGGCACAAATTGAAACCAAGAACCCACGGGTAAACCTTTTAGTCAGCAAATGGCAGCAAGTTTGGCTTCTGGCATTGGAAAGAAGGAGAAAACTTAACGATGCTTTGGACAGACTTGAAGAGGTCAGAAAAGCACTGTACAGACTGTACATACTTTTTGCATCATTTTCTTTACCCTGGATTAAATTCCAATACTGTGAACAATTCCATATTTGTTGTATTATATTGTATGACACAACTAACTGAAAACACTGTGATTCAGGTGCTTTAATGTGCATTAAAAGCATCATCATTTTAAATGAGGAGAGCTGAGATATTTAAATGTTTGTATAGGTCCTCAAAAAATCAATTATTCAACAAAACGCAATATCTATGTAATTGATGTTCTAGATTCATGGATTTCAACTGAATAACTTCTTTCTGTTTTTTATGAAGCTGAGAGAATTTGCCAACTTTGATTTTGATATTTGGAGGAAAAAATACATGAGATGGATGAACCATAAGAAGTCTCGAGTGATGGACTTCTTTAGAAGGATTGATAAAGATCAGGATGGAAAGATTACACGACAGGAATTCATTGATGGAATTCTTTCTTCAAGTAAGTTTTAAAATTAATGTAATGTTGAACTTGGAACAAGCATCTCATGAAATCTTATTGTCTAGATAGTGTGACCTGTGCATTTTATTGTGTTAGAAGGTCACATATTTCCTTTTTGAATTTATTAATTATTATTACTTTGTAATTATTTTACTTGAAAATATTTCTAGATTCTAGAAATAAATTCTAGTTTTTTACATTGTGAATCAGGTTACAATTGTCACATTTATATTACTGCCTTATTAGTAGTTTGCTGGTTTATTGAAATTAGATTGTCATTCCTATAGTACACTAGCTACTTCAACAATGACTTTTTGATTGATTACTCATAATAGTAAAAAGTACCTTATGTAACCTATAGATGATTTTCAAAATCAGTTCATAGGATCAGATGATTTTTATTAAAGAACTTACATAGAATAGTTTCAATTATAAAAGGAAACTGTAATTTTTGAAACCAGTGTTTCCATGAGCCATGACAATATTCATATACCTATATAGTAAGGCTTAAAATGCCAAGCAGTCAAACTAGAAAGGAATTTTCGTAGCCTTCCTGGTGGATTGATATTCCTTAGTTATGGTGGTAATGTAAGTCTTCCACATCATACATGTGATCATATTTCCTTCTAGGAACTGACTCATAACAGATAAGGACCTAATATTTAAAGTAATCCTTTATCTTCAGATCATCGAGACTTTTGCTTTGAACAGTAATGATTCAGAACTGGGCTGCTTCTAGCATTTCATTTTAGTTTTACTCAGTAGGAAAATATTGTACTCTGTGTATTTTCCCCCTGGTTTAGGGAATGCAGTAAAGGGTCACTATATGTGAATATTGCTATTTTGATTGAATTAATAAAAAATAATGAAAAACCCTAATAGCACCAAGAGGTTAAATAGTTTACTCTTTTAACTCAGTTGGTATCAATTTATTATGACCACCAAACACTTCTGATATAATCCTTGATCATCACTTTGAAATTTTCTTTGACCATTTTATTGAGAATCTCTGCTGTGCACTTAATTTAAAGGAGGACTTCATGAAACACCACAAATGGATCTGCATTGAGAAGGCTTCGCATTCCAGATTTAACCAGCACTGAAATGCTTGAGCTTCTCTCACTAACTATTTGTCTTGTTAATTTCTGATATTTTATGCACTTTGAAAAAATGTTAACACCCCTCCCCCCACAATATATTTTACAATTTAATCTGTGCCCTTGCTTTTTTCTATGTCTTCAAACCTCACTGTGGTACTCATTTTAGTCCAATATCTGGGTAACACTGGAGATTGAGACTGGGGGCTTTTTCCAGAAATATTCCTTCACTTGTTTGAATGTCCTTATTTTTTGATAAGCACTACATGTCACCAACTGCCTAATCACCTTCTAATATTTGTGATAAAGCTTCTCATTGTAATGAGATTGAAAAGCAAAAAAATTTGTGTTGCTTTGTCCTGCAGAGTTCCCTACAAGCCGACTAGAAATGAGTGCTGTTGCAGACATTTTTGATAGAGATGGTGATGGATATATTGACTATTATGAATTTGTAGCAGCTCTTCATCCAAACAAGGATGCATACAAGCCTCTCACAGATGCTGACAAAATTGAAGATGAGGTATGATCTCTGCTTTCTTGGGTTGCATTCTGTTCTACTGGAGTCATATTCTATAATAATTCACTTTATTTTCACTCCTATTTAATTTGAAGCTTACTAGGTACACAAATCTTTGGAAATGTGACATTTAAAGTAATTATCCTGTTGTGATTTTTTGCAGGTTACAAGGCAGGTAGCAAAATGTAAATGTGCGAAACGGTTTCAAGTGGAACAGATTGGAGATAACAAGTACAGGGTAAGTCTTTTAAGGACCTCAGTTCTTTCAGCTTTCTTCATATGACATGGTTTACACAAGGAATTAGGCTAAATGAATTCACAAGAATCTTGTATGACAATTATACATTTTCTTTAAGATTGTCTAAATTTTTCTTGTTAGAGCATATAGACTAAAAATCTGGACAGTTGCTGATGCTTGTATTTATTTTCACTCCAACTACTGAAGCTGTTTTCAGTCATAGGAATTTTTAAGAGCTAATGGCACACATCTGTACACATCCACACATATGTACAATATATCCCAAAAGCTGGTCTTTCTGCCTAGATACCTTAAGTGTTTAAACTGTAGCTGATTTTCTATTCGTTTCCTAAAAACAGTGACTGATATTTTCTTGTGGTATTGTGTTGTGCTTCAAAAATCTTTTACCAAAGTTTATTCAATCATTTTTACACTCTTTTGTCATTTTATTGGAACATGCATACTTCTGAATATAAGCAAAATGTTAGATACCTGCAGAATTATTTTAGATCACAGAAAAATAAATATTACACAGTAGAGAAATATCTGCTACCCCTGGATTCAAGAACCAGAACAATTTGAGGTAAAACATGCAATATCTGGCTAAGAGAGATTAATAAGTACTTGTAGATTTTAAAAGACCACAGAAACAGCAATGGGAAGGAAACGAAGGCCTTGAATATTTTCCAATATTCAGTCTCTGGATGGCTAGCTACCTGCTCATCTCAAGTAGATACTTTATTTAGAATGCCTAATGTGTTAGTTTGCATGTGTTCTAGGTCATGTAGAGAATTTCCTGTAAACTAATCGTGTCTTTCTTCCATTTTTCATTTCTTATCAGTTCTTCCTGGGAAATCAGGTATAAACCAGTGGAATGTGTTATGAAGTTTTTTTGGGTTTTTTTGGTTTGGTTTTTTTTTTTTTGTTTCTCTCCCTCTCTTTTTTTTTTTTTTTCCCTAACACAAAGTTGATTTAAGCTTGCAATGTTCAGCCTTCTTGCCATCCTTTAATTTTCAGCTAATTCATTGCTGGTCAGCTGTGGTATTTCTTTAAATGCTATGGAGCATTCCTTGTCTCAGGGTCCCTCCTCTACAATCCCTCACCTGCTTTCTTTGGTCATCTTCCTCATTAAGGAGATTACTTTTAAAGGAACCAGATAATGGTCAGCAGCAATTCCTATAGTGAAAAATCTTGAGCATTTAAACTGCAATTGTTGAGATTATGATTAATCAGTTTTATAGTCAAACCCTTCAAAATTCTGTAATGTCTCTTTTAGGCTATTTGGTTAAAGGCTAATCATGGCAAACACATCCCAGTGTCTTATCACTTCTTTATTGCAAATTGCACAAAAAAATACTTTGATCTTTGCAAAAAATGGTACAATCTGTATGCAATTAAGCAGACTGATTAAGAACCTAGCTGATAGTTATTATTTTATTTCCTAACACAGTGAATTTTTAAATACATATTTTGGAATTAGGCTAAATAAAATTGCTGTTCCCATGTAGATTAATCCCTCTCCCAAAGTGTTTTCAAGGAGCTATGGCATGTCCATAATGTGCTGGAGCTGTGTTTAAGAATACTTTGTGTCAGCTGGGTCACTGGTGAGTCCTCCCTCAGGCGGAGATGCTGCCCAGTGCTTACTCCCGTGCTATTCACTGATACACAGCTTCCTGAAGTGCTAAACCACACCTGCCCAGTAAGAATGGAAACACCCTATGCAAGCCAGGTATCAGCTTAGTCTTATGCTTTTAGAAAGGCAATAATGGGTGTAATCTGTTCTGGACATGCTAGCATCAACAGCAATAGCCATTTTAAATCTCAAGGTGTTGAAAATGTGGGTGCACTCTTGTTTACTAGCAGAGCCTATTGCAGTACAGAAGAAAGCATAGAGCAGTGGATAACCTTGCCACATGCCTCAAGCAATACATCTAAGCAATAATTTAAAATATTTTCCACTTATAGAACAAGTCTCTTTTTGAAAGAACTGTTTGAAATGATGTTAATCCTCTTATCTATCATCAGTACTCTCAGATCTGGGGAACATAGAGCATTTCTTGAGAAACTTGTGCTGATGCAGAATGGCACCTACAGGCTATTGTCAAGATCAGGCCTTTTTGTAGCTTAAACTCCTTTATGTTTTTATCTCTGGTTATTTGAAATAATGTTAAATACTGTTTAAAGAAAGTTGTACCAAGCTATTTTAGGAAGGAAATCAACTGCGTTACCATAAGAAGAAATGCAGTGATAGGTACAATTGTATTACCATGTTACTTTCCGGCCCCACTTTCTGAATTAACCTCAGCTAGCTGGGAAGTTTCCAAGCACACTGTATTTGACCCTTGGTGTAGTTGCCTGATGGGGTCTAACTGACTAATAAGGCTGAGATGGGGAAAAAATAAAGAAAAGAAGAAGGATCTTATCTTCAGAATCACTAGGAAAAAAATTTGGTAGGAACAAGCCAGTGAAAATAAACAGCATTACTTTGGATGCCTTTGAAAAAAAAAAAACGTGATCTACATATATAAAATGGTTCTTTGTTTGGCACATATTGAATGCATTATTTAAAAACTCTTAGAGATAATGCTCATGTGAATGTTCTTACTTACAACAAATACAATTTATCATTGAATTAAGAAGCAAGCTTTGCTTTTGTTTGGTTCCTAAAAGTAATATTCCTTTAAACTTATTCTCTCTTCTTGGCTTGAATAGTACCAAACAACTAAAGTCATCTAACAAGTAGGGAGCACATTTGTTGTGTGGTTTGTTCAGTTCCCTCACTGGAGCAAGTAGGTACAGATGAATTGTGGCCAGCCTTCTCCAAAGGTCAGAGATTGTCCCAAAGAGGGGCATTCAACTCCCACTGGTTTTAGTGAGTGCTCTGCATGTTTGTGTGAGGGTGCACTGTACTTGGCCTGGTGATCTGGTATCAAAGTATTTTAGTAATGCTGGCTTAAAAGTACTGAATTCTTCTGGTTAGTTTTCTTGAGAATTGTGAGGTCAACATTTTGGTCATGCTTGCTGTGATCCGAATTTGAGTGAAGGTACTGCGTACAGGTTTTGTTACACAGGTTTCAAGAGCAAAATATGCATTAGGCCTGCTTTTCAAAAAATGGTACAATCTGTATGCGATTAAGCAGACTGATTAAGAACCTAGCTGATAGTTATTATTTTATTTCCTAACACAGTGAATTTTTAAATACATATTTTGGAATTAGGCTAAATAAAATTGCTGTTCCCATGTAGATTAATCCCTCTCCCAAAGTGTTTTCAAGGAGCTATGGCATGTCCATAATGTGCTGGAGCTGTGTTTAAGAATACTTTGTGTCAGCTGGGTCACTGGTGAGTCCTCCCTCAGGCGGAGATGCTGCCCAGTGCTTACTCCCGTGCTATTCACTGATACACAGCTTCCTGAAGTGCTAAACCACACCTGCCCAGTAAGAATGGAAACACCCTATGCAAGCCAGGATCAGGTTAGTCTTGTGCCTTTAGAAAGGCAGTAACGGATGTAATCTGTTCTGGACATGCTAGCATCAACAGCAATAGCCATTTTAAATCTCAAGGTGTTGAAAAGGTGGATGCATTCTTGTTTACTAGCACAGCCTATTGCAGTATAGAAGAAAGCATAGAGCAGTGGGTAACCTTGCCACATGCCTCAAGCAAGATGTCTAAGAAATAATTTAAAATATTTTCCACTTATAGAACAAGTCTCTTTTTGAAAGAACTGTTTGAAATGATGTTAATCCTCTTATCTATCATCAGTACTCTCAGATCTGGGGAACATAGAGCATTTCTTGAGAAACTTGTGCTGATGCAGAATGGCACCTACAGGCTATTGTCAAGAACAGGCCTTTTTGTAGCTTAAACTCCTTTATGGTTTTATCTCTGGTTATTTGAAATAATGTTAAATACTGTTTAAAGAAAGTTGTACCAGGCTATTTTAGGAAGGAAATCAACTGAGTTACCATAAGAAGAAATGCAGTGATAGGTACTATTGTATTACCATGTTACTTTCCGGCCCCACTTTCTGAATTAACCTCAGCTAGCTGGGAAGTTTCCAAGCACACTGTATTTGACCCTTGGTGTAGTTGCCTGATGGGGTCTAACTGACTAATAAGGCTGAGATGGGGAAAAAATAAAGAAAAGAAGAAGGATCTTATCTTCAGAATCACTAGGAAAAAAATTTGGTAGGAACAAGCCAGTGAAAATAAACAGCATTACTTTGGATGCCTTTGAAAAAAAAAACTGTGATCTACATATATAAAATGGTTCTTTGTTTGGCACATATTGAATGCATTATTTAAAAACTCTTAGAGATAATGCTCATATGAATGTTCTTACTTACAACAAATACAATTTATCATTGAATTAAGAAGCAAGCTTTGCTTTTGTTTGGTTCCTAAAAGTAATATTCCTTTAAACTTATTCTCTCTTCTTGGCTTGAATAGTACCAAACAACTAAAGTCATCTAACAAGTAGGGAGCACATTTGTTGTGTGGTTTGTTCAGTTCCCTCACTGGAGCAAGTAGGTACAGATGTATTGTGGGCAGCCTTCTCCAAAGGTCAGAGATTGTCCCAAAGAGGGGCATTCAACTCCCACTGGTTTTAGTGAGTGCTCTGCATGTTTGTGTGAGGGTGCACTGTACTTGGCCTGGTGATCTGGTATCAAAGTATTTTAGTAATGCTAGCTTAAAAGTACTGAATTCTTCTGGTTAGTTTTCTTGAGAATTGTGAGGTCAACATTTTGGTCATGCTTGCTGTGATCCGAATTTGAGTGAAGGTACTGCGTACAGGTTTTGTTACACAGGTTTCAAGAGCAAAATATGCATTAGGCCTGGTCATCAGCCCAAAGGAGTCATACAAAGACTTAGTATGAAACAGACTCTCGTCTCTGAATCATGAAGAACTTTGATGTGTAGTCAGAGGAGTGACAAACATAATTATAGTTATTAATCATTCATTGCTTCTTTAATGTTCCCTTCCTCACATGCACCTTGCTATAGGTAAGCAGTGTCAGCACTGTAGTGCTATACCTGAAAATAGTCCCACAAATTAATCAATTGATAGAACTGTGCAACACTCATGACACATTGAATTTCCAGATTATATGCTGATTGTTTGAAGTGATGCTGCCTTCCTTTCAGCTGACAACATTAAAAATCAAGACTGTTGCAGAAGAGTATTTGCTTAAGATTTTACCAGTGAAATAATGCCAATAGGTCTTCATTAATTTGCACAAAAGCAGACTGTAACCAATCAAATAATGTACTACTAATTTTGCTTCTTTTATGACCTCAGACATTTGAGAATCAAACATAAAATTAAAACTGAGTTTCTTCCTTACCATCCTACCATCTTCTTTTGATTAATGCAGTGCCATCTGATTTGAAATCTTAACAGCTTTAATAATCTGCATAAATAAATTGATTTTTTTAGCATTTACTAATTATTAAATATCAAAATAAACTTTTTTAAATGTCTGATTTTTTTTAACCTATCCGTGTTGAACTGCATCTGAATGCCTGAAAAGCTCAGACTGTCATTTGATTTTTATTGCAGTTTGGTGACTCTCAACAACTGCGCCTTGTTCGTATCCTAAGAAGTACAGTCATGGTCCGTGTTGGAGGTGGCTGGATGGCACTTGATGAGTTCTTAGTGAAAAATGATCCTTGCCGTGGTATGTAGCAGAACTGTTAAAGACTTGCAGCATATTATTTGGATGCAGTCACCATTCATTGTCTCAGGATGGAGATGGACTTGTATAAAATGCCAGTTGTTGTAAACATCATCTCACTAAATGTCACATTTTTGTGAACTTTAAATCACATGGCTGAGATTCTCTTCAGTTGCACTGATGTGTGTCTGGAAAAACTGTGATGTCTTCTACACAGTTCCTTCAGTGTTATAGTGGTGTAAGTAAGAACTGAACTTAGCCCAAATAGACTTTATGGTATGTAAGTGGCTTGTATGACTTGGCAGAAATAGCACACAGAAATGTCCAATAAAACCTTCTCAGCAACACAGTAAGTCAAAATAAGGCATTTGAATTGATGAGTAACACCACCACCACCACAAAAACCTCTGGCCAGTGACTCTTCCCAGTCTTTCAGTCTCTACCTTTGTAACCTTGTCTTTTCCTTGGCATCTTCCCCAGAAGCACTTTGTAGAGCCCTGAGCCTTACACAAAGCAAGTGGAAAATGTTCTGGTCTGGAAGACATTGTGCTCTGTGGGAGCAGGGAGTGCTCTATCACTGAGCCCTCCAGGGTGTTGCATCAGATGAGCTGTTTTCTCAGTACACAATACTGAGGACTGTAACACGGAATTCCAAAAAATTATTGGATATTTATTAGGTATTATATCTTTCCATGTCAACCTAGGAATCAATTGTAACAAGTCTACTCGTCAGTATGCCTGAGAAAAATGTTTAGGGTACAACAGAACTAACCAAGTTAACCCTTCAATGAAGCCAGATCTTCTGATGCACATTTTATTTTCTACTACTCTGCACTTTTGAGGAATAGAAGTAGAAAGGAATAAAAGAAGGACCCTTTTTCTTGGGTATATGTGAGCAGATGTCAACACAGTGGGTCTAAAGAATACCTGTAAGATGACTCTGTAAAGTCAACATCACTGGATGTTGTGCATTGCTAATCCTTGCCTGGTTGAAATCAGTGGTGCAGGTTCAAACTTTTCCTAAACCACTTCACCTAGAAAATTTGCATTTCCACCAAGTGCTCTTCGTGCATTCAGATGAATCATTGCAAAGAACTGTTGTCATAAACAGTTCTAAAAGTACTGCACCTAGTCATATAAAATCTCCTTAGCTTGTATTACTTCTTTATGTCAGCAGATAAATACCGCTGCTACACAAGTATACTTGGGACTGTAGCCGAGTCTGTCCAAACGCCATTTCCTTTTTGCCTGGGAAACCCTTGAGAACTCAACCTCAGAACACTTAGGGACAGCTTTTGCTCAAGTCCTGTCTTTTGGCCTGGTGCTCCAAGTCTCTCGCATATGCAGCTGCTGTACTTGATTTCTTCTCTTGCTAACGATTTTCTTTAATGTGACCCATGTCCTGTGTCATTTTTTCTAGTTCATCATCACGGGAGTAAAATGTTACGTTCGGAATCAAACTCTTCAATTACCACTCAGCCTACTATAGGTTGGCAAACCCCTCTCTTTGTCTCCTTCTCCTCTTCTTCTCTCTCTTAATTTCCTTCCCGCTTTTTTAATATATGTATACTTTTAGCTATATGCTTCACCCATCATATTTAGCTTAACATGTTCCTACATGGGCTGGTGCTTTGCAAGCTAATTTTTTTGACACGCTTGAAGAGTGTTTCAAAAACAATTGCCATTCACACTGACACAGTTAAATGCTAACATGTCTTGCATTTATTCATGCAGAACATTCTCTTGTATGTGTGTTTGTGTGTGTGTGTGTGAGTGCTTAGCCACCAATTACCTCATCATAGTTTGGGTTTTATGTTCATCATTGCATGTTGCCAAACTACATAACTTCATAGTTTTGAATAAATATATTTGCTGCTTTCCTGTAATTTCTTCTAGAACATCCAAGCAAGTATTATTTATTATGAATAGCTGTAGAGTTAGCAAAACTGCCCATCAGGTTGTGTCTATGTATTGATAGTTGATTGATTAACAATGATTTAGCACGTTGAGCATTCCATTATCACGCTGACTTCCTTTGACAGTGGTTCATTCCTGCTGGCATAAAGTATTAGAATAAGTGAGTCCTGCACATAACTCTTCTGTGTCTAAAATAAATGCATTGCACAGTAATGCATTTTATTTATTGTTAAAATGTGTTGGAGTTGGCATGGCAAAAATGGCAATAAACAGCCTCGTGACAGCTTTCATATCTGAGTCAACGAACACCTCTCTTTGCAGCTAAAGGGAGGACGAACGTGGAGCTGCGTGAAAAATTCATTTTGGCAGATGGTGCCAGCCAGAGCATGGCAGCTTTCCGACCAAGGGGCCGTAGATCACGACCCTCTTCAAGAGGTGCTTCTCCCAACAGATCTACTTCTCTGTCAAGTCAGGCTGGCCAGGCAGCTGCCCCACAGGCTGTTACTACAAGTACACCGAAGGTAAGGAGAAACCTACAAAACTGCACTGGTTAACAAATGGGATATAGATTGAATTTTTGGGTTTTTCCTCACTCCAGTAATATTGGTGCTTTCTCTAGCTGATCGAGAAAAAGTATGTTCATTTTGTTTCATAGTCTGAGGTGGATATGAGAGTGTTTTCAATATGTTTTCTCTACTATTTGTTTGCAACATGGCAGTAGAAGAATTTCTACGTTTAAGGTGCCACGTGAGCTAACTGGCAGGTTGGGAACTGCTCTGAAAGATCAACAAACCTTTCCATTTCACTTGAAAAATAAACTCAGTCATCTCTTCATTTTGGAACATTTGTCATTAACTTTTTCTGCTTAGATTTTATTTCTACTGAGATTTTGAAAGCCTGCGTATCCTTCTCCATGACACAGTTTTCTTCTACTGTCCTTTACATTTTGATTTACCATTGTTTCATACAGACACCACATCATTTAACACGCAACTATGGTAAACCATGGTTGACAAACAGCAAAACATCAACTCCTTCTAAGCCACCAGAATCCTCAGACTATCAAGGGTCATCTGCAGAGGTACAGTAAGGACAGACATTCTAGTCTAATGACTTCCTTCACTAAAACTGTCACTTCACTAACAGTCACTAGAGTTTCAGTACTTCTGAGCTGCAACATCCTGTGTATATTAATACATAGTCTTTGTTTTAGACCTTTGTCAAATTGTTTCTTACTTCCTCCCCCCCAAGTTTGGTTTGTTGGTTTTTTTAATGTTCTATTTTTCATGGTTTCTTTTTAATTTTTAGCCTCAATATAGCCTCAATGAGCTAATGTTTAAAGATAAATGCTTAATAAATCAGAAAAGTATGGAATGAAATGGTTGAGTAAATGTGGAAAAATACTTTTTAAAAAGAAAAATAAAACATTCAATCTACTTTGCAGGTTTCTTTCCTAAAATTGTTTACTTTGAATTCATTAAGTACTACAATGTTTCTGAACTGCAGACACAAGATTAATAAATCATGACCTCTAGTGCAAAACCACTAAATAAGAAATACCCAATCACAGTGAGGAAGATGTCAAAAAAGTCTCTGTGATACATAAATCTTTACAACAACTGAAAGTTTTGTTTAAGGGGGTAGTGACCAATCATTGCTCTAACAGGATAGCTATTTGATGACTTAACAGGAAACTAGCATGGCTTACATGGAAATTGCTAGTATAGCAATTAGGATTATGCTGGCAATTTGGCTGTATGACCAAAATGTAAAGGGGCTTGAAGCCAAAGTGTTTGCTCTAATGTCATTACAGTCAGTGAAAAGATTGCAGGATCAGGCTGCACACTGAAGTGTCATTTGTGGGAGTTACTCTTGCCCTGGGTTGGATGGAGGGCTTGGAGAAGAGAAGCTTGTGCTACCACCCCCTCTGTTGTGTCTGCTTTTCACAAATCTGCACTTTGATGCCTATTGCTGCTCATGTGACACCTTCTGGTGTGAAGTTTTCATAACCTCAGCATGGCTTTTCTCAAAGATGCACAACAAACTTCTTCCTCCTTTCTTCTGAGAGTGTTGTTGTGCACACTGCAGGTGTGTCTGTGGGTACAGCACTGCAAGCACACAGGACTGTGGCTTGGACTGATTAACAGCACAGATTTGAGTCAGTTGTCAGTTTCTAACATATTCCTGTATTTTCTTTCATCTCTTAGCTGGTAACTGCAGTGAAAGATTAATTGATGGTACATTAAAGGGTTTATAGACATGGAAAGGTGTTGTTTTCATTGAATTACAATGACAGGAAAGCAGCTGGCCTGATTTCATATAGGGCACTGTATTTCTTATCTGCTCTTCCAACTGCCAGTAGTTTCAGTGAGTTTCTTTTATGTAAACCACTGTGGTTTAAGATTATAAACAGAATGGTTAGGGTGGGGTAGGTTCAGTGAATTTCTAAGGCATTCTGCAGCATTTACTGCCCAAGAGAGCAGTTATTCATTTTATATATAAACTGCATTTGGGCTTAGGGCAAAACTGAAGAACAGGCTAGTTTTAGTTTTCGCAGTGGTGATTTTATCCCAATGCCTTGCCCAGAGTGCAGCAGCTTCAGTGAAGGTGACAGTGTTCTCTTTCTTCTTACCCTCCCCAAGCAGTGTCTGTATAGCAGAGATTCCCAGGGTGGGGCTGGCTGTATGTCAAGCACTGTACTTGGTTTTAATGAGAGTTTAATATTGTGACCGTGACCTGCCCGGTCAGAGCCAGCAGATTGCTCTGTAGCGTCTCAGCACTCTTTTGTTCAGAAGTGCCAGAAGTGGTCTGAACTGGCAGCTGCCAGGCAAGCTCCTGCCAGGCCTCTGCTCTGTTCTTAGCTCAAGGCAGCTTCCAACACACTTCTCTGGATCTTGGTTTTCAGTACCTAATTCTACCTACAGTCGTATGGGGATCAAAGACGCAGAATGCAGGCTCCTGGGATCCAGGCCGCTCCAGAAACTGCATTCATCACTGCACTGTTTTTTCTTATTTTTGAATATTTATGTATTTTTGTTTTGTTAAATTACTGTGAATATTGTAGTTTTCCTCTTATTTGCATACACCTCTTATTTAGTGAGTGATACTCATTTTGAGATCTGATGATTCAATTTTTGTGGCTGTGAAAGAAATTTCATTATTTGGGGTAGGTTGTAAATCAAGACTCATTTCAGAAATAAGAAAGCAGGCAGGGTAAGACTGAGTAGTAGAGACACTGTAAGGCAGTATATTGACAGCTGGAACTTTTACAATTAGTCCTGTGCCCTTTCTTCTGTTTTGTCTTGTTTTGGCTTGAGTTTTTTTTCTTCCTAGCAAAAGGTTTCTGAAATTTGGTAGCCTTCCTTCAATTTCAAAAATATTTTCATCACTTATAAGTACAGCCAGAATGGTGGAAATTCAAGTTATGCAGATATTAAATCTGAGTATTTACCATCAACTAATCTTACCTGCTTGACTAATTATAAAAAGGTAGCTTTTTTCTTTCTTCATATGTGTTGAAATACACACAAAGATGCTAAAATGTTAAGCAGACTGTCAAAATGTTATTTTTGTTGTTGTTTTACATTTGGACTACTTCAAATGCAAACTGTTAAAGGAATATTCTAAACTTCACATTATGCCCATAGAGGCTTAAACCAATATTTCAGATTCACAGTGAATGTTATGATCATATTCTAAGCTGTGTAGCCCCTAATACCAGTCCTTATCTTCAGTTAAAAAAACATTTTTTGGTTGTGTTTTGGTTTGTCTAGGGAACACCAATTCAAGGAAGTAAACTCAGACTGCCAGGGTATCTATCAGGGAAGGGTTTCCACTCAGGAGAAGACAGTGGCATCCTGTCAACAGCAGCTACCAGAGTCAGAGCTCAGTTTGCAGGTGAGTGTCTTGACTTCAGAGATTGATCTACCACTTGCTTTGTTTTCCACCTGAGTACTTAAGGTCACATTGGGGTTCAATGGAGAGATGTCAGAAGAGTGGGAAGGAGTAAAAGTCGTACAGTCTGCCCATTGCTGAGGGTGCACATAATCAGGCCCTGCATTCACACGTTCAGCTCTGGATGTGTGAATTCCTGACTGTAATCTTCTTGACAATGGTACCTCCAATGTATCTGCCTAAGGAACTGGGGAAGAAGCATTTACTCAAAGGATCCAGTTCTTCACAATATTCAAGTTGTTCTCCATTGTGATGGAGCAAAGGGGTCACTTAGTCATGACTGTCCATTTCTTTTGGAAGAACTGCAGGGAGCATCTGTAGATTGCCTTATTAATGGAATATCCCACAGAGATTTTAAAAGCAGTATACAAAAATAGAAAGCAGTGAAGCTGTGCTTTGCAACACGGTGTTCTTCATACATACAGGGAACCAGATTTGTGAAGATCAAAAATACTTAATAAGTAATTGGAAAATTATGAAAAACCACATGAATTGTTTTCTGTTTAAGGTTCCTTGTTGTGTTTTTTTCTTTATGGCACATTGTCTGGGCAGGCTTTTACTTAGCAGGCATGCTGAGAGCTCATCTTCTCAGCCCTTTGTTGGGCAGGATGTCTACTTTGCCCTTGTTTACATGCAGCTTTCATCTGTATGGATTTTAATTTTTTTTTTTTAAGAGTGGTACACATTTAAATGTTGGGATGTTCATTTGCATCTCCAAGATGCCTATACTTAGAAATCATGAATGCATGAAGAGACCAGATACTGATTTTTTTTAAAATTATTAATAGCTGAGAAAATGGCAGGGGAAATAAAGGCTCTGGCTGTTGAGTGAAGGTACACTGCATGTCTAGGAAGTCAAGAAAAGCTGCCAGGATAATGCACTTTTAATAAGATGTGCCAGTGATGAATTAACTATGTGTCAGCATTTGATCTTTCATTTCCTTTTCTTTAGTATGAGACACAGCATCATTTAGCTTGCCTGGCAGACGTCTAAAGTTTAGTTTGTGCAATGAGGAATTTATGGGGTTGCCAAAGACCTAGGAAAGACCTGCACAGGTTTTCCATCCTTACCTTTAATCCTGTGGTTGCCTTCTCTCTTTCTAGACACCAGAAGGACTCCAAGCAGACCTGGTAGCCGAGCAGGAAGCAAGGCTGGCAGCAGGTCAAGCAGCCGCCGCGGCAGTGACGCGTCTGACTTTGACATTTCGGAAATCCAGTCTGTGTGCTCAGATATGTCAGAGACTGTTCCTGCTACGAGCAGGCCGACACCCCGAGCAGGTTCTCGGCCAGGATCCGCCAAGCCTTCTAAAATTCCAACCCCCCAGAGGAGGCCACTAGCCAGCAAATCGGACAAGTCCTTGAAGAGATAATATGATTGGCTCCATAAAGGTCTTTTCCTTTTGCATTAAATATTTAAGTTCATAAGATGTAAAATATTCTGTAGAAATTACTGTGAAATATCGCAAGAGGTGGATTTTTAATTCTGCAGATGGCCTTATTTGTGTATTTGTCTTCTTATTTTATGTGTATAATTTTTGTCAGATTTTTTTTTGTTTTGCCATATCCTGTGAGAAGGGGAAGAGTTCTAATGTAAACTAACAGTTGTACACAGTAACATGTAGAAAGTACACTAAAAATAATTGCCGAATGTACAGTGTACTGAATGTACAGTAAGTCTCTGCAACCTCAATAAAAAAGGCCTATCACTATGTCATTAGTTAACAGTAAAGGATACCTCATGATTTTTTTCTTTAAAAAAGAAAAAGAGAATACTGAAAGCCAAAAGACACAATTACACATTTTGAGCTAACTAAACAAACACTAAATAATGTATGTCAAAACTACTAAGGAATACAAACACACATTCACAGTACCCTTATTTATACAGCATCTCTCAGAGAACTCACAGAGTTAATTAAGCACTTGCCAACAATATGATACTCCAATACCTTGCAGCATTTCTGTGCCATTGCTTTCAATGAGGCCAGACACATTCTGGATATCTGAACTATTATTCTGTAAGAATATCAATATAAAGTGCATTCATGTAAATGTGAGGTTTTCTTTTGCTTGAGTGGATGGTAGCACTGTATCATTGAACTCATTTTGTATCAAAGCAATTTTGCTTGCAGAAAGCTCAGAAATAAACATGTCCCTTAACTTTATTTCTATTGTATTTCTTATTTCACAGGAAGGTAATTTTTTGTGTTATGTTTTAGAGCATATGCCATTTCAGATGACCAATAACTACCATAGGAACACAGGCTTTAATGTTATTTCCCATTATCAGCTATCTGATTTTGGTTAGCTACTGTATTTGTTTAATAAAACACTAAATTGCACATATCAGAGCATATGAAATTATATGTAATTATTGTGTGTCGACAATTATTTGTGTCATTTATATACCATGTATAAAAGGCATAGAGAGTAATTCACTTGTTCTGTTAGTCAGTGAAATATTCTAGCCATTCATGGATTCATTGAAAGGATAGCTAATAGCTCAGTTTCACGGGATAAAAGGTGCAGTTTCAAATGGGAGTGCTGTAGCATGGCTGGATAGATGCTGTGGTAAGTAAGGACAGAGTCCCTAGAACTTTCAAATAATATCAGAAAGACTTGTGTGGGACTTGGCCAGACAAACAAAATAATACTCAAAAGATAATTGAATCAATCAAAATCCACTTGTATCAGGATTTCCTTCAACACAGAGTTGTACAGAGGTTTGTAGAAAGCCACGATCAACCGGTCCTACCTGGCTTGGGAATCAGCACAAGTGTTTACTGATTACTGAAGCATCAGTCTCTGCTGCACTATTTTATCTTTCCATTTTTCACCTCTCCTGTTGCTTCTATTCATCCAGTGATTGCTCTCCTAGAAGATTAAAATAGATCAGAATGACTTTGGTGCTTTTTGAAACGCCCAACACCCTTGGGTAGTTTTCAGTGTTTACAGATGATAACTGAAATATCTCTACTTGTAAGTAAAAGAAAGGAAAAGGATAGGATTTGGGCACTTGCATGGACTGTTTGACTGAAAGAGGTGGTGGTGCCCAGTGGAATATTCTTGCTGCATTTTTTTAACCATAACACTGATGTTCAAGGATGTAGGGATGACAAATCTAACTCCTTTGCAAGGGTACATACATAGAGCAATACTTTGTATCCCAAGAGCAAACTACCTACACAGGAGGGAGTGTTGGCACCTACTTAAAGCACCTTTTATATTGCAGCCCTAGCTCAAATATATTTTAATGCTTCATTAATTATGCAACTTTATGGAATTTTTTGTATGACTACATTGTAACTTTATAAAAATATTAGATGGGTGACCAGCCTCTGAGAAATCCAACGCCAGCTAACACCCAAGGACAGAGTAGATTACTGTGACTTGCTAGTGATTGCAAAATGGGGGAGGATGGGACTGGTAGAGTGGAAAAGATCATTTATTGGCTGGAGAGAATCATCCAGTGTCAGAAACCAAATTAATAGCAAATGAAATAGGACTGGAATTCAGTTAAAAACTTAAATCTGCCTCCAGATGTTACACTTTAATTAACTTCTTCCCAAAATTAACTGCTTTAGGTTGATACTAAGAGACTTTTCAAAATTCTGTTGCCTGTCATACAAAGGTCATACTGACAAAAGTCTGAAAATAAATAATGTATGCTCTATACATCTGTGACCCTAGGAGGGATCTGCACAATTTAATGGAAAAGGCATATTGTGAGCATATGGTAAGTGATAGGTAGCACAGTTTTAGTGAACTATTTTTGTAAAGAAATTAGTGGTATTCAATATCCATCCTTCTGTAATTAAAAAGCATTTCTTCTTTGGTACCAGCATAAATGGGAGATGAAGGATCAGCACTACAAATACATCTCCACCTCATTCAGTTGCATGAGGTTTTATGTAACTCATCACTGGAGATGTGGTTTTTGCCCTTTTATTACCTTCATTTTAACAACAGGAGTTGATCATAAATTCATCAGCCTGCTAGGTGACCATGATTCAATTACAACTTAGTGTGGCCTAGACTCTTATACCTTTTATTCTGTGATTGTCCTGCACAGAGAAGGAGCTGAGGTGATGGGCTGGGAAGAAGGGTTGAATAGCCTGTGGCTATGGGAACCATATTGTTAAGTGAATAATGTATATTTAGCACTTAAAAAACTAGCTCAGTTCTAGGCTTTTTCATTTTCAGCCTCTGCCTTTCTGTTCTGCTGCCTTCCAAATGGGAAAGTTTCCACAAATTTTCTACAATCTACAGATGAAATCTGTAGTGATCTAGTGATACCTCCTGGTCTAGGCATCCTCAGCTTCATTTAAGGTGTAGCGTGAGCTTCTTACATGCTAATGCAATCAATGACAGTAATTTTGCCTCCAGCACATCTCTTTACAAAAGCATACAAATGAGGTTATCCTAATTCTTAATTTAGAAACTAATGCATTTCATAAAAACAAACTGCTGCAAGCAGCTCTGCCATACCATAGTGAGCAGCAGGGTTTGGACCCATGGTTGCCACAGCTCTGACAGGGCCAGCAGCACCCCACAGCTTGCACATGAGATGGGGCTCTAGCACTTGTGTGTTCCTCCAGTGTGTGGCAAGCAGACACATTGCTGAGCACTGGCTTTAATGTTCTGTGAATGACCACAGGGGTGGAAAATGAGCGTTGCCTCATTCCCTGCACACCAGCTGCCCTAACTCCTTCCAGGTGTTTCCCATTCTCAGGCTGTTTGGTGGCACCTGAGCTCACTCTGGAGAAGTATTTAGCTAGAGGTTTGCCCTGACTGGAGGGGTGATATTAGGAGGTTTATAGACTTGTGCAAGGTGAGTAGGCTTTTATAGAACGAAAATGTTCTTCTCTAATGAAACTTGTTTTCTCTGCTGAATTTGAATAGCCTGTTTACACACATTGAGGTGGAAGAGATGGTTGCCTTATTTGCTTGTTTTGTTTTTATTTTTTTTTTTTAACAGTGCAGGTAGGTTACTCATCTCTGGAAAAAAACAACTTACATTTTCTAAATATGGGAACATTGCAGAGGAAAAGGAAGCTCTTCAGAAATGGATGAGGCAGCACCTTAAATTCTTTGTAACTTGCACAAAAATGCTGGGTGGCTGATAGTATTGAGGTATTTTTAAGTCCTCTGGTAAAGAATTATTCAGAGTTTTGCTGTTGCAAATGAAGTAGTATCTGACCAGAAGCTAAAGGAATCTTGGGGGTTGTTTTTTTCATAATTTATTAGTGGTTCTGATCAACTGAAATTGTTTAAATAGTCTGAATTGCATCTTGGGGTGCTCAAACTGTCTTTCTCCATTGGAAGGGTATAAGAAAGCAGGATGAAGGTGAATCATGTAACTTAGCTGGAATCCTGGCTGAGTAAGTATGAGTGTTAATGCATGTGTTAGCACTTGGATAGTTGAATATGAGTAAAAACCCCAACCTATAAATCAGACCCTGTCAGCATTTACAATACTATTTGTTCTTCTGAGAGGAGGCAGATGGAGTGGTGATAGCTTTGTCCTCAGGGAAAGCTGATGTGGAGCTTTTTGTAGGGGTCATGATGATCTTTACAACAATTGGAAAATTATCCAGTACCATTCTTTTTTTTTTTTTTTCCCCTCTTTTTGGGGCTTGATCCTGGCTCTTCCAAATCTTAGAGTCACGGAATAATTTAAGTTGGAAAAGACCTTTCTGCTCTTTAGGCAGAACAATGGGAACCTAGGGATCTAAGAAAGAGTTTGCAGTGTCTGGGCTATTTTTAAAGACAAGGAGTTCACATGATACAGAAATATCTCTATAACTTAAAAATAATTTAAAATATCAAAGTATATGAAAAGCCTCTGGGTGGGATGAGGAAAACAGGCTTGTAAATATGAAATATTGAGGAACTCCACATTTGCTTATCAGAAGAGGGGATGTGACTTTAAGCAACACTGATGTGAAGCTTTATAGACCAAACCAATGAAATAAGGTAATTTAGGCTAGGTAATGTCCACCAAAGACTGAAGTAGCTAAGCTGCTGCTTGGAGTCCTCTTGTCTGTGTGAGCATGAGAGGACTGAAAACTCTAATATACAATGGATGCCTTTTCCAGAAAGATACTGGTAAGCTTAAGAGAAGTACTGATCGGTTTAGAGTTGGAAAAATGATAGACATAGTAATAAATGAGATAGTAGTGGAACCTGAATAAATATATTATGGAAGAGTTGGCTTAGCTTTTGAAGGGATGTCATGCCTTAGAAGCTGCCTGAAAGTCCTTGAAAGGATCAGTTAATGTGGACAAAGGTTGAGACTGACCACATGGCTTTGCAAAAGAAATCAGTAAGTCTCAAAGGAGTGAGCACTTAGGGGATCAGAAGAAAGGGCTTGCTGAGGGTAAATAGCACATTGCAAGCTAGGAAAGACAGTGCAGGAGAACGTGCTCAGTTTTAACAGAGGAAAGGTCTCTGCAATGGAGCCCTTGACAGCTTTTAACATAAAGCTGCAAACGCTGGCTCAGAGGTTCCTGAAGTGCACATTGTTGGACGTGTGCGCTGGAAAAAGGCATCGCTGCGTTTCTGTGACTCATCGCATCTCCTGGGGGTGTGCATTGCTTTCCACTGATGCTGGGCATCCTGCAGTGACTAGCTCAGCCCTAGCCAACTAATCTTCAGATGGCTAGTTTAAGTAGAAGGAATCCCACCCCAAATTAATGAGCTTATTTCAAGCTAAGAAACACTGGATGGGATTTTCCTGAGTGGTTTGGAAATTCCGCTTCTATCTTTTATTACTTTCACACCTTTTTGGTGCACTAAAGGTATTTTAGGGTATGCAAAGCATGGATCATCATACAATTTTGAGTCATTTCTAGCCATATTCAGGAAATGCAAACCATGGAAGATGGATAGAGAATCCCATCATGTTATCACTCTCATACTTTAGGAGCTTTTGAGCATTCTTGGGATCCTTTAGCAGCAAACCCATGTACAAGATATGTTCCTCTCTGTGTTGCTCCCAGGCATATCTATCTCTGCAAGACACCTGCCAGTCGTGTCACCTTTGAGTTTTCCAATTGCTGATCCTCCTGGGATCCACTGGCACAAGGGAAATGAATGTATCTTGCAGGGGACAATGGCAGATCATGCACAGCCTCAAGACTTAAACCATTAAAAAACTGAAGTAATTGAAAAGAATACCATGTTGACATGTTTATCTTCCTTTCAAGTGTCCTTTGCATCTGAGGAAGATAAGTGTTTTTTTCCAAAAGACATGAGGTATTCATTAGCATGGTGTGGTTGTTGGTTTGGTTTTTTTGTTGTTGTTGGTTTTTTTTGTTTGTTTCTCTTTTGTTTTTTGTTTGTTTGGTGTTTTTGTGTGTGTGTGTGGGTTTTTTTATTTTGTTTGTTTGTAGGGTAGTGTTTTGTTTTGTTTTTTTCCTATTTGCCCTCTTAATAAACACAATTGAGTGTGGCCATGCATGAATGGCTCTTTCTGGAATGAAGAAAAATAAGTAACTATTTCTTTGAATAGTTATCCAGTGAGAAATGAATCCAGAGCAACAGTCTATTATATTGGAACTTAAGGCCAAATCATAGACATTCATGTTAAAGCAAATGTAATTTCTTTTGTAAAAATATAATGAGATGTAGTAAACAAACCACAATTAAATTGGGCAAGCCTAAAGAAGGCAAGATGCTTGCAGTGGAGGCTGCTTCTATGCACTGCTATTGTTTTTTCCTCACAGAGTGTATTTGCAAATATAGCTGTTCTGAACTGTACAACAGCTCTTCAGCATTTCCTATTAAAATGAGCAAACTGAATTTTCCAGCCCATGTGTGTGGCTCTGTAACAAGAGCTGAAGTGATGCTTCCTGTGGCCAGATGGTGAGGAAGGTATGTGAGCCCCAGCTCCCCAGCTGGCTGGAGCTCCTGGTTATGGCCCCACGTTGTCAGAGCTGTCTCTTCTCCCGAGAGACCTGGCAGTGACTCTTGGGAGGTGATGCCTCATCAGTTCTGCCGATGTTTGCGAAGTGGATGAACATGATCACAGTGCTTTAGATGCTGGAAGGCCTTCCTTAAGTCCACTGATTAGGTCACTTGGTCAGTGCACATTTCTGCATGGGACTTCTGTTTTATATACTTGCTATCTTTACCTAGTAGAGGAACTAATGAAGAAATTATTTTTAATAATTTGTTGTCTACACACAATTCAGGGCATTAATTTCTCTCTCTTGGTTTCTTTTTTCTTTCCCTCCCCCTCCAACCCCTCTAACTTATCAGGATTTATTAAATCTTTTCAGTTTTCTGAGGAGGATCTTAATGATGCAAAATAATTTTAACACCGCACTTGCTAATGGAAAAGTTCTTCTTAATTACCATTGGAAACCTCAGCCCCTGAGTGAGAACTTTATATTTGGTAGCTTTAAAGCTTTCCATGTGAGAGATCTCCTCCTCCCCTCCAAGGTCCCGCTCTGTTTCCAATAATGTGTGCAGGGCTCTCCAAGAATGTTGCAGTGATCTCATCTGATAAAATAACCCTGGTCAGTAGTAGCCCAAATCCTCCATTAGGCTGCATCTGGCTGCAGGGTCACCAGGCTACCACCACCAACCTCTCCCCCATTGCAGGAGAGGTGCCCTGGGGCTGGGGCACAGTGCCCTCCTGGAGGCAGAGGGTAACAAAAAGTGTCTGTGGGCACAGCCAGGGGTGGCAGGCAGCTGCTTGGAGGCCTGCCTTCATGAGAACAAGGTCTGTCACAGCTGCCACAGCTCACCCCCAGCAGCAAGAGGGTTTATCCCCTCCCACCCATGGGACAGGCCATGCTGCAGTGAAACTCCGGGAGAAGTAGACAATTAGTCAGGAATTTCCTAAATAGCAATACAAACTAAAAAGGGGGATTACCAGCTGGAGTTTTTCTATCAAAATGGCAGAGATTAAGGAATCTTTTCCTTGTCTTAGATATATGGCCTACTGTGTTCAGGATGCCTTTTCATATGGTCTTTATATAAGTCAGTCTCTGGCCTTGAATGCTGTGCTATTGAACTCTAGGGTATAAGATATGGTCTCCAGTACTACATAAATAAAAGCAAATCTTTTCAGCTGAGTAGTCAAACGATGTTGAGGGAGTTTGAGCTCAGGCAGAGCAATCTAATTTGGCTTTCAAAAAATTAAATAAAAACTCTAAACCAAAAATTAATTGTGCAAAGATTATGCTATGATTGTTAAACTACCAAAAATTTTCAGAATAACCTGTTGAATGGGCAGTATTTTAGGCAGCTGCATTAACACCAACTGATGGTTTGGAGAATTCAGTTTTTGTGCTTGCTGCTGGGTTTTTGCAATTAAATGCCTGTGCATGAGCTTACCAAACTGAGGTCATTTGGATGTATACATGGTTTGGAAGGTAGAGCTGGAGATAAAATCAGTTGGATTAAAATACAAGAGGAGAAAGACATCATTGGGTTGTTGTGATATTAACTTGCAAGGAAGCATTTTTTCTGTAAACTCACATGTGTAGTCTCAGAATGGAGCACCAGCTGTGTCTATCTCTGGAGAGATCTAGCTAACAATGTATGTCAGAGAAATTATAGCATAATTTATTCATACCTCAGAACAGCAGAAATAAGGCTGAAATCCATGTGCCTGAAAACAAAAGGTTTTGTACTAGTTCCAAACCAAGTCCAAGATGGTCTCTAAGAGTGGTAAAATGCCATGGCCAAGAAAAAAGCAAATTAAAGCATAGTTCCTAATCAAACTCTGAAATAAGTGTCAAATTCAAGGAAGAACAAACTTGTCAATTACAGCAAGAGCACCAAGCCCTTCAGCACAAACTTTTTTCCTGGCTCTGCGCATTTGGGGTGTGGGGTGAGCTTGGAACCGACTTGATCAGGCCAGGAGAAAGATGGCTAAAAATCAAGTTCCATTTAATTTTTTTCCAGTCAATGTTTAGTTGTGTTTTCTGTCAAGGTTATTCTTTAGTTAGTCTTTCAGGAGGGAAGACTGGCCAAAAGAAAAGAAGGACTCACATTCGATGTCATATCTTGCAAGAGCTATTTGGCAGGGCTCTGTTCTGGGAGGAGAGCAGGAGATGGACAGTGCTTCTTCAAGCTGATAACAACATTGGGAGACCCTTTTCTCAAAGAGATATTGCAAAATGTTGTAGAGAAACAAGCCAGAGTATCAGGTGGATGATACTGGGGCATTTCTTAGGCTGCTATTTCAGTAAGACACCCGTATAAAGCACTTGTATTGGTGATTGTTCTACAGTTAAAAAAAAAAAAAAGGTCAAGTTACTGGAAATATGAAAAATACCATAAATGATAGTTTCCTGGCTAGTCTTGGTTTGCCTCAGTAATGCTTTGGTGATGCTGTGCTTCCAATAAACATTAGTCTAACAAAACACATTCTGTTTCCAGCACTTCTGATGGTGACTCTTCTCTAAATCTAACTCTTTGTTGTCTGGTTTGGTGAAGTGGTTACGGCACTCTGCCAGCACTATTCCTCTGTCACTAAAGCTCTACTGACAGTGATGACCAGCTGAGCTGGCAAGATAGGAATGGCGTTTCTTGCTCACAGAGTCTGGGGCTTTTTCCTTGGACTTCATAGTTCTGGGTGGAAAAATGATGATGACTGATACTTCTGTTGCCTGTGGTGAATGAAACCAAGATACAAAAAGCAATGTAAGAATGCAAAAATCTGTAGGTGTGACTGCTTTGAAAAATCCCAAATAAATGCCAGTTTAATCTTTGATGGACTGCCTTAGGATGTATTTTCATGTTCATACACATCACTCCCTAGCATATCAGTTCACCTGGAGAATGGAATCCAAAATGTACTGAAACACTTTTTTCTTTTTTTTTTCCTCAGGCCAACAGGTGGTTGATTTAGAATGGGATAAGCACTCTGTGTACTTCCAAACTTTGTCTTCTTTTTGAGATATCATGTTATCTAAGTCTTGTTCCAAAGAGATGTTGAAAAGTAGAAAGCAAATGAGACGGGAGAGAAAAAAACCACCTCTTGAAGATTGTTCAGCGCAATTCTATGTGGCTCAAAGAGCAGATGTTCAAATGCACCTTGTTTATAAAGGCAGTATGTACCAAAGCTGTCTGCAGGACAGAAGTGTTCAGTCCTTGTAGGGAATGTCCTAAATAAAAATTAGGGTTACTGTGTCACTGCTGCTCCCTCATTTCGGTACCTGTAACCTCCGCAGAGTGCTGCTCTGCTCTTACCATTTTACATCTAAAGAGTAGGAAGAAGAGAAGCAGGAATATGCCACCTTTGCAGATAGGAAACAGAGAAGCAGATAAAGCCCTTTGGCTGGGAATATTCAGGAAATTTGCTGGAAAATCAGGAAACTGGTTTGTTAGGAAACAGAAGCAGATTAAGCCCTTTGGCTGGGAATATTCAGGAAATTTGCTGGAAAATCAGGAAACTGGTTTGGCACGTGCTAATCTTCATCTTCAACCTGAGCAGAACATCCCTCTCTTTCAAGAACACATTATTTAATTATGTCTGTTTAGGAAACTAAATTTAATCCTCCTTGTCTGAAAAGACATCCTGGATCATCTGGAAATTCAAATTATGATTTAAAAATAGCTACAAGTCAGTGTTTACTCATACAGTATTATCTGCTGGAAAAGGCATTTGCTAGTTACAAATGTCCAAGTCCAGCAGTTACACTACACTGTGCCCATCAAGTGTTTCTGCTAGGGAGCACAGGCTCAAGGGAAACACAAACATGAATATGAATTTGTCTTTTAGTTTGGGGCTCTGGAATGTTTCTGATCTAACAGTGTTCTAATAAAACCAAAACACTGACTCTTTCCCTGCAAAGTTATAAATAGAAAGTAGGCACGCTACTTATGCAGAAAGATAAACTGCAAAAGGAGATTGTGCCTAAAATGAAAAAACATCCAATTTAAAATGCTGTTGTTTTACTTGTGTCTCAGAGCTGCTGCATTTCTGCAACAAGCAGCTGCTATTTCTCCTTCTTTTTCTCATGTAATTGATTTATTCTCATGACTGAGAATGGCATGATGCAGCACAAACAAGACAAATAGTCTTTCTGCACAGTAGCCCCTCTGTGCCTCTGGCAGGTGAGCTGATGGTGATTCTCAGGTCTGGATGGCCTCAAGCAGCTTTGGGGCTGTGCAACCAAGATTCAGTAATGACATATGTCAAAATGTACTTCTGCTCCTGTTTTAGAGTCTCAAAATCATTTAGGCTGGAAAAGTCCCCTAAGATAATTGTCACACCATTAATCCAGAACTTCCAAGTCCACCACTATACCATGTCCATAAGTGTCCCATTTACACAACTTTTAAATATCTCCAGGAATGGTGACTACTTCTCTGGACAGCCTGATCTAGTGCTTGACAAATATGTTTGTGAGGAAATTTTTCCATCCAAACTTCTTCTGGTTCAATCCACTCCATGTATATTTGGGTCTGGAAGTTGCTTTGTAAATGATGTGAAGCTGGGAGGAGTGGCTGATACTCCAGAGTGTTGTGGTACCATTCAGAGGGTCTTGACAAACTGGAGAAATGGTGACCAGGAACCACACAATGCTCACCCAAGGGAGTAAGTATGCAGTTGTCCACCTGGGAAGATGTAAATCCAAGCACTAGAATATGCTGGAGTCTGATCAGATAGAAAGCAGTTTTGCAGGAAAAAAGCTGGGGCTCCTGGTAGATACAAAGCTGATGTGAGCCAGCAGTGTGTCCTTTGGTACAGGCGTCCAGCAGCCTCTTGAATTGCACCAGCAAAAGCTTTGCCAATGGGATGAGGGAGGGGAGCCTTCTGCTCTGCTCAGTCCTGGTGGGGCAGGGTGCCCTGTCCACTTCTGGGCTTCCCAGTACAAGACATGGGGGTGGCAGAGGGAGACCAGCAAATAACCACGTGATGAAAGGACTGCAGCATTAAAATGAGAGAGAGGGGGGGAGATGTTCCCTGACTGGGGCAGAGAGGAGAGTAAAGATGGAAACTGACTCTGCCCAGTGGTGTCCTGTGAAAGGAGGAAAGGCAATGTGCTGAAGTTGGACTGCAGGAAGAATATTTGGGGACTTTGCTGTGAAGATGGCTGAATGCTGAAAGAGAGTGCCTAGACAAACTGTGGCGTTGACATCCTTGGGAGACATTAAAAACCTGACTGGCTGTAGTCCTGAGTGGCATATTGCAGCTGACCATCCTCGGAGTGGGGGGCTGGGCTAAATGATCCCTTAGAGGTCACTTCCAACCTCAGCAATCCTGTGATTCTGTGACTTGTAACCTCATCTTACAATAGAAGAATTCTTATTTTAAATGATATTTGATATTTATAATATTTACTACGAAAAGAATATTGAGGAGCATCAGCCACAGCTATGGCTGCCAGGGAGATGTTTATACAGGTAGGCAAGACTTAAGACCATGAAAGAGAAGGACAATGATACAAAGGGATTAGCTGAAGGCAAGCTGCAAGCCTTATCTTCCTCACTTCTTGCACAGTACTCTATTCACAAGTAGGTTTTTCTCCCTCCTTCCCCCACAAAAACACTCTGGATTTTGTTTCTAAGTCTGTATGGGTAAAGAATGAGATATGAATGCACAGATCTCACTTAGAAATTTACTAATATAGATTATATTTCTGAAACAAGTTTGCCCTCTATTCAGCAGCTGAGGGAAACAGAGGTACATTCATTCTGTGAGAACCTCTTCAAAGGTCCATTCACAGCCATTCATGGGAAGTGCTGCATTGCTGGGCATGTGTGAGAGAAAAAGCACTTTAATTGAATGCATTAATATCTAACTGACTGCCAGATTGTGACTGGCCTCTGTGCAGGCCCAAAGTTGCCCATGTTCTGCTGGGAGCAAGAAACTGCTGTAGAGACAAGCCATCCTCTTACTCTATGAGCTGCCCAGGAGACCAGGCACTGCAGAATGAAGACAAATCTGTCAAGGTGGCCAAGGGAACTGAAAACAAGGCTTCTTGCAATACAGATCATTTACTTGGCTGAAAGACTCTTCTATCTGTGTGCAGAACTGTGAGCTGTAGGTACTCTGAATAGGGCTGAATGCTTATAGGTTTGTGCAGGAAATGCTGAGTGTTAAGTCTAGTCTGGGGCACAAAACTGCTGTGAAGTAGAAGGATCAGTTTCAGTTTTATGCAGTGCTCTTGTGACTTTGTCTCTATAGGTATCAGCAACCTCCTTGTCTCTGTCCAAATTTTGTTCAAACTGTACAAGTCTGCTCAAGAAATAAGCTTGGCTTTCGCTTCCCTACAGTGCTGTGGGATGTTATTCTCCTCTGTAATATGTGCCCAGAACTCTTGCTCCATGGATGAAGAAGAGGTCACAAGTCCTGTTATTTTTAAATGTGGACTCCAGTTTCACTCTACCTTTGCTTGCTTGTTGTATGTGTTTTTCTGTCCTTCTGTTATTAAAGGCTAATCTACTTATGTTTTCCTCAAAAAAATACCTGATGGATACTGTCTAATAATACAAAGCATCCATAAAGAAAGTGAAGAGGATGGGCAAAGGCAGCAGGGTATTCAGGGATGCACTTAACGCTGTTCATTAAAAATAGGTGAATCTGCTTCAGGAGATTTGATAAGCATTGATTTTGTTCAGAGAGAGCAAAAGATAAAAAGCAGCCCCCCTCCTCTTTTTTTGCAAAATGAAAGGAACTGATGCAATTGTTCTAAATCCAATACAATGAAGTGCTATTGGAGCAGTGCCAGCAGTGTATTTCCTGCCAGTGTCTGCTCCTCCAATCAGTTTAATTATGAGCAATTGTTTGGGTTGTGCTGTGAAGAAATATTAGAGAATGGAAAAAAAGAACATGCTTTGGGTTGCTATTTTGCAACTGATTCATGGTTTGGCAGAAACCATTAACTAGATTTTATGCTTTACAACACTGTAATAGTATCACTGTGGATCAACCTTGCCATATAAGCACATACTGCACAAATCCACCGTTTATTTTGACAAGGCTCTAGTTGAAGCATTTGAAAAATGCTGAAATAACATCAGCTATTGGCTAGAATTTTTGGTTAATCATGTGCCTACTCTTATCCAAGGGATCTGAGTAGGCTATGAAAAACTGGCTATTGTTAATGTCTCCTATGTTTATCTGTCATGTCAAATTTTTATAATAATTTTTCTTGTGCTTGACACACTTCTCATGTCTTGCTGCTGCATACAGAGGTATTTTGTAATCCTAGATCAGTTATTTTGTAAGGGCAGACTGGGGAAAGATGGTTCTTCTCCCAGCTTGCAGGATTGCTCTCCTTCTGATTGTTTTTCTTGGGATACTGAAGGCTTAATTAAGCTAACAGGATTGCTCTGGAAGCGAATCCTGATTAATGTGTACTTCAGCTTGTGTGGAATGGTTTCAATGCAGACTAGAGAGGGTGTTTACTGGGGCAGTGCCTCTGTGCTGAATAGCCTTCATGCAGAGATGTTGCAGGACAAAACCCAAAATGCCTATTAGTGCTGCTCTGCAGCCTGGTCAGCTGCCAGGACGGGAGCCAGCCGGGCACAGCACTCAGCTGTGGAGGGGAGGAAGTTCTCACATTGCTGAGCCTGATGTAGCCACCCCTGGTGTCATTCCTCTCCAAGCAGAACATTTTAGATTTTGGACATTGTCAGATACTATTGATCAGCAAACTAGGGAAAAGATCCCTTGGAATACAGAAAACAAAGAATTCATAGCACTTATGGCAAGTGTTAGTTTCAGGGGCTCATGTCTAGGTCTGATATGCTGCAAGAGCAGCTCCCTCCAGGAATGTCATATAAACTAGCCCAATCTGGATGCTCTTCCAAGAGAAGACAAAAGATGCACTTGTTTTTATATTTGCTAATGGAAAATGTTCATTTTCCCCCCTCACTCTCATGTGAGCTGTGTACATGCTTTTGTTTTCTGACACCAGAACAAATCTTGGATAACTAACACGTCTCTCCTTGTACTATGGGAGACTAATATGGGATTAAAGCAAATAAATTTCATAAATGTGGCAGGTGGCATTTTGCATCTCTGCCAGGTTCTGCAGTCTTTACATTAAGAATGTTTCTTAAATGTAGCTTAAGCCTGTAAAATTCGAGGGATACAAGGGTCCAGCTGTTGGCAAAAATGTGGGGATCCAGCTGCAAATCATCTGTGACTTGGGCTGCTCGAATTCTGCTGTTAAAATGTGAGCAATGGTAATTTCTAGCAAGAGAGTTCTGAATTTCAACAGAGTTCAGAAACAGTAGTGAGAGGAACAGAAGTCCTGTGTTTGGATCCTACATTTAGTACTTTCTTAGTTATCTGCTTAGCTTGAAGGTCATTTGAGAGATCATATTTTGCCTGATGGAGTGCTGCACCTCAGTTACCTAAGCATGTCTTGGAAAATAATTTTCCATCAGGAAGCAGCATTCTCTGTGAATATGAATCCTTCCTATGTAGAGATGTTGCAGAAGGAACAGTAATCTTTGTTCCAGGAAACAGAGATAGGGCAAATGAAACTGCTGTTTAGAAAAGTAGGATCAAGAGCATAACTGGAGATAAGGAGATAAGATCATGTGATGCATTGTAGATGTAACCAGGGAAGAAGAGATTAAAATCACTCTAACCTAGGTCAATTGAATAGAATAAAACCAAGAAATACTATTTTATTCTAGTCACTGACATACTAATAAATAGGGGCAGAGGTGGGTCTCATAAAGAAATTTCCATTACCACTGATGTTTTTGAGAGCTGTATTTTGTCTAAAAATAAAATTTGTTACATTGCCAGGGTTATAACTTTTATTTTTTTCAGCTATATTCTTAGAGTTACCCACAAGAGTGTTGATCTGAGAGCATGGCTATGACCTGTTCTGCTGCTGCCTTCTGCCGTGCCCTCAGGCACGGTCAAAATTCGATGAGTGCTTACCTGGTCCTTTTACCAATCTCATTGTACTGCTAAACGTTACTTGCTGATTGGAAGCTTTTTTTGTCAGGGAAAGTTGTGTCCCCCTGACATCCTCTGGCTGTTCAGTGTTGACTCTCATGTTTCCTTGCATTGCCTCATCACCAAGTTTTCACTTGTGTTAAGCTGCCTCTTCTTCTAAACACTTTATGACTACATTGAAAGGTACAGTTCCCTAATATAACCTCCATATGAAAGTTGGTATTTGTTTTATTTCTGCATTTTGCCCTCATACCCTTTAAAACATAGTTGTTTTTTTTGTCCCCTTTGCCTTAACACCAGCCTTTGTTTATTGTGGATCTTCGGGAGGGACCTTGTTCAACTTTTTTTGGAAATTCAAGAAAACTATTTCAGGTACATTGACCTTGCAGTGACTCTGCTGGTATGCCGAGCCATAACTCCCTTGTTTTCTGGGAACACTGCTCCTTAGGCTATCACACTGGTCTGTCTGCTGCTGGCATTTTTTGCTACAGTTTTTACTGATTCCTCGAGTCCAGAGGTGAAATTTATTGGTTAGCAAGGTAACTATTCAAGTTACAGAGAACATTTGAAGAAAAAAAAGAAAAAAATTAACACTGAATTTGCTTCTTCATATTTCTCTGTTATTTTCACTATTTTATAGCAATGGCTGGAGTTGGGTATTAACACCAAGGAACATTTTGGTCTCCATATAGCATCTACCAGTAAAGATTTATATGGTCTTTGCATACAGCTTAGTATATAGATGAACTGTAGCATGGCAGTACTTATGCAATGCCTGAGCACAGGTACCCAGTCCCATCTGTAGCATTAAGATGTTGAATCAGGCCAAAATCACACCAGAAACCTTCCCAATTCTTGCCTTCACATGCAATTCCTGGGCACAGCTTTGGAGCTGGGACCAGTCTTCGTCTGGTGCTAATACTGTGTGGGAATCAGTGCCTCCCCTCACCCCACCTCCCTTTTGGTGGGTGGATTTAGTGGTAAGGACGAGTTGCTCCATGGCATCTGGCCTGAGTGCTGTGGAATGGTCCCAGTTCTGGTCAGTGCAGAGCTGCAGCCATGGTGCTCATTGTGCCACCATGGGGACTGCTGGATACCAGCCTACCATACCATGCCCTCAGATGAGGGGTTTTATATGTTTATTAATTTTCCTTCAGAAAAATGTATTTGAAAATTCCAGTACATCAGCACTGTAAAAAGCTAAGTGAGCTACAGCTGATTTGCACATACTTACTCAAATTCCATTTGTAGGCCTGCAAATGGATTTTATACCATCTCACTTCTTCCATGTGGATTTCTCCTGAAATCCTGCCACAAGGCAGTGCCTGTCTGCATGTGTCTCCGCTCCCATGGCTCAGTGGCTTCTCTTGGCCTGCACAAGGTACCCTGTGATCCTCCAGCAGAGTAGCACTGGCTCCATGAGTGCCCTCAGCTGAAGGACACAGATGCTTTACATTTGCAAGTTGGGCTTTTCAGACTGCTTCCACACAGCCCCTACACACGCTCTGTCCTGTCTCATTGCAGAGCTCTTGGGTCTGTCCTGCTGCCATGGGATGAGTGCTCTCATCTTCACGCAGCGCTGGTGCACAGTGATCACAGGTAGGGTCCTTCAAAGTGGCCCCACCTTTTGGATGATTTTCACTTCTCTGACTGTGAATTCATGGTGTTATTATTTCATGGCATCCACTGACCGAAATATCCTGTGATGTTTTAAAGAGCCTTTATTTCATTATAAAGTTCTTCAGTTTCAGTGGCTTTTCATGTTTTTAAAGTAGACAAAAGTGTTTGGAAAGACATTGATGCTTTTTCTTCCTCTTGCCCCATGTCTATTTCCTTGCAGTGCCCTCACCAGACTAACCCAGGGAGTGAGCTCCTGCTCCTACAAGCAGTCTCCAGTACATCCATATACAAAAAAGCAGTAGAGGCCCTTCATGGGCCTCCACAGGCTGGTCCTTTCCACCCAGACCATTTTCATAGTTAGTGAGATTTAAACTACCCCAACAGAGTAGCATTGTGGCTCTGGCTGTGCCTGGCCAGCTTGAACAGAACAAAATGAAGATTAATTCACTTGATCTGACAGCATTAACTTGCCACTGAGACCCAAACTAATATCTCTGTGCAGTCTGTTGGCCTTACAGTATATAATCAAACGCTTGTCTGTTTTCATATTCTATCTCTATTACTGGCCAAGAGCAGATGCTTTGTTAATGATGTTTATATCCAGGCCATCCTGCTAGGAGTCACCCTCAATAATGCTAAAATGACTATCCTAGTGTATGGTATGTATAGGACCTTAAATAAGATTGATGTTAAAAACATGGTATAACACAAGAGACAGTGTAAGAAACTCTCTGGGTACTGCTGTAATAAAATGATTTCGAGTTCACATTTATTGCAAAGCATCTGTTTTAATTTTTTTTCACCCTCAAGGACAGTTTGCATTGTGCCATTAGAATCCTTTTCATGGGTCTCTCAATTAATCTCTTCTTTCATGCTGTTGGCTGCTACAAACCCTGCAAGTGGAACTGGCTCTGCACCCTAATGTGCATACTTTTAGTGTTTTAAAATCCCCTAGTTTTTTGAATATTTTTTTTTGTTGGTGAGGCTATTTAACTCTGCAAGTCTGTTCATAAACATAAAAACTTTTTAGGTCTCTCAAATGTTCTTATCAGAAAATAATAATGTACTATAACAAAAATAGTAAAAACTTATTTCATTGTTTTTCTAATTATAGAGCAATTTTACACAAGTTGAGCAATAAAAGTACTTGGCTAAAGGAAACTTATGGTTTTGTTTTGGGGGGTTATTGGCTTTGGATTCAATATGAACTTTTACCCTTTGGTTAATTTTTTCCTGCTTTGCCTCATAAGAATTCTCCTTTGTTTGCAACCTGCTCCGTAGATGAAGAAGTGAAAAATGTGAAGATGGAGACTCTTATGGAATCACTAACACTATGATTGGTACTGTCCTTCACAATGTAGATTTAATTCCTTTACTTTTCATTTTTATCTATTTTTAAAGTCTGTGCCTTCTTTCTGTATCAACTTTCCTTTTTCTGGTGTGGTTGCTTCCAAGTGGAAAAAGCATTTAAAAATTGAATTCCTATAGCTTTCAGGTGCTAGTCTTCTAAGTACTCAGTCAAAAATGGTTGTGGTTATCTTGTGTTGTTTGTGTTGTTTCTAATCAAATATGTTGAAGGGAGTCCTATCCTGCTGGGTATGCTGTAATTGTTCGGGTGTTGGAAATGCAGTTTCCGACAGTGTTGGTTTGTCTATCTGGGCATCACAGCTGGAAGGCAATCCAGCCTTCCTGTCAGAAGCATCTTCTACACACAAATTCACAGGCCATGCACGTGGGCCTGAGAAATCTGTGTTCTACAGATTTGCCACTTTTCTCTTGGCATCCAAAGGACTGAGATAAAATTGCCAAGACTGAGGGATGCTGCACCAAGACAACTGTCTTATGGTGGTGAAGCGTGACCACCACTGACAGAAGGGACTGCTCTACCCTCTCTGCTCTAATAAGATCAAGGTGTTGTTGGACTGGGGACCTGAAACAACTCTACTCTTGGGGTTAAAAAGAAAGATAGGCCTCAAGGGAAGAAAACTTTACTATACAAGTTTCAGTGTCTGATCACTAATTAAAGGCCACTACGAAGTCTAGAAAAACATTACCTGTTTAACTCTCTCTTGTGCCCAGCAAATGACTTGAGACCGTGCAATTTTTGTAGTAATTCTGTTACTTCTTCTAATGTTGTTGAATAAGGAGTGATTTCCTACCACAGGTGTTATAGATATTCTGCTAAATGTTATTTAGATGGTAAAACCAACAGAGCACTGGGAATGACGTGGGATACTTATAGGTCTTTGGTGATCTCTATGCCATATCTACTTTGCAGAAAAAGAAGAATCCTTTGCTATAGGAATTAAGAAGTAGATAACATAAAACTCAACTGTCAAGGAAACAAAATACCTGGAAATCTTAAATAAATAAAAAAAAGGCCACTGGTCTGTTGGAAGCAGAAAATACCCTGTCCAAAACATTCTTCTGAAAAACTGCACTTCAGATAGAGCAGCAGGGTTAGTTGTGGAAAAGAATAACTACTTTGAATGACCATGATGGGCAGAGAGTGCTAAAAAAGGGGCTAAAAAATAGACTATGGGGGAAGTGGACAATGAAGCTGGTATCTCCAACCCTCTCATGAGGCTGAAGGTCAGGAGCTATAAAGAAGCCCAGACAGTAAAGAAGGTTAGCTTGACAGAAGCATCCATAGATGGTAATGAAAGGAAGCAATTAGGCCAGCTCCTCCTGTGGTATTCTGGTGTCTTTTCCAAGAACAACGAAGAATCTGGATGACAGGATTAAGTGCAGTGCTGCTCTGTGCTAAACCACTGAATGCTCCTGGGAAGCAGTGCTTTTGCTGCCTTGTCACCCTAGGAAATCAGTAGAAATGTTAAATTATAGGCAGTGGAAGAGTCTGACTGTTCATCCTAAGGTGTTCCTGGCATCCTTGGTTCTCCAGGCACTGCTTGCTTCATGGGTGGCTTCAGTTTTTATTATTAATACACTTATTGCCTTTGAAGAAGCTTGTTAGCACAGGTAGCACCCCCAGCAGCTATCAGGATCTCACCTGGCCCAGAGGTGAATCAGTTAATTGTGTGAATTGTGCCTGCACAAGATAACAGCCCCTCAGCGGGCTGCGGGCCAGCAGTTCCAGGCTGATGCCCATCCCTGAGGAGCACTGAAAGCCTGCTGGGACATGCCCCACACCCTCTCCTGCACAGACAGCACCTATCCCCCTGTCCTCACCTCAGCTGCAGCCTGCAGAGATGGGATTATTTTAGTAACTTTTATCACTCTGGGCACATTGGCCTCAGGGCACTGTCAGACTGGAGCGCGACCTGCACACAACAATGCTGCTGGAGCAGTCTGTGCTGAGCCCTGCCAGCTACACAAGACACTTTGGTCTCTGTGCAGCATGCTTCTTTTGCCTCTTCCTTCCGGAAGACATACATTATCTAGAGTTTTCATTCTCCTGGGCAATCCCTTATTTCTTGGATGAAATTTATTTTATTTCTTTAAAATTTCAGAGGAGACTTGGTGGTAAATGCTGTCTACAGAAAATTTCATCTTCAGCCTATTCAACACAGATGTCTTTCTCTCTGTGGGGTAAGCAACCCAAATTCAATTTCAATGAAAAAAAATTTCTTTCTTTTTCCCTTTGCTTGCTCAGTTTTGTTTTTTGTTAATTTTTTGCTTACAAGATTGTTAGGTTTAGCTGAGAATTTAAAAGCTTATTCTTTGTGTCAGCCTCTGGGTGATTACGAGTCTCCTGGGTTAGATGCAAGACCTGGGTGCATTCCCCACTACAGTGCTCTCTGCAGTTTCCAAATCTGGAAAATCTTTGCATGTTTTGTGGGAACTTCATGTTATTTCTCTAGAACACAGAAGAAAGAGCTAATAGAAGAAGGAATTGTAAAGCTTGTAACCAAGCCAGTTTCTAAAGTTAGGATGGGAAGGTATGCAACCATTTAAAACCAGGAATCTAACCAGCTCCCAGAATAGTCTGGTACAAACCTGTCCATAAAGAGTTTTGATGTTAATGGAGTGCCTAATGAAGGTATCATGCTTCCCAAAAGGGTCTTTCCTCAGTGTCTGCTAACACACCCGTTTGCTAATTCTAAACATTCACTCAGGCTCCTTGTTTCTCTCCACTCAGAAATGTGACTAAAACCAAAGAGTCCATAATTGAGGACAAGACTACAAAGAAAGTAGAAGAGTAATAATGAAGGTATCAAGAAGTAAAGAGTCGCATGGGTGAATAAGAAAACAGAGAAGCTTAAAAGCTTTGGTTCAAAGCTGCCAGAAGATTGACTGAGAGGTGAAAGCAGCTCAAGAGACCTGCCTTTTTGATAAGGACAAATGAAGATATTTTAGAATTTGAAGTGTAGGTAATTTTTCAAATGTTGCTTTAATTATAAAGCTGGGCTGGTTGACACAAACATGCAGTCCTGGGGGGATGATGATGCCAGACCATATGAGTCAGATTCTGCCCTCAGAAATAGTTTGGTAGGCAATCATAAGCCAAATGTAAAAAGGGTGATTAGATGCTAAATTTCATGCCAAAGAGGAAAAAAAATAGAGGAACTGCAAGCTGTGGATAAAGTTTTGCAAATCTCAATACTCAAGAAAGGTGACTAAAACATCAGTCAGTAAGGATTCTTCCGGAGTCCACTAGATAATTAAGCAGAGCAAATAATTAAACATAAGTCTTAAATCACATTACAGTATTTTCCTCTGGTTATGGTGACAATTGTTTAATATACTTAAGTTTCTTCTCACAACGTTAGGAAACTATTACTAGTTTCCACCAGTGAATCTGTTTCAGCATATGCCTTTGTTTACTTGTAGTGCTTGCTCCTCAGTTTTTAAATTGGTGTCGATTTTAATAATGTATCAAGAAGTAATTTGGTGCTCAAGAAGTAATTCCAGTTTAAAAAAAACAGAGGAGTAACAGAAATACTCTCATTTTATTGAAATAGTCGTACTAGAGTATTGTGTGCTTCACTATTAATCAGCTCAAATTCACTATCAAGTCTATATAAACTAGTAAGAGGTATCACCTATTCTGTCAAGTCTACCCTCATATCTGGACTTGTCTCCCACACAGAGCCATCAGATTCCTGGCTTGGGAATCTCTAATACCCTTCCCAACTGTTTGGTAACATCCCAGGTTCTATTTTCCATGGCAAAAGCCTGAAGGGAAAAAACCCAGTAGTTAAAAACTACAAGTCCAGCAATGAGAGGTAATGTCAGAGGTACCGTATAGTGAGATGTCCAAAGTGACTATTTTAGTACTTCAAGTATTGGTGAAATTTCAGATCTGATTCTCTGGATGCTTCACTCTCAGAAAAGATGTGGACCAGAGCTGGACAGAGTTCAGAAACAAAGAAATAGAAAGATAGAGGTTTAAAAAAATCATGTCCTATGGGTTGAAGGCAGTGTGATGTTTAGTCTAGAGGAGACTGAGGAGAGGCATGATAACAATGTTTGTTAAAATAATTTAAGCAATATTCAAGGAGGAAGGGAATAAATGATATTCCAGGGGGAAAAAAGCACAAGAAGCAATGTTCTTAAATTGAGGTAAAGGAGATTTCTGTTAAATTTTAGGGGAACATAAGCTTTTCTAATATTAAAGATAGCCAAGGAATGGAGGATCTTGACAGTATATGTGAGAGGTGATGGGAGCCCATTATTAGGATTCTGTAATAAATGACTATACATACATTCTGCTGTGTAAATATCCAAAGTATGCCTGGAAGGATTTAGCTCAGTTTTTTAGCAGATGTGGTGAGCTGCATAGTCTCTTAAGGATAATTGAGGGTGACCATTCCTCCACCATGACATGAACAGAACTAATGAGAAAAAGACAGAAGCTGTTGCTCATCCCATATAGGTGGTTTCAGTCACTCAGGGCATGACACCTGGGTTTTGGTAATGCAGAAGAGGGGCTCTAGGGCTTTGAAAAGGAGGCACCTGAAGGCAGGCAAGGGCTCCAGGTAGGTGCCAGCTCTGTGGGTGCTGTTGCTTAGATGCTGCCGTTCAATATAGAAATTACTTTGCCTTGAGCCTCTCAGGGTGGTTTCTGCAGTCTAAGATTTTGTCTTTTTTTCTGTTCTTCAAGTGTTGCGTGTGCTAATGCCAGGGCACCCAGCTCCCATGAACTGGAGAGCCCTGTTCTGTTTATGTATATTTGCCTCCTTGCCTTTCAGCTTTCACTGACACCCTCTGGGCAGCAAAGACTGCTTGGGCCGAGTCCACTTTTTCCAGGATCCAGTTCCCCTAACCAGCATATCATGTCATGGATGTTTCTCTTGAAGCAAGACACTTCCAGCACTTGATGTAGTTTTGCTGCTTAAGGTCTGTTTACAGTCTGGACAGTCCTTATGCCCCGTTGTTCCCAGGATTGCTTTTTGTAAACTGTCACTTTCTGCCTTCCTTAAGAATTATCCTGGAATCCATATGCATGGGATGGCAGCCAGAGGTTGGTGGAACTGATTTAAGATGTGAGCTTATCTGACTTATTAAATAACCAGAAGAAGCTGGCTGCAACTTTCCTTTAAAAAGCTCAGTCATACCAACAGCAGAAGATTAGGGTATAAATAATCCATTTGGCAGGGTTAATACAAAAATACCTCTCTGTTGCTCAGCACTTGTTTTTCATCCGTTTTCTTAGTTACACAGCCTCGCTGCCTCTGGCACCCACTCTGCAGTTTCTATTTTGGGCAGCTCCAGAGTGATGGCTCTCAGGGCCCACGATGCTATGGGGCTTTCTCCTGAAAGTGGGGTTTTTCCTGGCGTGGTGAGGGAATGGAGACCCCGCTACCAGCTGCACTTTGAAATCACACACGTCTCCCAAAGTTGCTCTAAGCGGAGAAGTCCATTTGTCCAAAGGTGCATCCCCAGCTCTCCTCCTTCCCCGGGAGTGCCTTTAGCTGCCTGGGACCCTCAGCCACCCCTCAGGCGCTGCGCGTTCCCTGCAGTTTTGCTGCCTAAGCCTCAGGGATCAGCGCAAACTTCAGGAATGAAGCTTTCCTTCTTTTCCTCCCCCCCGCGTTCCTGGAGGCTGCCCCGGCCATCTGGCCGCATGACTCATGGCTTTTAGGCCCAATGAGGGGCCGAGACAAAGGAGCCATTCTTCAGCTCGGGCTCGAGCCGCTACAAAAGCTGCGAGATAGGCGTCTCTCCCTCGCCCTTGCCCTCTCCCTCCTGGAGACCCGGGCCCTCCTTTGGCGCAGGAGCCCCTGCAGAGCTGCCATTGTGTCCTGCTGCTCCGTGCTGCCATTCCTCGGCACCTCTGCCTGCTCGGTTTCCAGGGCAGGCCCAGGTTGTGTGTGGCAGCTGCGAGGGGTCTCCTGCCAGCCTCGTTCGCTCCCTTGCTTGGCAAGATGCTCTTCAGTTCCCAGCTGCAGCTTTGCCGCCGCTGCAGCTGTGACTCAGGGCAGTGAGGTGCTGCTGAAACAGGGCAGCAGCCCTGGCTGCCCCTCGCTGTCCTTGGCCCTGCTGGACCCCCCTTGCCAGACAGGAAAACTCTATTGTCCCGAACGGAACTATGCTACATTGCCTAAGCATTCATCAAATGCAAGAAGTGTCTTACTTCTGCCTATTCACTGCTTGTTTCTGGGCTCTCCGTGAGCTGTTTATTGAAATATAGTTGTACCTACTGTATTTTTTCCAGTGGGTTAAATTTCTCAACGCAGGAAAAGAGTACAAACTACCCTTGCGCTATGTTTGAAAATAAATCTTGTTTTGTTTTCTACAACCCCAGTTGCAGGGTTAGTTGTAACTGGAAGACTCTTAGCAGATACTCTGTGCTTGTGCCTGGAAAATCCGTGTAGAAATCCAGGTAAGTCTGTGGTGTCAGGGCTATCATATATCAAAACGAATGTATTTAGACTTTGCTTCATGCGTTTTGGGCTGATCAGAGCTCTGTGCTGCAGGTGAACTCTAAATCACAGTCGGTTTGCTGTATTCCAGGTCTGAGCTGTTGCTCCCAGTGAGCTGCCTGCTCTCCTGGCAAAAATACTGAACTAAAAAGGAGACAAAAAAGGACAGCAATAAGCCAGTTGTAGATGTGGGGGGAAGGACCTAGTAGAAGAGTGAAAGCATCATATTTTTGTGTGAGGTGGAATTAATCCAGCAGTTTAAAGCAGGGAAGATACTGGGGGAACCAGGCCAGGCATAGCCAAAACAAGTGACACCTCAGTATGCAGTGCCAGACTTCCAGTGCGAAGAAACTGCTGATTCTCATCCCAGTGGTATAAATGTATGCTTTGTCAAGGCTGAAAGGAAGCTCCTGATCCTTCGCTGGCACTTAGTGCTATAAAAGTATTAAAGTTAAGCAGGCAGAGACCAGTGGAAGCTAAGTGGAACCTGACAGCAAAAGCAATAGGGAATACACTGTGAGCAGGACAGGGTGACACCCCCAGGCCTGACAGGAAGCCAGCAAAATCTGGGAAGGAAAGACTCTAGTTTCAGTGTTTGCATGGGTGTCTCTCTGACAACCTTGGCAGGACAGTTCAGTCCCAGAGAGCCGTGGGTGAGATGTTTTTTAGCAGCTGTGAACCTGGTTATTGTGTGCACTGGGCCACTCCTTCTCTCTGCTATTGTTTCACTTTTCCGGCTTTGTTCCTTTTAACTTTTCCATCTGATCAGGCCCCATAGCAATTAATACTACTGTAAACAACCACTTAAGGCAGTTCCATATGCTTTAGAAATAATATTCATGTTTTCCAGTTGAGAAACAACTGCATTGAATTAAGCCTGCCCAGGCTCTTCAGCAGGCCCTGGTGACCTTACAAACACGGCACTGGGACATTCAGTCCCATTGACATTATTCAGTGAACCCCTGCATTCTGTAGGGTAGAGCACTTCTCTTTTGCAGGATTTCCACTCTGCCAGCACTCACTCTGTGAGCATTGTGTTACTTGTAATTACATTTACTGCAGCGTGTGCCAGTAAAAATAATTTGCCAGAGTCAGGTGTGAGCATGAAGTATAATTTAGGTGTATGTATAGGTACTTTGTGCATTGTAACTACTCAAGATGTATTATATATACTGCTGTCTATGTGGGTAAGTATTTCTTATGGATAGTTCATTGAACTCCAAGAGGAAGTAGCATCTTCATTCTACTTTAGGAGTTTTTAAATTTAGGAATAATGCTTCACAAAATTCTGGGTATATGTCCTGTCAGTGAATTTGCCTTCCCTGATTGAAATTGCACCTCTCACTAAGAGATATCCCATCTCTTTTTTTTTTGCATTTCCACTCAGCTATCAAGAAATTTACTTATCTAAAGCATCAGCTGCAAATACACTATTGCTGGTTGTAGGACAGTCCTGCAGGAGAGCCCTGCTATCTTCCATCCCCCAACCGCAGTCCTGGCTCTTTGCTGTTCAGCAGTTCTGTTGCATGGTTATTTTCTTCACTTTCACTGTCTGCAGCTGAGTATTTACAGTACAATCAGCTGCCAATATCTTAGTGAGAAACACAGCAAAACCTTTTCTGTTTCTGAGAATATCTGCTTTTGCTCAGGCTACTCTGTCCTGAATTCCCAGGGATATAATCAGGAATAATCTCATTGTGTTTTCCCTTACAGCCTGTTTTATGGTGTCAGAGGGGTTCTCCAGTACACTCACTGTGTTATCTAGGTGCTCACTGATAGCTCATCCAGCTGATAGCTCTTTGCTTAATTTACAGTTTAAGCCACTGAATTTTGCCAGTATTTGCCAGGAAAACTCCCCTGCATGGTTCAAATTTCTGTCTATAATTGTGCATTTTTCCCAGCATGTGCTCAATATTTCAGCCCAAGCTCATGAACTGACTGCTTAGAACCAGCACCAGAAGCACAACAGTTGTGACCCTTGGGACATGGGCATCTGTTCTGCTCTCCTGCCAGGGCCAACTCCACTGCTGGAGCTGCTCTGTGGCACAGGTATTGCCAGCTCAGTGTAAAGTCTGAGCAGATGCTGGAGGCAAATGCAGCTGCCTCTGTGCCCTTGCTGACTCCAAACCGTTTTGTGGTGACTCTTTGTAGAAGGTAGACCTTCTGCCTTGTTGTCCTTATAAAAGTCAGTGGGAGAGCTCATTTCCAGGAGGATACCCCAACCATGTAATGAGAGTGAGTTTTTTGCAAGCTATAAAACATATGTGCATTCTTTAGTTAAAGATCTTTTATATCTCTTGTGATTTAGACTAAAAACTTTTAGACAAGATGTATTTTATTCTCAGCAGTCTTTCCGCAGTCAGTCTGTCCTTACAAGGAAGATTATTATCAGTAGCATTCCATGAAAAATCAATGTAAACTAGATGTATCTGCTAGTCAGATTATACTAATGAGAACTGCACACAGTCCATTACCAGATTCATTAAAATATTTCCCCTCTTTTTTTTTAAATTTGGCTTCCAGCTTAGAACAGCCTTCAAACTATTCCATTAGTGCTGCTGACTCCCCTTTCTGTTAAGCTAAAAGCTGAGATAACGTGCTCAGAGCAAATGAATGATGCAAGATGATCAGTATGCTGGTACAGCTGTGCTGGAGATTTGCAGTTGCATTTAAACCACTGGTAAATTTACACAAGCATTTCAGAGATCAGACTAACTGGCTTCGAGGCAGAGCACAGTACCTTCCTCCTCTTGATACAGATGTCATTAGTCCTGGGAAGAATGGGAGTACCACAGAATTATTTATACAGCAAGCACTATTTGTTTTAAGGCATGGTCTCTGAAGTGAAAATAGTCTCAGAGATTCTAAAAACTTCTTTCTGACTAAAATAAACAAATAAGTAAGGTCTTGTAAACCAAACGAAGAAGTACGGAACCCTTCCAATGTTTTTATGAAGTCATTTGTTGACACAACTCCGTGATGGGGACACTAAAGGAGGAATACTTAGTAAATATTTTGCTGCCCTCCGCTGGACAAGCAGCGGCACATCCCCAGCAAGCACGGTGCCGTGGGGATACTTCAGCTGCAATTGAAGCCGTGTGCTCTACCTCAAGTGAGCATTACAGGGGTTTGATCTTTGAAGCTAAAATTGGATGGTTTTGAATTTAAACTGAAAAATATTAAAGATCTGCCTGGTAGAGCAGAGTGACCCATCAGCTACCTGTGAAGATGTGGACCAGAAATTGTTGTGCATTCAGGGTCCAGAGGAGTTTACTCTTTTTACCCTAATCAGAAGAGCAATACAGAATTGGGGGTTTGTGAATAGGTACCTGGAAATAGGAAAGATTTACTCCTTTGTCTATTCCTGTAATATTTTGATCTATGAATATTAGATATCTGCACCATGTATGCCTGTGGATGGACTTTGTGCTTAGTCATTGTACAAAACTTCTGTGGTTTATAGCAATGATGTCATGCTGACCTTGCCATTAATTCATTAGCAACTTTGTACCTGCTGTAGTCCTTGGCAGAGGACTAACATCAGTATTGTATCTAAAAACATTTATTATTAAAATATTTTCTAGTTTGAATAATGTTCGAGATGATGGCCTGAAAGAATCTCTTTATCAAACCAGGAGACTAAGGCAGTCACTGGGACTGAAGGGCAAATCATTCTTGTGAAAGTAGAGAAAGGACAGCTTAGAAGGGAAGGGGATTTGTAAAAAAAAATCAAAGAAGTAGCAGACCTGCATGGACAGACATCAGAATTAGTTGCTGAGAAGGCAGGAAGAAATATTCACTGTGTACCTAAAGTTGGGAAATTTCCTGTGTAAGGGACACTTTTGATGACCACAGGCTTGATACATGATGTGGCAGAATACTTCCTTTGGAACTCATTAGGTTTCCATTTGTACATTGCAGAGCATACATCGAGCTGACCTACTCTGGCAAGGGGCAGTTGTTAGGTTTGGCTATGAATATTTTCACCACTTATTTTGTTCTGACATTTTCATATGAAACAGAGGAAGTGGAAACAAGAACAAGAAACATTAATCTGTTTGTTTTCGGTCCAAGAAACTAGGCATGATTCATATCAGACAATAAAAATGAACCACATGATAATCAGACCCTGAAGAGCCTGAAATCTGGTGGTAGCTGTTTGTATGAGGATGGCCACATTTGTGTTTTTTTTTAATGTTCATGTAATTTGCAGTTGCTGTCTCAGTATTGTAATTGAAAGGATTATGACAGAACAGATTTTAGCTCCAGTCTTAGTTTGAAAGCTGCTTAATAACTACTGTGCTAGATTTCATTTATCCTAGTTGATAATCATGCTGCTACTCTCCTGGTTCAAGTTGTACCTTACTATTTCTCCAAATGTCAGAGATCTGTTGTTTGGGATTTTATTTGTATTTGTAATGTTGCTTTCCTGTATGGCAGAAGTTCTAGCCACCACAGTGTATCCATACCAGATGGCTGTTCTTTGTGACTGCCACTAACACACTGCATTTGGTTAACTGTGTTAGAGGAATTCTTACATTTGATTTCTCTTCCTTTTCTTCATAACAACTGTGATTTTATTCAGCATAAGGAATTTTATTCAACAAAATGGAACAACTGTTTAAACTCCAGTTCATATGATATTTTTTAAAAATACTGTATTATAGGTATATTAAAAGCAAATTTTTTCCCCAAGGTATCAAGCACAAAATGTTCAGGCTGTGTTTTTAGGTAAATATACACATATTTTAGCAAAAATGGCTTTTTTAATAATTATGAGATTTGTTTTGACATGAGTAATTTTGATCTTTACCTTCTAAAAATAAAGAGGAAAACTCTTCCTGGCTCATTCTTATGGTGATAATGATAAGAAATAAATGTATTTAATATCATACCATCCTATGCTGAAAAATATTATCCATGTCTGGATAATTCAATTCAGGAAACAGGAAAGAGAAAATCATCAAAACCGTGTGAAAAAAATAAGGCAGCTACAATAATCATCTAGTGAAAGTCTGTAGAAGACCAGAAAGCTGACTTTTTAGAGCAAACTTTCACGATAAACTCCAAGTATTACATTCAACACCTAAATTCACTTCTCTGCAAAGTAGGGTTAAATTATCCCACTTCTCGAAGGTTTTTAACACATGTTGGTTGAAATTCTATTATTTTTCCATCAAATATGAGGAAGTGCTGTATTAATGGAAGATGCTACCTGCTGCTTTCTTATGTAGAGCATTCTTCAATCTAAATTTCAAAAGAATTCTTGTGTATATTTCTAGACCCTGATTTTATATATTTACATGTGTAGCACTTATAAATCTTTTGTTCTGTGTAGAGCTAGAGTATGTTTAGACAGAGATTCAGAGCACATTAAATAAGAACACTTATATGGTCATCAATTTTTTTTTTTTAATGTTCAGACATAGTTTTTTTGTACAAAAATAACTTCAAGGCTAATGCTTAAGTGGTTGTTTGTACTGGACTATCACTAATAGTGATCAGAGTCACCAGTAAATGTCTGAATGATAGATACATATATAATATATGCTACCACTCATACAGTGCAATTTCAGGTTGTTGTGTTTCTACTGGTGATACTCTGCAGTACTTCCTTATGCCTGTATTTAATCAATGCTGCAGGTATGCAAACATAAAAATGGTCTCTCTTATTTCTTTTTTCTCATATCTGAAATTTCTCATTTAGAATTAGTAAAAATTACTATCTTTGTTAAAATAAGCATGCTATAATGAAGAAAAATGGAGAAGTAACCATGATTTCTCTTCATAGATTTATCCATGATATTTTAAACTTGACATAGACAAAAAAAGTCTGTTAATAATACTAAAATAAAACATGTTTTGTGGGTTTGTTTTATTTTTCTCTTTTTTTTACCTAAGAGAAATGAACTTAAGTCTCACAGAATTAAAATGTCATCTTTTATTATAACATAACAGTCTTTTTTTCCCCAATATATACATGTATATATGTTATTATGTATTTATATGTGTTTATTTCCTTTGTGTATAGAAGCATTAGGAGATGTCCTGAACTGTACCTTCATTTAGGATACAATTTAACATTAAGCTTAAAAATGGTTTACTTTCTCATGAAAATGAATATAAACCATCCAAAGATTATGCTATTTTATAAAGTAACCCACCCAATTTGTTTCTAAATCCATGGGTGGGTTTTCAATGTATTCTGAAATCATACATCTCCTTTAGTTGGTGTAACATGCTGTGTATCAGTACAGACACACTGGTGCTGAGCTCTGTGCATGGCTTGAAGATTTCCCCAGCCAGTTCAGCGCTGCCACAGTCCATGGTCTGCAGAGGGACACTGCAGCTACATTGACACTACTGAACCCACATATCAATTAAGTAAGTGCATGCAATTGGGTTTGCAATTTCTTATCCATGCAGCTGGATAAGAAACACATTTCCTGAAAAACCGTTTACACTACTGAACCCACATATCACAATTAAGTAAGTGCATGCAGTTGGGTTTGCAATTTCTTGTCCATGCAGCTGGATAAGAAACACATTTCCTGAAAAAACACTCCCTTTTTGTGTCTAATTACCTATGGAATAAGCAACTCTGAGCAGCAGATATTTTTCTCCCAGGGCAAGAAGTCATTGTTAGAGCTGGGGAAGGAAATGTCTCATTCCTTCCGACTGGGTCTATTGGTTTGAAAGTGCATTTACTCTAGAATGTACCAGGTAGCCCAAAGAAGGAAATTAATAAAAATTACATTGAGCTTTCTTAATGGAGACATAAAGTAATCAATTTAGGTGCAGATTCAGATGTGGGAAGCTGGGACTGTGTGTCTTCCAGTCCAAACCATTCTAAATCTCTGGTTTTAGTAGGCAGTGAGGAAGCAGGTCCATAATTTTGACTTCCTCTGAGGCAGCCAGCAACCCCTTGGGAATCACCAGTGGCAGAGCTGGGCATGCCCGTGGCCTTCAGACTTTCTTGGAAAGAAGAGGAGCATCTTCATTTCTTTGAGTTGCAAAACCTGATAGTTTTAAAATATAGTCCCGGAAATAACCAAACCAGATACATTTTCTGTTGGCAGCAGTCACAAGGTGTTTCTTGATAAGTATCTGCCTCTAAATAACAATTCCACCCCTAAACAGATGGGCAGAAAACTCTACCATGGACAAATTTATTAAATTTGTTAAATATACCCCAAATAAATGAAAAAAGATATATTTCCAGACTGAATTATTCAAACTTCTTTAGGAATTCAGGTTGTCTGGGACAAGTGAGATAGCTGCAGTTGAAAAATTCAGCTCACAAAATGTAACCCACTACAGAAATCCTGCCACAAATCACAGGAAAAGCTCTATGTAAGTTATAAATTGAGCTCTCTGATTTTTTTTTTTTAGGAGACAAGACACTACTAAACAAACAGATCATTGTGTTAATTGCAATCAATTCACATAAAAGCACCTTGAGATCATGCTCTTTGGGTGTGCTGGAAGACAACTCACCTCAAAGGATCAGGTAAGTGGGCAACCTGCTCTTGGTAGTCTCATCTGCTGTGCAGCTGTCAGAGCAGTCCTGAGTGTTGCAGGGAGAGTGGCCCTGGTGTCTTCAGCAGAGGTTTCTTGAAGAATAAAATTAAAATAGTGTTTTGTTCTTTGAACTTACCAGACATAGGGGTAATTAGACTAAGGAAACTTGTGCAGCCAAATCCTTTAACTACTCACCTTAAAATGTGGCTCCTGATGTGGATATCTCTGTTGCATTAGAGCACCATGAAAATAGCCATGTGAGAAACCTTGGAAGTGTGATTTATTGACTGGATCTTTTCTCTGTTTGTCAGCAGGCATGTTCTAACAGCCCTTACGTGTATTTTTCATACAGTGTGGCTTACCCAAAAGGCTTCCCATCCAAGTATTCCATCACTGCAGCCTTTTGAGTTTGTGACAGGCAGATTGTGGCTCAGGTGGAATTTACAGCAAGTGAGTAGTTCTGGCAGCAAAGACCACATTGTCATTCATGTCCTGACAGAAAGGCAATCTCTGTGTCTCTTCTGTACCACACCAGATTAAACACTCATGCTTAAGACTGTACAGAATGCAAGAAAGATTTTAATGGTCCTTGGCACAAGATAGCATTGAGCAAGAAATGCAAAATTATTTCTTGATTGTTAGAAGATCCATTTTATCCCTTAAAGTAAGGAGAGCAACACTTGAAGATATGAATATATTTTGCCAGGAAGCCACCAGCTTTTTTGGTTGGTGGATCAGGCAGGTGGGTACCTGCATTGGTGTGTGATGCTGACTGACTCTCTGATGGGACTCACATGTGAGTTATTTTTCTGAGTTTTAATCACCTTTTGTTCCTAGTGCACTCTTTTCCACCCTTGTGTATTCTCTTAGGGAAAGTCTTCTTTTCATTACAGTCAGTATAGTTTTATTTTTATTTTGGTGTGACTTGTTTGTTTGTTTTTTCAGTCTGGCAAAAGCAGTCACTTTTACCGAGAATTTTTAACAATCTTCAGGCAGATTCGCACTCCAACTCCCATATATTGATTTATAGAAACAGGGGAAAAGATTTCTGATTTTTACTAGACTAATTGAGCTTTTAATTGTGGAATGCTTGTTTTTCTTTTTTCTTATAACAGAGTTATCCCTCTTAGGAGCTCTTTACGACTAGTCAGTGTTTTTCTTGCAAATGGAATGAAGTATTATTTATCCAGTTCCTCCCTCTAGTGGTGACCATAGGGCTCAAAACCGAAGGAAGTTTTCATGCTTGCGAGCTTTATATCTGCAGGTCACACAATCCTGTGGATTGGTGGCACCGTTGTTTTCTGTAAATGCAGTGTTGTGGTTACTAAGTCTGCTGTTTGTGAAAGAGTTTACTGTATTAATTTTAATATTGGTTGTGGATACTAAATGGAAGAAATTAAGAGGGAAAGAAAGCAATTGGAGCAAAATTAGATGCTATACTTTGAATTAAAAGTGTTGTTCCTCATAAAGCTGCAGACAGTGAATTTTTGACCTAAAACTTTCAATTTAAAAAGAAAATTATTTTATTGTTGAAATCAGTAGAGATATAATTGCCTCCTAATCTGTATTCAATCAGAAGACACTGCAGTTTCTCCACAGGACCTGAAATCTTTTTTAAGGCAGGAGGAATCTACTGGATGCGTGTAGAGATGAGTTTAACCAGCAGAGCAGTGTTGGAGCCTGTGTGGAAGCAGAGGCTTCACCAGGCTGATGGACACTGTGGCTGCAGTGCTTGAGTGGTCACAAGCTGTGTCCAGGAGCAGAACAGGGCTCGGCCTTTGGTGTGTGGGTTTCTTTTACTCATCTATTTGTTTTCTAATTAGTGTCATGGTGTGTGTAGTTAGACAATTATTTTATGTGTCCCTGAGATACTCTTAAAGGAACTTGAAATTCACTGTAATGCAGATAAAGCGGCTTGGAAGGCTGCCGGAAACTTCCCGATACAGCCAGGCTGTGTTCTCTTCCCGGCAGCGCAGGCTTCCTCTCATGATTGCTTTTCCTGGTGATTATTTAATATTAGCTTGCCAGTTCTCCCTAATTCTCTGTGATTGTCTGAGAACATGCAGCTTTTTTTATTGACTGCACAGCTGAAATGAATTTATAAACAGAAAGAGCAAGTTTTAGTCTCACTCGGTATACGAAACAAGAACATTTGGAAACTGATTTTTTTTTTTTTTTTTTTGTCAAAATGAAGAGACTGTTGCTCATAATGAGTTCTGCCTGTGGAGGGGGCTTAGAAAGGGGTTGGGGTTTAGGAATGGATCTGAGTTGCTGTGCCTGTTAGCCAGCTTGCTGCTGTGTAGGGTCACCTCCTAAGGGGTCCATGGGTGCCCTGCTTGATGTGGGAATTGCAGGAGCCCCAAAACATTTATGTGATTTCACTTGCAGTGTCTGCCAAGGGACAGCTCTGCTACAAGAATTTACAGCCTTTCTAATGTACTCTGAGAAGAAGCATCTTTGCAGTTCCTCACATAGCAAAACCAAAACCAAAGCCAGAACCAAGTGCTGTTCCCAAGAGCTGCTTGCTGCAGTCCCAGCTGGTTGCCTGCACTTGGCACAGATGGGCTGTCTCTCTCCACCTCCCTCTGCCTCCTCCCTGTCTGCACAGCCTTTGTCTTTGAAATCTTCCCAGATGCAGGGGAAGAAAAGGTCTGCCAGCTCTCCAGTGCTTGTTCCTCCCCAGCTTGCAGAGTCACTGAAACTCATTTGCCAGCAAATTTGCCTTTGGATGGAAATTAGAACTTGGAAAATAAATAAGGCCTCTTCATTGCCACCATGGAGACAGTGCTGAACTTGGACAGTCACTGGAAACCCACAAATCCAGTGTGTCAGCAGCATTCAGCAAAGGCATGGAGCCCCAGGCCACCAGGTAACCTTTAAACACAGTCAGTTGTCCCTGAGGAGCTTTCCATGTCCACATGGAAGTGCTGCTGATTTCCTTTCATGGCCCATTTTTCTTTTAATATAACTACCAAGGGCAAAAGGACAGTCTGAAAGAGTTATAAATACAGCAGCCATATGCTGCAGTTTTGGTATCAAAACAAGGTACCACCCTTCTCTTACCAAGCCAGCTCTGAATCAAATAGGGTGCAAAGAAGAGCAGCACCAGGGTGCAGGTAGTCAGCACAATTTTTTGATTGTCTGCACACTGTGATCCCACAAAAATGTACAAATGTCTTCCCACACCTCTCCCCTCTGCCTGTGGAAAGGCACCTGGGCTCCAGAAATCTGGCCTTGTGTAAGACTTGCTTGGCTCGTTTCAGCAGAGAGGAAGCAAAGGCCATGGCGAGTTGAGGATGGCTGCTGTGGGATTTGGGATTTTAGTCACTCATTAAGAAGTCAAAATACACTTATGATTCTCTGTGGGGGAAAAAAAAATAAATTCAGAGACTGAAGCATTCTGGTGTCACTCTGAGCAAGCTGTCATCCTAGCAGCCAGACCTAAAAGCACGTGGAGGAAGCTGAGAGGTTTTAAGCACTGCTGTCGTGGTAGGCTCTGCTCTGGTACGTGATCTCATCTGTGCTGCGCTGTTTCATGTCCTGCATGTGTGATGTGAAGGTTTCTGAAGCTCAGCTGTCACGTTTGCCAAATGCTGTAGGCTGCACTAGAAATGCTGGTTTCTGAGCCATGAGTGTTACTCAGAATATAGGCTGCTGTGGGAATCACTCCTAGGGTTAGTAATGGCAGCAGCTTCTCCTTGCACCTCCAGGACTGTACTGAGCTACAGGGTAAAACTACAATATCTTCTACACCTCAAGGTGTAACTAGAAGGTGAATAGAAAGTGCTGTGCTTCAGCATGGTCATTTAGAAATATTCAGCTGTAATAAATTTACTTAGAGATGACAACATTCATTTATCTATTGTTAGCAGAGTTCTAGGTGCTCGAATAGAGTGTCGAATTGTCAGAGTTGTGGCACAATTTTAGTGGATTTCTATTTTCATAGGTCTCTGATTAAATTTTCTTTTTATTTCCTTAATAATGACAACAGTTTTCTTTTTCAGACAATTGTACTTGTTTAAGGTAAGAAAGGTCAGAAAAGGGTACATGTTGGATGGAATAGCACTTGCCTTCTATTGTGCTTTAAAAAGTCTGACATATATTGCTACCAAGCAAGCTAACATTAAATTTTAAGAAGAAAGTTAGTACCTTGACAAGGAGGTATGCCACTTTTTCATCAAAATATTTATCTGAATTTTTATCTGTAAATGGTGAATATAAAAGCATGAGGGAGAAGAATTACCTTCTTTTACAAATGATATTAGATGCTTCCTTTGTGCAACTCCTTTACATCCACAGAACCTTAGGCTAAGAAACTTGGTCTGTATGAAGATATGGAAATTGCTTAAAGTTACATAATTGCTTGAAAAATTAGATGAGATCAGTAATATAAATATAAAATTGCTAATTTGGTTGACAGGTTTTTAATGCTGTAGTATTTTCTGTATTGCATTTCTCTTTCAAAGGGGGGCATTCTGAAATGCATTTCTCTTTCAAAGGGGGGCAGCTCTTTGCCTGTTTTAAATTCTCCCTGCAACACCTACATGTGTCTTTTGCAGTTTTAGTGTATTATTAGAGTCTGAAGTTGACTAATGCTGTAGTATTTTCTGTATTATGAATGCATTTCTCTTTCAAAGGGGGGCAGCTCTTTGCCTGTTTTAAATTCTCCCTGCAACACCTACATGTGTCTTTTGCAGTTTTAGTGTATTATTAGAGTCTGAAGTTGAAATACATGTCATTATCTTCAACAGAGCCATAAAATTGTTATTACTGAAGGCAGCTGGTAGTACAAATTACTTTTTTCCCTTTGGGGAGTATCTGAAAGACTTGAAACAGAGGACAGCCCACAGCAAAAGCAGAGAAGGTTGATTTTATGACTTGTCTCCTGCGTGAAGGTTTTGTATTACTCTTATTGTCGTCTTTCCATGTTCCATTGTCTAATTTCAACCAAATGTGAGTCATCTCAGAGTAAGTAGTCAAGATCCCACAAGCTTTGGCAAATATAAAATAATAACCTCCAAAACATGAAAACCTAAACACCAAGAGTGGCTGGGGTTAGCACTCTGGTTTGAGCAAGAGAAACAGAACACAGCCTCTCTTTTTCCTGGCAGCAGAGGCTGGTCAGGCAGCAGAAGCTGTCTGTGCCCTGTCAGAGGTCTGGACCAGCTGCAGCTTATGGCAGTTTTCCCCATGTGCCAAACTGTGTAAAGACTGCAGAAGGTATGGAAGGAAAACAAGGGCTGAATAGTCTATAGTGGGGATGTGTAAAGGTCAGTGGTGACAAACCATACTGAACAACCTGCATTTGTTTTGTGGAGAGTCTCCCTGCTACTGCAGCCATTTCCAATTATGGTTTCAAAACTGAGAAACAAATTTAAAAGTCTTGTGGTAGGGAAAGCCTTGGTGCAAGTGGTGATACCAATGGCTCAAAAGACAGCTCTTTTCTTGCTGAGTGAATACTGAATTGGTGCAGCAGGATTTCTGTACAATGACACCTTTCTGACCATGAGCTTTTCCTGATGACTTTCAGAAATTTGTTTCTGGTTACTTATGGTTTTTGAATTATCTTCTTTTTTTCTGTCATAGAAATAGAGAGAGTAAAACTTTCTCTGTCATTAGACACAGAAGGATGTTTCTAGGGAAGATTTCTGGCTTGCTGAATCTGAATTTAGCCTTACATGGAAATGAAACCAATCTGATAACATCACAGATATTTGCTTGTAAATTTTTTTCTTATTTCTGTAAAAGCCATATTTTAAAACAACTACATTTGAATATTTGACTATAGACATAATTTTAGCCTGGATACTAGAAGAAGGCAGTACAACCAAACACTGTTAACCAGATAATTACAGGGAATTTAGGTAGCATTTTAGTGAGATTTTTTTATGGAGCTGTTTCTACTTTATTTTCATAATGTTTCTAAAGCTCCTTAACTTTAAAAGGGACTACCTTTTCTAGAAATTCTTACAATTAGAACTATGTGAAAGAATGTTCTTAGTGCAAACTTCTGCTTCTGCAGACAGTAATGTGCCAGCAGCTGCCCCCTCCACAGAAACTTGCTGGTGGTTTATCCAGGACACTGGGATATTCTTGTATATCCTGGACACTAGGTTAGTGTACTGGAAGAGAAAAATAGGCCCATTTCACTAATCTAAATGTTTCTGAAGCACTGATATGGAACATGAAGGACTTTTATTGGTGTAATGTTATACTTGATTTTGTTCTCATTGAGCTAAAGCTGAAATGAGTTTTCCATTTCCTTCAACAGGAACCAAGGGTGGTTTTTTACCTGCAGGGGAAAAAATACAGATTTATTGTGTTTGAATGTCCAGGATTTGGTATTGGCAGGCTACAGAGGTCACTTCAGTGAAAAACTGACAGAAGCTTGTATGACAGAGGCAATGCCAGCTGGCTCCAAGGCTAAACCCACTAGTGACAGTGGTAGCACCTCTGAGATAATTAAGAAGGAGGAAAAATATTGGTTGGGCAACTGCAGCCAGAGAAGAGAGAAATGAAAATATGTGAGACCAACAACTATTCAAGCACCAAGGTCACTGAAGAAGAAAGGGGAGGAGATGCAGGAAGTACTGAAGCAGAGATTCCTCTGTGGCCCATGGTGAAGACAATGATGAAATCTAGGGAAATGAGACCATAGAGTTCAGGAAGTGTTAAGCTCATAAGTTCTGAAAGGGTTAAATTTGAAAGGCTATTTCATTCATTGCTTTAGCTGCCAGACTTGTTGGGGAAATAATAGCCGAGATACTGTATATTCTAGATCTATCTTCCAGCCGGAGTTAAGCTCTTTCCTGATGAACCATATAAACTTGAAGCTACTGGACATAGGGAAACGAGGGTTTAATCCTTCCAGCTGCTAGAACACATCCCTCTACTCTGGTCTGCTCAGCATTTCTCTCCTCAGCAAGACTATCAAGGGAGGGAGGAAGACAGAAATAACAACTATTCCCAAACTTTCTCCTTGGGGAAGCAAGACAAACCAAAACACTTTTCTGTAAGTGACACCTGACTGAGTTATGAGTGTCAGGAGCCATGAGCAGGAAGGATCAGGAAGTTCCATAGTTCAGGAAGGTACAGGAGGACATGGGCTTGGTGAGTGCAGAGACTTTAAAGCTGCTTTAACAAGGCAGGTGGGGATTTTTCTGAGTTTTTTTTAAGGAGTTTTATCTGTACCTTTTTTTTGAAGATACCTCACTAATTTAGAGGCCTGTAGTTCTGGGTCAAGCAGAAGTCAGAGAAGGGTCTAAGAAAAGCATAGTCTGCCCTGAGCCACTGAGTGTGTGCTAGTGCTGCCCAGCACCGAATGACATTTATTTCACCATCTTCACCTCAGCTCAGCAATCCTACAATTTTTTACACTTTGGAGGCAAAAGTTACAAATGATTCAAACTGACTGATGTGATGATTTGCTGAGGAAAATAAGGGTGAGAGAAATATGCGTTTATACTTTCATAGTTGTCATAACATTTCGATTTTCCCCATCTTAGTGAAGAAAGTTCAGCCCATAGACTGGCCTCTGCCTGAATGTGCAATGGGTGGATAAAAGAGAGCTGTGATCTTGCTTCTGAGTCCTAGACCTGTAAGCACTAAATTGTTCATACCACAGCTGTTATGGCTAGTCACACGTAAAGATTTGCTGAGCTGATGATTTTCGAGCCTGACTTTGTTCAGAGTATTTTGTAATGCCTTCTCTTTTAAATCTGTTTTCTTGGTGAGGTTTTCTTTTTTTTTCTTTTTCCTTTTTTTTTGGGGGGGGGAGGGGTTTGGTTTTTTTGTTTTTGTGGTGGAAGAAAACCTAACAGCTAGGTCTTTTCCATTGATTTATATGAGATTTAGTAGGTTTCAAGAAGCCTTTTAGATGGAAGATAAATTTCATACCAATCTTAATGCAAAATGTTCTTCATGAGAATATTTTCCATGTTGGAAAATAAACTTTCTGATGTTAGGAAATGCCTCATCCAAGACTGATTGCATTTATTATACCACAGCTTTTCTTCAGTTAATCAGACAAAGCACATAATAGATGTGCTGTCCTAGGCATGGCTTTTATATCTGTTGTTGACTTCAGTGTGTGGCTCTGGGTGTTCTTACTTCATGATATTTGAGCTGCTGTTAGAAAAAAAAAATAATTTGTTTTCTTAAGGGCTTTTATCAGGCAGTGATTACTGGAGTGTCTTCTCTGTTTTCTGATGAGCTAGATTTATTTGACAATACCTTGTATGAAAAAGGAGTCTTCTTATATCTCCTCCAAAGCTGTGAAACTGAGGAAAAAATGACGAAAGTTGGGAGTGGGGAGAAAAGACACTACTGCAGTACTCAAAGACACGTCAAAGCCCCTGAAAATTTATGTTGCCCCCTATTCCTGCACACTAAGACCCTGGTATTAGCTGCCTGCTCATAATCACTCAGAGAAGAACATGTTTTCTGGGACATCTTTTGTAATAAACACAAAGGAGAGTTTTCATATGAGATATCCACTGGGTGGCAGAAGTAGATCAGAAAAAAATGATATTCAAGCCTAGGAGGGACTTACAAGTCTAGCCACTACACTATTTTGTAGCAGCACTGTATCAGTCTGACACCTGAGCTGGATGTGTTTGAGAATAACATCTTATGAGATAACAGATTAGATAGATTCCCCTTTCTGTATGTAAGAAGAAGTAGGTTTCTGGATGTGCATTCTCATTCCTTCTTTTTTTTTTTCCCTCACCAACTACAGGAACAGCATTTTCAGAGCAAAAGAGGGCCTGGACTGCCCTGCCTTATGATCCTTTTCTTACCACCCCTTTTGATGGCAGATGGTGTGGCTGCAGCTGGAGGCTCTGCTGTTTTGCTCCCTTCCTGAAAGTAATTGTTAGTATTGGTACAACAAAGATCCCTTCCAAAGGTACTTGTGCCCAGGTGATTCGGGTCCTTGAACTGATCATTTTAACCTGTAGCTCTTGCTTTGAATGACCTGGGTTTGCAACTCAAACCAGTTTAAGAGACGATCTGAGCCCAGTGTAAAATAGGAGGCAACTAGTTAAGAGATGTAGAGGGAAGCTGATAAATTTGATAGTGATTAACAATCTCCACCCCACTGTGGTTAGTACCTGACAAGTTTTAAGTGGGCACAGTGAAAATGAAGGTGAAGGGGTAGGAGTCATGGACTTGGAAAGCAATGAAGAACCAAGAGGTAAGCTTTATCCTTGAACATTTTTATGATAAAACTAAATTTAAAACACAATCTACATGTTCCTGTCATATGTAATTCTGTTAGAAGCAAAGCTCACATTGTGATCCAGCACACTTCCCATGGGTGGGTGTGTGCGCTGTTGTGATAACTGAACATCCTTCATCTGCCCACTGTAAAGCCCCCAAATCCTAAGTGACGTAAGAGATCCTGAATATAAAGTTTCATAAGAAATCAAGAAATCAAATATATTTGAAAAAATATATTATTTTGATTCACCTCCTGTTTTGTTTTGGTGTTTTGTTGTTTTTAAAATTAACTAATTTTTTTTAAAAAATACATTCTCTACAATATACGTGAGAAAAAAAAAATAGAACCAGTGTTGTCATTGTTTAGGATATTTTTACAGAGAATTTAGCCTTGTCACCAGAATTTGCCTTTTCCATCTGTCGTTTCACTGCCCTCCAAACACTCCTGCTTCATAACTCACTCTATCCCCCCTTCTCTGCTCTTTGTGGAGCTCCTGCTTTCTTGCAGTGCCTGGGCAGGAGAATGATGCACTAACCAGCATGGTTAGCCTCCATGAATAGTTTTGCCCTATTAAATTCAGGGCTCAAGAACGTCTTTATTATGTGTTTTATTATTGTGAGGACTGTGGCTCTCAGAAAGACGTGCTGCCTGGCAGGTGGGCAGAGCAGTGGTGGGACAGGCTGAGCTCAGCATCTGGAGGATTATGTCCAACTGTATGTAGGGCCATTGACCTGGAATGCTTTTAATTTACAAGGGTAGTTCCCAATAGCGTATTTCTAGTGTTCTTTCTTTAGAGGGCCATGAATGCCAAGTTGTAATAACTAAAATGAGGTCAGCTATATCAGGCCCAAGCTATTTGACAGCACACTTTGCAATCTCTGGAATGAATTGGAGGAAAGAAACTGTTCAATCTTGTTCTGGCATGACCCATTCCCCCTTTTAAAACTAATTATGGTAGTGTTATTCCACTTTGAACTCCACTGTTATATGTACACAACAGTATGAGAATTTGCATGTTTTCTTGACCCACATGGCAGTGATTTTTAGATAAAGCTGCTTATAGCTAGATTGTGTCTAATCTTTGAGTAAAAATATAAAGATAGAATTCCACTGAACATGCATATTTAACTACAAAAATTTCTGTATTCTATGCAAATCTTATACACAACTTGTTTTATCTATATTTGAAAATCAGTAGAAGTTTCTAAACAAAAGTTAGCATTCTGTAAACAGGTGTGATACATACAAATAATGTGTTTGCTATGTTGAGTTTTTTTCACCAAATAGCAACAATCCTGGTATACAGCAGCAAGAGTGGTGGGGGAAAGAAGGATGTTCTCCAATAGTTTGTATATTTTTATGCCAGATATAAGAAAGTTTCTCTTTTGGGCAATCTCATTGAAGAATTGCATATTATTCAAATGGTCAAGGTCCAAATTTACTGTCAGAAACAAATTCTTGCAGCTAGGCTTAGTTCTGGCTGTTGTGGCATTGTGAAATCACAGTACTGTTAAAAAAATCATCTAAATATTTCCTGGATATCACTTAGAATAATTCCAAGTTTTGAAATCTGAATGAAAATTGTATTATTAAAACATAACCCTAATCAGGTCTTGTAAATATTCAATTTTGATGATGTCTAAAATATTCAGCATAAAATTTTCTTGAAGAAAAAGGAGGATACAAATTTCACCTCTTAAAAATAAAGAAAAAGCCCCTGAACACATTAAATATACAAGAAGAAAGCTCTGCTCTTATGGTTTGGTTGGTTTGTTGGGTTTTTGTAAGTTCTAAACATATAGCTGAGGTTACTTGGAATGCCCTACTGTATTTAAATAACACATGGTGAAATATGTTTATTTTTTGCCCTCGCTTTCTGTAATAAGGAGAATTAAATCTAAGACACTCTACACTCAGCTACTGGGATGGAAATATTTTTATTCATGGAACACATAGGATAATCTTTACTATCCTCTGTACTGTTTTTCTTTTTTTCTCCCCTTACTATTTAAATAAACAACAGAAACTTAAGGCAAAGTTTAGCTAAATTTAAATTGTCACTAATCTATACAAAAATTGAACTGTGTGCTCATGGGCTACTGTTATCAGCCAGAAGAAATTATGCTCTTAGGGACATAGTATGATGCTGACATGCTTTGGACATGCAGGGGCTTACAAAACTGCTTCTAGTAACTTGAAGTGTATACATTTTCCAAGGAAACAGTCCAGATTTTCCGAATAAAAGATGCTGAGTGGAAGGACATACTGGAATCGGAGAAAAAAGCCAGGGTGTGGGAAATGTTAACTCACAGAGCAGTTGAGTAATGGCAGCTGGTCCCTGTTCCACTCCCCAGTGACCTTTCTGTAAATGAACCCTGGCATGAGTCACCCTGCAGTCCCACCTCCACACCTTGCCTGCCCTCCCCCCTTTGGGGCAGCTGAGAGCTTGCAATGGCAGTCACCTTCATTTGGCTCATTTGTAACAGCAAGTTTGTGTTTGGGGCTTTTTCAGCTCCTATGCATAACATCCCTTTCTTTTCCTTGGGTTAAGGTAGAGCTCAGTGTAATGCGATGTAAAACTGCACCCTTTCAAAAATAAGCTAATTTTTGCTTTTCTTCTGTAAGGTTCATCTTAACACTTATTTTAAAATTTTCTTCAACTGAGTATTGTCTTCTCAAGTACCATGCTTTTAATTACTTGATGCCAGTTTAATATGGTACATATACTACCAAGGAAAAACCAGCTCAATATCACACAACATGTGATTTACCACCTTTTTCTCATATGTCAAAGGGCAATTAACAGTGATGACTGCAAGAATATTATCTATTTATCTTGAAGGAAAGCATTAGTCTTGCTTCACTTCCTAGGTTTCCAGAAATTGAGTTCCCAAAGACACTGGGATCAGATTTTATGTCAGAGACACAATTTTATTGCACCAGTTTATTGCTGAAACTTGTGTAATAACAGGATGGACTTGATTATACTTTGAGCAGTAGCACTTGAAACTACAGAACTGAAAAGAAAATTCTTGCCTGTTTTCTGAACCACTCAGGATCCAGCAGACTTGGAAAGGAGTCAGAAAACCATTGAGCCATTTCAGTGAGCCACTGGGGAGCAAGGCAAGCCTTGCATCACAGAGGCATCATGCCATTTCAGGAGTCTGAAGCTTCTCAAATGCAATGCCATTTCATATCCTCCTTTCTGATTTTTTTCCTATCTTCCCCTCATGTTTTCCGTGTTTTTCTGGCTATATCTCATATTTTAGCTCTTGAAATGGAAGGAGGGATAATCCATTTACTTAGTAGAAATTTGTATGTATTAGGCAGACTGAACAGGAAAAATTGTTATTTCTGGAGGTGCCAGAAGTCCTATATCCTGGAGTTTTTCCAGTTATCTGTGTTAAAAAAAAAAACAACCACTAAATCTTAAGCTTGCCTTGATTATTTCCGATTAACTTGAATTTATAACACCCATTTAGAAAAAATCTCCATTATCTATTTTAATTATATTGTTATTCCCCTGTTTCTTGTACTTTGACAGCTGTCTCTATTATATTAGGTTAAGTGAATGCTTGACAGATTGTTAAGAGTAGAAGAATTCAACATAAAATTAACTTCCAGTGCCTGTTTCTTGGAGTTAGCAAGAGGAGTCTTATAAAAACTCTTAGTGCTTAACTATATAGTATTACAATAATGGAATATGAATAAAAAGCCTATATTTCTGTTCTAGAATCTTCTACTGTAACATAATGCAAATCTTGAATAATCACAGAACTCTTATCTATTGCACTCAAAATCATTAATTGTATTTTATTTACTATAAATTTATAGATGTATATTAATTTTCAATAGAAAGTATATAAATAATATTTTAATTGATTGATTGTAGAATGTGAAGGGAGTACTTTTCACAAATGTCTATTATACTTTAGTAATTATAAAGCTTTTCTATGGAAAGCTAGAACATGAACTAGGCAATGGTTTACTTAAGTAGCAATGTAATGCTGCTTAACATTGTTTTCCCATCTGCTCACAACTCACACGGTTTTGAAAAATAACTGAACAAAGGCAAAACCAGGAAAATAATATACACAGAAGAGATCTCCTCTAAGAACCAAATGATGGAGGAGGAGGAAAGAAATATGGACTCCTGTTTAAACATTAATGATAGGGAAAAGGATCCCCCTTTCTCAAATCCTAGCCCTAAGGAAACCTATTGCAGTTCTGTCACTGATTTTCGTCCATGTAAAAGCTATCTCTACATCAAGAATAAATTTCTAGTTTTGACTAGGCTATAGTACAGGCGCAATATTTTGTGATGTCTGACTTTGCTTTAACTCACTTTGGCTTCTGTATCTTTAGTGATAGTGGTACATAGGTCATGATAAAAACTGAAGTATTATGAATTCTTAATTAACCTGACAAAATTTGCTCTTGAAATGCAAGCAAGAATTATTTGCTTGATATTTGCAAAGGGACATAGCAAATAGAACTGTTACATTTAAAATAGGGGAACTGAAAAAATACTAAAGATGATCTTTTTGAAGCCAAAAGTGAATAAGATAATAGTGGGAATAATGCAAAATGAAAAAAAAAAGGGATAAGAAGAAAATATTTAAAAATATTGATAAATAGAGTTGCTATATTGTCTTGATAAAATGGGACCTCTTCATTGTTTGACACCTTTAAGAGTAAGTTAGGGAAACACCTGGAAGAAATTATTTAGGATGGGTACTATGACTTAATGATAGTCTGCTACTTATGATTCGTTGAGTTCCATGACTTCAGCTTACCTCAAGATATCATTTTTTTAGGTATTAACAGTAATGGTTGACTTTTTAATTTGAGTGAATTAAAAATTTGGTTGAATTTTTAATTGACTTTCACTAACTGCTTTAATAATTAGCAGAAATTTATTTTTCAAACTAATTTTATTTTTCTGATACATTTAGGAATCTCTGTAGAGTGCATCTGACACATGTCATTGGACACGTGCAGCCATGGTCATCTGCCCAGTCAGGTTCAGCATTTGATTATAGACTTTGCCTGACTCAGACTGATGAGATCCAGCTTAAAATTGTTTGAATGTTTCCATTTGCTTTCTGGACTTCAGAGGAGACAGAGTAGTGCTGCTCAGGTAGTACATCCAATTTGGTCAGCTGAAAGCCTTCTCCAGTGTTCCTGAAAATCCACTTTACAAAGTGGCATTCTTAGAAGTCATCCTAAGTCAGGGATGAAGTTACTCTCACTAGATCTGCAGCTGAATTTAAATAACTAACCAGCGTTCACTTTCCATCATTGTGGTGTTATTTGGATGAATATATAGGCATCTTGTAAATTCATAAACATCCTAGCAGTCACTCTGAATTCTCTGCTCCATGTATCTGTTAATTCTGTATTCAGTAAGTAAATTTATGGAGAAAAAAAAAAGGATCTCCATAATAATCAAATCAATGAACTTCTGTAATTCTCTAATTTTTGGTTTTCAACAGTTTTTGTTCTGTGTCAGTTGAACTTGACAATTATGTTTTTTGAAAGAACATACTTACTAGAAAAGTTTGACTTCTCAGAGGTATATAGCAAGTAGCTGGAATGAGTCAGACATGGCATAATTTAGAAGTCACTCCCTCCTTCAGGATTAATCTTTACTATTTCTCAGTATAGAAGAATATAGAATAGAGAAGCTTTTATCTTCTGCTCTCTGAAAAAGTTATATGTGCCCTCACTGTGCCTTCCTGACATATACAGGAACTTGCCATTATTTTACTCTCCATGGTTTTGGTCACAAGGCTCCAGACCCCCCATCACTGACTTTTTGTCTGAGGAAAAGTGTGTGATCCTTTGTAAATGAGCATTATTTCTCACAAATTTAAACCCTGACTTTTAAAAAGATTTGGAGTACTTTCCACTTCTACCAGATGTTCCACCCATGTTTAATGGGAACAGATGAAGTCATTTAAGGATGTGAGGATATTTTTTGATCCTTGGAACTTGGGTTATACTCTTCACAAACATCTGAAATATCCCTGGTGCATTCAGGGGTCTAAATGGAATTCTGCATACTGCAGAAGCAATCTACAGGTTATCATAACAGAAGTTTTTATTTCCCCTTCCATGTCTCTGTGATAATTCAACTTGAAGGATAACCATACAGTCAATAAGTTCAAACTGTGGGTATATTCTTTTCCTTATCTTTTTTCCTAAGTATCTCTTGCATAATAAGGTGAATGATCTTGCTATTTCTCTGAATGAAGACTTTTGTAAGCAGAAATCTTTATATACCTTTATGTCTCTAATAGATGTTTGATACAGTTTTAAGTGTAGAAGATGGTGGTGATCACTGTTTCAAGCCATCCTCTAACATAAAATACATTTTCTTTTTAATTACTATATGATATGCTAGAAGATCCAGTAGGAGAGGGGCTGCTTTGTTCCCGCAATATTGCATGAGTTATACTTCACTGGTGCTTCTTCATATGTCCCCACCTCTTCTTTATACTTGGAAGAGACAAGAAATCAAGTAATTGCTCTATCAATTTCCTCTCACTTTTTTTCTATGGACATTTCTGTTGGTTCCTAGGTTTTTTTTTATTCTGGTGCTGCTTTTAGGTTCTATCTTTTTAAGAAGCTCTGAAATAGGAACCATGTTGCACACTGTTCTCATGATGCCTTTTCCTTTAGCTTCACTTACTTCTGGTCATTCCTTTCCCTTAGAGCTCAATCCTTTATCTAGCTTGACTCTCAGTTCTGCAAAAGAGCAATCCCAGTTTCAAACAGTGGTTCATAGTCTTACAGATGTACTTGCATGTTGATTTATTATCTTTCTAACTCTATTATGAGCTCTTGCTCAGAATGAGGGCAATGACAGAATGTTCTCCTGTCACCCTGCATGCAAGACCATGGTGTCAGGAGGTCATACTTCTTTCTACTGGCGTTGAATACACTTGAGTATTATCTTGAAACTCCCTTACTCTATTAGAGTACTGAGGATTCCCATGACTTGGATCAAATCCATTACCAAAACACCTTAATTAGAAACCTTAATACTGTAACAGCACACAACAGTTTACTGTGAAATAAAGCATGGAAAGTAAGCTGTACTTCTCTTCTTGTCTGCAGTGGTAGAGGATTAGTATTAGGCACAATTTCTTCAACTCAACCACCTGACCATTTCTTTTGTGTGGGTCAGTAACCAGGGCAACAGCTCTGCCACTTCCAAGCCATGGATGTCTGGAAAGAAGTGCTACAGGAAACCCAGGAGCTCTGGGGTTGAACAGTTACTTCTAAAAACTGCTGACAGCTCTCCATTAACCCCAAAATTTATTTTCCTGTGAGGCAGCAATCCTCAGCATAGGTTGTTCTGCTGTCGTCTCTGAAGTCTCCTGCACCTCTGCCACATGGGTTGGAGCTAGCTAAGAAACATTTCCTCACTTAGCTGGCCAGTGACATTTTTGTGAAACTTCTGCGCCTTGAAGTCCTTCAGTATTTTCTGATCATTCAGATTTTTCCTCTGGAAAAAAAAAATAAATTCTTGCATGAAATTTCCATGTAATTTCAGCTCATTACTTGCTAGTCTTGATCATTGTTTTTGCACTGTGATCTCTTTCTTTATCAGGAACCATTTATAAAATGACATTTCACTCAGGCTTCAAAGTTCATCTCTTGAGCAGACTCTTAGAGGAATTGCCCAATCAGCTGCTGCCTTCCTGTGCATCTGGTCTTCTGCTGGCAGTAACAATAGCAAGCCAGGCAATTATTAAAGTTACAGCTTTTCCATATTGAGAATCATCTATTAATGAAGAACAAAAAGGAACTGATATTTAAACACAATTCTAATGTATATTACTATGTAAAGGGTGTTTATTGTTTCAGTTCTTGAATGTGCTAGATCAGAAATGTTAGGTTTACCTGATGTCTGTTTCCTTTTTGTGCAGAAGTCACCAGGCATAACTGTTGGGAACAGTTGGTAGGGCAGCGTTTTGAGGCAGGACTGGATTTTCATCTTGTTCCCGTTATATCCAAAGCAATAGCAATGAAACCACTGCTAAAATGAAGTACTTCTCCATAGAAGTGCTTCCAGAATGATTATTACATAACTCACAAGTTCAAAATCAGATTTTGGAGCTGCATATTATCAGGCTGTTGTAAGATAATGATCTCATCACAGAAAAAGTTTTGAGTGTTAGCCAGTGCAAATATATTTAAAACAACTTTTGCCTACAGCACTTCTAAATTCAGTTCTGTGTTGATCAATATGGATTATATTAATTCACAAGAGAAAAAATAGCTCATGATGTGATTTACAAGATACCTGAGTTACAGGACAGCTGTTGAATTAGCAAGTTCCCACACACAGGGCACAAGAGTAATAGAGTCTGCTACACGTAGCCTTTGAACTGTGATTTATCCTACTTTCATCCCTTTCTTCTTCTTTCTTTTTTTTTTTTCTTTTAGCAAATCAGAGGGATTTTTTCCAGGTGAACTTTCTGTACAATCCAACTAAATGAAAATGATATAGAGGGAGCAGATTCTGTATCTTGAGTCACGATCGGTGTGGTACTCTGAAAATCATGGAATGGTTTGAATTGAAACAGACCTGAATCATCTCGGTCCAACACTCCTGCCATGGGCAGAGACACTTTCTATCAGACTGGGTCACTCAAAACCCCAGCCAACCTGGCCTGGAACCCTTCCAGGAATGGGCCATCCACAACTTTTCTGGGCAACCTCTTCCAGTGTCTCACTATCCTCACACTGTAGTATTTCTTCCTAATATCTAATCCATATCTAACCTAGTAACTAGCCTGCCCTCTCTTAGTTTAAGGATGAAAAAAAAAAGTCTAAAGGTGCCAAAGTGACTATTGAACTAATATAGCATTGTGCAGTGAAAAATGGGGAGCCTCTTAGTTTTATTTTTTGGAATGGATAGAAATCTCTAATATTTCTGTAAACTCTCATAAGTCTAAGAAATGCCTATTTTCCAGGTTTAGAAGTCTCTGTGCATTTTAAATACTCCTGTCTTCTGTGTTGATGTTCTGTAACTGAAAATCAAATGCACTACCCCTTTTGTAAAGACCCATTTCATTCATAAGAGCTATTGACATTATGTAATTTCATTCCAGATTTGTATAAAGACCTAGTTTAAATGTTCATGGAGTAGTCTCTGCCTAGTGTTTACACAGAGACAGGGATCCAAAAGTGGACAGCCAATTTAAGTGTTTGTATCACTAGCCTGGAGGGCCTACATCACTAAACTGTAAAGAGCAGTCTCTTGAACTTTGAAAATACAGCTTTTCAACCATGCTTATTTTAAGCAATGGCTTAAATGACAGGGATTGTGGAAACTTCTGTTCTGCAAATCCTGGGCTCCAGCTACTATTTTCCAGTTGTTTCTCTCATGCCTTAGCTCTAGTTTCTCTTTTACCAGCACCAGTCCCTGCTCACCATAACAATCCAGAATTCATTTCAGAATCTTGACTATGCATACTATGGTAAAGCAAAGTACGTTTATTGGAGAAGTGATGGAAAATACAGAAACATTGGTTTGCTGTAAGGTTGTTGAATTTCTGTCCCTTAAAATACAACCTGCTCTTGCAGAGACGGTTTAAGAGTGTGATGTGGTTGCTGACAGCATAATTAAGTGTCTTGCCTTGCTAGTTCTCTAAAGCATAAATTCTAAGTGGTGTGATTACTATAGAACCTGTGTTTATTAGCATTTCCTTCTGAGGTGGTGCATCTGTCCCCATTGTTGTGCTGTTGCTTTTATGTTAAATCTGGTTTTGCTGATTCCTTTGCTGGTGATTATTTAAGCGACCTTAAAACGCTCATTTGTAACACCTTTCTAAATCTTGATGTTGTTTAGAATACAACCTCATTAGGGTGTGAGGTGACACCCTGGTGTCCTAAACACAGCCTAATCTCTTACTAAATTTTGCCATTCACAGGCAAATATACGATTATCAGAACCATAAGTACACTTTATGTATGGGACATCTGCTGAGGTGTAAAGAATTTTTGCTATTTACCAGAGTGGGCTTGATCCCATGAGAATTACCTGTAATACACAGGTGTAAATTGGGCTGGCTCAGTGTCTACAATTATCTCTGATCTTATTGGTTCATGGCTGACTTCCTACTATTTAGTGGCTGATTTTAGGCATGGATAAAAGTAAAAATAGGCACAGAATTTCACTGAAACTTCAGGTCAGACAAGTCTGAGAGCAGAAATGCTTGAAGCTAGCAAAAAATATTTTTAATTTTGAAGCACAGAATATTTAAAATTGGAAGGAATCCACAAGAATTATCAAGTCCCCCTCTTAAGCAAATAGCCCATACTAGGATTGAACCTGAAACTTTGGTATTATTAGCATCATCCTCTCATCAACTGAGTTAATCTCAGGGTCATAGACAAGGAATATCAGTGTACCTGTCTACAATGTGTAGAAATGTCACTGTTTTGCATGTGATCGCTAGTGACAAATACAGAAGCTGATGTAACTCAATGAAACTACATGACCTGAACACTATTGATTGGAAATTATTTAAATATGTGTATTTTTGAACCATTATGCAGAACAGTATATGAATTTAAAAGATGCTGGTTCATGACCAGTCTTTTATGCCCCACCACTTTGTCAGCTCCATTTGTTCCTCCCTGAAGGACATGGGAAAGGGCCCTGTGTTGCAGCTGGGGGGAAAAAAAGGAGAATTTGTGGCTGGTTAATTGGGGCTTGGGAGAATTGACTTTCACATGGTTTCTCCAGTGCTGAGTCATGCTATGTCCATGACTCACATCCTCACTGCAAACACTATCCACACCATATACACACCATGGAATTATTCTCACTAAAGCCACTTTTGAGTAAAGTACTTCTGAGTACTTGCACACTGACTTGAGTATACAAGTCATTACAGCAGTAGGCCTACATAATAATGAAATGTTTATTGACGTGCATTTTTTATTTTCCGAACTTTTTTGTTGACACAGCACAGCTATGTTCCTATCTATTCTATCCTTTAAAATTTCACTGAGGGAAAAAAAATGGAAAAATTAAAATTCTTCCTGGGCAAGGAAGAACAAGGGCTACAGAGTGTGATGTGTGTTTCAGGAGGAGGAAGATAGACATAGGAAAATAGTAGGTATATAGGTTTTGAAAGGTATATTTCTTAATCCCAGTCAATAAAATTTCAATCTTCAATATGTTTAGGTAATATCAGTGCTCCTCCTGAGTTTCCACAAGGAAACAATTTTCTGTCTACATAGCCTTGGCTAATGCAACTTGATTGTAAAATAAGCAGAAACTTAATTTGAAACCACAGAATCCTGAGACAAAGAAAGGCATCGAGAACTTTCACAGTGTGGGAGGAGGATGACACAATTTTTGATTGCCTGAATCTAGATAGGAATGTAGTGGAGACCTCAAAATGACTAATTTGGATGCAATTTGTGCTTAGATTTTAGACTGCCTTTTCATTTCATTTCATTTCTGCATGTCCTCACTGGGCACCATACTGTTTTATGCTTTACATAAGAACATTTTTTTTTCCCCTCTTCAGACTCATTATTTAGTAAATAATGTCAAATGCTACTGACATGCAAAGAGCTAAAAAAAATCACCATTTTAATAATTTGATAGTAGGAAAATATTAATGAGTGAATAAACATGGTAGCAACATGATGATCTACTGGGGGCTGTGTTCACATCCACTTTGTGCATCATCTCTTCTACCATGACCAGGATAAGGGCTTATACTTCTATCCCTTTTTTACTTATAAGACTTATACTTCTATCTCATTTTTTGGTGCAAATTAAACAAAAGATTTGGGGTTTTTTTGTGAAGCCTGGGAGATCAATGGTAGATTTGCCACAAGACCACTGCTTTATTACTGCAATTTTCCAGACTTATCTATAGATTCAGTTAAAAGCAAAGTTTATAAATAGAGTGTTATATTATTTTTAAAGTCATTCATAGGAGATAGATTGGTTAGAGCGTCATCCAAGTTTGTAAATGATTTGTGCTTAAGGAGCCACAATACATTGGCCAGGAATGGTGGGAAATTTTTCATGCTATAAACAGAAATATCATCATTGTACAAACAATGGCCTAGAGGTGCTACAATTCAAAAAAATATTGATTCTGTCAGATTTAAACCCTCTTAGGGTGGAATTTGCTATTATGTACTCTGCCCATGGTATAGTTATTAAGATTTTTCATGAACTCTTTTTAGCTGAAGTAGGTATTGTCTACTCCATGGCAGTTCATTTGCAGAACTTCTTAAACATTTCTCTTCTAGAAGCTCCTTTTTAAAAAAGTGGAAAAAAAACTATACAGAAAATAAGACATATGTGTGTGTCTTCAGACAGATGTATATACACATATATATGAATGAATTCACTGACAGCAATCAAACTGCATCATCATAAAGTGAAATATACATTTGTTTATGGCTGAGCTGCTCAGTTTCCCACACATGTGGTCAGAGGAAGAATGGGAAACTATCAAGGATGTTTCTTTCAGATGTCCCCAAATAGTGCCTTTCTGGGATATAATTTAGAAAGAAAAGCATCTTTTAATCCTTTGCTGTGGTAGGGGAGGCAGACAACAGCAGGGTTGATTTTTAAAATTTTTGTCTTATTTGCACTTAACTGAAAGGTGAAAACCCTTTCTGTCAAATGTGGAGGTGTTTGGCTAAACTTTGTACGTGAGTGGGCAACACTGACACTTCCTGCCTTGTTCATTCACAAAAATCTGATGCTCTTTAGTGATCCTCAAAAGAGGCTTCCTGTTAAAGCTTATTGGGGCTACATTTGAAGCCGGACTTGTCTCCTGGCTGAAAGAACTTTGCAAACACAAGGTTTTACATAGGCATGGGTATAAGGCAAGCAGGAAACATCTGGGGGAAGAGAGTGGATGAGGTCTCTTCCACAAAATAGATGAACTGGTCATGGATACTGGTGTGCCCACAGTACAAATAACCCACAATGTTTTGGAAAAGCATCAAGATAGCAAGCTGGCCCCAGACCCTGAAAATGGCAGTGGCAGAGGGGGTAAGGGCCTTGAGTGTGACAGCAAGAAGCCTCTGCTTGAGACTGCTGGCATCAAGAAGCCACACTGGTTTCTAATGTAGGTGTGCTTTATTCACTAGAGAACCAGGGAAGCTGCACTCCCCTTTGCACCTATCAGCCTCAGACCCATGTTAGCCTGGTACACAGTCTGATGAAAAATAACACTGCTGTGTTATTTACTTAATGCTTTTCTCCACATGCATTCTTGTAGAGAAGGGAAAGGGCTGTGTGACACAGCTCTGATGTTCCTCCAAGAGCTTTCATGGATGTGCGGGAACAGGCATGCGGAACATCAATTACCTAGGTACAATCTGAAATAATTAATTAGGAAATGGCCCCAGAGGTCTTAAATACTGCTTCACCTGAGCCAGGCAGGCTCACACACCTCTTTCAAGTGTGGGGATTCTCCAAGTTTTTGTGAAGTAGGTGAGGAACACCAGCTCCTGCTTTTAGTAAAACCTCCTTACACATGGAAGTCATATGCTTATTGTCTAAACACGAAGTGTTCCCTCCAGTCTGTCTCCTGGACACAGCAATCTCTGAGGCCAGGACTCAGAGGTCATTCTGTCCCTTCACCTGGAGAAGAAATGCTGACTGATGGGCAGGAGCATATCACCAAACTACTTCAAACCACTGGCCTGTCCCTCCGGTATCCAACAGCTCGCTGATCCCCGGTGCAGCGCGGGGCCGGGACGCTGTTCCCGAGCGGGGAAAGCCCGTCGGAGCCGGGGCCGTGCGGGCCGGCGGGGGCGGCACTGGGGCGGGCCGCGGGCCAGGCAGGGCCGTCGGCAGCGGGAGCAGCCGGCGGCAGGGGGGAACCGCGGCCGCGGAGGGACGGCGAGCGGCCGCCTGCAGGTCAGAGGGGCCCGGGGAAGCGGGGGCCGGGCGGGCTGCATCCCTGCGGGGCTGCAGGGGCAGCCGGGACGGGGACAGACACGGGCCAGGCGCGGGCAGGTGCAGCCCCCGGGCGGCCTCGGGCATCGCTCCGCAGCCCGGCAGCCAACGCGGGAGCCGGCCGTGGGCACCGGGGGCTGAGATAAGGGAACTTGTGCCCCTTCAGCAGGGAGCTGACAGTGGACTGTGTCACTGATGCAGGGTGACACAGTTTTTTTTTGTTGTTTGTTTGTTTGTTTTTGTTTTTTTTTGCAGCGTGACTGCGGTGCGTGCGGAAGATTGGACTAGCATGACACTCTCGCTTAGTTTATTGGCACGAGATGAAATAATTTATGTCCTGCTGTGTCTTTCTGTGCCATACAGAAATTTGCTTTATTCTTGCACTGTAACCAGTACCGGGTTACTGGTTAACTTCTTTAATAGGTTCTGACATAGGAGTACAAATTTTACAAGAATTAGTAAAGTAGACAGGTTCATAATAACTGTCATTATACTTGTTTCTGTACCTGAAAGGAAAAATTTGCTCCTTGGGCCAATTCTGATTATTAACTATTTGGTTGTGTAATGCTTAGATGTACATAGTATTTACTGTGCTGAAAGGATCTGGTCTTTGAGGATTAAAAACCTGTCCACTGGTTGATTCTGAAAGTCTTCCAGCTTTCAGGCACCTGAGAAAGCCTTGTGGATCTGTTAGAGTTAGTAAACTTACTTGGAAATTTTCTCCAAGCCTTATTGATTGTGGTTCTTATTATACGTATCACTCAAATATTTATTCAAATACATAATGCTGAACTAAAGGATGAGCACAAAATATTTCTTTGAAGAATTGTGCTAAGGAGTTTCCTTAGGAAATTTATTTTTCAGCATGAAGACTTTGACAGGATACAACATGTTAAAGATGTGCAAAATCAAAAATTTAATTTGGGGATTCATAACAGGATTGTAGCAGTTGTGTGATGGCACCTCTTGGTAGTTGTGATTTTGGGGTTTGTATCTGGTATCAGTACTGTCTGGGATTCTGGACACCAAAGTTCCAGCAGTCTTACTAGTTCAGCAGGAGATGAGTAGCCAAAGGTGGTCAGAGATCTAGGAAACACAATCTTTGGGAAAACAGTGAAAGAACTGTAATATTGTGGTCTAGGGAAGCAAAAACTGATGAAGATGTGGTAACAATCTTTAAATGTGTAATTGGTTTCTGCAGAGTGGTGGAAAGCAAACTCTTCTCCACATCCAGTTGAGATATTACAAGAGTCAGCTTGCTGAGCTGCTGCAGGAGAGATTAGGTTAAATTGATAGGGAAAGTTCTGTCTAATACACATAATTGAGCATATAATGTCCAACCAATCACCAGAAATCCTTAAGACAAATGTGAGCCTGCCTTCCTGTTGTCAAAGACACTAAATGACCTCTGCAGGTCCATTACAGATTCCAGCAGTAGCAGATGCAACTAGGAGACCAGCCTGTGAACTTGTACACTCTTGATGATGATCATGCATATCAAAGAACCAACTCTGTTGGGTAAACACAGCTCAGTGATCCAGTTGTAATATTTCACTCACATGCCTAACTTTTATACTAGATTTTGTGACTCTTCTCCCTCCTGCTCAAACTGCATTTGCCATTGAAGTCTAAGAGCAGTGGTGTGTGATCTTCTGATGAACATCTCATCTTGGTTTGGTACCATCACAGCCAGTAAATTGACTTATTGGTAAATCTTAGGAAATTTCAGCTTTGTTTTGAAGTACACTTCTGCAAAGCAGATCACATTGTTTCCTTTGAGTCCTCAGTAATTACCAGAGTGTCTCAGAAAGTCCATCAGGCAGAACTACTTTGGTTTAATTAATGTCTATATTGGCTATGATTATCATTGTGGAAAGTACTCAGAATATAATTCAGTTTGCAAACATACTTTGAAATTTGTAGTTTGTCCTATTACATTAAAAAAAGTTTTGCCTGCAGTATTAGCCAAACTAATTACAGAAATAGCTGACTGAAATGAGTCTGGGTGGTTATCTTCCCTTACCTCCATTACCTAGAGCTTTTTGCTGCTTAGCTCAATATTTATTATTTTATTGGGTCATTCTTTGTATTATATTTCTTAATTTAAATGTTAATTATATTACAAATTGTACCACAATCTTTGCTTCCAGAAATTAGCTTCCCAGTCCAAAAAAGGATCATTTAAGTTTTTTGAACGTTCCTATTTTATAAGAGTAGGAGCTTATTCATTACTATTTTGTGTCCTATGTTCTGCCCTTAGTATTTGGAGAGGCATTGAATTAAGCTGATTCAGTCTTTCCAGTGTCTCTTTATAAAAAAGAGACCCTTTCAATGCTCTTAGTAATATGTTTTAAGATCTCTTTGTTTCTGCCTTTCTTCTCTTCTTTGAGCTGACATGACCAGAGCTGAGCCCAGTAACCCTGCTGAAGACATGCTGTTCCTGAGGAATCTTCTGCTCCTTACTTCTCAGCTGCTTTCCATCACACCCGTGGCAGCGTGGCAGGCTAGAGTGCTTGAAGTAACCAAGATGTGCCTTATAAAATGTCTTTCATTTGTTTTTTCTGGTTTGTTGCTCTGGACCCCATCAGAGTTTCTCTGAATCATCTCAAGGATGAATTTTGTCAGGGTCTAGCAGTGGGGGTTCCCCACGGAAAGGCAGCAAGGCTGAGCCTGGCCCGTCCCGCTGTCCCAGCACAGAGCAGGGTCTCTGGGGGACACCAGGGCAGCCCCAGCCCATCTGGTACATCCCTGGGAATGGGCTGAGAGCAGGCTGGGACCTGGTCTGCACTGGGATCTGGCCTGATGAGGCCCATGGCCAGGTTGGGCTGGGCTGTGGCATCACTGGGACAGGGGATGACAGCCCCAGGGGGCTGACATGGGGGCTCAAGTTGTGGGATGGACTGTTGGTGCCATGAGCCCTTGACACCTTTCAGAGCTTCACTGACCCAGATTTTGTGTTGATAATGCGTGAAATCTACCCATCAGCACAGTAGGGGGTATCTGAAGTATCCAAAAATGTTGAGCTTTAGGGAGGGTGGGCCTACACTGACCGGAAGGCCAACGTTGTCGAGGCGGTCACAACACAAAGCAGAGACCACAAGCAGTCTCAGATGGCAACTCTTTATTAATGAACATGGCTGACCTTTTATACACTTTCTAATTGTTTATGCTTCTTCTACCCTAACTATTGGACACAATAAATCACCATTGGTGAAAAGTTACAGTGACTTAATTAACTTTCTAAATATACTTTGTGCAGCTGTGAAGTTCTCTTCTTATCTTTCTTCAGTTCTTCAGTCCTCTTGGTCTCCCTGGTTACAGCCTTGGAGAGAGCTCCTTCTCAGCTTCTTCTCGCTCCTTTAGCTAACAGGCCCGCTGTTAGCCCCTTCCACAGAAGGCCAACGTTGCCATTTGTCCCAGGGTGACAGTCACAAGGAGACTGCCTGGGAGTTTAACTCCCACGGGTGCACAAACCAGCGTGGCCTCTAGAAGGGTTGTTTTGTGATAGAGACGCGTGTGCTTGAGCACCATGTTGTTCCGCAGCATTCCTTGGCTCGCCTGTCCTGCAGCGTGTCGGGCTGCAGGGTTTGCTGCCTGCTGTGCATGCTCTGCATGGAGAATCCAGTGCACCTCCTCCAGCGCCGCTGCTGGCAAAGCTCAGATCTTTGGGTTGAAGGTGGCTCTTCCAGCCAGGTCTGCTTGTAAGTAGCCAATACTAGTCATCTGAAATAAAATTTAGGATAAGCAGACAATTGTCAAGATGTCTACACCATGGCAATACGTATTGTTTTGTTGAGTAAAAACAACCCCATAATAATCAGGGCTTGACATTTTATTCCCTGCTTTTTGCCCATGAAAATAGGCTGAGCCATGCAAAGCTTCTGCATTCCTTCATTTAGAACGGGTCTGGCGCTGGAAAAACACAATGTTTGGTAGAAGAAAACTTAGGCCCGTGGGAGCATAGAAAAATGTCTTGAGGAACTTTTTTCCTCTCTCTGGTTTCTGTGGTATTGGGGTACAGTGAGATTTAGAAACAAAACTTTTCCAAGTTACTATTAATCTGCGCAGGCATTGTTTTAAAGCACTGCTGATTGATTTAGTCTTTGAGGTTAGATGTCAGCCACACTATTCATGATTAACAGCAGATAGAGACCAGGGAGATGAGCAATGTTGATCGTACTGAATAATGCTGTGAGTGGATAGTACAAGGTAAGTATGTGTCAAACTTTTGGAATTTTGTGTGATTTATATAATTTCAATGTTGAGTAATTTATATAATCTCAATGTTGAATAATGGATTTTTTTATCAGTGTGCTTCATGCTGTAGTAAAACAGGATTAAAATAGTGACAAGTTAATAGCTGCTCCAAGTAAAATACACAGGCACTGGAATGAGACCCAATCTCTGTAACTAAGAACATGCAAAAATTGCGGGGAAGTTTGTTTCAACTTGATGTGGTGCAAAATAAAACTATCATTCATGCCAGTGAGATTTGCATTTTTACTTGAATTTTCTGTTTATTCAAAACAAGCCAGTTTAGTGTACTGTTTTAGCACATAGGAAATTTACATTTCCACCTTGTATATTTGTAGTTCAAGGCTGCTTCATAATTCAGATTTTTGTATTCCAAGATTTTTCTCTCTCCTGTGGTTAGTTCTGGTAGCTTGCTCTGAAGCTCTAGTTTGAACTAATAACAAAGAGGGGCTGGAGGCTTCTTAGTAATGACAGAAATGAATACAGATGTGGCAAAATGAGGGGGTTATGGAGATCACAGAGGATAGGTAACAAAGGAGGGACGAATTGCAGGTCTGCTGGGGCAGGAGGGGTTGAGAAGTGACTGCAAGCGCCCTTTGGCTGTGGAACTAGTGGTGGGGGTCTTCTGGCAGCTGACAATGGGACAGAGGCGTGAGTAGGGCTCAGGGACAGGGAAGGTTTGGCAGAGATTTGTGACAGCAGGGTCTCTTTCATTCTCTCACACTTTCCATCCAGACCAGTTCTTCTCATTGTCTTTTTTACTGTTCCACATCGTGGGGTGCCTTTTATGGCCTCTGCAGTCATCCATTTTTACTCAAGCTAACATTTTTTCTTTCCCTCTTCATTGCCCCCTGCTATACCCCCCAGGCTTTGGGAAAAGGGCTGGGATCGCAGGGTCAGTTGTTCTTGCTGTCAGGAAGGTGATAAAGGGAGGTATGGAGAGAGGCGAGGGGCCTGTGCAGACGTGGAGACAGCACTTCAGTAACCTTTTAGAGAGAGATTTATTCCTTCTGGAGTCGTGGATGATGTGAGGGATGTCTGGCAGAGAGGTACAGCAAGTGAGCCTCACATACACTCAATCTCTGTCCTTGGAGGTGGTGGTAGAGTCTGAGTGAATAGGTGCTAATCAGTGGTTCAGGATGTAGCTCTGCCATTCCCATCTTCTTTAGCGTGGGTAATCTGCTGGTTACTATTTGACTACAAATGTGCAGGTTTGTGGGTGTAAAAGATGTTGAATGAAGAAGTGATCATTGGGTTTTTGAATGTTTTCATTAGGAAGTTAATCTTATCTGGGAGGGCTTTGAATGTGGAATATACACAGCTGTGTATGTGCTGTAGGATATTAAAAAATATATATTTATCTATTGAATATGCTCGAAATATTGCTTGAATATGCTAGAATATGCTTGTGTTTACCCAAGCTGTCTTTGAAAGGGAGAAATTGAGTTGTTGTAATGAAGAGTGCCCCATCTTCTGTGGTTGGAGTGTACATTAACAGTGCCATTTGATTCGCTCAGAACTTTTTTCGTATATTTTAAAGACTGCTTACTCTACCCAAATCTCTGTATTTCTTTGCATTTAATCCAGTTTACCAAATATATTGTATATTGATTTGCATTATGCAAATGGAAAGTTCTTTTCCCTTTTGAGGAAATCTTCAGAGCCATGGTGATGACAAAACATGTCCTGACTTGCCTGAACTAATTTTTATCCTACATCAAAAAATGGAAGGAAAAAAACAAGTTCTGAGCTCTAGTTTGAAATTAAGCCAACAATTTTTAAAGCATGCCAGCTTGTATTTTCCAAAATATAACAATCTGTACTTTCTTCATTAAGTAAAGTTAATTATTTCCAAAAGTTTTCTTTTTAGTCAGAACTGTTTCAGCGTATAAAAATGAGCCAAATTAAGGTGACTTGAAGACACATAAATGAAGAGTGCTGCAGCTGGTAGAAAAGCAGGAGTACATCTAGGCATAGCTTTTAATAGATACTTGGGAAGGCTTGTCAAAAGTACCTTGAGCTTCTTTTAGTCACAGTAGGTAATTCCAGTTGCCACCCCATTATGAGCTCCCTGGTTCCACAAGAGTTTCGAGGATCATGTATCTAGAGGTCTAGATAAATTTGCATAGTTGTATTAAGAGTACAGTTTATAAAAGTATCAGATTATTGAGCTCATTTTAAAATCTGTGATGTAACCCTTGCTTCATTAAAGTGTGCAGACTTTTGCCAGACTAGCAGAGGAACTGCCAGCAAGCATGGTGGGCTTTCCAGACTGTCTGTGTAATGCATACATTTGAGGGAAGATGTATGAAGTAGTATGTAATTCTTATCCTGATACTGGATGCTGAGAAGATTCAAATTGTAGGTGCAATTAGAAAACTCCACTCTCAGTGTCCTCAGATGTATTATTTTTTTTTTCAGTCTTTTAACCACCTGGGATACCCTGGAGCTGTGTCCCCAACAGACTCCATTAGAAAGAGATCTAAGCAAGGCCATTTAAACCTCTTTAGTTGCAAACTTTCTTTACCAGATCAGTATGTTCCTCCTTACTTGCACTTGGGATCTGACCCTCATTTTCTACTGTTTCCACTTTCTTTATTGCACATAGAAAAGACAGAATAATATTCCCAGGTGATTAAACAATGTAAGCATAGCTGCAGTGTTCTGTGTGGAGAAGAGGAGCAGACACATCTGTGCAATGCTTACAGGGTGGGTGAATTGTGCAGAACATGGCTTGATAAGAAGAAGTGGAAATGGACCATGCAGAACTGGTAGTATTGTGAATTCACTCCTTTCTCAGTTGTGGGAAATGTTTCAAAAAAGCATTCTTTGGGAAGTGACTCTGAGGTTACACTTTATGCCCAAGACAAAAACCCAGGGGAAAGTTACATAATGCTGGACTTCCATTTTATCAGAGGTTTGTTTACCCATGGAAGGTGGACATGGGAGTCTCCAGCTCTTTAATTCTTGGGCTTGGTAGTACAGGACTGTAAAGGGTAAAGATTTTTCCACTTCTGGAAAAATCTAAGCTGAACTGAATGTCAGTGTCTTGGTAAGAAGATTTTCACAAGTGGAATGGTGTCTGCCTAGCTATCACGTTTTGCTTAAAAAGTTTCCATTAGGAGGGAGCAGACTGGGTGGGTGAAAGTGAGAGAACTTTTGAGATACACCATGACATCCTCTGTCAACTTGTGTGACAGAACAGTGTGGAAAAGTACAGCCAAGAACATTGGAGTTACAGTGCAGCCCTTCATAGCAACTTAAGTAAAACTCAGTGGAAATATAATAATCCAAAGTGTTAATAGGTGGAGGGAAATTTTCAAAGACAACCCCCCTAATTACCTTTCCCACTGAAAAGAAATTGAAATTCTCACCTACTGAAAAGAAGTCATCTTTGTCTTTCGGAAACCGTCATTTGCAGTGAAAGTGAGCATCAAATGGCAAGCCTAAGCAAACCAAGCAAATAAATTAAATGGCTTTTTGAATAGCTCTATCTGGAAGTTGAGAGAGAAAGAAAAATGGGGAAATAGTGGCAATTAGGGGACCTGGAAGCATTTCCTCCTGTCCCTGAAAAATAAAATTGAGAATTCTTCAGGTCCTATGTGGAATGACATCAGCCATGAGAAATCACTGATGGTAAAATGTACCTAAATGCTCGCAATATATTAAACTGTGAAAAATATGCCCTTTCAGTACAAAGAAGATAAAATGATAAAGGAGTTTTTTTTTTTTTTCTGTGTTACTACCGTGGAAAAGAATAAGGGTTAGGAAAGGGAAAGAAGATTTGCTGAATAGAAATAACAGCAAATTCTTTTTAAAGGTCCTAGACAATGGAGGTTTATGTTTGTTATTCCCTGGTGAATTTTCAATGAGGAGAAAGGAATGTAATTGTATGCCCCTGTGATTAAGTCCATTTGCTGTGCAAAGGGGCCCACATGGCCATGGCGCGCTCATGACTGGGCTGAAATGAACATTGACAAGTTTTGCCAAAAAGGGGAGGGAAGCCGGAACGCAGAGGATTTCATTAAGGAGCTCAAAAGAGAGGACAGCTGCTCCTAATTTTCAGAAGCACATAGTTGTCTTCGAGGAAGCTAAGCAGTACCAAGAATAAAGATTAATTTTTATTTCCTAAAGAGCAAAGACATTCCATGTATTTTATCTTGTGTTTTCTTTTCTGATCTGGATTTAAATAAGGTATCTGCCCTCAGAAGAGGTGTTTCTAGCAAAGGAGAATTTCTTCTGTGTGCATGCATAAGTATACCTACTAAGTACTCACTGTATTTGTCAGTAGTTCATGGATTGATGGTACCTCTCAGTAGGAAGGAAAAGGCATTCAACAAAACCATCCTGGAGCTGTCCAATACAGAGCATTTCCTTTGAAGAAGGCCTGGTTTTCACTGTTTCTCAACACTTAACCACATGGAGTTTTAGATTTGTTTCATGGTTACTGTATGTGATTTTTAAATAGATCTGGGTCGTACATGTCTCCAGCTCCTGCAGAATTACTTATAGGATGCCTATTGGGCAACTGCAGGCAATGAAATCTTGCTCAGAAATCAAAGAGCTATGAAAATTCTGTTCATAGCTGATTTCATTCTGAAACTCTGCTACATTAATGTTACAGTAGAACTCAGATACTGATGATCTGAAGTAAATATGTAATCACTTTAAATAATGAACCTGTTTTCTTCTTTGAATAAACAGGAAGCAGCCTTTCCTCCTGAAAATGAATAGGTCAATTGAGAACATTTTGACACAATGGAAAATATTAATAATTATTACAACAATTGTTATGAAATACTCCTATTTCCTCTTGTGACACAGACATTTTTGTACTTTTCCATGAAGTATTTATTTTCTAGTTTTTGTTGCTTACACCTTTTGCACTAGTTGATATTTTCAATCTATTTTTGTTTTCATGGAAGCTTAACAACATGACTGAAAAGAAACTGGCTTTCTGTATTTGTATATGCACTGTTTTCTCCTTTAACACTATCTGAGAACCAATTATCATGGACATATATAGAGTTCATCTTCAACAAGTTCATTCCAAAACATACATGACAGTATTTGATTTTAAAGAGCTAAAATATAAAGCAATGCTTATGTATTATTATAGAGTTGCTAGTTGTTGTGGCTAAATTATAGCTAAATTGTGTGAATTCTCATGAATTATATAGCTCAAATAAGAACCAAGAATGTAATCACACATTTTGAAATAAGGCTCAGAGACAAGAAAATCCATTTTAGTAAGAGCTGGATCTATTTCTTATAGTTTAAGTAAGGAAACAGTATATGATAATATACACACTCTCTTTGGCTCTTGATACTATACCAAACATTCCTCCAAAAATATATATTTTTTAAGGAGATGATTGTTATATAAAAAGAGACTGTAAATAACCATATGAAATTGTTTAGCCTATTGTGTGTATTATCTAGAATTCACACAGGACTTACATACTTGTTGAGTTCTCAAAGTACCTGCAAATACCACCATTTTTGCAGTGGCAAATATAACTTCTATGAAATTACCCTGAAGGAATTAAGTTAGCATTCTCATAGGATTCAATATTTCAATAGTTTTGTGTTTTGTAAATATATTATCAAAATTGGAGGAATAGAATTTCAAAGAATACTTCTCTTTCTTTCTTTTACATGAAAGGCAATGTTTGCTGGAGGTCTGAGCATTGCTTATCATTCTGTAACTGGAAATAGAATAGCTGGTATTTAAAGTTTCAAGTTATATGATCTAAAGTGTATGCTTATTTATTTTGATTACTTATTGATCTGTTTTGTTTGCAGGCTCAGTTGTATAGACAATGCTTTGTTTATTTAGGCCTTAATGCAACAAATTACAGTCCAGGTGCAGATTTTATAATCCATTGAGATCACTATTCTTTTTTTTTTTGTTTTGAGTGGAAACTGCAGTCTATCCAGTCATTTTAAGTTGAAGAAGTCACACTCTGTACAATACTTGGTTTTGTCTAAACACACAGATGTTAGTTTTACAACTTGTAGGTAAATGCTATAGTTATTTTTACATGTCTATGTTAAAGTTTACATATTTTTACACTTTAGCACAGAATGTAGACAATAATATACTTTATTGAAAACAAATTTGTCTATCTCTTCCTTAGTATTAAATTCTGTAAAAAATTCTCTATATTCTTTGGCATGGTAAGGTAACATTATTATTGACTTGTAGCCAATAGCACACTTAACAGTTTCTTCAGGATTTTCCTTTTCAGGATATCTCTGAGCAGAACTGGAAAAGTGTCTCTCTGTCTCTCTGGTCTTTATATGAGGTCACTAAGACTGCATGCATAGTTCTTTTGCCCAACTGTATAGTCCTTAGCTTCAAGTGCCACAATAAACCCTAGAAACACTACAAGTGTTTGCTCCGAAATGCTCTAAGTGATGCTCAAGATGTGCTCCCTCTTTTGTACATAAATTCATCTTTTTAAACAAACAAACAAACCAACCAATCAGAAATCGACCACTTTTCTCAGAGCATGAGTTTGATATTAAAAAAGAAAAGCTCATCTCAAGTTGAATAGCTCTGAATATGTCTGAAAATGCATTTGGCATCTTTTGAAATGTCAGATTTCTGGCACAAATTCCTTTCACTTTTTTTTTTTTAACTTTGTATTAAAACTTGTGATAATATAAAATCTGATTTTTTTTTTTTTTAAATTTGAGGTATTCCTCTGAAAGCCAAGTTGTACATCTGGTTATGCAAGAAAGCATGACCTGTACTTTGTTCAGGCCTGTCTGTTACCATCAATATACTGGGTAAGCAACTTGCCATAGGTCCTGTTAAGTGTGCCATGTTACTTTATTTGTCCTTTGGCAAGCTACATTGGTGACACTTCTTAATGGACTCTATGAAAAATAAGTTACTCATGTCTTGTACATCTTGAGATATGGGAACTACTTCAGAAAAATTAATCAGTGTTTTTGAAAGAAAAAATGTTCCCTATACTACTCTAACCTTTGCTGGCCATTTCATTCACCAGTGGGTAATTTAGTTGGCTGCTTCAGAAATGTGACACTCTTAAATTATTAAGAAATTCTTGGACCCTTCATGTCAGAAAGAAGTAAAAAGCAGAACTGTTTGCATTGTTGTCTTGAACATGAAGGTTTCAAGTGGAATGGCATGAAGGAGACAGAATAGAATCATAAAATTCTTAAGGCTGGAAAAGACCTTTAGGAACATCAAATCCATCTGCCAACCCAGCACCATTACTATGTTGACCATTAAACCATGTCCTCAAGGGAAAGTCTTTGGCTGTTTACTGTATGGATTATAATATATAACCCATATAATAAAATGTGTAATCTCAGAATAGTCTGTGGTAGGTCTTCCGGTAAATAATATTTAACTGTTGCTCAAAAGAGGGAGAAAAGTACCTGATTAATTTTGTTTCCCTGATGGGAACCTAAGAGGTGTGTGGGTGATGAGTGCTTATGACTGTTTGGGATCACTGCTGAGTGTAGTAGCAAGTCTCATGGCCTGGGGGCCAGACGACTCTCTAACCCATATGTTGAAGATTTCTTCATAGATGTAGAGTGGGAGGAAGGAATTTGCCTTCTTCCCATGAGTGAACTGGCAAGATGGAACAGGATGCAGCCTTCCACCCCCACTCCATCCTTGCAGTGCCAGATTGTAGGGAATTGCCTACAATGGCAGAGAAATTATTTTCTGCAATTTTGAACATTGAGATTTCTAAGAACTTCCAAGTGCAGAACAGAATTGCATGGCCCTGTCGTTACTGTAAAACTAAACAACTCTCAGCCTTGAAGGTAGTTCTCCTCACAATATCCTGGAGATTTAGGGTTGCACTCCTACTTAAACTCCCCCAGCCCCAAAGCAGTACTGACCAGGACTGCATGCAGCTTTGGCACCCTCACTCCCCATACCTCAAGAGTCCTCCAGAGTCCTTCAGACATCTGACCTTCCTCTAGGTTCTCTCCCAGTGACCTGTAGCAATGCTGACACCCCCACAAGGGGCTAAATTACTTTCTTAAAGGCCATTCTTTAAATAATCAGAGACAGGTTTACTAGCAGATGCTGAGGGATATCTAAAAAGCAGCACTTCCTAGATCATCCAGAATAATTTTCATCAGTTTATTCTATGTAGGTTACTTAAACAATGTTGTTTTTTTTGTCTTACTATTCCATAGATAATGACCTCAATATGCACTGTTGCTCCAAGGCTGGGACAAAACAGAGCAGAATGTTTGGATGTGTGATGTTGTACTGGGTTTGTGTGGCCAGGTTTTGATATTGGTGGGGGGTCTGTGGTGGCTTCTCTGAGAAGCTGCTAGAAGCTTCTCCTGTGTCAACAGGGTCGATGCCAGCTGGCTCCAAAATGGGTCTGCAGTTGCTGTTGGCCAAGGCTGAGCCCATCACTGATGGTGGTAGTGCCTCTGAGATAATTTAGTCAAGAAGAAGAAGGAAAAAACCTGTGCAATGGTAACTGCAGCCAGAGGGAGGAATGAGCACATGTGAGAGGAGCAGCTCTGCAGACACCAGGGTCAGTGCAGGAGGGGCACGGGGTGCTCCAGGTGCCAGAGCAAAGATTCCCTTGAAGCCCATGGCAAAGACCATGGTGAGGCCCTGCAGCCCGTGGATGATGGGGGTGCAGAGATCCACCCTCCTGAAGGACCCCACTCTGGAGCAGGTGGATGTCTCAAGAAGTCTGTGACTCCATGGGAAGCCTGCACTGGAACAACCCGGCAGGACTTGTGACCCCCAAGAGACTCACAATGGAACAATTAATGAAGAATTTTATCATGTGCAAAGGACTTATCTTGGAGGAATTTGTGGAGTACTGTATCCCGTGGGAGGGACCCTGTGCCAGAGCATGGGAGTCTTCTGCTGAACAGCAACAGAGAAAACGTGTGATTGACAACCGAAAACTGATTGCAACCCCTATTCCCCATCCCCCTGTGCTGCTGGGACAAGGAAGTAGAGAATTTGTGTCTGAAGTTGAGGCTGGAAAGAAGGAAGGGCTGTAGGGAAGGTGTTTTTAAGACATGCTTTTATTTCTTGTGATCTCACTTTGATTGGTGACAAAAAAAATTTCCCCTAGTAGAGTCTGTTTTGACTGTGATGGCAGCTGGTAGTGATCTCCCCCTGATCTCATCTCAACCCATAAACCCTTTGTTGTATTTTCTTTCTTCCTTCCAGCTGGGGTGGGGAGTGATAGAGCAGCTTTGGTGGGCGCCTGGCCTCTAGCTGGAGTCACCCCTCCACAGAAGTAAAAGGCTTTTAAGTAGAAATAGGGAATTAATCTGGGATCTTACAATAACAGGCATGCTGAAATAAAAAACAGCTCCCTGTTGAGATGTCTGCCTGGGACATCAGGAAATATTGGTGTTTTTCTATGTGAGAAAGTGATTTACAACATCCAGGGAGAACTTTGTATGGTATCTGCTGGCTTACTTCATAATTTTCTTAATGCTTTTTATCTTTATTAAGGTGAAAGCAGTGAAATACACAGGAATCTTCTACAGAGACTCTTCTACAGAGGGGTTGTATAGTGCAGGATTGCTTCCCATCCTGCATCTTTGCAAAGCTTTCTGGATACAGCCAGTCCATTTATTTGTTGCTCAACTCTGCAGCTACTTTGTCCTTAGTTGCTTGTTGGAGTGAATGAAACTGTATGGTAGGGCTAGGAAGGAATTTTATGCTTTATAAAAGTAGTAGAAATAATTGTCTACATAGGCTGTAAGAGTCATTACAGTTCAAAGAAAGTGAGCTGGATTACTTGCTGGAATATCTTTAGTCTATTTGCAGGTGTAAAGCAGCAGGGTGTAGAAGTTGTGCATGGTTTTAATTTTTGCTTGGGATCGTACTTTTGTGTAAATGTGAGTATTTCTCAAAGTACCAAATTTTGGATATACTTGAAACAGCAAATGTTTGTTTTCCCCTTTGAGTATGCATGTGCTAGAGTTCTTTTTTCTTCCCTCAAAAAACTGTTTAAAATCTTAAGTGTTTGATTTAGCTTCACTGAATACAACTGTAATTCTTTCAAAGTTTTACTGTTTGGGTCCTAAATTCCTCTAGAATTGCTACTATTTCCATTTCTTCAGCCATCACAACCTCCTTTGAGTGAATTGTCAATATTTTCAGTGAAAACAGGACTAAGTACATAGAACCATATAATTAAAAAACAATAGAATTGGAAAACCTAAAAATCCTTTTTATCTGTTCATCTTATATGATTCTTCCTGGATTGATGTCCGTGAGTTTGTATATTGTTAAAATACTAGCATGTAATCAAATGTTTTAGAGGGCACTCTACTTCATCATACCTTTATATATAGTCTAAAGTACTACATTAAATTGAATAAACATCCATTCATTCTATAGTGTAAAAAAGTGATATTAGGTTTTGAAGCTTGAACAGATAGTTTAATCATCCTTTCCTGTGGCTATGAATTTTTTTTTTAAAGATTGCCTGATTTGCTTTAAATTGACTTTTTTTCTGCCAGAAGTTATGGGAAAAGAGAGAGGACAGTTCAAGAATTGCAAATAACTAGGCTTTCAAATGAATTTGGCTAAAGCAGGCATCCACAGCATTATTCTTATCCTCTCCAGCTTTTGACATTATTTATACTAAAACAAATAATAGCATGAATTATAATCTGTGGGAAAAGACAATGAATTACACTAGTGTGCTTGTGTTGCAGCGTGGCAGGTTGGTAGAAATGCTGCAATCTTCTTTGAAACATCTCCTGTTGGGAGGATGAATAGGAGAAAGGAATAGAAGAAAAAGACAAGAAGACTGAAAAAGATAATTTCTATTTCTGATTCTGGTTCTTACTTGCAGGAGGCAAACAAAGCCCGCAGATTTATTCTTTCTTTTACACAGTAAATTTATATTAAATCCCCTCATGTGTATTTCTCACTGCATCTCTCTTGTTTTCAGGGCAAATGTTGCAGTCATCACATTGCAAATAACATCTTAGCTAAGCCATCCCTACCCTCCCTTTGTAAAAGTCTGGAACTAAAATAAAAAGATGAAAATAAAATAAATGTAATGGGAAAAGAAAGAAGTGGATGAGGAGCTATTAGCAGAAATATGTGTCTTGCATATGACAACCTAGTTGAATCTGGTAGCACTGACAATGTTTAGGTCCTCAACTGTCTTGCTTTTCTGAGGACTTTGAGACCACACCAGTAACTGATGGGCAGTTCTTTGTATCTTTTGTCAAATGGGCATGATCCAAAAGTAGTATTAATTGCATTAGGTATTCTTACTTGGATTGATTCCATTTTTATGTTGCCTTCATGACTCTATCAACACTCATTGTTATACTTTCCTCTTAGACTTAAACTGATTTCTATAGTGGTTTCACTGCTAGATGATATATAATTTTATGTAATTATATATAATTACTTTATATAATCACTAGTTATTTCATTATTTGCCCCAGTGATTGTTTCTCTTGTCACTGGCCCAATTGGACTCTAAATTCCTTAGTGCAAACAAAATGTTCTCCCAAGCTATTGCACCAGGTTGTAATTTTGATTATTTTTTTTCTCTTTCCCTGTTTGGTAACATAGTTACTTATACATGTGCACAGTCAAAATTTGAACTCTGAGATTTCCTCTAGGAGTCAGTTGAAACATTTATGTAGACTGCTATTATCATATGCAAGGTTAATTTCAGCTGTACCATTTGAGTGTCAGATTTTATCCTATTGATTAGCTGTTTTGTTTTTCTTGGGTCCACCCAAGGAGAGAAAGTTCTGTGGAATCTCAAGATGCTTGATAGGAGAGAAGTAACAGCACAGGCCTTTCACAGACAGGATGAAATCATGGTTTCCAGGGAGACTTCAGATTCTTTTGTTGCAGCCAGAAATCTGAGCTGCCAAGTGTGGTTACTTCCTTAAGTTGCCCATCCTATATTGTTTCCCAGTCAGTTGTGTATCAGTCCAGTAGCTCAAATGCTGTGGTAAGCTCCTTTTTTCTTTAACCCATAATAACTAATTGCCATGTCCTGGCACAGCATCTTCTTGAAGTGGGAATAAATCCAACAAAGTATGAAGTGCCAGAATAAATTGGATTTAAAAATACAAGTATTTTGTGACTTCAGATGTTGGAGCATGAATCCAAACTGTCTCTGCTGTAGACTGGAGGAACATGTGGGTTTGTGTGCTTTACTGAATCATATGAAAACTAAACAGTCAGCCCATCTCATTTAGGAGGAGTATTTGCTTTTAAAAATATGCATAGTCTTACTTGGGTTATAATATGTATCAGCTTCTTGCTTTAAGCCTTCAATGTTTAGCATGGAAGTTGGTATAAAGCCTTTATAAAATTGATACAAAACCTTCCTTTCAAAATCTGCTGAAAAGATGATAAATTCTTTAATCGTCTCTGCACCTTTATTTAATCTGCATAATACTTTATACATCAAATATATATATATATATATATATATATATATATCAAAGCTACAAATATGAAGTGTAATCTTAGCATGTAGTACTAATTCCTGTGAGTTTATTTTGTTTGTATTGAATGCCTCTAATAATAGGAATTGTAATAATGTTGGAGAATGATTGCCTCTAATCTACTGGTCCACTGAATTTTTTTCTTACCTGTCCCTAAAATGTCTTATGGAATGAAGATTGAAGGCTTTATCAATGGTTTTGGCAGTGCTCTCTTGATTGTTAAGTCAACTATTTTTAATGATTGATCATTTTAATGATGATAATTTAAATTGTATCTGTGGCACAAATAATGGAAATATCAAATATCATCTTGAAGTAGTAGTTACTGGGTTTTGAGGGAGAAATACAAAATAACATTTGAACAGCAAAACAGACCATGCTAATGTGTACTTGAGGGACAACAGATGTATGTGCAGAGGCAGGTGAGATTGATTGCTGCAAATGCAGTTGAGATGTGATGTTATTGTTTCTCTGAGGTCTTCATGTTCTTCTCATGCTTGGATATTCATCTTCAGCTAACTCAGTTGCTTTGCCATTAACTCTGCACAGCTCTCATTGCTGCAGCTGTGGGCTTGAGCCAGAGGTCTTTGTCTGCATCCCTTCTCAATTTCCATGTGTTTCTCCAACTTCCTTTAGGAGATCTCTGTTTTTAGTCTGTGTGCCAGGTAGGCTTTAGATTTGTAGAGGGAAAGGAAACAAAACTGTGCCTCTTAACCTTTCTTGCTGTTGTAAAAAGAGAGATAGCAAAGGTAGTGGAAATGAGTCAGGTGGCCCAAGCAATGCCTGCATTAGGCTTTTCTTGTCAAGGTAGTCCAGGCATTGCTTTCTGCTCAATTTCAGGGTTAGGAAATAAAATATCTGAAACTGTGTTCTAAGTGTACTTCATAGTGCCATGTATTCATATATAGACTTAGTACAGGTAAGAATTAGCCAGAATTGAACCATTTTATAATGGCTTTTCATCTTTGTTGCACTAATACTTAAAAAAGAAAAAAACACAAAAGAAAACTCATAATATGTGTAACTTAAACACATAATATTCTTTCTTGACCCCTCTTAATAAGACCACATCCTTAATCATATATTCAATGTTATAACTGCTGGCATGAATGTAGTTATACTGCTGATTATGCCAAAATCTTTTTTTCCAACATAGGAATAGAAAGAAATGGTATGAAGGATACTGATGTACTTGTCACTTTTGGATCTTTTATCTATTTATAGGCAATCTTGCATATATGTACATGTATGTAGGTGCAAACCAAGCTTAAATTAATTATGTCTTTACAGCCTCACCCTTCCCAGGAAATGCTGTTATTTTAAATATTTGCAAGTATAAAAACCTCATCAGTTGTGCCCACCAAGAAAAACAAATTAATAAGAACAATATGTGGAAAACATGAATGCAGAATGGGACTGAAATCCGAGTGAAAATAAATACAGATTCAGATGAATTATTTGATGAAAGAAACTGACTCAGGCTCATAGACTTTTTGAATTCATAGGACTGGTAGTATTAGGTAGAGATAGAAATAAATAGCTAAATGTAAATTGCTCTGACATTTTATTTGCAAATCCTATTAATTCTGAAGATGAAGAGAGCAAATATAAAAACGTGCTGATGAAGTATTGCATTAATTTTCCACATAACTTAATGCATATTAATCAAGATTTTCAGGGTTCCTTTTCCTTGCTGCTCAGTTCTTGTAGTATTGCGTAAATTTTGAAAATGCAAAGAATCTTCTGTATGTCCTTTCAGTCATTATTGTTGTAATGTCTTCATACTTGGCCATTTTTATGCCAAACTTAATGATCTCTAGTTGAATTATGAGAGGTTTATGCAGTGATGCAATATGAAAGAAGTGTTAACTTATTCCTGGAAAGCTTGCTAATATATATAACCTTTAGTCTGGTTATTTTCTCAGAATGCTGGAAAACCCTTCCTGACTTTCTTCTTAGGCAGTAACTAGCAGTGGGAAGAAGTGAAAGAAGAAACTCTTCCTTCAGTGTAGTTCTTCAGCAAGAAATCTTCATGCAGCAGAGAAGCCAGAAGATTTCAGAGAGAAGAAGCCTCTCTCTATGAATTTGAATGGTGACAAAACTGCACTGAAGAGCAAATATTTTTGATTCTTTAAGATTCTAAATTGTTCTAAATGGAAAGCTTCCTCAGAGAGTATTCATGAAAAGAATAAAATGATATATTTGTCTGGGCACTGGAAAAATTGCTGTGGATAGACTGCATCAGTAAACTGCCCTTTGAGATGCAAAAGGTGCTGCTTTTAGTCATCATAAATGCAAGGTGGAAATACTGCCTAACCTGCTTAGATACATAAATTTTCAACTGAAAACTTAAATTGGATGTGAAATTATTCTGCTGTGCATGCAGAGGATATGTCATTTGAACCTCTGTGCACTTCTGTGCAGCAAAGCTGTTCTGGGAATTGCATGTCTTTGCCGTCTGTAACACACTGACAGACTTGAATTAGTTTGAAAATCAAGTGGAGGCTGTTGGTTTCAGTAATGGCTCTACCACATTTCCACTGTATAGGAAACCTGAGTTCCATTCCCTTCCTGGTCAGCAGATTGCAGTGCCCCTGTTGGTGCAAATGCTGCTGCACAGCAAAATTGCTCTGCCCAGAAGAAAGCAAGAAATAAGTTGCGGGAACTGTCCAGTTGGTTAAGGCTGCCTACAGTGACAGCATGTGGGTGAGTTGCTGTGTCACCGGTTTCCAAACTTCATTGTTTTCCTCCTGTGCACACCAAACAGTGAATGTGCGTGGGGGAGGCTATCAGCTGTCTCTGACCATGCTCTCATAGAGTATGGCCGATGCAGCCAGGTTTTATTGTGCCACCTTTCTCTCCTACCTTTGGTGAAGACAGAAATAATACTTTGTGACCTCTGCTCTGGAGAACCAGGTCTTACTCTACTACCCCATTGGTTCAAGTGTCTGATGTTTAGTAGCACTGCTAGGACCTTACCTTTTGTGTATGCTCAGATGCAAAGACATTTGTCTGAGTCTTGATTCAGATCACTCAGATATATTGTGTGTGCTCTACAGCCCCTCATTTTGGGAGCTCAGAGCAGAAGCCTTTACATAAGCTGTTTATTTTCACTCTATCTGAGATAGGCAGTTTTCCTTAGAGGCCTGTTCCCATTCACTCCAACACCCCTTTTGCTATCAAACTGGCATATAAAATACCAAGATAAAAAGCATACAGTGGAAAGAATGGCCATAATGAGTCACACTGAAGGTCCACCCAACTCAGTATCCTGTCTCAGTTAATACCTCATTAAATCTTGTGGCTTTAATTTAAACAATTTGGTGGAGCTGGGAGATAGCCAAAAGTTTGCTCCTGCCACCCTATGCATTGCCAGAGTTACAAAGCCTGGGATTGGTTGTGGGGCTCTGTCCCTTTTAAAGTGGAAAAAGTAAACAACTATGAGGATGCCTTGAAAAATACAGTAACACGTGTGCTATTTTCCACTAGTACTCTCTCAGTCTGCCACCCTTTACTTGAGCTGGATGCAACATCTGTGTATTTATTTAGTAACCCTGTATGAATTTCTCCTACATCAACTTCCCTATGTTAAAAGTGGTTTGGTATTACTGAGAAGTGGAAAAGTAGTTCTATGGGTTTTCCTGGTTACATTTGGTAAACCCACAAACTAATCACTAGGGAAAATTTGGAAAAAGACAGAAGCCAAAAGTTGTATTTAAAATACTCATTTCTGGATTGGGTGGTGGTTCTGTAAGTTTCAAGTACACTTTTGTTGTCTGTTCAATAACCACTGTGTTGACAATATACAGCAGCTAGGTCTCTGGAGTGGTTGGTTTGGCATCTCTTTTGACTGTTAAAAGTGGAGTACTATAATATTATTTTCTTTCAAGTAAATTGAGCATTGGAATCCTCTTTATCTGGTTGCTTAAGCTCTGGTTTTATAATTTTAATTTTGTTTTCTGTTAATAGGTCCATTTTGGCCTACTAAACATTTATTTTGGTTTATACTTAAAATGAAGTTCTTAAGTTCTCAAGTACATTTGTTGAAAATTAAATAGAGGATTTTCACAAATGGAAAAGATGATCTGTCAAGGGAATACAGTTTGGTTCTGTGAGTCAGATAAGCTTGTTTTGACAATTATTTTACTGATTCCTTTTAAGAAGTATAAGTTGGACAGTGGTTTTCACCAAAAGAAATCTTGATGTGATGTGATGTTTTTCAACATTACAGATGTGCACTGCAGGCTGCTGGAGCATTCCTGATGCCTCTCTGTACCCCAGGACAGCCAGCAAATGCTGCTTTCACATGTCCCTCTCCCACAGTGCAGTATTAGTGTTTCTGTGGAGCGGCTCCTTCCCCAGAGTTTCTTTGCAGGCCCTTGCTTTCCCCTTCCCCTTCTGAGCATCTGCCTCTTTCCTGCAGCTTCTCTCATTCCTGCAGATCAGGGAGGCTCATCCCTGCAGATACCTGTGGGTAGGTGCTTGCTGAAGGATGAGCAGAGATGAAGGGGCACAGTGCAGTTGAAGGAAGGCATTTGTGGTTTCTGCAGGGCTGGTGACAGGAGAGCAGTGCCAGTGAGTAGGATCCCAGTGTCTGCACCTGACCTGAAATATCTGTGCTCATGACACAGAGCACATTCAGTTCACATTCAAGGCAGTGTGTTCTTAAAATATATTTTTTAAAAATTTAGTGTGCTGTTTTAATTTCATTAAAAAGTTACAGCATTTATAGTAGCTGGCCCTGTACTCACTTTTTAGTGAAGACTGATAGCAGTGAAGTCACCAAGTTACCTGTTTTCTATTTTCCTTTCACATAAATTCCGTGGGTGTTATGTAAGTAGCTGTTTAGACAATCACAGAGGTGACAAACAGCAAAACTTGGTTCATGTTCTATTTTGTAATTAGTTAATGTGCTATTTTGTTAAATTTTCTTTTGCAAAAGTATTCCTTATAAATTGGTTTCTTGGATTTTTTTCGGTTGTTGGTGGGAAGAATCAAAAGGATTTTAGAGTTTTTTAGGATCAGCTGTGTGCTTTTTTATATGTATATCAGCTCTACTGTAGTTTATCTAGGGTTTTTTTCAGTTATAGGCTAACATTTTTCTGATATTCTAAAAACATGCAGTTGTCCTTCAGTCACCTGCAACTTCCCACATAGATTTGATTTCACGTGTTATTCTTTGATATTGCTCAATTTGGGCTCATGAGGCACATGTTTTACCCTACAGTAAAACCTGGCCGTGGAAAAGGCTGTAAGGGATTTTAGAATGATCAATTGTACAAACCACCACCAAACCAAATAATCTACGTAAATTGCCTAACTCGACTGTGGTAATATTCTTTTATGTATTACAAGCCTAATACTTGTACACAGCTTCATAGTGTAAAATAGATCCTTTTTCAAACAGCTAGAATAAAAACCTGCCACTTAATCTGTTTGAATGAAGGTGGTATCCCTTCATTCAATCAGATTGTGTGGCACACGCAGTGTTTGTGTAGCAGAACTGGAAAAGTTCTGGGTCTTATGTCCTATCCCATAGACTCCAAGGTGTGTCTGATTTCTTACCCATTCTGACACAAGGTAATATGAATAACAAAATATGGCTCTACCTTGCAATTATCTGTAATCTGAAGGAGAGATTTAATAACAGAATAATTATGCTTTAATAATTATGGTCTTGCTTTATTAACTTTAGGGAATTACATTAGGTGGGAGTAGAATTTCCTAGAAGTTGACTGCTCTGCAGTGAAATGAATTCATCCTGAAAATTGCGTTTTACATTGAAGGATGAGATGAGAGAATACAAAAGAGATTCTGTAGACTTTCTTTTGCAGTCTTGAAATTAATGGATCTCTAATACAGTGCTCCAAAAATGTATATTTACCAGTACGATATCTTTTTTTTTCATTAAGCATAATGAGTGAATCTTTCTGAATTAAAATAAATGAGTCAAATAATATTTTTAACAGCAATATGAGACTTAAATTACATGTTTGCTTAACATGGGGTTCTGTTTCATAAACCATGATAGCAAAGGAGGCATAAACAGAGGAAAAAAATCAAAAGTTGAAGTTGTATGTAATCTTGGATGTTTCAATACACTGTCTGCAGGGCTTGGCTTTGCTGGGGAAGGGCTGGGGCTTGCTGAGACTCTGGCTGCTAGTGTCAGTCTCAGTCCTGGGGCAGAGGAGTGGGCATTGTCCCAGACTCCCTAAAGCAGCCAGGTGTGGGGCTGAGACTGAAGTAGCACCTGCCCACCAGTAATACATAAACACTTGCCATATTTTGGATCTTTTGGTAATGTCTTTTGGTAATGGCTACAGAGTGGGATAGTGGGATAGTGTTCGGACAAGTGTGACTAGGAATGTAACCTACTTGGGAATGTGCCTAGCAGGAGAAGTGTATAAATGCACCTTGGTGAGAACTGAGCTTCCACAAAAAGGCTGGTGAGTGTTGTTGAGTTTAGAATCTCAATTTTGGGCTTACGTGACTGACACTTTTTGAGTCAATGGTTCATTGAGGAGTGGCCATATCTTGTCTTACAGATTTGATTCAGACATGTTCCTTAGACGTGGTTTCTAAACTGCAGAAGCTTGGAATTTTTTTGCAATATAATAACACTGTGTTTTCTTTTCACTTTTCCCCATCTAGTTTTGTATCAAGACCCTGAGAATAAAATACACATGGCACAGATTGTAACATTTTTTCAGATGCTGTTAGCGCTGCTACTTCATGATTATATCTCAGCTGAAGATGGTGAAACGAGAGCAAGTAAGTCTTAATTTTTGCATTTCAGATAAGTGCAATTTCAAAGCATGCGTCGAAATTTTAGTGTCCATTTTGGTGTTCACATGTACCCTTCTGTTAATGGTTATTTTATTCCAATATAATTTTCCTGGTGAAAATCTGATAATATAAAAATAAAATACAAATAGCTTAAATATCTTATTTCTTCATTAGGAAGGGAATGTATTTACTTATGTCTTGGAAATGCCCACAGTGACAGATAGAACTGTAAAGCTCCAGTCTTGATTTAAAATTGAGTCTTGAGTATTTGTATTTCCATTGCTTCAGAAGTCATGTTCTGAATAGCTTAGTGTTATGTGAGAAACTAAATAAGGAAGAATAAAGGTTCTGTGAGAGGATACTAACTCCAGTTCTGGGACATACCTTCTTGCACATTCTTCAAAATTAGCATCTCAAACCCCATCAAACCATTTTAATACTCTAAATCTTCTTTATGGAAGAGAAAACATTAAAGCAAAGTAGCTTTCCTAAAGACAAAGTGACTCAATAAAAAGTGTAGAGGACTTGTCTCTAGCTGCAGTGATACTTCCAGGGTAGATAATTTCCCTCTAGTTTTGCTCCCAATCCAGCAATTTTCAGTATTTTAGAACAAACCCCATAAAATTCCTTTTGGTGTTTAGAGAGACTATTTTTTTTCAGCCTACCTGCTCTAGGAGTATCCATCAAAATGAATACTCTGCTTTTAGCAGTGTCTAATGATAATGAGTGCCTCCCACCTGCAATTACTCTGATTCATATCCCTGGACCACTGAGCGATGTGCTCAGCGTGCCCTTTGCTCCTTCTCCCAGTGTCTTTTCTCTTCACCACCACCTGCATTGCAAAAGCATTTCTCCAGCAGATTGTGGTCACTTGCTTTCAAGGAAGGTAAAATCTTGTCTTGATCAGAAGTGTCCATAGGCAGATTTCAGGGTAGGGCAAAGCTCTCCTCCCTGTGGTGGAGCTGCAGACTTTCAGAAAACAAAAGGACAGTAAGCCTCATGGTCTCATGTGCCGTGAGATCAAACAATCCCTCCTGCTTTTGGCCATGTCCTTGGCACCTCATGTGTCAGTCACCAAAACCTCTTTCACAGTCAATGCAAGGTGATTCCCTCCTTTAGTAAGTTACACCTCCATCTGAGAATGGGCATATAGCATGGAAGGACTTTCCTATGAAAATGCTTGTGTCTCTCCATGGCCTGTAGATGGCAAATTCATGACTACAGCTAGGAGAGCTGAATCCATGCCTAAGTCATCATGCAGTTACACTGTAGTTATTAAATGCTTATGTGATTTTATATTCTGGAGGTTGAGCTCATTCACTGAACACTTTTGTTCTGTAAAAATCAGAATATGCTACCAGCCATATTCAATTGAGACTCAGGATTTTATAATACTAGTTCTGTAAATGCCATGTAGCAATGTACAAAGTCAATTAAAAGGTATTTGTAAAAGTTTTATGGAGTATTCAGGCTATAGCCTTCCTCTGCAGTATGCTTGATTTGCTAACAAAAAGGAGTTTTTATGTTTATCATCTCTGCAGATGAGATATGAAAAGACCCAATATATATTCCTCTCTGTTTATTGAATAGAATGCAATTGCCAGCTAAAGAACTGAATTCCAGAATTTTTCATAGTTCCTGGTGCTAATGTAAAAAACAGAAAAATGATGTGGCTTTCAGGTATCAAGTTGGATCTGCGTAACTTACACAAACAATCTTACACAAGTTTGCCCTGATGAACTCTGCTATTTTTTTTTTTTCATCTAGAATGCATACGTCAGTATAGATCCTAATATAAACACTAATTGATAAGAAATTTCTGAGGAAAGAAAGTGAAAGTGTTCATTAAAATATTTGAGTTCTTTTTTTTTTCAGGTTGCCGAACTGCTCCGGCAGATTTAGTTTTTATCTTGGACGGCTCTTACAGTGTTGGCCCAGAAAACTTTGAAATAATCAAAAGTTGGCTTGTCAATATTACAAGAAATTTTGACATAGGGCCAAAGTTTATTCAAGTTGGAGTTGTGCAGTACAGTGATTACCCTGTACTTGAAATTCCCCTTGGAACTCATGAATCCACTGAGAACCTCATCAGGGAAATGGAGTCCATACATTATCTGGGAGGAAATACAAGAACAGGAAGAGCTATTCAGTTTGCCTTTGACCATCTTTTTGCAAAATCTTCACGATTTTTAACAAAAATAGCAGTGGTTCTCACTGATGGAAAGTCCCAAGACGAAGTCAAAGATGTAGCAGCAGAAGCAAGGAAAAATAAGATCACTTTGTTTGCAATTGGTGTTGGCTCAGAGATTGAGGAGGATGAACTTAAAGCTATTGCCAATAAACCTTCATCAACTTATGTGTTTTATGTTGAAGACTATATTGCAATATCAAGAATTAAAGAAGTTATAAAACAGAAACTCTGTGAAGGTGAGTATAAAATATTTAGGTGTGAAAGATGTAGTTCTGTACATATATTTTCAAATTTCACAAGCAGAATGCATGATTAAGGTAACCTAAGGGACCTGATGCTCTTTACTGTGATCTTCTTTCTTTTTGATCTTGTTTGTGGAAATTCTTCCCAAAATGTTATTTTCTCTGTCGAACAAAGAGGTATATTTGGTAAAGGTATGGTGGTTTAACACAGTATGTGTTTAATTTCAATATGTATACTTTTACCCTAAGCCCAAATTTCTTTTCATTGATGAAGTTTAAAAACACTAAAATATTTCAGCAATTCTCATAGTGAAAGAATATAGAGTTTACTTTATTGATTTCCTAGTTGCAACTGATATTCACGCACAATCCAGCATTTCTTCTAGGGAGGTGAGAGGACAGCCTGGCATTACAACAGGAGATCTTCTGAATACCTACTTCTAGTAGGTATTGAAACCTAGAAGAAAGACTCCTGGCAAAAATCATAGAATCATGGAGTGGTTTGGATTCTAGGGGACCTTCAAGATCATCTGGTTCCAACCCCCCTGCCATGGGCAGGGACACCTTTCAGCAGATCAGGTTGCTTTGAGCCCTATCCAGCCTGGCCTTGAACACTTCCAGGGATGAGGCATCCAACTTCTCTGGGCAACCTGTTCCAATGCATTAACACCCTGACTGTAAAGAATTTATTCCTAATATCTAATCCAAACCTACCCTCCTTCGGTTTAAAGCCATTCCCTTTTGTCCCGTCACTACATGCCCTTCTGAAAAGCCCTTCTCCAGGTGTCTTCTAAGGCTCCTCTAGGTACTTGGAAGGATGCCCTAAGGTCTCCCCACACCCTTGTCTTCTCCTGGCTGAACAACCCCAGCTTTCTCAGCCTTTTTCCACAGGAGAGAGGCTCCAGCTTTCACTTTAACTTTGTGGCTTCCTCTGGACTTGCTCCAGCAGGTCCACATCCTTCTTATGTTGTGGCCCCAGAGCTGGACACAGCACTCCAGGTAGGGGCTTATGAGAGTGGCATAGATGTCTGGAGTTATAGCAAGCAGTTATGATGTTTTTTAGCAGAATTTTATTGAAGAGTTAGCCAAGACCAACATTGTCAAGTGACTCTTTTAACAGCATTACTGCACTGAGTTTCTGAAATTTTGTAAAACAATGGCTTTCTTTTATGTATAAAAAAGATAGCAAATTGCTCCTAAAATATATCACTCAGACTCTAGAATGTCAGTGGCATTTTGTACATGTTTTATTATCAAGAATTGATGAAAGTCCTATTGCAGTTTTGCCATATTTCTGTACTTAGTAAGAGTGAAAAATAGATTTTGTTTGCTCTCACTTTGCGTATCAACTTCATTGAAAAGATATGGTAATGCTTTTGATGAGGATAGTGGTGTTTATTTCTTGCTACATTAAATGAAAATCTAGTAATTCCTTGTGGCTGATGTAGTAAGGTGGTCAGTCCAAAAAATAAATCAGCTAAGTGGAGCTAAATTCTTTAATAGAATTTCATGCAGGGAGAAATTCCCCTAAATTAACACTAAATAAACACAGCATTTTCTTTGACTAAAGTTTTAGTAGTGTCATTATAGTTCATCAAGATGGATTTTCAGCTTTCAGCATCAAGTTAACTAGTATCCTTTAAATTCTTCTGTGGTATTTCACATGATTTACAGCAGTAATCTGTGAATGTTGTCTATTTATACAAAGTGTACTTACTCTTCCACTTGAAGTGGCCCTTTGCTTTGTGTCCCTTATGTTGTGCACTTCCCCTGTTCTAGCATTTAGATGCTTCTCTCGCCAAGCAATCAATGCCACTTGGCAGCTTCATTTCTAACCACAGTCTTTACCAGGTGAACTCCAAGACTGATAAGTTGGAATTTTTATAGCTAAGTTGTGCATTATTTTATTTATCTATTGATCTATTTATTTACTGATTATTGTGTTAAGATTGACTTTGGCTGAGGGAGAGGAAATTCCATGAGTGCCGAGTAACAATGGTATGCTGTGATCAATCACATGAAACTGCCTGAAAATTTTGCAATTCTGTCTTCATGGTCTTTGTGTAAATGTCTAGCTTTTTCTGTATGGAATTTTAAAATCCATTCTGAAGTAAAAATGTAAACAAAAAGGTCGCAGGGGCAGTATTTTCTTTCTGGACAATGAAGACTGAGGTTTGGTGGTTCTTGGAGCAAGTATTGCTCTTAGGAACAGGCTTGCAGGTGGTGTCTAGTGTGCCTTTTGGGGACTCTAGTGTTTCTTTTAGAGTACATCAGGGGAATAAAGATTTCGTGAACCTGTCAGCCAGAATTGAATGAAACATTTAAGGAATATTTCATATTTATTATTTATTCTGAAAGTCAAGTGTTCCTGTACTATCAATATGCTATAGAAAAAAAAAAATTGCGTGCCAGGAATGCATTCAGAAAGAAAACCTAGTACAAACCTTAGAAGTTTGTCTGGAGAGTGCATAGAAAAGATGCTTTTCCCCAGATACTGGGATTTAACAACATAAAGTTATTTCACTCTTTAGGAAGGAAAATAAACATCTGAAAGCTATGTAAAAACACTGAAAGGCTACAAGATTTCAGAAAAGGCTGGAGAGTTGAAGAGACTGGTACTATGGACTAGAAATACAATCCTACTTCCCATGGAAAATAGCTCTTAATTTTGCCACTAATTTCTGCATGTTGTAGAATGGCTCAGTTAGTTATCAAAATAGAAGATCCAAAAAGGATCTACCTGACTGGGAATTTTTCATGTAATTCACGAATCTGCCACTGGAAAGAAAAAATAGTTTCCCAGTGTGTAATTTTACACATGCTTAATGTGTTTGGTTGGTATTGGTTTGGAACAGTTATTTTGGTCCTGATCCATAATAATGGCACTCTTATATAAAATATTTCCATTTCTGCCTTTAGTTGTTGATTTTAAACCAAATTTTTAATATTCTAACTGATAGGAGACCCTATACTTGTCAGTGTATGTGTATGTGATTATCTGTAGTCTCTGTAAATTGTGATGTGACCATCATCCAGCTTTGCTATAAATGAATTTAGAAAATAGTTCCATGATAACAATGCACACTTGAAGAAACCTGAAAAAAACACTATTACCCTTACTTAATAGCATAAATATGTTGACTTAAATCTGTGTTTTGAGAAGAATGAGAGGGAATGTTTTGTTGGACTTTGTATTTTCTTTCTTTGAAAGCATTCAGGATGCAGACATTTTAATTTCCAAAATGTGTGCAGAGTTCTTGCGATTCTTTCTTGTAGAACAGACAGATAATTTATTTTTAATTTAGAAATCAGGTCTCATTTTGCTGTAGAGAGGAAAAGAAAACTAAGGGGAGTTTATGTGGCCTCTTGCTGCTGCCCCTGTGACAATCCCCATGATTGCTCTTTCCCATGACAGACAGGTTGTGCTGAAACTTAGCAGAATTTTCTTGGAGCATATATATCCTGCCTCCCCCGCCAGAATGGGGGAGCTTCTGACTGCCCTGGGTTGGTTAGAACGGGAAGTCATGCAGTGTTTCTCATACTGTGAAAAGAAGCCAGTCTAGACCTTTGAGCTGATATTCCCTGGCACAGAGACAGGCGTTCTCCAGCCCATGGCTGGTCCAGATGGAGACAGAAGAACTCTCCATCCCTTCATTGGAATGTATTCCTAATCTCTTCCCTGTCTACGAACTTCTGCTTTTCTGAAGAAACGGTAGGAAGTGAATAATAATATTTATTATAAGCAGTTTAGCATAATTTTAATTAAACAAAAAACTTTATTTTGTATTGATTTGTTACCCTAATGTTTGTTTTAGTATTAAGTTTCACTGTCCTATCTCTTTTTCTTTAATTTTTTCTTTTTTTTGAGAAAACGTAGGTTGTAACAGAAAATATATCACACACACTATTTTTCCATTGAGTATAACTTCAAGCAGATTTCAGTGTAACAGGAAAAACAGCTCAGAGTCCATTTTGAGTTAAATGAATGAAAATAAAAGTCAGAGATAATTTTAACTTTTTCCATTTTCAAACTGATTTTATAGTTGGGAAGGATGCTGAATTCAAATTGTTAGTGCATTTTGGAAATTAATATCTATAATTTTATATAATTTTGGAAACATGCAATTTTAGAAATGAAATTCAATATATTTATTAGCCAGATACTGTAATACTCTTTAACTACAATTAGTGACAATTCAAAGTAGCATGTGAATGTAATTGCAGTAAAATATGACATCTTAATATTCTTGCTTTAAGTTCCTGAGGATCCTGCAAACCACTTTTCTCATGTTGTACTTAACTGACAGTTCTCAGCTCTCTTTTTATTTCTTGAAAGGCAGATAAAAAAATCAGTTGGGTGGAAGGCTACTCTTCTTGGAAGTCTTAAGTCATGTTTTGGACGGTCCTTGCATTTATTACTTTTCAGAATCTGTTTGTCCAACAAGAATTCCAGTGGCAGCTCGAGATGAAAAAGGATTTGACATTCTTGTAGGATTAGGTGTGAAGAAAAAAGTTAAAAAGAGAATTCAAATATCAACCACTAATGCAAAAGCTTATGAAGTAACCTCACGTGTTGACCTCTCAGAATTAACAAGGTATTGAATTTTATAAATATGCTTCTATATTCAGTAAGATTTTTTTTGTTCCTTTAAATGAGAAGGACTTATTTTAGGATTTATATGAATGTTCAAGTACTGTCTTGTTTTTTCCACCCTTCCCCCTTATTTAGGAATGTGTTTCCAGAAGGTCTTCCTCCATCCTATGTGTTTGTTTCCACTCAGAGATTTAAAGTAAAAAAGACATGGGATTTGTGGAGAATCCTGAGTCTAGATAAGAGACCACAGATAGCAGTCACTGTTAATGGAGAAGAGAAAACATTATCATTCACTACAACAAGTTTAATAAATGGTACACAAGTTATTACATTTGCTGCACCTCATGTAAAGGTAAGGGGTATGTCACTATCATGCTGGAATACTTCTTTAAGTACACTTTGTTCCACTATTACCCTCTTTGAGCAAACCAGTTTTATTGTTTTCTAGTACAATCTGAAGGTTGTCTTTCAGTCTTTTTCAGTAACTTCCAGTGGAGTATTCCACTCTTCTAAGAAAGATTGTCTTAGCTGCAGATGAGACAGAGGAATGGAGATTGAATAACCCTATTCTTGCATTTGTAGCAGGAATATGTGCAGCTCAGAGATTGTCCTTCCTGCCACAGGGAGTCTTAATTAAGTGAACAGAGAGGGCTATTTCAGCAGACAGAGACTGGGAAAGATTTGCTGCTGGAACACTTCATGGCCAAGTGGGTTCAACTTTTCTGCGAAGTGGAGGCCTGCATTCAAATCCCCACCCCAAATCAGGCTGAAGGAATTTTAAATATAAATCCTCAGTGAAGGAAGGACTCCTATCCAAGGAATAGGTCTTAACTACTAAGCTTTTTCTAGGTTGAGGCATTTTATTCTTCTGTTACTGGATGGAGAATTTTTGCTTTTTCTTTCCAAACTTCCTCTGCCTTTTAATAGTTATTAGTAGGCAAAATATATTTTTATTATTTTATGAAGCTGTCTTAAACTTGATTTACTGGAAACTGTTAGAAAATTCAGTTTTAAGTCAATACTCTATTTGTATTTATCTATTTCTTGGAGCTGCACAAACAAATCAATCTTAATCATGCAGTCCCAGGTATCAATGAACTTCACCATGATAACACAACTTCTGTGTTTTGTTTGTTTGTTTGCTTTGTTTCTCCATGCCTGCCTTGCTATTATGGAGAACAACAATTTCATAGCTTTTTTAGACCTGTGTGTCTCTAAACACAATATAAATGTCGATACACTCATAATGAACACTTTTCTTTAATAAACCTTTATGATAATTTATCACAAGTACCATTTTTTTTCACCATGATTGATGATCTGAAATGTTTGAGACATTATATCAGTGCTGATAAATAGGCTTCTGGCTGCATATTTTTAACAAATACAAGTTTGAACTTGTTTATGGTCATAGACTAAAAGAAATAAAATCTATGTGAGTTATAAAATAATTCTGAAATAGAGGTTAATTATTACCAATTGTCATATTTTCAATTACAATATTATTTGGGAATGCTTTATTTGCCTATATAGTTTATATGTATGTAAAACCTGCAGCCTTGATCCTCTCAACCATTAACAGCAGTTTGAGTGTTGAACTGCAGTTTTATTGTTATTTAAATTGAAGGCATTTTGTTTAAACAATGTTGTTTTCTTCATTTTTCTTAGACATTGTTTGATGAAGGCTGGCATCAAATTCGTCTCTTGGTAACAGAAGACTTTGTAACTTTGTATATAGATGGCCAAGAAATTGAAACAAAGCCATTGCATCCTGTTTTAGGTATTTACATCAGTGGCCTAACCCAAATAGGGAAGTATTCTGGAAAGGAGGAAACAGTACAGGTAAGCATATGCTAAAACTACAATAATTCAGTAATTCTGTTGTAGGTTAACGTTGCATTGGTGGCTTCTGTTTTCTTGAGCTTATTCTTCTAACTTAGTCTGAAATTTAGTATACAAAATTTAATACTTTAGAGAGAGTAAAAATGGTCAGCAGCACTTAGTGCAGGTGATCTATCCTGTGACATGGATGCTTAACTGGTCTCATTGATTCCAAGGACAAATTTGATGCAACATGGTTGCCTGAATTCGGGAAACAGTGTCTCAAAGTAAGGAATTTCCTCTGCTTGACATTTGCATATGTCCTTCCATCAGTGTATGTATGGGTGATCCTGGTAAAAGAGGAAAATTTTGGTCAGGTTTCTTTCTCCTTGCTTTGCAGTCACAATAGTTTATGCTAGAAGAACTGACAGTGGTTTCATTTTGGTTTGGAATGTAGCAACAAAGCAGAATAGCAAAAACTTTTGTTTACCTGATGCCAGTGTTTTTATTCTATGCTTTTTAAATATTTATACTGTATACTAAACACTAAGCATTAGGGATGCCTTCAGAAGCTTCACCAGAATTTACTAATCTTATATCTAATATGAGCATGTCTGTGTAGAAGCATCTTCCCAGGTCTGTCAAGGTAAAAAGAAAGAGGTTGGGCTTGCCTGTGTTATTAACTTGTTTCCTCAATGATATTGGCAGCCAGTGTAGTTCACGCTGCATGTGTTTGGATTAATTCCCAGGGAGTATGGATGATGATTTCTGTTATTTAAAAAAAAAATCATGGATTGATTATTTTATTTAAATAATTCTGTTACAGTATGTTTAATTCGTTGTGCATATTAATCATTGTGAGTAGCCTAAAAATATTTCTGCATAGTTAATTGTTTTTAACAGTGAAAACACAGACCTCTGAAGAGTCTTTTATGTTTTGAATCACAGTTTGATATCCAAAAACTGCGAATCTACTGTGATCCAGAGCAAAATAATCGAGAAACAGTCTGTGAGATCCCAGGATTTGTGAGTATGATAGATGAACTTTTGAGGACTACTTGGTATTTTTTTACAAATCACTGTTTAATGATGACTTAATGAATTTTTAAAATAGATTAAACTACATTGATTCAGCTGGTGCAAATACATGTTTGTTACCTATGCAATATCAAGTGACATGGACCTTTTCTGTTTCAGCCTTATTTTCTCACAAAGTTCTTTACAAGTTGTTTTAGTTTAAGTATTTAATGGTGCATTTTTGATATATATGACTATAGAAGGATCTCAAAATCCTCTCCTAAAATTTCAGATTTTAAACATGATAGAATAATGAAACTTCTAGGTTTTTTTCAGTGTAAAATTCTTTAAATATGACTTTTGAACTTTTCTGACATACTCCTTGCTTCTTGTCAGGTCATTTAATCGGTGAAATTTTGGTATATAATCAGCAAACCTGTATTTCTAATGTATTTAGAAATACATTAGAAATACCTCCCATTAGAAATATCTATGCTGAGATCTAAGATAAATATCGCATTATCTGAAATATTGCCATGATTTCAAGAAATATGTTAAGTACAAGACAGAAATAAAATCAAGACTTTATGATTCATGTACACAATTAGCAAGTTTATGGGCACCCTTTGCCCTCTCTTGGTCTTCTTACAGTTAATTATGCAAAGCAATGTAAGACATACACAAACAGATTTTTTAAACCAGTCATGACTTAAGATTTAAGCTTTCAGTTCCCATCTCAAAGCATAAGGAAGAGATTGATTTAAACATAGAAATTGAAAATAATTTTGCTTGGTGGCTAAAACAAACTGAGCTAAAGATTATCAGCTGCCAGTGTCTTACTATGTAGACCCACATTCCTCATGTTGTGATTAGATTTATTATCATTTGGCTGGTTTGACAATAGAACCATTGAATCTCCAGCATCCAGATTTTCGTTTTTGTCAGACTGGCACATATTGCCAGCTAGTCTGTTTTTCTTCTTTTTCTTTGGGACCAGTGTGTCTTATTGCATCCTTATCAGGGCCTTTTTAACTTTCAATCAAGCAGCAGGTAGGTGAATGGATTATTAACTGTTCTGAGCTCTGACTCTGTGTGTCAAGAACTAACAGCTGCAGGAATACTTCTGTAAAATTAGCTTTGAATCTTGAAGAAAATAAAGTATTTATTTAACTATTATTTAACTGCACCACATATCTTTTTGTTCTTTAAAAATTAAAAGTAGGATATGAAAAGTAATCAAATGAAAAATATTTTGCACAAAGAAAGCAAACATGAAAAAGTCTTTCATAGCTTATGTTCTCTGCAATTTATCAAGGAGTTGAAGCCAAAAGATTGTTTTTTGCCATGTTAGTTTCACTGTCTGTTTTTGTAAAATAAATTTGGACTTTGCCCATGAAATTCTGGACTCCTTCAGAAAATAAAAATGTTGGATGATCTTCAAGGAGGAATATGTGGTTTGTGGTTGTATTCTGTCAGAGTGTGGTTGTGTCAGAGTTCCTGAAATAAGCAGAGGCTTTATGTACTAATTACAGACCAAATTAATTCCCTTTCCCAGAGATACCTAGCTGCATAGTAATTTTAAGCTCCTTCTATGGTCTGTGGAAAATGAAAACTTTCTCTAGGGTTTGCTCAAGCTGAAAATTCAATACAGAGGAAGCTTTCTGTGTCCACAGAATGTGTATGAAATCTGCAGTGAGTATATGCATTGGAATACTCCTGTGGACAGTGTGGCCAATGGTGGCTATTAAACTATTAAGACAGAAAATTTCATGGTTGCTCTGCTGAAGTATTTGGGGTTGGATTGTTGTGTGGTGTTGCAGATACTGGAACAAAAAACAATTGATAGCAGAGTCTAATGCAGTCACAGGAAAGCAAGAAAAAGCCAGTCTTGCCTCTGTGCTGCTCTGTGTTTCCCCAGATGCTGGATTCAGGCAGAGAACAGAGATTTCAGAAATATTTTGGTACATTCTCTGACATGAATGAACAAGCACAGCATATTTTTGATGAGAAGTTACTTTTGGTAAAAGGTTTGAACCAAATCTAAACATTTAGTGTGTAAATGCTGACATGGTTTAGTATTATTTCTGTCATTATCTTTTAAAAATTGCTACTGATAACTCCCATTGGCAGACCCTTAAAAACAGTTAACTAAATTAATTTCATATGCATTGATAGCAGCTGCACATAAGTCTCAGAAAGTCTAAAAATTTTAATTATAATTTCTTGACTGTTACAGCTTAGGAGTTATGATTGGTTTTGATTGTGTTTCCAAATGAATGGATTTTCTTTTTAGAAATATTGCTGTACTCTTAAACTGTGTTTCTTCTTGTTTCAGAATGGAGAGGTAGGCTCAATCCTAAACTACTCAAACTCATTTTAAGGTAGTATTTGTGTTTTTATAAGCTTCTTAATATTCTAGGTAATATACACTTTGTTTTCAAAAGGGGACAGAGATATGCTAAGCTTAAGAGTGATGGACTTCCTGTGCTTGAACTCCAGTCAGTAGACAAAAATACTTTTTATGAAAATCACGTTTATTAGAATAACTGGTCTGATGTTTTTCCCCAGTTCAATTCAGTTGCTGCTGTTTGCAGGGGGGTGGGGGATATGCACAGGGAATAATGCAGCTGTTACCTGCATTGTGCTTATGGGAACTCCCTGAACAGGAGCTTTTCTGAAGACTTAACATGACAACTTTCCTAACCTTACCTGTAACTCCCAACCTTGTACCAATGCAAAGGAAACATGGGTTTGTGTTTTGGTCAATCATTTGATCCCGAGAAAGAATTCTAGTCAAGAAACGTCTTAAAAGACGTTTCTAGAAAATAGAATACATTTCTAGATGTATTCTAGAAAATATGGGTAAAATGCTATGGAAAGTTTTAGATAAGAAACATTTTTTTTTTTAGCTTGGATTCTTAAATTTTTGCCTTTCCATAGGTCTAAGAACTTGTTGAGTTAGGGTTGATGAGTAAAAAGCAACTTCCTGAATCTAACTTCAACATATAGATTTAGTACAGATGTGCCTGTAATAGATTTGATTTAGTAGCTTGCCCTTTGCCTGCCTGAGTAAAGCACTGAGGTTTCATGTGGGGCTTAATGGTGAGAAGTAAATATCACAAAAAAAGAAATAAATTCTAGAGGGTTATGCAATCAGCCAAGGTTTAGTGTTTAGTGCTGCAGGGAGCATGGTTTGGAGGAGGTCACCTAGTGGTCTTTGCAGGATGGGCACTCTTGGGACCAGGACTAGTGACCTCTAGGAGTCAGTGGTAGCAGCTGTGTCCTGCCTCCCCTCAAGTAGCTTCACAGTAGGAACACATGCCTAAAACACAGGAGACTTGGGGTTTATCTTCTTTGCTGGCTTGCTACACAGGATAGTATGCCAGTGGTTGGGATCATTATGCTATACATATTATGTATTACATCATTTTACACATCCTTTAATTAAGTTGTTGTATTTGAGAATTGGTCACACTTTAAATTATGATTATAGATTAGCTAGGACAAGCATCTTTCATGTTGCAAGATTTAAAATTTTCAATCTATTTGACAAAATATTTGTGCAAAAGCAAAGTTGCAGGTATCAGCCCAATATAAGTATTTACTTTTAAAATTTTTATTCTGGATAAAATTATTCTGTGCATGAAAAGTAGTTGGAGGGCAATATTCAGATAAGCAGAAGTTCCAAGGGAGTGGATGCCAAGACCTAAGTGAAAGGCAGCCTAAAGAAGGTCAGCTTCACTTAGTGTTCCAGTGTGTTTGTTGGCTGCCTTTGGCATATGTGCTGATGGCTGTTTTCACTCTTGGTAGTGCATGAATGGTCCCAGTGATGTAGGCTCAACACCTGCCCCCTGCATATGCCCACCAGGAAAGCAAGGACCTCCAGGCCCCAAAGTAAGTCTCTGTTCTGTCTTGTTGAGTGTATATGACCTGTGTTTCCCTGCTACTCCTCAGCAAACGATGTTGCACTGTTAACTGTTTGAGGATGAAATGGTTTTCTAACCCGATGGTTTTCAAAACCTAATGGTTTTCTAAAATCTTTTAATGGAGAGAGGGGTTTTACTAGATGCTTATTGGGAGGAAAGGAGGTCACATTAGCTGTGCTGTTATCCTCCTTTCTGAGCTGATGAAGAACTAAAATGAGAACTTGCCTTGAGATGCAGAAGTCTCACATGGCAAACTCAAATCCCCAGTATTTGCTTTATTATCTTTCTCAATAACTGTGCTAAGCAGCGTTTACAGAAGTATTTGTAGCACAGACAAGAAAAACCCAAATCACTCATCTTTCATTAAGCAAATGAATAACAACCTTCTCTGCTGTCATCATAAAATAGGTTACAGTATGCTGTAGCTACCTCAAATTAAACGGCTTCTTGATACAGTGGAAAAGGAATTGAAATCTGCAGCACAGAGATCATCATTATTGTTTCATGTAGTAGAACTTCTGTCGTCTTTTACCTTTTTAAATTTTCTTTAGAGAAAAAAAGAGGGAGAGAGAATGAAGTATTTATAAGTTTAAAAGAATTGAAAACCACTTCCTGGGGATGTATTACATCCTGGGGATGACCTATACCTATTGCCTTATGTGCAATTTTTCATCTGCAATGCACTGTAATATTGTTTGGGGATAATTGGATAATACAGGTGACAAGATGGTGCCTAAGACAAAAGGCTGCAGAAAGTGAAAAGGAAGCCAATTTATGGTTGAATAGATTATTTCAATTATAATATTTATAATATTTATTAACCTTTGAATACTGGACTCTAGACCCATATGGATTTAAAATTAATTTTTGTGTAGTACATATTAATAGTAGATATTAATGGAGTACAATACATTGAATTAAATCAAAGTGATTTCAAAATACAAGTAACTGATATTTTAAGCTTCTCAAGTTAAAAGCATAAAATTTCACAGTAAATTGGTATATTTGAAAGCAAATTTATTTTTTCTCAAATCCCAAACCTGGACTTCTTAATTTGGACAACAGTAATTCTAAGTAACTTATTACTATTTTAGCAAATAATAATTGTTATGGTTTTCTAAAAAGTCATTGTGCTACAATCTCTTGCACTTAAGCATTACATTTCTGTGTTTATATGTGAAATGATGTTTTTTCACAGCCACATTGAAAGCTAGTTTCCTGTTTCCCTTTGAATGTCCTTCCTATTTATAACAATTCTGCAGTTGAAAGTGACCTCCAGGTCTGTTGATGGTTCAGGCTGAAGAAATAAGTACCTGCTTAACATCCCTGCAGAAGTAAAATGGTTTAGAGATCAAGTCTTATTGCATTTTGCTGAGTTCAAATCAAAGCTGTTAGTAAAGAGAAAGTCAATACTCTAGGAGGATATATTGAGTAGGATGTTAAGTTCCTGCTTTCTCACCATAAACATGAAGCCTTGGCAAGCAACTTTTCATTTACTTTAATCTGATTGTAACAGTGATTATCAAAGGACTTTTAAGAGGAAATCTAAAAGACATCTTTTTCAACAGCAATTGGTGTGTGGAGAGGAGTTTATTATTTTGCAGGTTTTAATCCTGGCTCTTGTCTTTTTGTGCTTTTATCTTAAGAATTAGGCTCAGCTAAAGCAAGTGAGAGATTTCTTCAGAAAAGAACTACTTCATCAATGAAGTTTTATTAAAGTTTCTTTCATCTATTTGATAAAAAGTGTATCTATTTCCTTTCATTAAAGTGCTAAAACACTAGAAAGCTTTTAAGTTGATGAGTCAAACTTGTGCTGTAACCAAGTGTGGATTCACTTATCCAAGTAATACACAAGGAGTTGGGGAGAATTTTCCCCCTGCAAAACCAGTTCTTTTTCACTGTGGAAATTGCTCCTCAATAGTAGGTCTCTGGACTTGCAGACCGTTTTGTGGGATGTGTTAGGGCTATGGTTTCTTGTGCTCATTTGAAAATACTCTTACAATTTTAAAATGCTTGTAAATTTTGTGTGTTCACTCTTTGCTTCTCCATAGGGTGACCCTGGGCAGCCTGGGAATCATGGTTATCCTGGTCTGCCTGGTCCAGATGGTAAGCCTGTGAGTACTAAAAACTTAGTCATATATTGTAAATGTAAAACTAACAGGAGGAAAGACATGGAACACTGATACCACATTTTTGAAATTTAGATAATTTTGTCTCCATTCTCTGAAACTGTGAATGTCATTTAACTGTATGTACCTGTTGTATGAATATGGCAATCATATTATTTCTGTTTCAAGGTAAATTACTTTAAGTATTAGAGCTGTGTACTGTTGTAAAGCAGAGAACAGGCTATGAGTGCTTCTGTTGGTCTTTGCATTACTTTGCAGCAGTTATTTTACTACATTTAGTCTTTACTCCTTAAGAATTTGTTCACTAGAAAGCACTTCGGGTCACCTGAAATCCTATCCATTTTTTTTAGGGCTTGCTCCATGGTTCATAAAATTTCTTTGTAGGCTGCCTCAAGTAGTCTATTAAAACATGTAGATCTGCATGTAAAATTTTTAAAAAATAGATATTTTTAGTTCCACACTGGTTCATTTAACTGTGATAATTCTATTTGTAAGTAGAGTTAGTTTAACAGAAAGAAAATAGTTGCTGAAACCAAAGAAATGTAATAGTTTCTAAAAGTTGGAAATGTCCCTCTTTTAAAATACGGGACTTGTTATATTGAAACCTGAGCATGCTAACCCTGATGGTCCAGATGAGCAGTGCATACATGAATTTTTCATCAGTCCCACAAGTAAATATGCTCATTATACCTGTGATATAAAATGTTTTTATACTTTTGCTCTTAAACAGCTTTTGATAGCTATTAAATTCAGGGGTTTTTGAACCAGAGTTAGAGAACACAATCGAAATTGAAACTATCGGTGCTTTAAAGTACTGCATTTTGATTTTAGACAATCCTGAAAATACAGGTTTTAAAGTATTCCAAGATGGGGAAGTCTATTTAATCAGAGCAACCTTTCATATTTGGTGGTGCTTAAGCTTATGAAGTGCAGTTCTGATCTCTTATAAAAGACAAATATACATTGAACATGGAGCTGCATGGGGGAAGGTGTCCATCACATCTGACCACACTGATTTCTGGAAATAGATTTGCAGTATTGATAAGCTTAGCAGAGCTGCCTTTTATCCAGCTAAGTTGGATATTTTGAAAAGTAAAGGGATATCATGTAAACTTTAATGAAAGCAGAATGGACTGGTTATTGGTAGGGAAATGTCTGTTTCTCTTCTTTCTTTTAACAAATAGATTAAAACTTCATTTCTGAAGCATCCACTCAGCTACAACCGTATTGTTTTAGAAACAATTTGTTATGACTCTTAATAAAGAGATTATTAATATCTTAATAATAAAAATATTATTACTATTTAAAAATAGTTTTTATAATTAAGATATTAATAATATATTATTAATATATTATTAATCTCTTAATAATAAAACATTTTTATCTTTTAATAAAAAGATTTCCACTTCAAGGCTGTTTATCCTCCCATAAGCACTAGAATTTGTAACAGCATGAGTAATGAAGGAGAAATACATTGGTACTGTAGACCTACCGTAACTTTGTAATCTGGCAGTTGCAGCTTATTTTTTCCTGCAAATAAGTCTTAATGTGCATTCTCTCAACATAAAAAAGATTAACCAAGTATCTCAGAATGAGAATCAAAAAGCTCCAATACAGGAGAAATTGTATCACACTGCTGAGGAACTTACATTGTGTTTGCAGCTAAATCCTATAGCTTTATTAACTGAAGAATGTTTCTCAAATACCAGTTGTAGTTTTTGTGCTTGTTCTTTGTAAGGACATAATTAGAAACCAACTAGCTCATCTGCAGCTTTGGCCAGTACATTATTTTTCCTTACAGAAGATTCTTGGGTGTATTCCAGGCAACCTTCTAGCTGTGAATGGTGAGAGACCCTTTAGAACCACTGTGCAGGAAAACCAATTCCTCTCTCTGTCTTTTTCTTACTATTTTACTTTTGTATATGCTAATATGACTAGCATGTTTTCTGTGCTGTCAGTAATTTTTCTTGTTTGGGGAAACTTTGCTCATCTGAACCTTTTTAGTTTTATATCTCAGGGAACTCTGAAAAACAAGCTTTTAATTCAGACAGCACCATAGGCTTACAGGTAGTGAGTGGTGTAGTCAGTCTTGTTTAATCAAATGGCTTTTGCATGAAAAGCTTTTCCTGCAAAGTCATTCTTTTCTGTTCCCAAACACATTTTTATGTTCTTCTCTAAAGTCTTTCCAGTTTGCCTATCTGTTATTAATTTTCTTGGAACAGTATAACTGGTCAACAAAATGTTTCTTCCTCTGAGAAGGGGTTTTAGGCATGCATTTATATGAAACTATAAATGAAACTGATTTTAAAGTAAAACAGCTAATAAAATTTAGTTTGTTGTTTGTGGGCTGGCTATATTTTTGTAATACTTAATGTTAGTTTTAGACCAGAAAAATTAAAAACAACCTAATATCTTAAATCTTACCAGAACATAATTATTTACCTGCTGTTATCCAGTAAAATTGTTTACTCTAATATTTGGGGAAGTAAACATAAACATGACTTTTTTTCAGACATTTCTTAAATATTATTTTGATTAGTTTTGTTTAGAGTATCTTTGTTTTTTCTCCTTTGTCACCTCTGTTTATATTTTGATACATACAGAAAAGATCAATTACAAGAACTGTAAAAAAACCTGAAAGTGAGAAGTATACGTAAAGAAAATACATTTTTTTCAATAAAAAATGTAATTTAGAAACTGAAATTATTAAACTGTCTAGTCAAGAATAAAACACTGATAAATAAGTGCAAGGATAAAAGCAATATTTGAATCTCAAATGGAACTAATTTTCATGAACATTATTAATCAGAAAGAAGCAGTTGGAGTGATTGCTGGCCCTGAAAGCACTCAGGAGCCTAACTGTGTGGTCACAAAGCCATTTTTTATTCCAAAGGATACTTTGTATGTACTGGGGAAAAACTCAGTTTAAGGGGAAAATAAATTACCAGAATCTATGCAGTGATCACTTGTGGTTAATAGAGGTGATAGGTTATCAGTCTGTTGACAGAAATTTAAAAAATCCACCCATTTGTCAATTTTGAACTATGCAGCTGGCAAATTTGGACAATTTTTGAGTATTCCATCTAGTTTCACTCATGAAAGTTTGGAACAATTTGCCTGTCTTTACAGTATGTACAAGAAAATAAAATAAGAGATGAGAAAAAAATAAGCAGTTTACAAAAAAAAAATCTGGCGAGACTGACTTTACTGGTACAAGCAGATATGGAGTTCATAAGGTATCAAAAGTCTCACATAATAAGTAATTTTTGATCATTCCAATATATGTTTTAAAAGATTACAGAACATTATTACAGCTGTATTACCTAGAGTTTAATATTTGGTGACCAACTGAAGGCCAAATCTTTTATGATGTACTTACTATAAGAGCAATGATAAGTTATTTCAACTTTTGGAATAAAAATGGGTAATAGTTTCACATACACATAGAATTCCCTGTGCTACTGGATAGATTGCCTGGGATTTAAGTTGTTCTAAACTCTGTATCTACTTTTCTCAGAAAACTTTCATAGACAGAGTTGATAATTCAGCTGTGAAATACTGCTCTCAATTCCAGGAAAAATACATATTCCTCAGTAATACTGTGGCCTTTTTATTGTTAGAGGAGATCTTTCTGCTCTGTTCTCATACAGTCATGTAGAGCTTTTCCTGAGACCTGTAAGTCTGGACTCAGAGCAATGCCTGATGCTGACTTGTGCTGCAGACAGCTGTAGAGTTCAGACAGAAGACCACATCACTACCTGCAGCAGCTGCCAAAGGCAGAGGATATGATAAGGATGAGCATCTAAACAGTGAGCAGGAAGTCAGACTCCCTTGGTATATCATCCTATCTCCCAATAGCCTGAAGAACTTTTAAAGCTTGATTTACATCCTTTTATTTAATGGTCTTGATGGATCTTTTTTTCCTCTGTGCTATTTGAGAACATTGTGTTTAGCTAAAACATTCTGCTAGGGGCTCTGAGTTATGAAGGCCTTGGCAGATGATGGAGTAGCTAATGGAGGAAAATGTAGTGAAATGCAGAAATAATAAACGTGGATACATGTCTACATATTTAAAGCAATTTTTGTTGAGATGTAATGTATTTTATGAAAAGAGTTTGAAGACCGGTCTTGTAATGCTTTATGTAGTTGTGCTTTAAAGATTTTCTGCAAGAAACTACCACAAGAGGTCTGCAGACCTTTCAGAGTATTTCCTAAACACTAAGTTAAATGTTCCTTTTTCAATTGAATTCCATTATGCTTAGTTACATCACCCTAAATAGTTCATTTTACTTAGTGTTTACACAGTCCTTGAATATCTTTAGACCATTACTGTTGATCCCTGGTTCGTTCCTAGCCAAACTCAGCTTGCTTACTTCTCACTTTGTCTTTGCCAAGCAGTCCTGTGTTCATGCCTTTGTTGTTAATGTTGTCCATTGACTCCAAAAGCTTTTCATTATGGGAATGTGCAGTGCAGTTCTCATTGACTTATTCATAATCCTCTGTTTTTATTTTTATTTTAACCTTATCAGACAAGATATGCCTAGGAATGCTGTCTGAACTTTTGTCCTTTAGGTGTGCAAATGCATTGAAGATACAGTGATTCTAACTTTAGTGACTTTCTGTGAATTTCCTTTTGAATCTTCTCTCTTCCAGCTTTCCATTAAAAGAACACGTTGACAATGTGTTTGATTTGTATTGAAATCACATTACAATATTTAGCCCTGAGCTAAATATGCAGTTTTGTAAGCTGAAAAACTTTTCTGCTGTCCTCCATTCATCTTGTAATTTTGAAATTCAGTTCAGCCAGGAAATTGTCCTCTTCTACTTCTTCCCCTGCTGAGTTAGAGGGAGAAGGGAAATTGCATTGCAGAGATCTAAATTATGAAATAAAGTTTTATTTGTATAGAATTATATCCTACAGAAAGTCATAGCAGTTTTTTGTTTTTTTTGAGAAGAAAAAAATGGATCAACTTTTAGAGGCATTTTTTGATTTGATGAATTGTTTCTGCTACCCAGGAGGTCTATAAGCACTCTGGGGATACTATACCATTTACAGTTAAAGCTGATTTTGCTAGAACTGCCTTGAGCACTAAAAGTAAAATGCTTGATAAAGGATCCATGTATGACAGAGACCTAGAATTCTGTTTACTTCTATATTAAACATTACCAGCTGGCTCATCGGGCAATTGCTCAAATGTCTTTTGGGAAGAGGGCACAGCAAGGACTCTCTTGTGTCTAACCCAGCAAATAATTTTAGCTCTGTTTATTATTCAAAGGAAGCTCTGACTGATTTAAAGAAGAAATCAGACAAACACGTTGCCTCCCTTGTACTGAAAGCATTCTATTAGTTCCTTTTACCAGCGTGGAAATAACTCCATGAAATTTTTTTTGCCAGGATTTTAAGCTTGACACACATTTGGAAATAGGATTATTACTTCTCTCAATTCAAATCAAGATCAGATTCTGGGTATTTGAAATTGGATAGCCCATTTAATGGGATTTATCAAACTTAGTTTTGTCTGCCTGCTGAAATGTTTGAACCAAATAGCCTCAGAATATTATAGAACAATTTCTGTTCTTGCTTTATATGTTTTCTTGAAAAAATCCTCTTGGTAGCTCATTTTGTCCACTGAAAGGACATGTTTTTAAATGAGCAGTGCAAAATTCTTATTCTTCAGTAACTTGCCTCTCTTAAAGGATTTTTTAAAGCCCTTGTTAATTTTGCATGAAAACTTGCTATCTTTGCCATACTAATTGGATCAAATCCACCAAAATATAGACATATATTTTGGTTTCTGGAAAGGTTTTCTTGTTCTGCCAATGCTGATTTCTAGCAAAGCATTCCTGAAATTCTCTTTTTAACTCATGAATTATTTAGTATTTCTTTTTGTAGTCTCAGTCATTCAAATTTTTTTTTATTTATATAGACTGTTATATACCTTCAAGTTCATAGCTAAGTGCTTAGTATCAAGAATGGAATTTTATTATGTAGAGATATTATAAAACTAGCTGCATAATGTATTAAAACATACCTTGTTTGTTAAACCTTATTTCTGTAACTGGATAGAAGCCTTTAAAAGTCTTGGCAAGTTTCAGCTATTTTTCTTAAGAGAGAGAGAGAAAAAAAATGTGTCTACATATGTGGATTAATTTTTTTTTTCCAGTGGAAAATAAAACAATATGTTTGTTATGTTTTTTTGTAACAATTCTAGAATGACTAGTTTTAGCTAAAGTCTGGAGACTGAGAACTTCAGCTGCAGATATGAAAGCTTTTGAAAGCTGAAATCTAAATCTCAAATGTATGATTGTCATAGCAGTTGCTAAAATCTGTGACCCAAAATTATAGGGTTGTGACAAAAATTCTTTAACTAAGCAAAATTCTTAAGTAAGCAAGAGGATTGTTTTTTTCTTTTTAAATAGGTGTTTGGAAATTTGTCTGTGTTGCTTTTGAAAAGTCACAAGTCTTGGTTCTTTTCCTAAGGGATATCAGGGATCAGCAGGAACTCCAGGTATCCCAGGAACTCCAGGGGTTCAAGTAAGTTTGTATTTCATTCCTAGAATTTGAATACCTGAGACAAATCCTGCCAAGTCTCACTCAATATCTTGTCTGTCATTGAGAGCTGAGCTGTGGGGAATGAAGAGGACTCAAGGGGTGTCATGGATCAGGGGCCATCCTTGGGTGAATTGCTTTGAAATTCACATGGTTTTGGGGTTTGTAGGTAGGCAGGCTGACTACAAATTGAAGCAGGGCTAGGTAAGGTCTCTAGAAGATGGGCTCAGATGCAGCTTTTTATCCCCATCCAGAAGCCAAACAGTAGTTGCTTCAGTTTTTCTGTGAATCACTAGCAGTGATCTGAAGTCTTGTCGTGGTGATGGATTGTGCACAATTCACAAGCCTAAAGCAAATTTTCACATAAAGCCCAGATTGACAGAGGAGAATTCTTTTTCTTTTTGTATTAATTTAGTAGTTCTGACTGAGACAGTTGTTGGAAACCTGTGCTGTATCATGCTTCTGGCATGATCCTGGCTGAATAGTCAAGGATTTACTCATTTGTGGAATTAAATATCTGAGAGCCTGCTGGGGCCAAGAGCAAGCCTGCAAAATGGCATAGGTGGAGGCTGTCTGATGGGCTGTTGAAGGGGACATCTCTGGGCTCACTTGTTGACAGGCTGTGGTTTTGAACAGGCTAATACAGCTGTGTGACATTATTTTTTTTTTTTTCCCCTGGGGTGGTCCTTGGTTAGAATAAAAAAATGTTTGAGTGTTCCTCAGTCATGGATTAAAATTAAATATCTGAGAGCCTGCTTGAGGCCAAGAGCAAGCCTGCAAAATGGCATATGTGGAGGCTGTCTGATGGGCTGTTGAAGGGGACATCTCTGGGCTCACTTGTTGACAGGCTGTGGTTTTGAACAGGCTAATACAGCTGTGTGACATTCTTTTTTTTTTCCCCCTGGGGTGGTCCTTGGTTAGAATAAAAAAATGTTTGAGTGTTCCTCAGTCATGGATTATAATAGTGTGCCATGTTCATCCCTGCCAGGTACACATTATGCTTTGTTCTGCTTTTGTGTCCAGTCACTGAAATGTTGGAATCAGGCAGCTGACACATTGGTCTCTGGTTTGGTCTCTGGCCCATGTTTGTGTCTAATTCTGTATCAGATTGCATTAGTATTATCAGTATTTGAACTGGTGTACATTTTTTTCTCAATCTAGGGACCTCGTGGCTTGCCCGGTATCAAGGGAGAACCAGGAAAAGATGGGGCAAAGGTAAAAGAAACCAAACCAGAATGATAGATAAAAAGCTTTTACTCGTACTATTTGTAATTTTTGGTTATACAGGTAATAGTATCAGTATTTTCACATGAGTGTTCTGTGATAATTGTTTTCTAAAAGGAAGGATTAAGAATCCTAAATTTAAATTCTGAATCTGGCCCTCTATTTATTAAAGTTTATATAGGCTTTGGCACTGCCAGTAACAACTTTATTTCACTGAATAACATAAACTTAGAAAGAGTATCTTAGTATGGGTACCTGGAAGCACAATACAGACATCTGTCGGAATGGTTTATTTTTAACTCTTTTCACCCTTTTTCTCTTTAAGTGAGTATCCAGATGATTTAGGTAGGAATTCCTGGATGGCACTTTTTATCAGAAAACACTGTCTAACTGAACCCAAAATTTTTTTGTGGAAAATTCTAGCTGAGGTGTAGCCATTAGCTTAGAGATACAGACAGATGTGGAAGCTTATATGTAACTCCTCCTGGTAATCAGGATAAACTTGACTCAGGATCTTATGTAGACACAGTGAATAAACTGCCCATTGGCTGTGGCCTTCTCTCACATTTCTGCCTTCTCTCACATTTCTGCCTTCTCTCACATTTCTGCCCTATGTTTAGAAAAGTTCTAAGCCCATTGTAATGACAATTATTTTGGTTTTGATTCATTAAAACTTCAAAGCCCTTTCTGTAAAACAAGCACTTATTTTCCCAACAGATCTTACAATTTCTTTCTAAAGTTTCAAATAACTAGGTCCTTAAATTCATCGCTGTTCAGCAGAATTCTCAAATTCATGGTTAGAGCTGAAAATTGCTTGTGTGTTCTGTGCTTTATTCATCTCAATCTAATTGATTTTAGAAGTTAATCTAATTAATCAGTAAGTATTGGGCTATGTGTAGAAATTAAGATGCTGCTGATGAAAAACTGTAACTGCCTTGTAGTGTAGGGTTGTGACAGATAGAATATTTCCTGTTGCTCAGTCTAGCCTTGTGTAAAACAAGCCAAGAAATAGGGCTTTCACCACTGCTTTAGAGAACATTTCCATTGTAAAATAGATCTTGACATTAGAATTTTTTTCCTGGAAATTCTGCCCCAATTTTCATCTTTTTATTTCATCCCATTACTTGTTAAGTTTCTGTAGTAGCTAATTTAAAATTGTTTTCATTTCCAAATGTTTTGGTTTATCTAATAATTGAACCACCACTTCTGAGTAGAAATCAAGACTCCACACTTTTTCATTAAGAAGCAATGGATATATGAAGTGTTAATTTTATAACCCCTGCTGATTTTAAACTCCATTCCATTGTCTGCTTTTAATATTTATTTGTTGAGAGATATTGTGATAACATTAACCCACAAGCTGTCATTCCTGTGGTCATGTTCCTGCCTACTGCAAATATATGACAGACCTTTCCAAATCTGCTTAGGCATGAATGGCTTTGATAAACAGCATTGAGACATGTTGTCCTGGTTTAACCCCTGTCTTAGAATTTGAAATACTGAAATGAATATGAAATAACTTTTTAAGCATAGTTTACTATTCCTTCTATCTGATTGAAATATATTAAACAAATTGAAATATATTGTTCAATACAAAGTAGGTATTAACAGAAATAAAGCATTCTGATTGCTCAAAGATTAGCTGTTTTCTCATGTGAAGTAGTCTACTGAACCTTGCAACTAGGATTTTTTTTTTGTTTCAAATCAAGTAGTGACAAGTTTTAATTTAGGATTTCTTTGTTATTATTGCTCAAGGGAGCTTGCAGACAAATTGTCAGTTAAATATCTTCAGCTGCAAATGCAAAAGTTTGGAATTCCTGATACCTGACACCTCTTAGAACAATAAAAAGAAATGGTATTTTGCCTTGTCTTTTCAATTGCTAACTGCTTTTACCTAAGTGGATTATTTAGTTTCTGAAATGAGAACTTATTTGTCAAATTGCCAAAGCTGTTTTATAAGTGTATTTTGTTTTAATTGAGTTTCTTTTGTAGAACAGATACTTAATATCTTATTTTATAATACTCCACTTATCCTCTGAAATGAGAACTCATTTGTCAAATTGCTAAATTTGACAAATTGCTAAATAAACAGCTAAAGCTGTTTTATAAGTGTATTTTGGTTTAATTGAGTTTCTTTTGTAGAACAGATACTTAATATCTTATTTTATAATACTCCACTTATCCAGAGTAAGCTGGTAGGAAATTTTATAAAGTCTTAAATTGCTGCTTTTGAACCTCCATAGGACTTACTAAAAGATTACTGTAAATTTAGTCTAAAATTTAGTGATTAAGGTTTTTAGTTTATGTAATGAATTTTGTTTAAAGATAAAAAATCTCTTATTGGTCATCATACCAATGTTGTGAAGTTGATACTGTGATATATTATGTCTTTCCACTATTTGCTGATCACTTGATCACAAGAATATGAATGTTGTTGTAGTATATCACCACTATTTGAATACAAGGATTTAAAATATGTTTGCTCTTTCAGGGTGACAGTGGACTACCTGGTTTTCCTGGATTACATGGGATGCCAGCACCAAAGGTTGAAATTAAATATTTCTTGTTACAATATTCCTGTGTTGCAGCTTGCCCTGTAGTTCAATATAAAGGGTAAACATGTCTATATACAATACTATTTCAGAGAATTTGATGAATTCCTCAAGATGAATAGATATGAAGGTGATATTTAGGGAAGATATATACCATGGGACTTCATTACATAGATACCAAACAATTGAAACCTTCTGTTATTTAATTTCTGTTTTGTTCTATGGATTTTATATTAACTTGATGTTACTACTTAAAGGATTCTTCATCACAAATAATGTTTAAAAAATTGTATTATTTTCTTGTCAATTTACTTAAGTGACAGACTTTTGAAGAAAAGTTCTGATTTATCACAGTGTCTTTAGTTCATCTGTGCTCCCAAAAACAATTTTCCCCATAGTTTTTGCTCATTTGTGTTAGAACTCAACAGAGTTTACATCTTAGCTTTTCCAAATCCATGTTTTTAACTCTTCAAATAATGTCTTCAGAGAAGTCCAGCCCTTTCCAAGGAGCTGAATTTTCACTTAGGTTCCTGCCTATATTGAAGCAATGAGAATCAGAAAGTGCCTTCTATGGAAAGTAGAAGCCTTAAGCCTGCGAGCTGTGGATTTTCTCACCATCAGTGTTGGGCATTCTGGCCTTCTCCTCTAGGAAAGCTGGGAAAATTCAGGATTTGCATTTAAATCTTGGAGCTCTTTGCCTTCTTTGTGTCTGCTGTACATTTATACTTTATATAGATAAATATATCTTTATGTAACTACTTCTATTTTAAAAATTAATTTGCTCACATACATTTTGTGTAGGGAGAAAGAGGTCCTAAAGGAGATCAAGGAGTGCCAGGAATATATGGAAAAAAGGCAAGTGACTTTATAAACATAAATTAAAGCAAAATGCTATTGGTATCTGTGATGGGGTCACCTAGACTGGATGCCTGGTGCAAACACCCTGGCACCTCTCTCAATCTCCCTTCTCAACAGTACAAGGAAGAAAATAAGATGGAAAAGCTTGATGGTCCAGATAAGAGTGATCACCTGCCAGTTACTGTCACAGGCAAACCAGTGGCTACTTGGGGAAAATTAGTTTAATTTATTGGCAACTGAAATAAGTCTGGATAGTGAGAAAAAAAACCCAAAAAACCAAACAACAAAACCCCCTTCTCCTCCACCCTGCCTTTTCCTAGGCTCAACTTCTCTCCTTCATGGGATAGGAAATGGGGAGCAAGGTTAGGGTGGTGTTTGACAGCTTCTCCCTGCTCTTCCCTCACCCTCCTCCCCTGCACCAGGGCAGGTCCTTCCCATGGGCCACAGGCCTTCAGGGCAAACCTGGCCTTGCACGGATTCTCCATGGGCTGCACCTTGGCTACCACAGCTCCACCATGGCGCCTCCAAAGGCTGCCAGGGAATCTGTGCTCCAGAACTCTCTTCTTGCTGTCTGCGGGGCTGCTACTTTTCACCTCTTTCCTTATTTTGCTGGTGTCATGTTTCTGTCCCTTGTTAAACTCATTCCTGACTCCCTCCCCACCCATGGCTCAGCCCTGCCCTGCAGTGGGTGGCTGGAACCAGCTGTGTCCGGCTGTGTCCGGCTGGAAGTGGCTGTATCCGGCTGGAACTGGCTGGGACCAGACCCTGCAGTGGGTGGCTGGAACCGGCTGGAACCAGCTGTGTCCGGCTGTGTCCGGCTGGAACTGGCTGGGACCGGCTGTGTCCAGCTGGATCCGGCTGTGTCCGGCTGGAAGTGGCTGTATCCGGCTGGAACTGGCTGGGACCAGCTGTGTCCAGCTGGGGCAGCCCCGGCCTCCCCTCACGGAGCCCCCCCATTCCCACTGGGAGCCTGGGCATGGGAACCCCAGGCAACATAATTAATATTTTTCTAACATGCATATTCACAGAAAATGTACTTCTTAATTTACAGCTCAGAAGAATGTTCCGTGCTTTTATTGGATGTATTTACATTCAGTAATGCTAAACTCATGCTCTGCTTCTTTGGATATTTTGAGAACCTTTTCATTCTGCTAATGGATTGGTGTAACTCATTTTCACATAGCACAAAATTTTTTGTAAATATGTTTATGGTGTAACACACCATATACAGGACATATGTAGTAATTGTATTGCAAAAAAGTCTATGTGTTTTAATACAGATGTACATATCACCAAACAAGAGAGAGGGAGACAAGTTAGGGGAGGGAGGAGGGGAGCACGTGAAAGGAGTGAGACTGCTAGTGGATGGGAAGAGAGATGTCTTAATCTGTAATTTAGATAAAACAGACAGTATATTTGGCCATCCACTGTTAACAGCTATATTTTCACCTGGCCTTATATTTTCTTCATGTGTTTATATAACATAGAGTTTTAAGCAATTTGAAAGAGGGTCTGTGTTAGCATTTCTGTAGTTTGAAGCATATTTTTTTAATGTGATGGGGTCGTAGGTATTAATTGACAACTGCCCGAGTTAAGAAAAGTATAGATCTTCTGTAGTTTTTCAAAATAAGAAATAACATACACGAATCATTAGTTAAATATATTGAATTTGCAGCACCTACACTGAGCACTACTTACTTTCCGCTTGCTGTTCTTCTCAGGGTTCAAAAGGAGAGAAGGGTGATACAGGGTTTCCAGGACTGCCTGGGCGATCTGTAAGTTTTCTGAAGACAATTTGTCATCAGCTTTTGCTTGTTAATTTACCTGCTGATTGCTGTTAAATGTTGCCACAGGGAGACCCTGGCAGAAATGGGAAAGATGGATTACCGGGCAGTCCTGGCTTCAAGGTATGTGCAAATGGATATTAATATCTTGATAAAAGTCTTCAATAGCATTGCTTGTGATGCAAACATACCAAATTTATTCTGGAGAGTATTACTGGAAATCAAAAAAATGTTGTTGCTGGGAGATGTGGAAGTTTACTGCAGCAATGAGCAGACTTCATTGTTTTCAACTGTTCTGTGAGCAAAGGAAAAGCTTTTATTAAGAGTATTAGTAATCACTAGAGTTTGTTTATACTTTATCTCTGATATCCTTTTGTGTTTCTCTAACCCTGTTATTCTGTTAAGGAGATTTATATACAAGCATATACTGGAGAAGATAATTGCTTTTGAAGGGAGCTGCAGGAAAATTAGGAGAAAGTACCTTCAGTAATGAATTAATATTTTTGTATGTGTTTTTATTCTCTTCACTATACAGTGCTGTTTGTATTTAATGCAGAACAGTTTTTCAAGTCAACTAAGTATGTGTCTACTGTGAAAAAGGCAATAGGATTTGGTATTTCTATAATGAATTGCAGTTTGTGAGCTTACTGGATGTCTTGCTTGTCAAGTTGTTGCTTGCACTGTTCTAATTTGTGAAAACATAGACTTCAGTAGTATCAGTTAGAAGTCCAAAGGGAAAAGATTTTAATAATATGTGATGTAAATGCTCAATTGAATTCATCTAAAGAAGTTTTTCAACAGCAGCTTTGTTCCTATATTTCTTTAATAATAGTGAAATTATCTAGGGCTGCTCAAGATTAATGTTACTTCAAGGTCCAAAAATACAAAAATCTGAGTGCATTTTGAATTTTAAATTCATATTGCTGTATTGGGAGATCTGAATCTTCTATTTTGTGAGCATGCTTGTCTAGTGCAGTTGGGGATGCAGCTGGCATATCTGTCACGTCTGCTGCAGCAGGGACACATGACACAAGACCTGTGAGATACCTAAAATCTTTCAGGCAGCAGCTGTCAGTGATGTGGATCCAGAGTAATGCCAGTGGAGTCTGGAGAGTAATTCAGCTCAGAGAAGGCAGACTCATAGGTGTCAGTTTAGTTGAGCACAAAAAAAGCCCCTGGTGCATTTGAAATGCATTAGTGTCCAAAACATTCTCAGGGAGCTAAAAAATGTAACATAAGTCCTATGGAAAGCCAGTGCCTTTCAGGAGCTGGAGTAGACAAGATACCATGGGGCATCTCAAATGTGACCAGATGTCTGTGTGTGAGCAGTGGGATTCAACTCCTGGTGTCTCATCAGCTGAATCAATCCTCCATCAGTTGTCCAGACTAGACTTGTGATATGAGCTTGGTTACCTTCAGGAATTTATTTCAAATGAATCCTCTCTTATTTTATATACATATGTGTGTATATATATATGTATATATATATGTGTGTGTATATATATATATATATATGTATATGTGTGTGTGTGTGTATGCACACACATCCATGGATATCATTGCTAAGTTGGAGGAGAAATTTCTTCTCTGGTACTTCAGAACATAGGAAAAAATTAGATATTTGATTTTTTTTCTTCTCTGGTATTTGATAACATGGACATGTAATAGTCACAATTAACATTAACATAAAATTTTAACTATCACTGGTGGCAATTTAGAGTGAAGCATGCTAAAGCATGATTTTGGAGAGTACTTTCATATGTTTTATGCTTGTAAGAAACATACAGAGAATTCAGTATATTGTGTGAATGTGTGTACATTTAAACTGAAAGACATTTTCTGGACTATTTTCATTATTGTAGTACCAAAAATATGATGTGCTCATTAGATTCTATTAATTTTATAATACAATAGTTAATAGAAGCCATATTTTTCATTCAAACATTTTGTTAGCCTGACTTCAACATCTGCTTGCTATAAAACATTGCTTCATTCTGGGTCTGTAATCAAATTCAGAACAGTAAAAAACAGGCTGTCTTTGAAGGAAATTTCTGTTGGAGCTTTCCTGGTTTTTTACAATATTCATTTTGGGAAAGAATGTGGAAAAAGCATGGCTGGAAACCCAGATGCTAGCCATTGTTGCTTGAAGTTCAGCTCTTATAATTTTAAGTTAATTAGTGCCAGATTATTTTATACATGTGTGTGTATCTATCTATCTACATCTATACCTATATCTTCGCCTTGTTTATGTGCTTTTATTTCTGGAATTATTCAGATTTTCAGAATATTTCAGTATCATACATACTTGGATAAATATTTGATCATTTTTTGTATTGCTGTATTCTGAAGTACTTTGAAATATTTTTTCATACTATTATTTATACTAACAATTAGACAGTAACAGTCTGTTATTGTTTTATGCTTTTTTTTTGTACCAGAGATTGCTGTTCTGAGTGAACAGAAAATTTTCTCTCATCTCTTTTTGCAAGTTGTTTGACAGCTGTCAGACACAGCATGAGGGACTGTTGGATTGATGGCACTTCTTGCTGTGTATTAATCTGTTAAGAGATGTTTGTTTGGTGAAGTATCAATGTGTATTGCTTTGAAATTTTACTTAGATTAAAATATAATTTACTATTTTAAAAAAAATTATTGTGCAAGTAAGGTTGTTTTCTTAAGACTTTTTTTATTTTAAAGGGAGAAGTTGGGCAGCCTGGGTCTCCAGGCCCCGAAGGACATCGAGGAGAGCCTGTAAGTGATTAAATTGCTGACATATCCTTGTGTACTGATTTGTTGGTTTTGTTATGTTTTGACTTATTTTATTTATTTTTTAGTTAATAGCTATTACACTTCACGTTTAATTTATGTTGATTCAAATTGGTTGATATGTACATTTTTTAAAAAATGCTTGTTTATTTTCTGCTGTTTGTCTTTAAATTTGATTTAATTAAAAGAAAGGAAAAAGCCCTTAAAGTCAGACATGCCTTAAAAGAAAAGATTCTTCACCATATCACTATTGTATATACTGATATATATGGTATAAAATTGTCTCATGACTTCTGACCTGTTGATGTTGTGGTATATTAATAATTACTTACTCGAGGAAAGATTCTGGATGGATTTGACTCTCATTTCAACTACATGGTGTACCTTCTTTGAAATACTTGTTAATCACACTTTTAAAGTCTCTTTTTTCACTATGTACTACTGCCTTTCCTTTGCCCAGTTTTACTGGCCTTTTACTTCCTTGCATCTTCTTACACCATATTATCTGCATCTCTGTGCTTCTTTCTTCTCTGGGGACTTTGCTGTTTCATTTTTGCTTTGCTTCTTTCCAAAGACATTGTTCCTCTACTGGTATTTGGGAAGCTCATTTTACCTCCCCTTAATAACTGATCGCCAGGCTTTGTCCTTCCTTGTTTCCTCGTTGTCCTCCTTTGTTCCTCCTTGTTTCCTTCCAGGCTGCTTGAAGCAGATGAGCCAAGATAGCAGCTTTGAGTGCTGAGAGACAGCCAGCTGTCATCAGACCATCAGCAATGCTTCTGCAGGCCAAGAGCAGTAAACAGAGCTCAGTTGGTGGAGCACTGCCTTACAGAGGAATTGCCTTCTGAATTACATTTAGAGTTGTAAGATAAAGAGATACAGCTTTATACAGTCAGAAATTTTGTGGTCCTGAATGTAATAGGAGGTAGTTTGAGTTACAGGATCTGAAATGTGATAGAAGGTTTTACTAATGAGGAATTGGAAATAACACTTCTGGCAGAAAAATTCTGAAAGTTTTTCATTTACATTTTTATATATTCTGCTAAACCTTCTCAGACATTTTGAGTAGACTGCAAAACACTGAGAAATCATGCCCAAGGGACTTTCTTCCCACTTGTCTGGCTTAAGTGAAAAATGCACATAATTACTCCGTTGGCTTTATTTTTCCTCTTTTTCTGCCCCAAATAACTGTGAGGTGTTTTAACCTCTTACAGTCTGTGGTGTCTCCATATGTAAGAAAGACTGAATGTTAATTAAATATCATAAAATATAACTGAAGGGATTTTGGTTTATTGTAAGTTGGTGCACTTTAAATGTGTTGAGATAAAAGTGAGTTCTATTATTGTCCCTTGCCTTGGTTTGTCTCTTTTCATTTTTACAAAAGAAATGTTAGTTGGTCATTGTGATTTTAAAAAAAATTAATCTAAGAAATGGAAGGAAAAGGGCACTTCTGACCTAGAGAAAACGAAATATTTACTACTTTAACAGCTGTTGTTCTAGTGTGATGGCTTTGTTAAGCATGAACTGTATCTACTACTGAAATGGATTTTGGTTTAAAGTTAATATAAATTATAATATAAATTATAATATAAATTATATCTATAATATAACATTCACAATGTAACATTTTAAACAGTAATGTAAACCCATCACTAAAGTCCCATAATTTTGCTTTAAAGGGAAATGAAGTGGATTTAAGACATTAAAAGTAATAAGAAGTCCTTTTAAATCACCGCAAAGTACTATAATATATACATAATATATATATTCCAAAACCCCTGCCCATCTGCCTCTGTTGCTCATGTTGCACCATCCTGCATGACCAACACAGCACTCCCATCTATTTAGAGCCTGGAGGAGGAGCAAAAAGCAGCATTTCTGCAGCTCAGTGAAGAAATGTTGAGGTGAAAATGTGTGTTTGGGTTGTGGAAAATAAAAGCTATCCTCAGCTGTGAGGTATACAGGCTCCTCTATTCAAGTAGAGGGTAATTGGCTTTCACCTGTTGGAAAGTGAGCTCGATTTTGGGCACTGTGGGTGATGTCTTGTGCAACCTACTGCTTGTGTTGTTTCTGTTGTTCCCCCAATGTATATTTACAGTACAATGTGTAAGTGCCTTCTCTCGGCTCCCCTTCTGTGGAATTCAGTGTTAAAGTCTTGGGTGGGACACCCTTATAGTTAGGGCACTGACGTGGAAGAGAGGGATTTATTTGTGCTGTGCCATCCCTGGCACAGCCAAATAGGCTGCCTAAGCACAAGACAAGCCTTGGATGATACAGTTGAAGCTGGATGTCTTTATATCATAACCAGCCACATGCAGCTGTGGCCCTGGGATGGCTCAGCAGATTGTGTGGATACCCCACCCACACAAACAGACATGCAGACAGTCTTTATTTCTTTCATTCAGCCACATTAGTGTTAGACATGGCTTAATGTGTTAAGTTGATGATTTAAAAAATAGTCCTTTTATGTTCACTCTTGCTTTAGCAAATAAAAATAACATGGTTGTGAAATGGATGCATGTTGAGACATCTAAGGAGCAACTGTCTAGAATGGAGAGCACAGGTGAGCTGAACTCCCATTGCCTCCAGCCTTTGATATGTGTGGTTATTTTTTTAGACAGAATACATTCTGGTATATTATTACTCTTATTAATCCCCCAAGTTACAAACAGAAAAAGTAGGTTCTAAAGATAAATAAATAATTTCAAGAGATGCGCTTGATTTCTCTCAATAACTTTTTGGATTTCAGTTAAGCAGACTCTGTAGAATAACATGTGACAGTATGGATGCTTGATTTCTCTCAATAAGTATTTGGAACTTCAGTTAAGCAGACTATCCCAGTTCTGCCCACTCTGTAGAATAACATGTGACAGTATGGACAGAATAATTTAGGATTTGGTAAAGGTAGTAATCAAGCTTATTTTCCTGTTGAACAAAAACAGGCCATGCTGTCACTTAAGTAGTTCAGTGGCTAGTCATCTGTCTTACTGATGACGGGCTGTTTTGATAAATACATTGTTTTTAGGGACCAAATGTCTATAGAATAAATAAATATTTATTTGAGCTTAATTTCAGCCTGACTGCCATTTTTAACATAGGTAGGGTTTTTCAGAGTTGGGTTTCAGTGGAAACTCCTTGTGTTTGCAATTATGCAGATGGGAACCCTGAAGTGAGTGCTTGTGGGTAAAGCTGGCAGGACATTTATAGCACTCTTCTAGGCCTCGCATATGCTCTCCTGCCACAAGTAATATGTCTGAGCATTTGCAACTGCTCATGTTTACTCTCCAGAACTCATATTTTTCAGAAATACATCTGCAAACACTTAAAATGGTAGAGTTTTGTCTCAATATTTAGGTCACATCAAAAGACCTCAGATGTGGCCTCATTTGTGCCAGCGTTAGCAGCACAACATGACTTTCAGCTTCTGACCTGACTCCCACGTTATACCTATACCCCTGGTTTGTCTGTTGATCTTTCATAATTGCATCAAGAATGCCAGATATAGATCAATGCATTCTCTGAAAAAATAAATTGTGTTTTATGCTAGGCAATGGTAGCAGAATTCTTTTTGAAACATGTTCAAGATATGCTACAAGATACAACAGAAGTTGCATTGTCTTCATAATGCAGAAAACCTGAAAACAAACTGGTGTAGCCAGGTATCCTGTATATTTGGAATGCAAATATAAAGTTAATGCAATTCTATGGCATCTAATAGCTATGCTGAGATTGATAGAAACAGGAAAAAAAGAAAGAACAATCCTGAAGTAGTAATATAGTAGTATGCAGACAAACTTTGGGTTTTTTTTGTTACTATTATTTTCCTCTCTGTGTCATGTAATGTTTTTCTTGATGCTCCTGATGTTGATGTTATGTTGATTTGTACCAGTTTTAGGTACTAAGATGCCATTTACTCAACATTTGTGTCTTGTATTTGCATTTATATACTAAGTTATGAAGTACTTAGGATAAAAGCTAGCCTAAAACCACTATTGTAGATCTGCACAGTAGACCTCGTGAAAAAAATCCTTTCTGAAAGTGTTACTTTATTTTTTTATCCACCTGTCTGATTATTGAATTTCTAATTTTAATAGCTTCATAGGTTAATGCATAAAGATCCTGTTGTATTTACAGTGCTCAAAAGATCATTTGTTGTGAATTTATTACTTGTGGAAATATTCCATAGAGCACTAAATAATCCTTCAGATTTTGTATCACCTTAAATTAGGCCCTGCTATAAAATAGCACTCTCTGTGTAAATAGTCTATGAAGAAGAAATTATTTCCTGTCAGTTTTTAAGAGAAAAGTGATCAGGATACTCATCAAAGTGGTTAGTGTCTGTCAAAATTTTTAAGTTTCTGATCTGATACTCATACTTTTCTACTAGTTTGAGATGCCTCGATAATAGAACCTGAGCTCCGGTGGCCTGCTTTTAAAAGCTGTCAGCATTACAGTCATGAGGGATGTAAAGCATTTTCTCTATAAATTTTGTGGATCTTGAACACCTGTTTAGTTTTGAAAATTCTGACTTTTACCTGTAAATTAAAACAATAAGTTGTTTTTTGGATGGGATGATTTTTTTTATTCATAAACTGTTGAAACATCTGAAGGGGATGATTTTTGTAGGCATATGCCATGCATCATTATTTCTTTACAAGTAGGTTTGATTAATTGAATGCATTTTTGGTATTGTTTCTTTATTCCTTCTTCTAATATCTAAATTGTTGAGGTAGACAGGGAGAGTGTTGCTGTAGACTTTCTGAGTGCTTGAGCTACGTTACAGATGTAGTTAGTTTTGTTCTCACTTGAGAAAGGGAGAGATGACAGCTTTGACTACACAATACTCCCAGCAATCATTTGTTAATTACATAACAAATTGGCTGTAAGTCCAAACATGTTTTTTAGACTGAATGTAGGTTTTTCTGTCAAGTATAACTTCTAGGTAGCCGTATGTATTTTGGGCAAACTTTATTTCCAACCTAGGTTGTCTTCATTCTGACTGACAAGTTATTTTAACTAAATTCATTCTATGTGATAATTACAATAGAGTTAATTGCTCTTAAGAAGATAAATATGAGAATGGTGCTGTAATGAAACAGTTAATTAAAAGACTTTCAGAACTTCAGGCAGCCTAATCTGAGTTACTTTATTATTCCCAGTTAACAAAGGTGATACAAGACATGACAGCATAGCTGCTGATCCAAAGTCTATTAAATCAATGGGAAGATCCCCACTGAATTCAGTGTGGACTGGAGCCACAATAAATGCTGTAATAAACTTGGACCCACTAACCTACTGCAGCTTGGAGAATAAAGCCTGCTTGTCTCAGTTGTAGAGCTAACAGTTCTCTCCCAACTAATTCATACTTGCTGCCTGTTCATCATGATTTCCAATTTTTAAATTTATTTCCTCACACAGTGCAGTTACATTAATATATTAATTTGCTATAATTATAATATCTTTTTTCTCCTTTTTTTTGTCTGGAGAGAGTTGGGAAAGTATTTTTTATTATATTTTGTTCAGCTAATGCCATTTTAAATTTGATAATTTGAGAAAATCGTGTAGAGAAAAGGTGGCGTCCCTACTAACATTTAAGTCTGTTTTAAAAATGCAGTGTTAACACAGGGAAATTTGTTAAAGTTGTAAGGAAATATGAAAGGAGCTCTAGTTGTAAACCTGTTGTGGACATGAATGGAATATGCTATAAGTAGTTGGAAATGGTACTCAGTGCACTCTGTTTTCTGCTTGTATGCTATAGTGACCTTTTCATTGCTACCCTGGCACTTTTTTTACTAATTCGTATGCTGATAGAGGTTAGACACCAGCATTCCTCCCCTATTGCTGATGTTTTATGAACACAGAAATAGAAATACCTCTAGCAAATGTGTTATAAGAATTTAAAATCTTTCTACTGACTTGATGAGCTGTGTTCTAATAAACAGGTGCTTATCATTTTGTTAAAATAGCTCTTAATAATTTGTTAATATTTTATAAACTGAAAAAGTGTTAAAAATGTGATTCTGAAAGAATTGTCCTGCAGTGAGCACTTCAAGATTCAGCTTTGTTAAAGAGTGCAGTAACTGACTTCTAAGCAAAAATTAGTGATAGTGATGATTTATTTGTATTATTCCGTGAGTGACTCCAATGAGCTAGACCTATTTATATACAAACCCACAGGCTCTTCTGAAGAGCATTTCTTCTGTGCATTCAAATAATTTGGGGTATGTTTGCAAATTTTCACATAGAGACTTTAAGCTCGATATTATTCATTTTGGTTATCTGTACTATCTGTACTAGAAAGTGAGTTTTAATTGCCAGATGAAGTGCTTTGGCATAAGCTTGTCCTGTCTAGAGTAAGACACATGTTGTTCCACCTGTGTTTTTCCCCCTGAGGGAATGATGATTATGTAGCTTGAGCCTTTAGCTGTCATGTTTTCAGCCTGGCTTTGAGGGAGTCTAGGGATCTGGTTTGAAACTAAGAGTGAATCAGTTTGATGGTATGGATGTATTCATTACACATCCAATATACTCTCTCATGGTCATATTCCCCAAAAATATGAATAAATGTTTGTCTTTTTAAATGCTTGTGCATTTAGGAAATTGCAGAGACTCTGATATGCACGTGCTGTAACATCGCTACTTTTTTTCTCAGTACAAGAAACAATATTTTCTTGGTATTAATATTGCAGTGGGTTTTTCTATAGAAGTGTTTTGGCATTTTAACATTATAGATATGCAATATGTGTTTCAAGTGGGAAAACATCAATTAACTACAACAGATTATGATTCAAAAACATTTGTGATTAATTATTTTTGTTACTTTGAGCAAATGATGTACTGATACATTTCAAGTATATTAGTTAATGTACTATTTCTTGGACTGAGAAAAAACCATTCTAAAATGTCACTGGACTTGATAAAATGTAGACTTTTGAAAAGTTGAATGGACAAATCCACACAACTGTAAATTGTGATCCTGTGTTCTTTATCACAAAGTTCTTTATTCTCAAGTATCAGTTAAAAGTGAGGTTGTTGATTTGGCTTAAATTAAAGATTTAAAGCAATATAATGTGTGTGTGTGTGCATGCGTATGTGTGTGCCTGTAACTTTTCAACCTGCTAAAAATAACTAGTAAAGATCTTGGAAGTTAAATGGTACAATGGAATAAAATAAGTACACCTGAAGTGCTCAGCATTCACTTCCTTTGATGTGATATTTAAAGAAGGATTCATTTGCATTCTTTTGGATTCACCTGATGTCAGTAGTAATATTTAGAGCATTCCTGAACGCATGTGCTAATTTCATTCAGCTGAGAAAGGCTTTTCTGAAGAAGGAAAAGCTTGAAGAGGATGTTTGAGGAGATTGGTGTGTGTTGTGTATTGGGCTGGCATCTGACCTCTTAGAGCCCAGAAAGGTGATGTTTATACTCCCAGTAATCATTGTTTCACATGAGCTGATTAATCTTTAAAGAGCAACATCTCCTTTTATTCTTGCCATGCGATTTTCTTCTTAACATTTTATAACTTGGTAAATATCTGCTGGAATTTCCAGTGACTCTGAAGAGCAAGCAGAAACTTCCCCCAGCTAATTGTTATACCTAGAAACCAAACATAGAGAGTAGAGTATGAATGAAGAAGGAAGACAGTTAGAATGTAGCAGACATAAATATTTATTATTCAAGTTGATTTCATTTGCACTTTTCTGTTCTTTTCTATGCTTTGCAACATGTTTATGGTAAGTTACTTAACCACAAATAGAAAGAGGTTTACCAAAATCATGATTGACTTTCCTTCCTCTGATCCAGCTTCAACAGAGTAGTGACAGTGTAGCCAGTTTTCCAGCTAGTCATTCTTCTTCTTCAACATGGGAGAAGCCAGAGAAAAAAATTGTTGTACCTGAGTCCTCAAAAGGTCTGAGTTACAGCCTCCTTGAGAACTGTGGTCAGGGTGGTGATTCAAATCACTCTATCTGTATAAGTGCTGTATCTGGCATCAAATCTACAGCCTGCATTCTGAGAATTAGCCAGAATGGTTTTCATTTCACCTCATATAGTCAAGTATGAGTCTATACTTAGTCTATTTCTTTGATATTATTTTTTTCTAGAAAAACCGATATCTGCATTCAACTCATCATTAAATATATGTCTCAAATAGAAGGGTCATTTTTGTTTTGTCTTAGACAGTTTAGATATTTGGATTAATTAAAGTTATTTTAATAGAATCACTGCAGAAAATGCACAAGAGAAAAACAACTCGTAGCAGGGCTGCATTGTTAGTTTTATGTTCAAGTGGTACTTGGGCTTTCAAAGTAAGTTGTTGCTTGTGTTTCTTCTGTGTGACCTGCTTGATCATTAGCACTGCATCATTCCTGTCCACAAACAGCTTTAAACATGAAATTGAGGAGCTGATACTCAAGTCTCAAACACTCAAGTAAATGTAGTGCTAGAAAATTTGGGGAAATGTGGCACAGTAAGTGTTTCATTTTTTTAATCCTTCCATACTAAAATTACTGCAAATTGAAGCTATGGAAAGTCTTGTCAGAATACAGTCTGGCTTCTGATCCATAATGAAACAAAACAAAGCAAATCAAAACACCATGATCCACAAGAGTGAATTTACATCCATTTGCAAGATTTAACTAATATTTCTGCTAATATTATTAAACCATTTTAAGAAGCAACCTTTGTTTCTTATTGTGCAAATTAATTTTTGATATAGTAGTTAGTTTTAATAATTAAATTAAGCCTTTATGATTGCTGAGTGAGTCAAGGTGATTTTTTTTCTTTGTGCTCTGGAAGGGTTTTGTCCCAGCCTTTGTTCCAATTTTTCTTAGCTATTTCTTAAACAGGTAATAGCTGCCAAGCAGACTAAAGAAATTATCACAGAACTTTTTCCCTGGGAATGGATAGGAACATATAGAAAATGTTTGGGTTTTTTTTTCACCTGTTATTTACTGCCAGATTCTCTCTGTCAGAGTTTTGGGACTTTCTTAGCCAAAAACGTAGGCTGGCCCATCCTGCTTAATAGCCAACAATGGACCAATTCTCTAGGAATTCTACAATCCCTTTTGGAACCCAGTTTTACTATTTTCTTCTGCCGAGTTCTGTGACCAATTTCGCAGAAACTGCCATATTTAAAAAAAAAAGCCAAAAAAAAGCGCATGATTTATTGTTGAACTTACTCACTGCTAATTTAACTGAGTGGTTCCTTACTATGGGAAAGAGATGTGGCTGAAATCTGCATCAGTGTGACCTGTGAGGACAGAACTCTGGTTATGTGGTGGGTGTAAGGAGCACAGCAGCAGTCAGTGCCCTTTGGGGAGGCTTTGCTGGCCTCAGCCTCCCTGTCTTATGTAAGGTGCTCAAGTGCTGTGACCCTCATATGTTTTTCCCCATAATTTAAGTGGTGGAGAAATTTTAAAGCCTTTTGAAGGCATGTAACTGCTTGAGTATCAGTGTGTTTAAATGTCAAACGTGGGCCAGTTTGTCAGTGTTTAGAAGTTTGTAGGATTTCTGATAAATGGGACGTTGGTTATCACAATCTCTAAGGCTGGTGCTGGCATGATAGGCAGAGGGAAGGCATCATGGTGTCACCAGCAGGGCTGGGAGTTCAATTTTGTCTGCCCACCTTTGGATCCATGAAGATTTGGCAAGTCTGATGCTCTTTTGAGGATTCTTTACAAGAAACAAGAGTAACACCAGTTTCAGCCTGTGACAAGATACACATAGTTTTCATTTTCTATTAGTATTTCCAGCTTTCAGATTACAGTTTTCCAAGGTCCGTGGTGTTGGCAATGCAATAGGGGTCACTCTGTTCCACATTTAACATGTGTGTTTTATTGCTAATAAATGATTTGCCAAAAAAAGTGTTTGAAAACTGTGGCAAAGATCTTGGTAATGCTTTTTCCTTTCCTGAACTTAATTTAAAGCTGTTGTGCTGGTCTGGTGGATAATCATTATATCTGTGGGAATGCTTCTTTGTATGTAGCCCTTTTTTTTTCCTTTCATCAATTGCAGCTACTTAGTAGTAGCAGATTCTGCTTCATTGAATTTCTTTTCCAGTTTTATACATTATCCAAATTTGGTTTGTCTCTTTCATTCTATTAGGATTAGCAAGGATTTGCTATAATCCTTTAAAAAGTGTTTTGATTGTTGTACTTTCATCCAAATTATAGGTTGACTTGTACTTTTTTGCATGTCTCCAGTAAATCTCTCATGTATCATCATGTAGGCTTTTTCAAAGTAATATATAAAGACTTGCGTTTTCCAGGTGTTTAGAGGGATCATGGGAACATGTGGATAGAGATCTTATTCTATTGCTGCAATTTATGCAAGACACTTTAGTGTCATCTCAGAATTGCAGATTTTTCAGAGGGGAAGGAACCATTTGATTGAAACATAAATCAGAGAACTCGTATATGTTAGAAAAACCATCTTTTTATGAAAATAAGATAATAAAGACAAGTATACTAAAGTTCTCTACATCTACCTGGGGAATTGACTGCAAAGCAGCTTGCTTATAACAAAATAGCTTTTGGAAATACTCTATGATTTCACATCTTCCAGAGAAGAGATAAAGTTTTATGATTATGGATATATTACCTGTAAACTACAAGTTCCTACTTTCCATAACAGGGTATCCTCTCCTACCAGGCACTGAAGAAATGGGGAATATTAAAGACAGCAGCAGAAAATAAGGAATAAAAATGAGTTAATATATTCTCATTTTAAGACTAAAATGAGAATATATTAACTCATTGTTTTGTTCTTAAAAAATGGTCTTCTGCCTGGTTTCTTCTGCTGTTTGCAAGCATAAAATTAACCATGAGGGGGATGCAAATAATCCTGGTAACTATCTCCAAAAAGCAGGAAATAGTTTGAGAACTGTAGCTTATGTCTTAAGTAAAAATGCTTACATCTAGTTAAACTGTATATGAGGCCCCAGGCAATTTCCTTAAAGGATTTTTTTGTGGGGCTGCATGGAAGAAAGTCCATCTGTTTAATATAATCCAAAACAAAAATAGACACCTCATGATTAATGAAAACTACAGGAAAATTTTTCCAGGGATTGTGAAAACATTTTCCTCTTACAGTTCAGTTCTTAGAGTTCCATTCTATTACAGTTAAATCCATTCTATCTGCCAGATATTATCAAAGAATGGAAGATTTATTTCAATTGTTGAAACTGGAATAAAATAGAATATTTATACAGAATTTTATAACTGTCTTAATTGAGGTTCATCATCACAACAGAAAGAAATTAATGCTTTTGGGTGTTGTGAAGTCCCAGCTGTGCAGGCTGCAGCTGAGGAAGACTGCATCCAGGGATTTGATTGCATACTGAGATGAGCTTCATTTGGCAGTGTGATACTGAGGCAGAAGTAGATATCGAGCTGTGTGGGATTTGGCTGCCTGGCTATGGCCACCAAGAGCCATTGGAGTTGTGTGAGGACAGCTGCAGCATCTGGCAGGCACAACACAGTTTTTAGAGCAGGGTGACATCTTTTTCAAAGGGTAGATCTGCTATCCCACAGTGACATCAGTGACACTAGAGATTATTTCAATTATCTACGTGGCATTCAAGTGTCACTGTAGGTCCTGGGGTTACCCTGCAAAGCCTCCCCAGGCCCAACCAGGCCTTAGAAAGCTGACAGGCTTCTAGGTACCCATAGGTGAGACAGGGTAGAAGACAAATGATTAAACAAGCAACAGAAGCTGAATAAAGAATAAGGACAGCAGTCCCTACCCAGTCTCCAAAAATCTGTTAGCTGCCAGACAGGCACACAATGACATTCGTTTTTAGGCACAAACTCAGCTGTGTGTGATAAAACTCCAGTTGGGAATTTTTAGAATGAACAGGACTTTAAACCAAAGAATTAGATTTGCTAGACTATCTTGCTGACTTTATATTTCATGTGATTACAGCACTTGCTGATAAAGGCTAAAATAATGAATAATATTACAGGCCTTTATGGGGTAAGGGAAGACTTCCCATTTAAGGGAAAATTTCAAATAAAGGAAGAAGGCTTTGGAACGAAGTGAAGGTAATTGATGAAGTCAGATTGATGATGCTGAAAGAACTGAGGCAGTACTTGTGATTAACTTAATTTTTAAATATGAAGGAATACTGAATAAACCTTTCAGGAAGTTTGATGTAAAACAAAAAGGGGAACCAATTAACTGACTCAAAGTATAGAAATTCCCCAACTCACACAAAGACAGAAATCAGTAAAACACAGTAGATTATTTGATTTTTAGATATTCTGACTAGAAATGCAATGCTACTTTCTATTGATATTATAACTGCATATGTGATATATACAAACCATTTAACATGCATTTTCTGGAAAGGCAAGGAAGAAGAAACTTTGGAATTACAACTCCTTTTCATATTTTATATGAACAAAATGTGCTTGATAGCTTTGCAAAGGACATTCCCAAAGGCAGGTTTTTTTTCTATAGGCCAGTGAATCATGAACTATTCCACAGCATTGATTCTATTACTCCCAGTGGGTGGCAGTTTTCCCATTTGTAGCAGTTCCAAACATTGTTTTTCCCTTAGTGGCAGAAAAATTGCATGATGAATGTGTTTCATATTAAGTTTTGATTAAACACAGGCATTTGTGATAATTTTAGTTGCAGTATACTCTTCAAAAAAATAAATTTTTTGTCGTACAAATGTAGTAAAACTAATTGTTTTTCCCCGTATTTTAAAGTTAGAATACATTTTTTGGTAATTAAAGTAAGGTTTCTTTGACAGCTTAGTGTTATATCATCTTATTAAATATAACTTCCTATTCAAAATGTCTATGGAACTAAAAATAAAAAAATTATAAAAAAAAAAAAGATGCTCAGATTCTAAGGATTTGTATTGCGAATGAATTCTCTGTTTGGGAGCAAGACATATTTCCAAAGCTTTTGACTTAGAAGTTAGGTAAGAAACTCTTGATATCTAAACTACTTTTTAACCTTGTCTTCTGAGAAAGTGCAAATAATTCTAACTGGCATAATCAGAGATTATCCATGTAAATGGAATTAATAGATTGGGACGGATAATCAGAAAACAACCAATTCTAGTTTTTTAGGTATTTTGGAGCTGATCCTACAGAAATTAGTCGTTATAATTGCTTACCCATAGAAGCTACACAGAAAAATAACGCGTGGGAAATACTCATTCTTTATGACCAAATTAGCCACTTAATTCTCCTTTTTTGCCAGTCTACATTTGGAGAATAACTGAAAATCTCCACCCCATGCACTCTGGAAATCACTCACATCAGCATAAGTGATATATTCATTAGCTGAGTGAATGTTAATGAACCATAAGAGAATTTTAAGGGTTTAGACCAGCTCTCGCTGATTTAAGGGTCTAATTTCCTCAGTAGTTCAGAATCAGTCAGAAAGGGGGAAAAAAAGGGGGGGGGGGGGGGGGAAAGAAAGGAAATATGACTTAGTTTTACAGTTGTTCTTCTTGGAGTTTCATCTTTCTTTGTCATTGATATAAAATTAAATGTTGTGTACCAGTAATTTATTTTAACCAAGAAGGATCAACACAGCTCAGCAGGACATTGTTTCTTCTGGGCTTGCTCATGTCATGGTAAATTGTTTGTTGTGCTGGCTAAGTGTGTGGAACTGTCTTCTCTGAGCCCTCCAAATTGCATAGAAATGTAACTGGAAGTCTCTGGTACATTCAGGACAAGAAGGTTGCTACCTAGTGGGATGTTTTTCAGCATATATTAAATCCTGGTTTGTATTACAGGTACAGACATTCATATTTTGGTTTAATATTTTACAGCTACAGAAAAAACCCCTACATTATTAAATATTATATTAAATAATTCAGAACTCACCAATTGGTCTGGAAATTCCTAAATGTGGTGGCAAACATGCCGTATTTCCCATCTTTTTGTGCAAAAGATCTAAGAAGGTTTTGCACAAAAGAAGAGTTATATAACATAATGTGTTATGTGAGTGGAAGTCTCAGTATGAGGCATTATTTTCAAGTTAATTTTATTGCATTATTTAATTTCTTTCTTTAATGATAGGTACATCAGATTTTTGATGGTCTGTAAAATGCTCAGGATGTAATTGTTTACTCATATGCCATTGACCAATGAACTGTTTCTACTTCATGGGCTCATTATTTACTAAAAGTGGGTGTAAACTACAAAACAGACTGTTTTGCACAGATGTAATTCATATGGAAACTATTAGGTTATGGCTGTTACATTCATGTTATGTTTTCCCATAGAATGCATTTGTTTCAGTGGTGTCTAGAACAGTCATCTTGTCTTCACTGCAACGTGTTATTTTCAATATTAGATTAAAATATAAAATCTGTAAGCCAAATTCTTGCTGCAGATTAGTTATGGTATAAGTACGAACATTGTGTGTCCAAAACATTTGAATAGCTTTTACTTGAGACAAAAAATCAACTAACTAATGTAGACTTCTGCATTAAACATATACAGAGGTCTGTTTTAACCTGAATCATGTTCAATTAAATGATCACTGTTAGAAGAATGTGAGATATACTGTAGAGCTGAATGAGCAATGATGCTGAGGAAATGGCAGAGATCTTCAAGTATTTATGAAGGTGGAAGCTAGTAGGCATCAAGTGAAACTGTATCTGTCTCTTTAAAGTCACTGCATTTTAGTTAATATGATCTGTCAAGCTGATAGTCCTGTTGAGCAGAGCTTTTGCTTTAACTTATGTGGGAAATCTTATGGATAATGTAAAGTGGTTCCTTTCCATGTGCCAGTCAGGGTTTTGGGGCAAGCAAGAGCACATGAGCCTGCTGAGCAGTAGACATAGATTACTGCAACAAAAGCAGTGGGGAACAATTTAACATTAGTGTTTCACTGTATCTCTAGAGTAGTCTGCATGTTTCCAGCTGAGGCTCTTTCTCCTATGTGCTTTTGATGCTTTGAGGGATTTTGTTATTCTTGAGGTCTTTTTCTTTTTCTTTTTCTTTTTCTTTTTCTTTTTCTTTCCCTTTTTCTTTTTCTTTTTCTTTCCCTTTTTCTTTTCCTTTTCCTTTTCCTTTTCCTTTTGTATTTTTGTTGTTTGTTTTGTTTTGTTATGTTAAGTTCTGTTTTTTATTTGTCCCTGCCCATATTTTGAACCCAAGTCATTTAGGCAAATGCTAAACAATTTCTGGTGAAATGATTCCCTATATTGAAAAGGTTTTCTTTTTTCTTCTCAGGGAATTCCTGGAATTCCTGGAAATCAAGGAGCAAAAGGACAAAAGGTACTATTAGCTGTTCAAAACACAGTCAAAACTTATACTATATATACCCATTCCAAACTAAGCGTTCAGGCTCAGAGCAGAGTTTTCATAGTGGGGATTTATAACATCAAATCATGCTGCAAAAGAATGGAGACAATTTATGGCATGTTTAAAAATCTCTTACTAGGTTTTACTTCAACTACTCCAGAAGGAATTAATAGTTTAAAAGGAACCGTGCTAATTTCCTAATACATTGAGAAACAATCTAAACTAGTTAAATCTGCATAGTTAAAGAATAAATTAAAAAATGTTAAGTATACATACATTATTTTTCTCTTTATGTGAAAAATACAGGGTGAAATTGGACCTCCAGGTCAACCAGGAGCAAAAGGGTCACCAGGAGATACCGTAAGTCTCAAAATTCTGTCATTATGAACAAATAACTGTGGTGTCATAAACAAACATTCAATGGCAAATATAGGAGCAAACTAGCATTTGCAGATCGGAAAGACAAGGCTATGGTAAATGTAAGTTTTTAGCTCAATGACATATTTGCAGCTTGGAAATTCTGGCTGAAAGTTGTGAACTGGTTTTTTTCTTTGTAACCCTTGCCATTACTTTAAGCTTCTGAATATTTTGACAGGAGGTGAGTTTATGTTTTTATAGGGTCTTGGATTCTGATAGTTGTTAAGAGATTGTATTTTTCGGTTTAATTACTTGTTGTCTCATGATTTGTCTCTCCCATCATTTTTTGAGGTGTTTCCCATCAGTGAACTTCTTGACATACAGTAGTCAGGTTGGATTTCATCCATTTTGATAGACAAAGGGGGTTCTGATGTCCCTTTGTAGTGTTAAAAGTAGAAGTATTGTCTTCAAGGACAAATACAGAATACTCAGCGGTTCTCTACAAGGGTCTTGATATTCATTTCTCAATCATCGGTACTGTCACACTGTTAAGACCATCTTAGTACCTACCTTTCCTTTCTTGACAGGAATAATCATTTTGGGGACCATTCTTTCCCACTTACAGTGACTGCAGAGGTGTTGTGGTGGCTTGTGCCTCACTTGGTTAGATTACAGGAACCTTGAAGGAAGAGGATGCCAAGGATGTCAATGTGGACTTTTTAATCCTCTGTCTTTCTTGATGAATCTCTTTAACATCCTAGTTGAGGTTACCATCTTCTAGAGTGTGTAAGGTCAGACCTGAAAGCAAAATTACTTGGGCTTACATCCCACTGTGGTATTCCCTGTTTGAAGAGAATCCTTGTTTGGATGGAGGTTAGTAACATGTATGTTTGACCACCTTGGTATGTGCAGTCCTGTGTAATTACATGTCACTGCATGCCAAATCAGCCATCTGGGTTTGAAAGTAATTACTAACCTAAGCATCATTTATATACTGGTCTGCTGAAGTGTTCCTTCTCCTCTTCTCTTCTCTTCTCTTCTCTTCTCTTCTCTTCTCTTCTCTTCTCTTCTCTTCTCTTCTCTTCTCTTCTCTTCTCTCAATTAAAACTGATGTAGTTTTTTTTGGAGACAGAAATTGAAATTAGTTTAGAATTTTAAAAATTCTGGGCTACTCTCTCATCCAGTACATTTTTAATTTCCTACTCAGTATACACTTACCCGCTATCCAAACAGCATCTCTCCCTTTCCTGACTACCACAGACACAATCACTACATTACAGCTGTCAGAAAGAATTTTTAAATAGAGTACACTGTTTAATTTTCTTTTCATGAAATTTGAGGACTTTTCCAGCTACCTCCTAAAGATCTCTGGAAAAAAATAGATCTCCTTGACAATCAGTTATTGCAATTGTCCAGATCAAATTTGGATGAAACACTGCCTGAACTGGAAATTTATATGTCCCTCCTCTTAGTTAACACATGAACATTTGTTCTCTCACCTGTGCCTCCTAACTATTTTTATTGCCTGTTACTGGAATTTCTTTCTCCATTTCTTTCTGAGCAAAGTTGAGCAAAATGCCAGAGGGAAGGCTATATCATCAACTCCAATAAAACCTTGTGGGATTCCAAAGTGCTTATATTTATTTAACCCACCTACCAAATTTTCTTCAAATTTTATTTAGATAAATAACATCTGGTTCATGATACACTTGAAAATAATTTATTTCTCTTTCCTGTCACCTGATAAATTGAGTAGGAGATTGATGCATGGAATATCTGAATATATTATATGGCATTAGGGAATTTAAACCAGAAAAGATAGTGGGATTTTCCTTGTATTAGTCACACTGAATATGTTTGTTCCAGAAAACACAGATGGAAAGCTTGTGGATGGTCTAATAATAGCTTGGGAAAGTTTCTCAGTTACAAGTTCTTCTTCAGTAATGACTATCCCTATTGCATTGCCAACACCAGCAATTTATTAATTTACCTGACATATAATGTCAGCTCTGCAAAATAGGACAATAATGCTATATTTTATGTCCTTGAATTGTTCTACATTTTCATTCAGGACATTCTCTTCTCTTCTAATTTTTTATAGTTTTCAGATTATGTTCACAAGCTTTTCCTATATTGCATCTGAAAGTTTCCTTCTTGCAGTGTGCTGATTTCATTTAGTCGTCTCCATGTAATTTTTTAAACAAAACAAGTCAAATATGGCCTAGTAATCAAAGTATGAAAAAGGAAATGAAGAAAAATGGACTTTATTTCTCCTTTTCTGCAGATGTATTCTTGACCTTTAATTATACTAAATGTATTTTCTCATTTGCCTTCTCTGGTGTGTGTTTGCAGGTCAATGTGAATACATAGCTGATTTAATTATTTTTAAAAAATAAGCTATTCTGTACCTATAGCATTTCTGCTTTGTATAAGATAAAATGAACGAGGGACATTTTTGTTGAGCATATGCCACTTCTGTAGCCCAAAGACTGATGTGGATTTCACTAGAAATGATCTAGTGTGGTCGTAGAGTGTCTATGGCCTAAAGAATAAGTTGCTATATTTATTGATGGAAAGTTTTGGTGACCAGTATTTTCTTATCATAAAGCAGGCAAGAAACATGAATTAATCTGTGGTTAATTTCTATTAATCTTTGGTTAGTGGTAAAGCACAGGTGAAATACCAGAAAACTGATGAAATTCTGAAAACAATAGCTATAGAGAATTGCTTCTTGCTTTAGGTATTCTGAATTTTCTCTTCTATTCTGGAAACAAAGACACCCTTTAAGTTTTAGTTTAGTTTTAAAAAAATAAAGTGTTTTTTTTTTTTTTTTTTTGCAAAGCTGAGTTGTTATCTGTATGAGAAATTATATCTGTTTTTGATTTCACGTGACTTTTGAAAGAAGTCTGAGATAATGTCATGGGAGTGAATTGTTCCTGACATTTAATACTAAACAGAAGGTGATTGGTTTTATTTATATGAAAACGAAGATTAAATAACAGCAATAACAGTGAATTTTGAAAATATTATTGGTTGGAATAATTGATAAAATTTAATCTCTGACAAGTTAGATTTCCAGGCTTTACTTAATTGTTTGACTTTCTGTATCATTATGCTTTTATTTTATGCTGCTCTTATTGCAGATTGTATTTCACAGTATTTAAGCAAGTCCAAGTAAAACAATAATAATATATTGATTTTATTGATGCATGAAGTTCTAGACTAAAAGTGAAGTGACATGAACTGGTGAAAAAGAGAATTGTTAACACCAGATGTGGAAAATGTGATTAATGGGAATTCCTCCCTGGAAAGTATGATTTCAAAGAAGGATTTATTTTCTAATGTATACTTGAGACTAGCTTTAAACAGAAATTAAGAAAGTCAGCCCTTTGATGATTTAATTCTCTTTAGCTCTTATTTTAGGTAGGGAACATGCAGTTAAACATCCCTTTATGAATATGATTCCATTTGTGGAGTCCAAGAGGTTGTATTGGCTTTGTACATGTGCTAAAGTGTCATGATCTGAACTAGCAGAATCTGTTAGGGTCTTGAATGAGTAGTTCAACTTCGAAGGTTTTGCAGAAGATACAAAGGTGTGGCCGCAAAAGTTAACTGCTTCTGATAAATCTCCACAAAATTTGCACAGTGGGTCAAGTTATGGCAGCCTTTGAGGGACACACAGTCAGAAAGGAGAAAGAGAATAATTAAATGCCACAAATACTTCTGCTGGTTTTGAAAACCATAAACAGAACCCAAGAAACTTGTGTGTCACTTTCAGTTATAACTAAGGATGCATTACAGACTGGGTCTTGAGTTTAAGAATTTTTTGCTCAGGAGTATTCCATGACAGCACTGTTCATTTCCCCTGTATGATTTTTTTATGTTGCACAGTAGCCCTTCATTAGAAGGTCTGCTTTGGTAATTTAGACCATAGAAAGTCTAAATAATCCACTGTACTGTATCAAAACTATAGCTTGTATAGTAATAAGATAAAAGACATTGTATTTACTGTTTGATTCACTAAAGAAATAGAATAATGATGCTACTAATACAATACCAAGCTCATTATTCCTCTGTTTTAATACAGAAATATCTCTGTCTTTTTCATAAATAAATAGGGTTTGATGGGACCAGAAGGTTCACTTGGTCTACCTGGAGCTCCTGGGCCCAAGGTAAGCGTTTGACTCAATTTGCTTGTGACCTTGATAAACCACTGCTTTGTATGCAAATTTCATCTGGACAATGCCAGGATTTTGCAGCTCAGTTTTGGTGTATTGAATATTGGTAAGCAGCTGTATGATTTTCCCTGTGTTACCTTTTATGATAGTTCAGACTCAAGAGAGGTTAGTGTAACTCAGTAAATGGTGCCTGTCACCCTGTGAGGTTTTAACAGTTGTGGAAATGGTCATGAGACTTTGTTTCAGCTTTACAGTCCTGGAAAATATTCTGCAATGCTGGAAACCAGAAAATTCTCAATATACATCTGAACTTTCCCATGTTACATTTATTTATATTTTAATTGTGTTCAGTAATGTTATGTGCTGTTTCTTCCACCCAAGGAGCCAAACTTATTTCAGATGTAACTTTATTGATTGCACTGCAGCTACAGCAAGAACTAATTTTACCAATGTTCTCAAAAGCTAAAAAAACCCAACCAATTCAGATTGGTTTATGTAACTTTTTAATTTAATCCAAAATGAGTTTTGGATTAAATTGTAAGTATTGAATTGTATGTCCTAGAGAATATTTAGGAATACAGAATCTATTTCCCTAACCTTGCATTTACATTTAGATCCGTTCCCCCCCCACATTATTCTACATCCAAAAGTGTATATGCATTTATTTATAATTGTATACTGACAGGTACATTTTTTTAAGTATTAATGTTTTCTGTAGCCAAGAAGGTTGCATACCTATGATACATCTAAAAATTAATGAGCTTTATTTTTATCTGTGAAAAATGCTTTTATTTTGTATATTTATCTCACTTAGAATATAAGCTGTTTCTTAGTGAATTGTTCTTAATAAGCTCATTCTCATAGAAGTCCATCATGATGTAGTCAATAATTCTTAGATTTAATGCAAATCCTCATGCTGAATATATGTCTAATTCCATAGGCTGTGATAAAAGCCAGGACATAAATAAGTATTTTGACTTAGAAAATTAAATAAGATGATGGAAATGTGAGGTCAGTACACACAAACTTGGTGTGACTGTGTGAGGCAAATGAGGCAGGTGGAGATGGGACAGGTGTGCAGAAGCTGGCAGATCAGCTTTTGTCATCAGTATCTCATCTTTCCTGAGAGAAAGTTAAACCTTCAGGCTGCCTGTAATGGAGAAGAACTTCAGCCTTTCAGTCACTACCTGGGCCCATTTTTAAGAGTCAGTTTCTCAACAGTGTCTGTTTATGTTTGCTAGTCATACCACATGTGACAAAACATCATGATGTATCCACCCCATTGTTATACAGGGTGATAAAGGCGAACCAGGAATACAGGGGAAACCAGGATCATCAGGAGCCAAGGTAAATATGATTCTGGAAGTGTTCTAGTTAAAGAAGGGGTTCATTTACTTCATCATGCTTTACTAATTTTCCATTATTTCCCCTGGTTAATTATAAGGCAGTTTGTTTCACAGTAAAACATTAGTTAACATCACATTGCATCAGAATCTATTTGATGATTTACTCTTACTATTTTTACTAGATTTTAGGCTGTGAAAATCAAATGCTCTTTAAGTTCAAACCTGCAAACATAGTTGTTACTTGAGGCACTATTTTTAATGTAATTTTGAAACATCAACTGTATTAAAAGGCAAAAATAAATATTGAATGTGACTTCTCTATATTCACCATCCCTTCAAAAATCCTTCAGACATTTCAATCATCTTCAGTTGTAAAATTCCAAAATATCATAGCCAAAGTGTATCATGTGGCCTTGAGAAACATCCAGTGTGTGTTTTTACACACAGCATATCACTGACACAAAGCTATTGTATTACTCAGGGTGATCTAGGAGTACCAGGGGCTCCAGGTGAACCAGGCTACCCAGGCATTCCTGGTACCCAGGGATTAAAGGTAGGTATTTTTTTTTCCACTTCTACATTAAATGCACCTTTTTTGGAAGTGTTTTTCTTGTAAGTGATCATTATTTTACAAAATCCTTTCTCTAAATATATCATTATTATTAGATAACAGTTGGACACATTTAAAACACTAATATGTCCATCCTGAAAATTGTTTTCTGATAAAGCCCTTAATGTGAAGGAATTTGTGGTGAGTTGACCTTGGATGAATGCCAGGTGCCCACCAAGCTTCTCCATCACTCCCCTCTTAAGCAGGGCAGGGAAAAAAATCAAGAAAATAAGATGGGAGAAAGTTCATGGGATAAGATAAAGGCAGTTTAGTAAAGCAAAAGGAAAGGCCATGTGTGGAAGCAAAGTAAACCGAAATATTTATTCTCTGCTTCCTGTCAGCATGTGTTGTCCCGCCCATTCCCAGGAAGCAGCACTTAGTACATATAGAGGTTTGGAAGACAAATGTCACAATAATGAAACTTCCTCTCCTTCCCCTTTCCTTTAGCTTTTATTGCTGAGCAGACTTCATATGGTATGGAATATCCCTTTCAGTTTAGGTCATCTTCCTGGCTCTGTCATTGAACAGTTGTGTCTAAAAGATCATCTAGTTCCAGCCCCCATGTCGTGGGCAGGGACACTTCCTTCCACTAGACGAGGTGGCTCAGAGCCCCATCCAACCTGGCCTTGAACACTTACAGGGAGGAGGTATCCACACCTCTGAGCAACCTGTCTCAGTGCCTCACCACCTTCAAAATAAGAAACTTCTTCCTAATAAAGCTAGTTTCAGTTTGAAGCCATTCCCTCTTGTGAAAAGTACAGCCCCTTGTGAAAAGTACCTCTCCAGCTCTCTTCTAAGCCCCTTTTGGGTGCTGGAAGGCTGCTCTAAGGTCTCTCCAGAGCCTTCTCTTCTCTGTGCTGAACAACCCCAACTCTCTCTGTCTGTCTTCATGAGAGAGATGGTCCAGCTGTCTAATCATCTTCATGGCCCTCTGCTGGACTTGATCCAACAGATCCATGGCCTTCTTGTGTTGGGGGCGCTGGAGCTGGACACAGGTGGAGTCTCAGGAGAGTGGAGTGGAGGGGAGAATCACATCCCTACCTTCAAAATAAGAAACTTCTTCCTAATAAAGCTAGTTTCAGTTTGAAGCCATTCCCTCTTGTCCTGTCATTACAGCCCCTTGTGAAAAGTACCTCTCCAGCTCTCTTCTAAGCCCCTTTTGGGTGCTGGAAGGCTGCTCTAAGGTCTCTCCAGAGCCTTCTCTTCTCTGTGCTGAACAACCCCAACTCTCTCTGTCTGTCTTCATGAGAGAGATGGTCCAGCTGTCTAATCATCTTCATGGCCCTCTGCTGGACTTGATCCAACAGATCCATGGCCTTCTTGTGTTGGGGGCGCTGGAGCTGGACACAGGTGGTCTCAGGAGAGTGGAGTGGAGGGGAGAATCACATCCCTTGCCCTCCTGGCCACACTGCTTTTGATGCAGCCCAGGATGCAGCTGGCTTTCTGGGCTGGAAGTGCACATTGCCAAGTCATGTTAAGTTTCTCATCTATCAACATAAACAAGTCCTTCTCTGCAGGGCTGCTCTCAATCCCTTCTCCACCTAGCCTAAATTTGTGTCTCCACTTGAGGTCTTGCCTGGCCATAGCTTACAGGAAAAGGTGAGAGAGCCTTTGGATTTGGAGAGAGAGCCTTGATATTGCAGGGAGCTCTGCTCAGCAATATCCAAAGCACTGGTGTGTTATCAACACCTTTCTGGCCACCACTGCAAAGCACAGCACTATGAGAGCTGCTATGGACAAAATGAACTTCTCAGCCAGACCCAGTAGGGCATTAGAGAAATATAATTGAATCAGGCATCTCACTTTCATAAGAAGAGAAAGTTTGAAGGATAAAGAGACAGTATGATAGAATGGTGGTGTTGTAATTAAAGTTTTATGAAAATCCCATGCAGAAGTATTCCAACAGATTTCATCTTCTGCTGCAGAAGGCACACGTTTCTTGTATGTCCAGTGTCATACATGCCAGCCTCCTATGTACGTCATACATATACTAGAGTACTTCACATGTCAGTACACACATATATGAACATGCCTTACATTGACAAGAACATGGAGTCAGTGTCATAATAATAGTTGAATTATTTTCACTATCACTGTATATTCAATTAAATATCTAGGGGTTATGTTAGGCACATGTACTAAGACAATAATATTTTATGAAAGATGATTTTGTTAAAATTTATGAAACTTCTCTAAATTTTAAAATGAAGAAGAAGCCTTTGAAAAGGTCATTTATTTTATATGAAAATGCAAGATAGCTGGAATTGCAAGTCCAATGACAAACTGGAATTATTCAGGAAGAAAAGCACAGTTTGGGCATCTGACAGTAAAAGTGAAGCCTTTCAGCTATAGATGATTTTAAAACTTGAAATAACTGAATATTTTACATTCAAGTACAATACAACAAAATACTACAGTTGGCATAAATTTCTTCTTATGTTCTAGGATTTTCAGTCAGGTAAATATCTGCTATGGCAAAAATCTCCTTTTCACTACTGTTTACATTTAACTAAACATTTATTTTATTCCCCCCTTCCCACCCCCTCAACCCTAAAAAAAACCCAAACAAACACACAGAGTTTTGGCTCTTACAAGAAAGCTGACAAAACAGACCCAAAAATCTCCATTCTAATTAGTTTCTTTATTAAATGCTGTTTTGCATCCCCCCTGTAGCTCTGTCTCTTGTTTCATCAGCTGCTATGTTCATGGTTCAGCATTTTGCTTTATGTCTGTTTAAACACGAGATGTCAGATTTAGAATAAGAGCCACCTCCATAACTTCAAGTTTCCTTTTCAGTTAATGAAAAGAGATGGCCACATTTTTGAGTACATATTTCATGCCTCTGTTGTTAATTGGAATGAATAATTTTCATGCATTGCCTGTTTCTCTCCAGGGTCAATTAGAGGTGTTCAGACAAGTTGATAAAACTACATACCTGACTTCTAAGCACCATTTACCACCTGATTGTCAATCCCCCCCCCGATTATTATTTACTTTAAACATTTTGAGGCCGAACAAGTGGGTGGAAATGGAGCTTAGTCCTTAAATATTTTGATTTAATTTAAATATAGAAGTGTTTGTGGTGAAAAAATACTTTTTTCTTGTTTGTTTTGCATAACTTATGCATGTGGTGGTGCATTCAGCTAAAATTTAACCCATAAGAAATATTGCCTCCCTTCCTGCCTGCATCTTCTCCACTCCCATACACTGAGTAGGTAAAGTCCTGCTGGACTTGCCACCTCATTATGTTGTATTTTTTAATTTCTTACTTGGTATGTGAGCATCCACTTTCTTTTTAATTTTTTTACTCGTTATATGAGTGTCCACTCTCTTTTTGTTAGTTGTGTTAATGACAAAGTCCTTTCTTGGAATAGCTTTCAGGTCTTTTTTGTGTACATGAAGACAAAATGATTTGTTTTCTTTCAGTATAAGAAAAAGATAGCTGTTTCTCTTGTAATTACTGTGTTAATTGAAAGCAGAGACTACATGTTTTAGAGGTGACTCATGTTTAAATGGAAACCTTTCTTCTAATATTTTACAGGGGGAGAAAGGAAGCCAAGGTGACACTGGTATCCAGGTAGATCAACTTTGTTTCTAAAGAAATCATCTGACATTGCTGTTTATACGAGTCTTGGATATTAATTCAGATGGGGTTTTCTTAAGATTAAATTCCACAGAATGTTAACTTGAATAGCAGCAGTAACTCTCCTTCAGGGACATCTGCATTTCTGGGGGCCTGAGCACCCTGTTGGCATTTGGTGCAGAGCTGTGTGCTCCTAGCAGTGGTGCAGGCACAGGGTGCAGGTTGTGCTGCTGCCCCAGGGGTCTGGGGCACCACCCAGGACTGTCACAGGATGTGCCCTGTCCCTGCCTGCAGGGCACTGCAGGATCACAGAAACACAGCAAAGTAACTCCACCTGCCTCTGCCTACCTACTTTACTATTACCATATGGGATTCTCCCCCTTGCTATTTAAAATTATGGAAATACCTACAAGAAAAAGAAGCCTATTCTGTCATTACCTGGATCCTGGCTTGGTTCCTCTGTGTTCAGGGTAGAAATTTTATTCTTCACAGTTTGTGCACTGATCTCTTTGAAGAGTAACTTTTCAGATTGATTTGTCCTGGTTTAGAATGAGTTTTTAATATTTAGCTCCTTGTGTTATTTTTTTGATAGTTTAATTACATGTACCAGATAAGTCTATATTTTATAAAATGTTCTTCTTTTCTAAAGGGACTGAAAGGAGAAAAAGGAAGACAAGGAAATCCAGGCTTACAGGTACTCTTAAAATAGTGATCCTACTTCAAGACAGCTATAGTGATCCTAGTTTGAGGCCATGATTCATATTTGTTTCTTACCACTTCTTCCTTCAACACATACAGGTCTTTGCATCAGGTGAAATACATTTATGTACAACATGATAACATAGTTATATAAATTGCCTCTTAAACACTCTTAGTATTTTTAAAATAACAACTATAACACAGAGAAGACAGAGCAACACTTCTCTCAGCTGTGCATGCTCGAAGGATGAGAGGAGATGCACATGAATTGGAACACAGGAACTTGATATACAGGAAAAACATTTTGTTTTGAGGGTGGACAAACACTAGAGCAGGTTGCTCATAGATTTGTGGCAAAACCTGTCTGGACAGCATGTTGAGTTGATCAAGCTGCATCTGTTCTGCAAAGGAAGTTGAATCCAAGGAGGTCACTTCCAACCTACATATTTCTGTGTTCTGTGATAGTATATCTTGAGAAACAGACCATAAGTGCATTTCTTTTCTTATTGTAACAAAGCCTTAATTACATTTTTATAAAATATTTATAAGTAATATAAAATGCAGATAACATCAAATAGTGGCTTTTATGTAAAGGTTATAAGAGTGATAGTTGAGATGTTTAGATTTTGCATGCACCATGCTACACTTTCATACAGTTCATTACCTCCTAGACTATACTGGGAGTCATTATTGACATCTTCTGTGCTCATAAATTACAGATGTCTCCTGTTTCAGCTGTAAACCAGTGAGATCCATTTGTTTCTCTTTAACTCTAGGCCAGTGTATTCTGATTGTGTCATAGTTGGCGATCTTGTTATTCCGCAGAAAATAGCTGTTAGTATTTATAAATACTTGCTAACTGCATAATCTATGTCATGTCTAAACAGAGAAGTATTTTTTAGAGGTACATATCTGAAACTAGACTTGGAAGGAAGCCATGGTTGCTTTTTTCAGAATGACGCCATTGACACAGCTGCCCGTCTAGCCAGATGGACCCGATTCCCAGGGATTCTGGGCAGGAGATCTGGACTGCATGTTGGTTAACACTCTCAGAGATACACAGGTTGAAAACAGTTCATTATTAAACCTGACCACATTTTTCAATAAGGAAATATTTTTTTAGTTTAAACTAAAAGACGAATCATTGACTTAACCAAATATAATGGCTTAGATTGACATTTTACAATTTAAACTTTCTGGTTAATTTTTTTTTTTTGCAAATAATGGACAATTTTTTTCATATCTTTATTATTTTAGTCATAAGGGAAAATAAAGTGATAGTGAAAGAAAACTTTTTTTTTTTCCCCAGACAGAATGATGCAACTGAATTGCTGTTGCTTGCTTTCTTTTTTTTTTTTTTTTGGAGAAAGCTGAAATAATAATACAGACTAAGTCTGAAATTGTTTCCAGTGCTTATCTGGTTTGGTCAGGAACCAAAAAAATCAGTCCTTTAGTAGACAACACAAGACCTTTCCAAGAATTCTCAGGACTCCATGGCACATACATATTTCCTTGTCCATAAGAATGAATCAGAAAAGTGAACTGCCATATTGCCATGGGACGTAATGGTCACTAATGCCATTGAATCATTTTGGCAGAAATGACACCAAAATAATTTGCTAGCATGCAAAATCTGCCTTACCATGGAGTCTCTATTTCTAAGGCACTGAAATTAATTTCTGCCTAGTAAGATGGTATTAAACAGTTTGAATCAGGAGTTTACTTCCACTAGGACACATGCTATTTCTTTTGTAAAGGGAATAAGATTTTGTCTCTGAAATCTATATTATGTTTCTATGTTTATAATATGTGTGATATAGTCCCAACTTATCCTCTAGGTACATGATATTAAAGGTAATACTGAACTGTTCATTCACTCTGATATAAATTTTTCATAATTATATGCAGTTTTGTTTTTTGCACTATAGCAATCAGAGAATCTTTACAAATTACCATTTGTGATTGATTGTTGAAAACAAAGGATAAAAAATATTAATTTTTGATTCCAAGTAATTTGGCTCAACCTGCATTTTGAATTTCTTTTTCATTTTATTTTTTAAAGGGAGTAGAAGGATTTAGGGGAGAACGAGGAGAGGTATGTATCTTTGCAATGATAAATATAGTATTACAAAGTTATTCCATTTGTTTCTGAAATTAGGTGATCTGTAAAATGTGTGTTTAGTCTTACTTCAGTACTCACATGTCTGGGAGAAATTGAAAAATATCGAAGAAGTATTAGTTACAAAGAGAATGAGGTATACATTTCATTAAAAATTATTAAAGCCAAACATATACTTTAAGAGAATTGAAAAGCCAAGAAACCAACCAACAAAAAAAGAAAGGATTGGTTGAATAGAGGAAATAACTAAAGAAAATAACTATAGAAAAAGAATAATTGTGTTGCATATTGTTTAAAAATTGGTATGTAAAATAATTAATTTCTGGGCTATTATTTATTTATTTATTTCTGTATTTTGTAAAATCAGAGTATACACTTTCCCCTTAATCAAATTCTTCTTCAAATTTATTTACATCTCATTTGTTCAACCTTTTTCCTTTAAGCATTGTTGCACATCAATAGCTGGATACATTAGTTGGAAGTTCCATTCTGATAATGAAATTTTTTTATCCATTTTAACATATAAGTTGTTTCATATGCTTCTGTGATTCTGGGAAATTCTTCAGTTGTGGTTTGGCTTATAGGCGTTTTACTAAATTATTGCCAAAACTGGTAAAAGATTCCTTGTATACTATTGAATTAATCTCCTTAAGTATTGTAAAACATGGCAATAAAATATTTATACGGGAAATTAATTTAAATAATTTCTTACTATGTATTAAGCTATAACAATGTCACTGTGTTTACTTATCAAATCTAAAAAATTAGTTTATTTTCCGTTTCTATAAAATATGTTTTTTGTTAGACTCTGATTTCTAGTAAGTTTCTTCAGCCTGTAAGTCTCAGCACTCACTGAGCTGTTTTCCTTTCTTCGCTTTTCTTTGCCAATAGCAAGGGTCAGCAAACAAGGCCTCACATGGATGTGGCTGAGCATTAAAACACCAAGATTTACTGTGGAAAATGTTCCCCCTACAGTTTCAGTTGTTTCTTGGCAAGTTCTTCAGGCAGTTCTGCTGATGCTTCCAACATTTTCTCCTGGTGTTTTTATGCTGGCTTCTTGCCTCTAATGTTGTTCTACAGTAGATGCTATTTCCTCAGTATTCTCTGGTTCTTAATGCCTTCTAGCCCTTCTAACATTTAGTTCAGATAGCTCAGCTTGCAAGTCTTTTATGTAAATATAGTCCACAGAGGTAAAAGGAATTAAAACTAAAAAAAGAACCAAAAGAAAACCTCTCCTATGTATAAGCCCAGCATGACTTCAGATCTCAACACATATAGTTTCTAGTATAGCCACAGGCAGCTACATAAGCACTATGTGCTTATCTCTGATCCTCGCTGACTGTTTAAATGAAAAAAAACACCTTAGCAATTATGTACTAGAAATGAGCAAGTACAAAACTACATGAGGTAGCTAAGAGGATCCTTTCTCTGTGACCACAACATTCAAGATGTCAATATCAAGAAAATTAATTGCAACTATAAGTTTGGAAGAAGTTGTATCTGAATTAATGCTTGACTTTTGAAGGTATGGCCTGCTGTTCAGGACATGCCTCTGAACTGGCTACCCTTCCAGCAGTAATCTTAGGCACTTGACTGATAGCTGTAACATTTTGTCTCATTTCTGTTTCTTTAAGAACCTGTCTGATTTTACAGCCTAGCTCATAAAACTGGTTAATCTGACATTGAATTTAAAGCTTGTTATCCTGTAGTTCCCAATTCATGTAGAGAATTCTAGGCATTGTTACTAATATAGACCAAGCCAGGAAGCTTTGAATTTTTCTGATGTGAAGAAACTTGATAAGTAATAGAGGAGATGTTACAAAGTAATATAAATACCATAATTTAAAATGCAGTGGAATCCTATTGAGACCATATGCATGAGTATTTTTTAAACTTCTATTATTTGCTTCAATGGGTTTGTCATATATAATAGTTGCGTTCTCACAGTTCCATCTAAAATAGTTGGAAAGTTTTTCAGCAACTGATAATGTTATGCAGAAGCTGTGCAAACAAGGGAGGAAAAAGCTCATAAGGGAGCAAGCGTAGTACACTGACTTTAATCTTGGGCACATACTGATGTTTTGTTGGCTCCAGAGCAGGGAAAGAGTTCCACATGAACTATTCCAGTAGGTAATTCCATACATGGAACCATTGCTTTGGTGAAGGTATATCAAAATATTTTTCAGCATTTTTTTACCTTTTCCAATGAAGCAAACAGGCTACAGTTACTATCAATCAGATGGAAAAAAAAAACCAACAAAAAAAATCCCTAATTGAAATAAAATAATTTTTTCCTTTGTCTTATACACTGCAGATATAAGGTAAAAGGCGTAATTATTATTGTAAGTTTCCAAGAACTTCAGTGGTGCCAGAATTTCACATCCAATTTTTCTGGCCTTCTAAGGCCAGAAAAACATTCTATAAAAATTTTTCTGATTCTGAGGAAAAAGTGAATAAAACCCTTCCTTCCATGTGTTAATAATGAATAGTAACATGGGTCCTGAAAGTTAAGAAAAGCTCATTTATTTCTAGTTCTCTTTGGTAATTTAATCTGAAACAGGTACTAAGGAAACGGAAAACTTCAATACATTTTAGTAGAATAGATATCAATATCAAGTTAATTTTCATTGGCATCACATTAATTTGATGAAGAACTTCAATAAAGATTTCTTAGAATATGTTTGTTTGGTACTACCTACCTTCCAAATGATCTGTGAACATAAAATTGGCTTTTCATTGATTTTTCAATCCAGAAGGGTGCAAAAGGAGATCCAGGCATTCGAGGCATCAGTGGACAAAAAGGAGAATCTGGTGTCCAGGGTTTGATTGGACCTCCTGGCCTCAGAGGTCAGCCAGGAGATAGAGGACCCCCAGGACCACCTGGATCAGATGGAAAACCTGTATGTATGGGATTTCAAACTTTTCATTTGGGCTACCTTAAAAACCAGAAAAAATTGCATGCTCTGTTCTCTATTCAATTCAGGCACGAGAATTTTCAGAAGAGTTTATTCGACAGGTGTGTTCAGATGTACTGAGAAGTAAGTTGGAAAGCTTCTTTGCTGTTGTTTCCTTGTTTGAAGTGCTAAAGAAGTTTCCTGATAATTATAGAAACGCTTTTTTGAAAGCACGTTCCATACTGCAAATTTATTCATTGCTTTCCTACACGTGTGGAGGTATATTTCCACATCACAGGCTCCATACTTTACCGTCTTGTTTCCTAAAATAAGTATATTTTCTTAAGAGAGGGAACTGATTTTGTATTAGTGGTTGGGGGGCAATACTTCTATTGTTGCAGCACTTTAAGCAATTTTTTGTTTGAATTCTCCCAGCCCAGTTGCCTGCCATTCTCCAGAGTGGAAGACTACAAAACTGTAACCATTGTCAGTCCCAAAGTGCTGCCCCAGGACTTCCAGGACCACCAGGTCCAAGAGGCCCTGAAGGCCCAAGAGGGTTTCCTGGTTTACCAGGGAATGATGGCATTCCAGGGCTGATGGGCATGCCAGGTCGCCCTGGGGCTCGTGGGACAAGAGGTACAGTGTGCGTGTGGCACGGTGCTAAAGGCCTTTATGCCTTGGGTTTCTGCTTCTGGTTTTGGATGGGATTAATGCAGGGTGGAGTAAGAGAATAGCTGGGCTTGCTTGGCTGAATGGAATTGTGACCATGGAGCAGGGTGGATGTTTCACGTGGGAACACATGACAGGAGAGTGAATACAAGAACACAGGCGGATAGTTATTGTTCAGTTCTACTACAGTCTACTATAAACTCTGTTCTGATCTTTTTAGAGAGTTCTTAGTCTCATGTAAATGTTTCTACCTGCATTTAGATTTTTTTTTAGCTCAAATATGTGTAGACATAAATTTCAAAGCATTTCCATGTCTTCTGATTTCTTTCCTTCCAAACTTGTTTGTTTCTGCTTTTTTAGGGAACAGTATTTGTTCACTGGGTTGCTAGCTGTGCTGATTTTTGACATCCAACAACTTTTATACTTCCTTTGATTTCCTGACTTTTTGTCCTTTTGTTCTCTTTATCTCTGAAGAATTGTTGCTCCTTTATAAACATTCTGAATTATTTTTAGGCAGGCTAAGGTTTATGCTTTCAGGTAACTTAGCTGTCCAAGCATTCCAATTGATTTCTGTGGTGTATTTGCAGACATTATGTTAAGTATGCATATATAGTCTGGAACTAGAGAAAGGGACTGGGTGGAGTCCATAATTTGGTAACTGGTAGCATCAAAATAATCAGGAAAGCTGTATGAAATAACAGCCAGCTAGTAATATGCCAATGGTAAGCAGACAAATGGTTGATAAATATTTACTTTCTTTGTGACTTGCTACCTATGACCTAGCACACCAAATTAATGATGTATGTAATGATGATTTGCCTGTAGTACTTTTATTTAATCTCCAACAGAAGAATTTGCTTTTGAAAGATTGCATATTTAATTCAATAAATATTATCAAATGCTGATTTCTGACTTCATTGGATGAAAATTATGTGCAAAGATATGAATGTGTTTGCTAATTCACAGGCCTGCCAGGGAAGAATGGTGCAAAAGGCAACCAAGGAGTTGGTGTTCCTGGGATCCAGGGCCCCCCAGGACCTCCAGGTGAGGGATGGTTCAGGTGTGCATATTCAGTGCATGCTAATAATTTTTTTAAGTGTGGTTTAGAAAAAATATTGATGTAATTTGGAAAAACTTACATACTTTGTACACTTCTTACTACCAAATATATTTTAGGGTAATGCTTGTCGCTTGCATACCTTATAAATTGCCATATAATACATTATTTAATATAAGACAGGTCCTGTAAGAGATTGCTATCTGAGACTGCTGTTTCTTGATAGGTGGATCCTGAAGTCAGCTATATCTGAAAACTGAGCCCTGATATGATCATGTGACTTTTAAGCATTACTTAATGAGGGAAAATATTTTTCATAACATTAGTGTATGCATACAAAATGTAAAGTTGGGCATTTAGAAGATCTATTAGGGCCCCATCCAAAGCCAGAGAAACAAATAGGTGCTTGCCATGGTGGTTCCAGATTATATGATAAAGTAGAATAGTGTACTAAAGCAGATTTTCATACTCTCTTTTAAAAGCTATCTTTATTTAAAGTGTTTCCCACATGATTTAAAAAAAATCTTTATAAGATATTATGTTGTTTCTATAAATATATAAGCAGTTTGTGACAAGAAATGTTTTTTGCAGGAAATGAAGTTTTCTTTTTCTGCATACTTCACCAAAGAGCCAGGGGTGTTGTGGGTTCATACTTTTTCTTTTTCATTTTAATAGTAATGCATTTATTTATTTATTGCCTGTGTGTTATTAAGGTCCTGAAGGTCCACCAGGCATGAGTAAGGAAGGACGTCCTGGAGAGCGTGGGCAGCCTGGGAAAGATGGAGATCGTGGCACTCCAGGAATGCCAGGACCAGTTGGACCCCCTGGAATTTGTGACCCATCACTGTGTTTTAGTGTAATTGTGGGAAGAGATCCATTTAGAAAAGGACCAAATTATTAATTTGTGATATGATAATTTAGAGGAATAGCTATGGTGCTTATCTTTCATGGTCTTTCAAATCTCAGGAAGGTGACCAGCAATCATCCCACACGAAGGAACAAAAGTACCTCTGACATTAAAAGCATTATAAATAATGATCTCAAAGGTTATACATTCCTTTAGACAAGAAACACCAAAACTCCAGAACTTTTTTTTATACCTTGCACTGGTGAATCTCAAGTGTTTTTAAAGAGATTATCAGTTTTAATAGAAATAAAATTACCTATAATATTTGGTTTTTAGTATTTAAGCATCTTATCATTCTCCTTTTACCTCCTTTTACCAAAGAAAGTTCTTTGCAAAGTTGCTGGAAACACCACTGGGAGCAGAATTAGGTCTTAAATGGTATTGATCAGGTATAAATAACTGTGAAATTTTTCACATGCAGCCAACTTACACAGTATTTGATTTTGAAAGAATATGGCTGGCTTTGACTTCATGTGTGTGCAAATTTCATTGCCTTAGTTACATTTCATATGTCATTGCTCCAGACGTGAGTGAAAGCATGTTATCAGATTTTTATTAATTAAGACAGATACTTGGACTCACCACAGGAGAAATGCCACCTGTTTTCCCATGCAGCTCTGCTTAAAACCGAGGTGAAATGCAAGGGTAGAACTACAGGTTCAAGAGCCAAGATTTTATTGAAGATGGTACTGTCAACTTCTAAATGTCAGAAGTTTCCATATGGGTGATTCAACCCATATGAAAATAGCATTAAAAATAAAAAAGAGCAAAAACCTGACATAACTGGCTTTAGCTATGATTTGACAAAATTAATGATTTAAAAATGTTTGCACAATCCCAATGTAACAGTTTTGTGTAATGAAGTATCAAGTTATGTACTCTTTGCTGCTTCTGCTCAAGGACTGCGTTGCCAAATTGAAGAAGCAGGTTTACAAGGAAAAAGGTCCAACTGGTGGCTGACCAGCTGCAATGTTTGTTATGCTGTTTTCCTTTTCATTTTAAGCCAGCTGTGTGTAATTTTCATTGTATGCTTTGCTAATGAAGTTTATTGCTTGCTTTTACATAAAGAGCAAAGGCACAGTTCCTGTGAGAATTGAAAATCCATTTCTTAAATTAAGGCAGAGTCCTGTATTAAGTTAACCCATGCTTCACAAGTCACTTTTTCTAATGTATTATTTTTCTGTTGTCCTGCTATCAGAGACTGTTAATATGCTTGACATTCAAGGTAAAATAAAAGACACACTTTCCAATAAGATGTATGGTTGAGTGAATTATGAGTCTGAGAAGAGGCAAAACCAAGACCAACCAAACAAGCACAAGTCAGAAAGACCTCTGACTACAGTGAATACAAACAGAAGACCAGAGTTCCCTACTTGTAGAAAAATCCTCTTGATTTTCAGCTAGTCTGATTGGCAGCTTTGTTTATTATTTCATTTGATCAAATTAACACATATATCAAGCTTAAATTTTAGAAGTAGTGGTGGTTTTGTCACCCCATTAGTCCTACTGGGGGATTGTTTCTGAGTGAGTGACGGGATCTATGAGTAATTTCCAGTTTGCATCTATTAATTGGCCCTTTCTTGTAGTTTTTATGTGTCTGATCAATTTCTATTTGAGCTCAGCTTTGGTTTTGTCTGCATTTCTGTGCACTGTAGCAGTTCCCTTACAGTTCTTGACAGGTGTTTGTCTGCTTTTCCAGCTCTGGAATGCTTCTCTTTTCAACAGACTCAGAAGCTCACAGTTAAGCCAAGGTGGTCTCTTGCTCTGCCTACTTCTCTATCTTTAAAGGAGATGAACTGTTTTTGTGCTTCCAGGAAGAGAATTTTAGAAAACTTCCTGGCATGTGCTAGCTCCTCTAACCCTCATGGCAGCATCCCATGAAATCCTTCCCAATTTAGGTCCGAGTGAGCTAAAATTTTCTCTTCTAAAATTTAAAACATTTTTTCTAATACTAACCTTCAGTGTACTCCAGTTCCTCCTGTTTGTTCCCCAGGCTGTGTGCACTGATATGTATACACGTGGGGTGGTTTGTCTTCTGGCTGTCATCTTGTCTGGCTGCTAAGGAACATTTGCCTTAATTTTTTTTTTCCATGCAAATAAAAGAGATAGTTACTTATCCTCTGCTCCTTCTGGTATCTAAAGTAGCTCAGTCTGGCCTAGCAGGAGTATTTCTTTACAGTGCTGGTCAAAGAGTACAATCTAAGCTAGCTACAGCTATAAAACAAAATCTCACATTTTACCCATTTCATGTTGTTTAATAATATAGTAAGAAAGACTGAGTTAGTAAACGAAATAATTAGGAGGCTTCACTGAATGTAAAACCAAATTCAAAGCCTTGATCTGCAAAAGGGGGAGATTTGATGCTGAATCTATTTGATTGCCTACATTCCTGAGCTGTTTGAGCTTTAGTGCTGCTGGATCTTTTGTATTTTGCTCTGAATTTGAGTCTGTAAAACTGTGGCATTTCTACAAAAAGGGATTTGGTTTTGACAAGCTGGAATTTTCCAGAAGACATGCTAGCCATCCAGTCTGTGCAGGTGCCTTTTAGCAAATGCTTAAATACACAAAGTCACTTTGGAAATGTAATTCTGCATTATTAAATGCCTAGGAGCTCTATAGGAAGTAACTTGCATCCCAGTGAAATGCATATGTTATAGCCTAGGAACCTGTGATTTCAATTATAGCTCCTTAAAAGATTTTATCAAGCCAGAATTTAACAGACTTCATAATCATTTAATTTCCTGACTTCATTGGATATAATGGGATCCTACAGCAGTGTAGGTGTGTCCAAGATTGCATCTTGATTGGAACTTTTAACTGAGCATATTAATATATTTCCAGATCTTCATTTGATTCTACAGTAAGAGGTTAAACAAATGGTATAAACTTGAGTATTATCAGATTAATGATCCACAGGAGAGAGATTTTTATTTACTATTGATGCAAACTATATGAGATTCTTGCAGATGTTAATCTTCAGTCAGAAGCTGTGAATTAAAAAGATCACAGTGCAACATGTCACCATCTCTGATATTCTCTGGAAATAATTACTGGAAATTCTGTTAACTGTCATTTACTTACTTTCCTGATGATAGTCTTTAAAACTGGATCTTGGGCTAATTTTTAAGCACAGGGCAAGATTAAAAAAAAGTCTGGATGGTTTTTATTGGTAGCATTTTGCTTCTAACGTGGAGTTAAGAAATATCCTCTCTGGTTGTCTAGTGCCTGTTGGTGTCAGTAGAGGAACTATGATTCACTACACTAAATTTTTAATATGGCTTCCACTCATACTATCTCTGTGTGCATAAAATATATTTAATATTTACCACTTTACTATGCTCATTGATTGCTATTTTCTCTCAGTTTCTTAGGCATGTACTTGGACATAAAGATGCAGAGTGGAAAAGTATTACTGTGGGAACTGGATTTCTTAATGAAAGCCTAATGCTGTATGGATGGAGATCAGCAATTTTCACCTCTGAGAATCATGATCTTAGAGAAGTTTGGAGTAAATACATGTGGAGTGATGTGTCTATATAAAAATATATATGATTTAGTAAAAGACCAGATGTCACAGATGGTTTCCACATGTGCAGATTTATTTGGTAAATATATACATGTATATATTGTGTATATATGTGTATATATATCTCTGTGTGTGTGTGTGTATGTATCATTCTCAGTTCTTCATTTGTTTAACTGAAAGATATCTTAGTCCTACAAATAAAACCAAAAAAGTAAAAGCATAAATGTGGCTTGGGTTGGAAGGGACCTTAAAGATAAGCTATTTCCAACCTCCAGCCATGGGCAGAAACATTTCCTTCCACTAGACCTTCCAGCCTGTCAGGGATGGGGCACCTGCAACTTCTCTGGGCAACCTGTTCCAGTGCTTCACCACCCTGACAGTATTTCTTCTCAGCAATCACAATTCTTTTACTATTTCTTCATAAGAGTGATGCTCCATCCCTCTAATCATCTTGGTGTCCCTCCTCTGGACTCACTCCAACAGGTCTTTGTCCTTCCTGTGCTGGGGACCCTGCAGGTGGGCTCTCACCAGAGTGCCCAGAGGGGCAGAATCCCCTCCCTCACCCTGCTGAGCACTCTGCTTTTGGTGCAGCCCAGGACACGTTTGGCTTTCTGGGCTGCAAGTGGGCATTGCCAGGCCAGCCTCTCATCTGCCAGCGCCCCAGGTCCTTCCCATCAGGGCTGCTCTGGATCTGCTCATCCCCCAGCCTGGATTGATACCAGGGGTTGCCCTGAGCCAGGTGCAGCACCTTGCACTAGGTCTCATTAAATCTCACAAGATTGTCATGGGCCCAGTTCTCGAGCTTGTCCATGGCCCTGTGGATGGCATCCTGTCTTTCTGGACTGTGCAATCTCGTCTGGAAATCTAGTATTGTAAGAACTGAACAATCTCTGTCCTGCTGCTGCTTCAGAGCCAAGGTCATCTCATTGTCATTGTCAGCTTCAGGAGTAGTCAGCACGTGTCAAGGTTGGTAGGTCCCATTAAATCTCACAAGATTGTCATGGGCCCAGTTCTCGAGCTTGTCCATGGCCCTGTGGATGGCATCCTGTCTTTCTGGACTGTGCAATCTCGTCTGGAAATCTAGTATTGTAAGAACTGAACAATCTCTGTCCTGCTGCTGCTTCAGAGCCAAGGTCATCTCATTGTCATTGTCAGCTTCAGGAGTAGTCAGCACGTGTCAAGGTTGGTTGGCATTTCAGAGGAGGAGATGAGAATTGCTAGCTGTGCATCTTTCAGAACTAGAGAATCTCATTTCTGTGAAAACTCAAGGTGCATTAAAATGAAATTTCAGCACATCTGACTGTCCTGGCAATGAACACTGTCACTATGGCTCACATGGATTGAATCAAACCTCTGTGAAAAGATACTGTAAGTTTTTCCTGTAGGGGGAACACATAGGTGATAAATCAAAATACTTGATAGTCCATAGTCAGCAGAGACCATAAACACTTCTAAGAGATATTGTCTTCTGGGGTGCTATTGAAATGTTTAAAACTTGAATTAATATAAAAACAAATTGTAGGTTATTTTCTTCTTTGATAAGCAAGATTTTCTCATAGAGGACATAATCTATGCATCTTGGAGAATTTAAGTCCATTTTTACAATGGGGAAATCATTACTATATGGTTCCTGATTTTTTCTTTGCAAGCATCTTCCCTCTCCCAGTATTTGCATAGAAGAGCTTTTTTGTATCAAAACATATTCTGGTGACATTCCAGTACACTGTGTTATTCTGTGTTATGGTTTTCTTTCTTGGCACAAAATGCAAGCACTAGATGTTTTTTCAGAAATCATATCTAGCCACTCAGCTATCTCTCTCTCCTGCAGGTATATTGGCAAGTTGAAGCTCCTTGGTTATCTGCGATGGGCTTAAAAAACTAAAGTGCTCTGTATTGATTTTCTGACACTTTCCCCCAATTTTATGCTTGTAAAAGTATGTAGTATGCACTTAAGGAAAAGGTAGGAGAGAATTAATCAGAAGATTTAGCAATTTGACATTTATAACATCATATGTCCATAATGCTTCAAAAATATCTTTCTCATGTTGGAAGCTTGTGACTCCAAAGAGTTGTTTTCTGATTTTCCTTTTTTAAAAAATGAAAAAAAAAAATCATGGTATCTCTGGGAAACATTGAAATCACATATTGAATATAATGAAAAAAACCCCCAATAATGCAGAGAAACTGTGTTTAAAATAGTAACTTTGAACTGTTGGAAAATATAATGCTACCTGAGAGATGGAGAAAAAAACCAAAACTCTCTTCTAAATGGGACATGGTTCATGAAGGTATGTAAGATGGGGAATGTGGGAATGAAAGGCTACCTTTAATGTAGCCAAGATGTATCCTGAAGAAAAGAAGTGGCTTAAGCAGTATAGGAGTCTGGGTAGCAAATGGAGGGGAAGGAAAAGGTCATCCACTTTATTCCTTCACTCTAATATAATATGTATTGAATGAATTGTGCTTCTCCTTGTCCTCAAAATAAATTATGGGAAAGTACACTGTGGGTATAGCACCCCTCTTGATATGAAGGAACAGACCTCCCAAAAGTGAAAGCTCATGATGAATGTGTCAGTGATGAGCACCAGCAATCTCTGACAGCTGGGACCAAAGGTCTGGATGAGAACTCAGGATCATAATAACTGTCTTGCCCTGATACTATCTAGCTCCTCCTCTGGAAATTGGCAAGCAAATGCTAGCACTTAACAGTATTTGTGTTATGAAAGTTTAAAGATTTTTTTTATGTACACATTAGTCCTTTTACAATGCTTGTTAGGAAAAAAAACCCTAAACCTAGAACTGAGGAAAAAGAATGTGGCTTTGTGTGTTGTGGTCACATAAATCTCGTACTGAATACCCAAAGCCATCTGTGCTCAGCAACTGGGTTACCTTGCCTTTCTGAGGAAGGGGCTGCACTGGCATTCATAAAATCCCCCATACTTCATTTTTTTGTCTGGCACCACGGTGTCTGTTGCACTCAGGAATCCAGCAGCCAGCAGCTTTCTCCAGGACAGCTCATTATTACTCAGGCTAACAGAAACAGTGTTCACTGTAACCAGATCACTGCTAAATTACGAATCAAATTATTGCGTTGTGTTTGTTGGAGGTGCCTTCCAACAGGTGTACATACCACTGAGCTCATGCAAAAGCAACTACTGGAGGTACCCACAAAATACAACTGGCAAAAGCAAACAGTAACAAAAGTTACTATCAATGTTCCTTTAACATGTAGATGTAGTAGATAATAAATAGGAAAACTTACTTTTTTGGTAGATAAACTCAGGTCTGTCATGAGAAAGCAACTTTTATATAGCTCAAAATAGAAGTAGATTAATATCATTTTACCTCACAATGACATCACTACTTAAAGGATGTCTTTGTATTGCATTCATACTGGCAAAAGCTTGAGAAACCTTGGAGTAATGTTTTGATGATAACTCATCAGTGAATCTTCTTTTTTTTCCTGTATTTGCAATGAACTTTTTTCTCCTTTAATCTCACTTTCATTTTCTTTTTGACTACATTTGACTGCATTTCTTTTTGACTACATTTCTGCTTTTGTTAAGTGCCAGGCACAGTCTGTGTCTTTATCCACATCTTCCTTCTACTTCAGTCTCTTCTGCTGTGCTTGCAATGCTCCTGTAAACAGGAGGTGCAAAAGCCAGGTATTTCCCTAGATCCTGAGGAATAAAGTGAGTTAGTGGCAGACGTGCAGCCTATTGAGAGCTGTGTGCATATTCCTTTGCACAGATTGTTCTCTCTGGTTGCAAAATTGTGTGAGAGAAAAGACTGCCTGGAGGAGGGGGCAGCTGCTGAACAGGTCTGGGAGCAGGACACGGAACCAATGCTGTAAGGAGTCTTTGTGTGGTGGGAGGGAGCTCTGAGATATTGACAGGGGAAACCTTCTGCCTCGTGTGTCTGTTACCAGAGCTGGAAGGACGTGATAGTGCAAATAGTGTATCTTAGGACTAAACTTCTTGCCTGCTTGAACTTGGTTTCCTGTGTTGTCCAATCAGCAAATACAGCTCAAACCCTTTACCATGTGTCCCTTTCTTTACTGCTTAAAAATTGGGGCTGAATGTTTGTTTTATTAAACAAGTTAGAGTTGGATAGAGATATAATTAGGTGCAATTGAATGGTTGCAATCTTATTTTCAAATATAAGTTATATTATGCAGTATAATATAGTCTAATATTGATGCCTAAAGTTTTAGCTTTCATATTTTCCAGATTCTGTACTTCATTAATATATAACTCGGAACTTCATATAAAGTGTTCACAAGTTCTCTTCAGTTTAGTTAGAGAAAGCAATCCTTTTCCAGCCCAAGAACTAAGGACAATGTTGCAGCTTCAGGCCCCAAAAGTATAAACAACAGCAAATTGAGGAGAGCAATCTGGGAGGATGGGACTTTATAACCTGAAGCTGTAATTGGACAATTAAGCCCAATATGTAAATTAACCAAAAGTTATAAATGTGTGAAAACGTGTGACCCGTTGTCTCGCTTGGGTGTAGTATCAGCCAGGCTGATATTCCTAATTTTAGGAATTATTTCATCTTTAACCAACTTTTGCTTCCTATCATATTTGTGTATGAATTTTTAAAGAAAATTAACCCTGCATGCTAGAAATAAGCATCAGTTAGGTTAGAAACACGAGGTTGGATATCGTCTTCATGGAAGCACTGATTTGGGTGTTTTTTGAACATTTTTGTTGATAAATTGCTGACATCTGACTAGGACAAGTTACTTGAAACAAAAGGAGGAAATCTGCTTTACTACAACATTTCTAAAACAAAGAAAAAATCCCAATGCAGCTATTAGTAGTATATTTTAATGCCATCTTGTTTTCACTTTGCCTCGGGCTTAATATTGCAGTCATAGCAAAAAAAATACCCAAATACAGAATGGATAAACCAGAGTGTCATTGGTGATTTATATATGTGAAGGAGATGCAAAGTTCTTTGATACCATTCCTAGATAAATCTGGGAACAGATTTCTAGAGGGAAATGTTCTATGCAAGTTCTTTCCCCTTCTCCTAGCAGTGTTCACAGCCTGACTGGGGGAAAGTCTCTTCATGGTCTAAACCATGGTATTATGTCTAAAAATATGATCAGACAATATATAGTTATAATTCAAGTGGCTCTGGTGCCATGAGAAGCTCTTGTGATATGCTATTTAATGAAGTGCTTATGCTGGCTGTCTCACCTTTACTGTGCTCCGTGCAGTTCTGCTTCAACTCTGTACGTTCACCTTCTGTGCATATTCAGTGAATTATGTACATTGCCATCACATTCACTTCTCAAGTTGTTTAAAATAATTGAAGTTCAGTCCTGCACACAAGTCAAAGGAAGTGTCTTGTGTTTATTCTTAGTGTCTAAGTATGCATTTCATTCAGAAGAGAAAATAGATACAGCTCATTAATGTAAGGTACAAATAGCAGCTCAGCAATGTTCACTCAGTTCTAAAAAGTGCTAATATGCATGATCAAGTTCTCTCTGCAACATCTTTGTCATTTGAAAGCTCATTTAACACAAGATGACACCCAAATCCATACATGTGAAGACATGTTGGCTGAAAGACAGTACCAGCTTAGCATTCCATGTTGCTGAAAACTCAGTGTTTTCTGTCATAATCAAAAATAGCGCAGAATTTTAAAAGGAAAAGATGCTAAAAACTATTCAGAAAAAGCAGAGTCTCTACTGTTTGCAGAGTTGCAGCTAAAGGACCACTACAGATGTAATTACTCTGTTCTTCATTAGAATAAATGTCTGTGCAGTTAAGAAAGAGTAAATTGCAGGTCAAGGGATACTTGCCTTTCTAGAGAAAGCTATCATGCTGCTTTTCTAACTGATTTTTCTTCAAATTAGGGGAGGATATAAATCAATAGCCGGATATTTCCTAATTCTTTGAAATGAGAGTTAATATTTTTATAGTATGAGTAAGTGCAGCAGCCTCAGTTCATCACTAATTAGTCAGATGCCCTCAGAAAAAAAGGGTTGACCTTAATTTGAAAGAGATATTTCTTCCAGTCTGAAGACAAGGCTTGAAATTTCCCTCATCGTGATGCTGAGCACTGAGGAAAACAGTGAAAATTCTCTGGATTCACTCACCACGCCACTCTAAGAGCATGCATCATTGCTCAGGGAGCTGACATGAAGGGCTGGAAGGAGATTGAGTCAGATCCAGTACAGCCAGTGATCTCTAGGGCTGGCCTTAGAGCCCTGGGTGAGGAACCTGGATTTCCTAAACTAATAAAGAGCTGCTGAGAGTGAGCTGAGAGGGAAAGACTTAGGGAAGGATCAGCCTTGGATTCGGCACTGAAGTAACCTCCCTCAGTGCTAGGGAGGGTAGCAAAGCTTCCAACCCACTATCCACATCTGAATTAAGGCTTGTGAAATTTTCTCCTGATACACACCAAAATGTGTAATTTCCTTTTCCTGTAAAGTGGGCTATGTTTGAAAATACTCATCCAAAATACAGTGAGAACATTTGATTCCTGCTCAAAACTGCAGGGTCGGGTTTGGCTGAAAGGAGCAGGAGGGGCAGAACTGTAGGGCAGCTGTGGGGCATCTGCCCAGAAGTTGTGTGGGAAAGTGGAAATGCTACTACTGCCCCCAGAGAAGTTCACACATGTGTGAATGCCCATTGCCTACAGAAACCGGCTTTGAACTGAACTGACTGCACTACTTGCAAATGAACTGTTGTAAAAGTCAGACCACGGTGTTGTGCTCCCATCCTGGGAGAAAAGTTTATAGAGCAGCATGAGTTAAAGAAAAGCACTCCTGGGTAATCTTTACATTGGTGTTTTGGCTGGGAGCTTAAGTGTCTCAAGCCAAGAGGGCTGAAACTCTTCTCTGATTCTTGGATGTTTCCCTTGGTGCCTGGGTGTGACTCTTGCAGACGGGCTGTGGCACTTTGAAGGAGGTTTAAGTGGCAGAGCTGGCTCTAGTGGAGAACCTGGAACAAGGGTCATGGCAGGATTTCTTCAGGGAACAATCCAGACCAGGCATTGTCCATGAGAAATAAGCCACGTGCCAAGTTTCTCCAGTTTTCTGGTGTCAGAGGGCTCCTGGCACATCCTCTGCTGCATGCTGGGGCCCACTGAGTTCTTTGGGCTGAAATGGCTGCCTTCATATCCCTTCTCACACAACCAGAATTTGAACTGACAGCACATGCAGTGGAGGGTGGGAGTTTCTGCCCCTCTCCTAGGGTAGAGAGGGAAGATCTGAGAGCATGGTACCCCCAGGGGCACCTGAAATAGTTGGAGGTAGCTGGGCCAGATCCTGTGGCAGGGCCAGAAAAGTTGTTCTGTGACAAAATCTTCTTGGTTTCACATGGACAGTGGAGATAGTGCTTGAATTTGAGCACCAGACCAGCTTTGCATCTGTTTTTTAGAAGCAGTTTCACTGCTGTCTAAATACTTGGGGGACTTCAAAGGAGAAGATGTGGAGCACTGAGGCTGAGCTGCTCTCTGCATCCAGCAGTGGCACACTAAGGGGGATTTTAGGATCACAGCTTTTGACTGAAACATTCAATTAGTTGGTTTTTGGGTTGGGCCAGTTCCAGTCTTGGTCCTGGGCCCAAATGAGTACCCAAAATTACTACACACATAAAAGACAGAAAACTGCATACCAAGGTTTATAATTGCCCTCCTATAAAATTCTTCATACAATTCCATCTTGAAGGAATATTAAATTGTTACTTTTCCTTTGTTTCACAACTTTGTATATTTTTTCATTCCTGGAAAATAAAACATAGCTTTTGAAGTAAAAAGATACAGAAGAAGGGGAACAAGGAGGTAGGGGGAAGAAGCCCACAAGGCAAATAAACCATTGCAATCAAACAAATAAAATGTGTATGTGTATACAAATAGGAGATATTAAAAAAGACAGTCAGAAGGCTCAAAGCCTCATTCTCTGCTTGAGCCCAAACTTTTGTTAAAGAACATAGCACAAAAAACTAGCTGAGAAATTCCATACATATTTACTTATTATTTAATTGTGAGACAGAATCTACATGAAATGGAAACCAATCAGGTTTAGTAGTTGGAGGGGGTTGCTATTTTCTTCATCTTCTTTTTCTGGTGTCCCTTTTTCTTTTGCCAAAGCAAGAAATGTAGGACAATGAAACACATTTTTGTGGCCAAAAAAAGCAAAGAATGGTTTACTTTTCAATTTCTTACTCAAATATTTATTTCCTCATTCATCTTACAACTTTTCTCCAACCTGGATATGGATTCCTCACTGGACCATTTTTTTCTAAAATCTGTGAATTAAACTGCTCAGTTTTTTCATACTCTAAAGGATTTTGTAGATCACTACTACATTATTCCTCAAATATCTCTTTCTCCTACTTTCTCCTACAAATATCTCTTTTACTCCTACTTTTGTATAGGAGTCTTTCCATGCCATCCTTACAGTCTCCTTTTCTGAGCTTTTCCTAGTTGTATGATATCCTGAAAAGCATGATGTCATAGCATGATGCAGTGAGGTTTTTTTGTTTTCTGTTCTGTTTCTACTAGTTTGTGATGTGTTGTCCTCCTTTATTGTAGTAATTCCAAATAATACTTTCAGCTATGGTTGAGCTTTAAAATAATGTTTTCACAAATATACTTGAAGCAACTCTGAGGGCTTTGAAATGTAGCAAGAAATTCACACACACCTTTCTGTATCTGATTTGGAGCTCTTTTCCCCCTACATGCACAGTCTTTCACTTACTGGATAATGGTTTTCCTCTTCAGTCTATTTAATTGCTTGGTAACACTTTCTAGTGAAAAACACTTTCTGTTTATTGCCCTATTCAGCCAGTCTCAGAGCTGATGATCCTGAGTACATCACTGCCATCTGTAAACTTGGCAACAGTTGTTAACTCATTATTTGTTTCATATTTCAAATAACTTCTGAAAATATGGAGCAGCAAAAAAGACCTGACAGCAGATTCTTGCCATCTCAGTCTATTTCTTTTTGCCTAGCTTTGTGTCTTTTAATCAATTACTAATATCCTGGGAGATTTTTTACTCTTAGTGCATGATAGTTGCTTTTAGCTTAGCAAGGGATCTTACTGAGAAGCTTTTAGAAATCAGGCATACTCCATTCGAATGTTCATCCTTAGCTACATTCTTATTGTTTTTATTTTCTTGAGAGAGAAACAGAGTGTAATTCTTCTCATTTTAGTGCAAATGTCCAAACTAGGCTAGATTAAATTTTTTTCTAAAAGTGCTTGTTCTCATTTTCTGAGAACTAAGGATTACTATGTTGGGAGTAGCATCTACAATGGAGTAATATTAAAAACAGGCAAGATTCATCCTTCTCTCTGGCTGAATCTCTACTAGAAAGTGAAATATTGCCAGTGAGTGTTTTTGTGTCTGTGAATAGAGAGAAAACTCCCTGACATGATGTTCTCCTAAATAATTGCCAAGTTCAGTTCAGAAGTGAAAACATTCCAGAGACTTTCTCGTAAGACGTGTGCATGTAGGCACATGTAAACGCCATGTTTTAGACACCAAGAGAGTTCATCAGACTAGACATTGCCAGCTCCATCCCAGCTGACCTTGTTTTGTGGGGAAGTTACTAACCTATCTGCTTGGGAAAGTTAATGAACCATTCTCTAATTAGTACGAGAGTATTAATGTCCTCTTCCTATTTCAGAGCTCCCATTGATTTCAGCTATCTATGGACAATCACTGTCGTCCTTATCACCAGTGTGGTTGCTATTTTCCTCTCCCCCAAATCCTACATGCATATATTTCCAGGTAACCCCTAAATCTATTTCTGAAAAAGTGAGATCTTTGTTAATGTATCCCAGAAATCTCTGTTAGTCTCATTGGCTAATAATTTTGAAGGTATGAAGGCTTCCAGATTTTGCTAGGACTCTTTACTTTTGGATGAAGTTTACAATGGAAGACATTCATCAACCTAACAAATTACCTTTGTTTTTTCTTTCATGCCACTTTACTGACTTATCCTCAATGACTGAAATTGCTTCAAGAGTTTCAGATGATTGTATCCAAAAAGTTTCCTTCTTTTCTTTTTTGGGTGCTACAGCATATCTATGCAGCAGTCTCTTTGTAGCATAAAGAAAGAAGCCAAAGTGCTACCACAATAGGTATGCACATAAACAGGGTATATTTTCTCTTCTATTTACTATCTGCTTTTATTTTGTCCTTATATCCCTGAGAGCATGTATTTATCTCATACTATCCAAAAGAGGTCAGTCACTGTCTAGCCTTTTCATACACTGAGGAGAGTTGAGGAGAATATAACATGAGCCTCTGGCTCCAGTGATTTCTGATCTGCTCACTTTAGTCCCAGAGGAACCATCAATTTTTATGTGGGTTAGCAATGTGGTGGAGTAGTCTGTAATTCAGATGAGCCCTGGCAACTTTTCTCTAAGTGGACTCCAGGCCTTTGCAGTGGCACTTTCTAATACTTCACAAATCAGCAGATCATTCTTTCAGCTTCCTCAGCACTGAGTCCCAGAAGCACTGCTCTTTGAAATGTGCAAGCACCACTATAAGGAAGAAGCAGAGGCCTTAGGGCACATTTTTCAATTTGATAGGGTAGATTCCTTGCAGGTCACTAAGATAGAAATCAGTTATTGGCCTTGGCTGCTGAGGCTGAGCAAGCAGCATTTCCTGACTGAGCCACATTCCTTCTCTCCTACCAGAGTTGCTTCAGATTCCCTAGATAACCTAGAGCCTTCACACTTCAGATCTTATTCTTCTTCAGGCAAATACATATTTATTGTATTTCAGTCAGCCCACTTCCTTGTCAAGCTCTCCTGCTGTTTTTAGAGGACCTCATAACAGCAATGTTTTGGATGGACTTTTTTATTTTGACTTCCTGACTTTCAGTGGATGTAAGACCCAGTCTTTAAGATGTCTGTATGAGTAGATTCTCATATTTATTGGCATCCCCATTTGAACACAGCCTTTACAGAAGCAGTGGAAGATATGCCAAGCAGGTGTCTCCAATGAAGGTCCATTATGAAGGGGCCCTCCTACACTCAAGTCGAAACATTTTCCTTGCATATTATTATGATCTTCATTTTCCTGTTCTATAACTCTGATAGTAAACCTTTGCACTACCTCTTTACTCTCCCTTTTGATCATGATTTTCTTTAGGTGGTTACAATAAATTCTCATTGAAGCCTAGAGTATGCTCCTACAAGATAGTGATAACAAAAATGGATACAAGTAAGTGGTTATTATAACAGATATGTAATATGGGGAAGACAAGTAGATGTTAGTAGCCAGGATAAACTGGCATGATAGAGAAACATTGAATAATTTGGATTAGAAAGGACTTCTGAAAGTAACCTGCTATCACTGCTCACAGAAGGGCCAGCTTGGAAATTAAAGCCTACCTTGATGTTAGATCAAGTTGCTGATCCATAAGGTCAGCATTTTTTAGGGGCCTTAAGTTATGGACAATGCTCACATTTAATGTGATGGCAGAAACTTTTATTTTATACTCTTCTTCTGTACAAAAAAAATTAAAAAATATATATTTTATTTTTATAGCTATTATGTAGATTCCTGCCATTTGATGAGGAGGCTACAATGCTGGGTATGTTAAAGACAAGGTGTAGAATGCACCAGAAACCAATGGAGAAAAGATGCCCAGGAGCAACAGACAAGGGCAGGAACAGAAAAACTGAGTTAATGTTATGAGCCCACTTTTCACCAGTTAACCAATCAAGGCAGAGTAACAGAGACAATAGATTGGGAAAGCATCCTTTTATTGACCTTTTGCATCCTTGGAGAGCACATTTCCATGACAAATATAATTTCTTAGCTGTGGTGTTCTTGAGGGAAGGGCGAGAAGAGAAGAATAAGAAGGGCTGGTTTGAACCTAGCAATAGGCAGGTGATACGTATACTGGAAGGATTCCATACACACAACACATTCCTGTCCAAAATGTGCTTCAAAACAGATTTGGGATATGTGATATGCTAGAAACATCTGTATTTTGTGGGCTTGTGCGAACTCAATCAATGCATTGTCATATTTGATTTTCCTTGAAACAGTTATGCTTTTGGTTACACTTAATTCTGTAACAGCTAGTTCTTTTCTGCTTTGCTGTTTGCAGATCAGGATGAAAATATAGTGGATACTCAGATCTACTTTTGAAGCTAATAGCTACTGTTGTCCAGAGAAATAGCTAGTACCCTAACAGTAAAACTATTTTTTAGTGATGTGGCAGCAAAAAGATTTGGTTTTCTTTTGATATCTCTAATTGTTAATCACAGTGAAACCTACCTAATTTGCAAGAATTTACATTGTAGTGTAATTCCATCACAGAATATTCCAAATTAACCATGAAGGAACAAGACAATGTCATAAACTTATCAAAATCAAAAGGTGATTTCAGGACACAGTTACAGCAATTCAAGCCCTCAGAACTTGTAAGTAACATTGCTCATCAGAATTGTTTATTAACTAATTTTACACTTTCTTCTTTTTCCTTAATTGTTTGAATACACTGAAGGCAAAACAAACTATAAAGTTACTTAGCATATGTTCTTCGGAGCACTTATAATTGCTGGGAATCATCTAATCCTTAGTCAAATTATTTGCACAGTTTGTTGAGCTGGAAAAAAGTACATGTAGCTAACATAAAATTAAGCAGCTCCTGTGTGCAGCTGGATTTGGGGGATTCTTACTTGAAATCTCTGAGCTAATAGAACTACCACATGTGCTGGCTACAGAAATGCATCTTGTTACTTTCTGTAGATCATTGCCTGTGGAAACTTGCTTTCCTGCCTGATGTTAAAACATAGCACTTCTTGTAAACATAGTTAGGAGAACTGGAAATTTCCTTACTAAGAGACATAATTATAGCCTTGGCCTGTATTTTACCATGATGTGCTCTAGTTCAAGTATATTGTCCTTTTTAAACATGTAAGTATGTATACACTGCTTTGCAGGTAAAACACTCCCTGAAATAATAGCAATCTGCAGCAATGTCTGTTTGTTCAAGTTTTCTTTTCCTTTCCAAAGTGCATCAGTATTTCATAAACGTCGTCTGGATCTTTGAAGAAAACATGCTTTAAAAGAAAATTATTCAGATGATGAAATCAATAAGGACATAGGAAATTTGTCAATTCCTTACTACTAAAGTGAAAAATACATACAATACTTTTGGAAGATGATTATATGGAACTAGGCTGAGAAATAGGTCTTTCAAAAGAAGCTTCTTTTGAGGAGCACAAAAAGAACACAGTTTTTACTCTTGAATTCTTAACCAAGAGGAAAACTAGAACTCTGCACTATTCTACTGATGGTTCTCCAAGGAACACCTGATCATTACTGTGCACGTTGCATTTTCTTTTAATCAATTTGATTTAAGATTCTACTATGTCAAATTGCCAATCACTCCATATTTACTTTTCATTCATACAAATAACAAATTTACAGAAAAGAAGAGATACCTTATTTATTTAGATCATCTGTCCATCATGACTGTTATTTTGTACTTTGCAAGGACCAGTAGCAGACACTTAATATTAATTTAATATAGATAGAGTATGCTACACCTGCTCACTTCCCTGGAGTGAGCTCCTCATTTATGACAATCAGTGGCTGTAAACATTTCCTGAACTGTGGGTCTCATCTGGACTATCCTGCTATGTAGCCTCTGATGGATCTAGTCTCCATGAGAATTTTTTAATGCCTTTTGGAGCCTTTTGGACTTTTGACCTCCCCAACATCCTGTGATAATGAGTTCCACAGTTTAATTTGAATGAGATCTAATTATGTGTGAAAAATGACTTCCTATGTTTGTTTTAAACTTTCTGCCTGGTAAATATATTGGGTACTCCCTGATTATTATACTAAAAAACCCAGTGACTAGTGCTTCCCTACTCAGTTTCAGGGTTTTATAGACCTCCATCATGTCTCCCTTTTGCTATCTATGTCCAAACTGAGAGACTCTGTCATCTCTTCTCGTATTAAAATGACTCCATATCTTTTTTCAAAGATGTGCGAGGATACATAATGATGGAAGAGTGAAGGTGATGATGCTCAGTATGACAACAACTCACAGTAAAATAACTGTTTCTCCATTCCTTTTCCAAATTAGAAGGACTTTTGGCCAGCCAGCCAAAATATTTGTATGAACCCTATCAGTCTGAAAAATTTCATAATTTACATTTTTTTCCAGAAGACTTTACTTGTTATTCTCATATTAACACCTGACCTGATGACTTTGCATCAACTGAGCCCTCAGTAATTAAGTGAAGATTCCTTGAGGGTGCAATTAAAATGTATTGTAATTGTTGAAGGCATTACCTGATCTGCTGTTTTATGTGAACATAGAGACTACTTGGGTAAAATTTAATACTTGGCCTGGTAAGCCCAGCAATGAGAGAAATCACATCAGCTGAAATTCTCTTTTGGGTTCGGCATTATTATTCTGAAAAGTAGAGATTCATTATTTCTCCAGCATGTGTCTCAGGAGTGTCTCTATAAGATTAATGTTATTTGTGATAAGATTACCTATTTATGATAGTGTTAGTTAAACTTTACTCTGACATTTGTTCTTTGTAGTTCAGAATTAGATTATCTTAAATGCATTATTTATTTGAAAATAAAGAACACTCCTCTGCTTCCAAGGCTGCACAATGGCTTCTCATTATCCTAAATGGCATTGGATGCCTGTGTGAGGACAAGTGAATTGAATAATTTGTATTAATGAAAAAGAATGAAAATGTTTTCCTTTATTTTAGAAAGATTATTTGAGAAGATCATGTAAATCACATTTCCTTTTTGGCTTATGTATTTTATTCCTATGGTTTCATCTATACTCTTAACCTAAGTTCCTGGGAAATAATTAGCTCCTATCCTTCAAACACTTATCAGAAGGAAGGCTCCAAGTCACAGTGTATGCACAGTAGTCAGAGCCTTACTGCCTCATCCAAAGTCAGCAGAGCATGGCTATTGCTGTTTCCTAATCAGAGCTCTTTGGGGGAAGAGCTGTGGGAACTGACAGGAAGCTCATCTGGAGCCCTAGGCAATCTGCCCCAGTGTTACTACCTAGTCAGTTCAGCTGATATATTTCATCCCCAGATATATTAAAGCAGTTGGAAAGACTCCAGTAGACTCCAATGGGCTTACATCACACAATTACATGACTGCTGGAGAGCTAGAAATTGATAGGCTCTTACTTACTCTGGAAATTCTTTCAAAATCAATGTAAAGTGATATGGGAGTATCTTAACAGATATTCATCTTTGTGACATATTCTTGGTTTCCCCTAAGTACTGCCATTGCTGAATATTGAGGAGTGAATGGACTTGAGGTTTAATAAAATATTTCCTGCTCACTATTTGGTCAAGGATAAAAGATTTGTAGCATCTGACTGTGAGGGCATTTTTACTGACACAAAACTGCAGCCATCTGCAGCCTTAGGCACAAGCAGTGAGGCACTCACTGAGCCCTCAAGGCACTGGAATGGTTATTTTCCCAAAATAGTTTCAGTATTCTATTTCCACTAAAGGAATGTTCTTTCTATTGATAAATTAATTTTCCGACATAGACAACTGCAGATGTAATTTTCATTACTTTGTAAAAAAAATTTAAAAATTTACTATCTCAGGCAAGTGTTAGCATTCTCTATCCCCTGAATGTCATATTATCCAGACTCCTTACCTCTCTGTAAGGAGAAAGCATGAATTAGTGATTTCTTTGTGGACAACTGGGAACAGCTCACAATATTTAAATGATATGTTAGAAACAATTATCTACTCTTCATTTTCCTCAGAGAGTTCTGAGCCTTCACACTTAAACATACTCAATGCTTTAGTGAACTCAGTAAAACTACAAGCCTCAATTGCCTCAGTAAAACTACAAACTTTAAGATTGAACTGTTTGCAGTAAGTTTGGTCTTCAGGGTACTCGTATTGATTTATTTCCTTTTACAAGGTACCGTAAGTTGGGCAGTATATAAAACACTTCTGATGCAATATTAAAAGATGAAATTGTGGTTTTGGAGTATTATTGGCTTGAAATTTTGAGATTCAGAAATAAATATACTGAAGTCAGAGTCAATCCGAAAAGCAATCCCATAGGCATGCCTGTTTCCTGGCCAAGCATTGTAGTCTTCCTATCCTGATGCTTTGCATTCAGATTTAGGGTTTCCCCAAAGGGCAATAACTTCTAACAAGACAGATTTTCATTTCTGTCTTTTATGGACTCTGTAGCTCTCTCAGGAATGCCAAGAAGATGTTTCCCTGGATAAAAAGTTAAGTCATGAACCAGCATTGACTTTGTGAAATGGTTTGGTCTGAAGTGTTCTACATGTATACTGTATAACACACAAAGAGTTAATACAATTCATATCATGTGTGCTGACTATAAGGAGTCAGTGTTGACATTCATGCAGTCTTGTTTCGATAAGGAAGTACTTCAGTTATTGCCTTTGTCTTCTATTAATTTCCTTTCCTTTTTGCCAAGAAGCATGTTTTTTTTCAAATGAATCATTAATTTTTTTCCAACACGATTATTTTGTTTAGCTGAATTTTGAGGCCCTCTTAATAATCTGGAAGGAAATCTTGATAAGGAACAAAACAGATCTTGCATTAGTTGTCTGAAGCCATTTTTACACTCCTTTAAAAAGACCAAGGAAATATTTCAAAGGAGTTCAAAGGGAGGGAGTAGAACATGTGGTGCAGATGTGACTTTATGGTATATGACTGCAAATGAATGGCAATGTAAAATGTACATTTTTACTGTCAAATATAAACAAATTTGTTTCTTATTGTTTCTAGTGTTGTTTTTCCTCATTGTTTTATTTCATGGCACATACCAATTGCATTTCAGCAGCTGGGTTGACTCTGGGTTCTGAATTAGTTAGGGTTATTTATGTGACCATAAGTCTGTGTTGAGTGTTAAATATTCATTATAGTTCAGTAGAGCTTTCATTCAGTTGCAACTATTTTGATAGGCTATGCAGTATTTATATATTATAATAGCACATAGCTTTGTGAACAGAGTTGCAATGCTTTTGGACCTCCTACGTATTTGTCTTGGGTAATATTTAACAAAAGCTGAGCTGGTGCTGCAGCTTTGAGGCATTAAAAAAGCCTCTCTTCTGTTGATCTGCCTATTTCCACCAAAATCTGTTCGTCAAAATTGCTTACATTTTTGTTACCTTGAGATCAAAACTTTGTAAGCAGAGGAGGATTGATAGTAGGGTATAGTTCTTATTTTATTTTTAACGTTCTTTTACTGAGTATCTACAAGAATAACACACCAGTACTGAACATTGTCTGCTGTTATATGTCTCTTACTCTCTCCTCAGCTTTTGGCAATCAATGGCTTAGGGATTTCCTGAATTAGAAGCAGCATCTGGACCATCATATTTTAATAGCCACTGGTGGACCCTTTCTCCATGAATTTGCCTAATCTCTTCTTTAACTCCATTTATGCTTTGGCCTTAACAACATCCTGTGGCAATGAGTTCCAAAATGTAATTACGTGTTGTGTGAAAAAGTACTTCCTCTTGTTGATTCTTAAATACTTGTTATGGGCAAAGTGCATTCTCTGCTGAGTGATAACACTGTTTTCTTTACAGCACTTGGAAGCAATCACACCCTGGACAATAGGTGTTCCCAGCAGTAGGCCAATGTGGCTGTATGTGGACATCAGTGAGAAGAGTGACAGGACACAAGAGAATTGTGTAGAGGCCCCTGGTTTATTTGACTTTGTTCTGTCATGAGACTGTGCATAAGAACATTACGCCCTTAAACAGGAATTGCACTGCTGGGTCATTTATTGATGATGTTTAACAAACTGGACAAGTGTTTATTGTAGGCTCTTCCTCTTCCCATACTTTGCAAATGAACTGAAATATAAACTCCAGTTTACCATACATGGTTAGATGCAAGTTTCCATTGCTCTGTGTTTAACAACATACAGTTAATATATTATGCACTTAACACTTGTGTTTGCAACACAGATAATGTAGTTGTCTAACCCACATGATATACTTACTGTGTCAGGGTCATTTTTTTTCTGGCCAAAAGCTTGGAACTAGCAGCTCCATTGAGAGATGTCACTGTTCAACCAAGGCCCTGAGCCGCAGGATCAATACATTTATTTCTAACAAAGTTTTATTTGTTAGTAAATGTTTTCCCAAATAAGTCAATTTAAAGTGACATTTCTAATTGTTTAGAACTTGGACTTTTTACTTATGCAGCAAAATAAGGGTACAAGGTACTCTAACCCAGTTTTACTAAAGAGACCAGTGCCTAAAAGGTAGGAAAAAATTTGTGCAGCCAGACTGTCTTATTCATGTCAGCAGTGTCCCAAAAAATCAGGACAAAAATAGCTCTTCTATGAGTTAATTTTGGATTATATCAAGATTACTGTTTGAACTTGCATTTGCAGTACAAGCCTACATTTTTAAGAGGAAGATTTAAAAACTAGTATTACTATAGATGACAGTCACTCTTCATATGGGTTTTGAAGACTAGAATGAAATTGTTATGAGAACATACCTGGTTGCACTATAATATGTTCTTCTATTTAATTTTTCATTAAATGAAACATCCATTTAACAAGCAATGGAAACAAAAGGTGGCTAAAAAAACACAACCCTATTTGCAAAGGAAAATGGGATACTGCTTTATGCTCAGATGACAAAGGCTGTCATAATATCGCTAACCAGTGAAAGTATCTGAAGACATGAAAATGCAATATAATCTATAGAATATATTTTGAGGAGACATATTTCATATTCTCAGTTGTCAAATTGTAGGCATCTCCCTAAGATATACATATATAGAAGACTACATATAGTCTTCCCACATATAGAAAATCCTAAAAGAAGATCTTCAAAGACAAACACTTAAATTCAACTCCTATGCCAAAAAGAGACACTACTATAAGAAGTTTTCCATTGCTTCTATTCAGAATTACCCTTTGGAGGTGCATATGTCTCCCTATTTGCTTGAAGTTTGGTGATGTGAACTTCCTCTTTGCAGGTCTCACTTCAGGCAAGAGTTGTGAACTCTTTTGCAGGTGTTAAGGGAACTCAGAATAGTGTAGAAATTAAATAGAAGGAAATTACAGCATTCACATGGACTGTGAGATTCAGTTAATGAGAATTTATTTTCCTTCTACATATTTTTCAAGCATTTGAACCTACTGATTCATGCAAACTTAGGAGGTCAGACTGCAATAACTTCAGTCAGTACCATTTAACTTACTTTTCACAAGCATGTCCAGTGAAAAGTTTTCGTCTTTTCTTTCAATGAAAACTAGCAGTTTTCTTCTTGGCAAAATATTCAGTAATAAAACAGTTGTTTACAGGGACTCGAGAACTGTTCTTACAAATAATCTTTAAAATACAGTGGTCAGGATAGATGAGCTACAATGAGCTACAAGTGAGGTACAGTAGAGTCTTCAAATATTTATAACTGATACTTCACAACTATCTAGTTTTTAAATAAAATAAATAAATCCTTGTATTAGGAAGAGCAGAGAGGGTGAAATAACACAGAGGATTTATTGGAAAATACTTGTAAGTGTTCAGGACAGGCTTAAAACATGTGGTCAACATATGTATACATTAGCTGAAACCAGTATGTAGTTTCCACTGTCCAGGAACATAAAAGTTATTTCGTAAATGCCTTTTTATGCCAATGATTGTAAGATATTATTCTTCATATCAGTGAAACCTGGTTATTACTTTATTGACCTGACAAAGTTAGCAAGAGGAATCAGCACTTGTGTTAGTGAAACTTAGATGGCATCCCATGCAGCTCAGTTTCTGAGCCCAAATTTTTAATAACTGAGTGCAATATTTTGAGAAAGAAACAGTAAGATAAAAATACTATGTTTATTCATATATGGTAAAAATGGAGGAAAATTAACCTGATTTGAAAATGTAAGATTTTTCTTGAGGGTTAGGGTTTTGGTGTTTGTGGGGGTTTTTATGCTTGTTTGGGGCTTTTTAAATTTTAAGTCGTGGATATCTTTTCATTTTAAAGGTACATATTTGATTTGTTGGTTGGTTGCTTTTTTCCCCTAAGCTGTTCCTACTACAAATGACTCATGACTTGAGAGAGATACATCATGGCATTAAAGATAGCTCCTGGTATATTACTCCTGGAATTAACTGCTTCTGAAAGGAAGATGACTTTAAATACATTATCAATCCTGATTTAGATTAGTCTCAAAGTTATTACATTCGATGGGTACCTGTTACATTCTTAGCAGAATTAGCTTTATTATTATTTTATTTGTTGCAGTTTCACATGACCTAGAACTGTAACATGCAGAAAGAACTGCTGAGATCCCACGCAGGCAATCTGCTGCAGCATCCCTGGACTCACTTGTACTCTGCCACAAAGCTCCTGAGGAACAAAGGGGCTTGGTTGCTCAGCATGTCAGGAGCAAGACAGCTTCTAAAAAGTGTGGGCTTGTAAAAACTGTAGAACAAAACCCCACAACAAAATGGGGAGTTATCCAAAACAGGTGGTGTACATGTCTCTATGTGTACTGCTGTGGGCAGAGGTCAACCATAACTGTTACAAAGAGCTTGTATTTCATATATTTAGACACTTTCAGACCAACTCCAAATAGCTGAGCACTTCAGTTGTTGATAAGATTTTAATATTTTAAAAAATTTTTGCTGGGGGGGACGGTCGTGCATTGTATGATTTTCCAAGTGAATGAAGATTCCCATTTCTCTGGATTAGATCTTTTTGTCTCCATAGTCATAACTATTTACCTTCAGGTTATACCTCTCTATTAGGGACTTTGGAAAAGAAGTAAACATGTAGTCTTAGATATGCAGATGCTGATTACTAGTAAAACAGTTTTAGGAGGAAATAAATGTGACCTAAGATTTTTGAGAACCCCAGAGGGTCTTTCTTGTCTTGTTCCACGGAACCCAAACAGATGTTTTCCTCCTAACTTCCTGCACACACCCATGATTTTGGTTTTCAAAAGTTAAGACAAACAATTTTCCATTGCATTCTTATGTGGATGAAGAATTTTTGGACATATTACCCCAAAAAGCCTTTTTTTTTTTGAAAATTGAGAATTTTAGATGGATTTGAAATAGCCATAAAGCAATGTGTACCTTAGGAAGCTGAAGTAGCAGTAAAGCCCATATTTACAGTATAAATTAGGAAGAAAATTAGATGTGCAGTTCTTCAATGAAAGTCTGGAATGTGCTGTGAATCAGGATAACACCTGAGACACAAGATGCTTTGAGCAGTGATCCCCTAAGGAAAAAGCATTTCTACTTTTTCCTGGAATAAGACTCTGATATGGGACAAACAAATCTGTGGCAAGCAGGGTTATGGTCTAGCTGGGTGAAGCTGGTAAAAACCAAAGATAGGAACCTGTAATTTCAGTGAAATGGGGCTGTTGAGATAAGCAGGATTAATCCTGATTTCCACCTGTGTGACTAAGATAGGGCCCTTAAAAGACACAAGCAGGGAGTTTCCCAGCCATAACTGTAGAAAAATAAGATCTGATCAAGAATCTGGAGAAAAAAGCTTAGATCCACACTGGCTGTCTGCTGACACATAAGTCCCTGCTACTGAGAGACAAAGATCACATGAGCTGTAAAGGAAATATTTGTGTCTGGAGATGGTGAAATTTCAGTTGCTGGAACAAACATTTGTTTGGATTTTTCTTCCTGGAGAGTGGTGTTGTCCTCATCCCTGTGTTTGAAGACTTCAGTTTTCTTCTCCACAAGAAAAACAATGCTAAAACACAAGTCACTGCATGGAGATGAAGAAAGGAACTTTTGTGTGAAAGTTTTAACTATTATGGAAGTCTGCTAAACACGTGATTAGATTTTTAGGATTTTCTTTCTTTTTTGACTGTGAAGCAATTATCATGCAAAATTGCAAATCATCATGCAAAGCCTGTTCCAGTGTTGTTTAGCTGTTAGCTGTGTTACTGCTGGGAAGAAAAAAACCTAAGAAATGCATCCTAGATTTTTAAAAACTTATCACATAGAAGGAGATTTTTAGGTTTTCACATATGCCTTGACCTCTTCTTTGGTTGAATATTGCTAGGCACCTTTCTTTGACAACTCAGAGATTACAGGGTTTAGTACAAAGCTGAATGTTGTCAGATGAAGCCCTGTAGACTTGCTGACTTGCAGCTGAACACTAACACTCTTACTACTGAGCATCCTTTATCATCAGACATTTTCATATTAGAAATTCTCAAAAAAAAAGTGCCTAAAATACAAGCATTCATTTAAACCTGAAATCTCAACCTGCTGTAATTGGAGTATATAATACTAAAAATTATCCTTTAAAATAGAAAGTGGAAATTCCACCCTTTGGACAAAAGATCTTTGCTGAGAGTTTCAGAAGAGTCAGGTGGAACCTGCACATCAGAGCAGTTGGATCAATGTCTTCTGAGTTGGTCTTATTCACAGGTTAAGTACTCAGTAATAAACAGAAATGATCTAATGATCTCCATGAAACAGTTCATTTCAGCATTTTTAAGAATACATTGCCATCTGGTGTACAAAATTTTGAATTTTTTAATCAATTTTACTATTTAAAATCCATTGTCCTTGGGCAGAAAACTTCCATCATTTGATTCTAACTTTCTGAAATCAGCCTATTGACCTCAGTGAACTAAAAATTATTGTACTTTCCAATGCAATTGTTTTGTACAGTGTTTCTGAACGCCTGCGAATTCACACTATGGAAATGATATATTTAAGTTACTATGGAGATTACTTACATGTAGGGGCTTTGGTTCCCAGTGGCTGAAATTTCTACCTTGCTTTATCTCTAAGCTAAGAGAGGAAATCAAACACAATCCTGGAAAAACAAATTGTGCACATATTAGTAAGACAGGCACTGCACTGCACTGAGGGTGCAGCATCTTTACTGCTTGTACCTTGTGCAAAGGGAGGTTTTAAAAAAAAGCAGACCTCCATCCCAGACAGATTTTAGGGGATGTTTCACTAATTTAAATGAAGCAAATGTTTGATTCCTAATCTCAACTTGATTAAACAGCAGATTTTGAGTAGGTACTTTCATTTGGTCTCACAATAAGCAACTCTGAGTTTGTATTAGCTTTTTAGTATGTCTTCAGATCTTCCATAATCATTGATCAGGGGTGATTATGGTATTATGAAAGCTAGTAAAACTGGCTCCTCAAATTTTATGTTTGTCATGTGGTAGGCATCATGAAATGATTTCCCTGTTAAAAATATTAGCAATCAAAAAAAATTCCTTGCTTAAATACATGCATTTTTTTCTGAAGTGTAAATAAAATTCTAAAGTCTCTTAAATGCAAGCAAAAACTCACAGCTCTCCAAACCCCAATTGTATCCAGTCTGATGAAAAATGGAGCAGTCACAGAATCACAGAATATTCTGAGTTGGAAGGGACCCACAAGGATAATTCTAGGACTGGTTCTAAATTCCATGTAAAGATTTCTTTAAGTTATTCTAATGAAGTTTTCAAAAGTTGCCTTTTTTAACAGTTGATTTCTAGTTTGGATAAGTTTAAGGTAAACTAGCTGAGTGACTTTCTAACAATGGCACTACACATGCTGCTCTGTGCCTCTACAATATCTGTCTACCACAATGCAGTTCAGCTCTCCTTGGTCATGAAAGACTGCCATGCTAATAAACATGTTCAGTACTAATCTTTCTTATCTTGGGTTTCTGAGGACCTCTTTTTCTCTTTCCATGGAATCAGAGCAACAAACACATGAGGTTATTGGGTCAGGCTCTAGTTCTTCTAACAATGAACTTTGATTTGTTTAATTCATCTGTCAGGATTTGTTTGGCTTTACATAATTACTTCCAGACTTATCTGTGATAACTTAATGGCTTACTTTTGTTGTGACCTTTTTGGTAAGGTTGTATATCAAAAAATTTTCACTGATTGCTTAAGAGGATGTGGGCAGTATTATAAAAGACATTTGTTTGATTAAATGGTAATTAAAAAGTGAACGTAATTAAAAATACAGTTATGACCAGCTCTTGCTCAGTCTGGCTCTTGTGTAGCTTAGAGGTCAGTTTATGCTCTTGCTTTTAGTGGTTATTACTATTTATTATGTGTATGTTAGAGTAAGCACAGCATAAATAAAAAACTACAAAACAGTTATTTCAGTCCCTTTAGAAAAAAAGAATTGTGTGAAGGAAACTTCTAGTGGATTGCATTTTAAAATTCTGCCTATTATTTATCCTGAAATTGTTTTCTGCAGTCAAATTGGAACTCACAGTAGAAACCTTAAAAAGATGGCCATTTTCAACAGAGAGAAATGTTTTGGGACATGCTGCAAAAAGTTAGAGTTGTCTTGATTTTTGTAGGTTCTCTTTTGGTATAATTAATACTTCAAGAGAAACTAGTCCCAGCTCTGTATGAGAAGATATAGTTGCACAAGTGTGGGAAGACAGCGATCATTTGCACTTTCTGATGTAAGAAGGAAGACTCCCTAGATCCCCATCTCACTATGATATCTTTATCTTATCCCTGTTAAACTATGCTTTGAACCTGATTGCTGATGAGTCAGGAAAAATAAGGAGGAAAACTTAGTACAAATTAAAGTTGTTTAATTATAAATGTAAATAAGAAAAATTAAAGTTGTTTGATCAGGTTAAGGAATCAAGAAAAACACATCAGTTTTAATATCAAGTTTAGACTTTTATTTCTGCTTCATCAGAATGATTTGCAACATTAATTCTATGATCACATTACAATTTATAAATGAGACAACAATCTCTTTTTTCCAACATATCCATGCAATCATACCAAGTTAATCAAGACATAAACTGATGCATTTTATTTTCTCACTTGACTATCTTTTCATTTGGGGCAGAAGCTAAAGGAAACCATGAAGTTTTGATTTCTGTTTCCACACTTTTTTTCTTGGTCAATTTTAATACATTTAAGTTTTTTAATACATTTAAGTCTTACCTTATGAAGCTTTGCAACATATCAGACACAGTTGCAACACTTATATTTAACAACGCTCTCAGGAGGATCGAAAATTCATGGGACGTGTTCGTCTGCATGTTCAGAATATCAAAATATTTCTACATGTTGCATAAATTGAAAGAACTTCCAGGTCATGTAATAAACTAGTTGTTGCTACTATTTTGGGGCCTTTTATTTGTTTGTTTTGTTTCGTTTTGTTGTTGTTGTTGTTGTTGTTGTTTTTCAGGGGGGAAAATGTTTGTAGCCTCCGCCTATCATTGTGTTATTTGAGAATAGTAAGTATTTGTACTTCTCTCTTAAAGATTTGTTATTAGCCTTGAATGGCAAATTAGTTCAATTAATTTATGTTTGGATGTTTAATCAAATAGAAGCCTTAATAGACCTGAAAATATTTAAAATAATGGTATTTTTTTCTACAGACCTTATGCTGAAATCGGATTCCCCTTTGGGTTTTGTTAGCAGTTTCAACTGTAAATTCATCTAGATCTATATCTTTAAGTAACTTTAATATTATAGTGCTGTTCCTAATCAGCTATGTTAGTGCCAGATCTAGCTCTCTCCTCATCTATATTTCTTCTGGAGTTAAAGTCCTAATTTAGGACAGCTGTACAGGTAGCTTATGTCTAGGGGTTTTTGCCAGTGAAAAATAGCAAATAGTAATAACTGCTCGCTGTGGTTGTGGGAGATGGGCAGTTGAGTCTCTGCTCTAAATCAAGCATGAGCTGTACCATCTGTAGTAGGTATTCACATGCCAGATGAATCTTCCAAATATTTCTGTGCTGACCTTTGGCTCTTAGTATCCTCTGAACAAGTCCATAGCTTTAAGGTCCACTAACAAATTGGGTGTTTTCTATAGTGTTACATCTGTAAATGACAGTAATTGTAAATTGCTGGGGAAGCTCCTTAGTGGAAAGCATACCTAACTGTATGAATTTTGAAAGGACGGCAGCTTTGAGACATAAGCTAATGCAATTTTGGCTGTCCTTTCCTTTTTCTCCCGATCCTTTTCTGACAGAAGAAATATGTGACGTGAAGTTCAAATATCAATTTAGAACAGTTTGTTTCATCTCTTATTTCCCCTTGGCATGCAGGCCAGTTGGGTAATTTTCATCTGAATGTCCGGTGCTAACTGAAGTTGTGTTCTGCTGTGCCTCCAGTGAATCTGCTTGCCCTCATCCCTACACGGCCACTCGAAACAGAATTTCCTGTTCCTGCGGAGCTGTAGAGCTGTGGGGACTTAAAGAGTCAAGTTCAGAAAAGGGATCTTCAGGTGTTTTTCTTGTCCCTGTTTCAGAATTAGTGAATTGGCAAGATGGCCATAGAGAAGAGAGGTGGATTCTGCTGTCATACCTGAGGTAGAGATGTTTTCACCCAGAAAAAATAGTTATGCCAGTATATTTGATTTTTTTTTTAATTGTTGTTTTTACATTTGTTTACAAGATTTAGAGTAAATGCTTGGGCCATTGTGTCGCTTAAAAATCTGTGGGTTTGAGCCAGACAGGAACAGCAAACAAATATTTCCCTGATGCTTTTAGTTACTAGGGACCCCATGGAGGAAAAACAAATAATGTGATCTACACATGTACCGTTAGCTTTAAGCTAGGATTAATTTTATTTTTACTGCAATAGCCTTCCCATGTGGGATGTATGATTTCCTTTACTGCTACTTTCAATATTATAAAAGATAGCTAATTACAACCTAGATTGCTGTTCGTCAGCTCCTCTAGACACCAGGACTCCCAGCGGGGGCTGCGGAGCTCCGTGAGGGGAGGCCGGGGCTGCCCCGGCCGGACACAGCCGGACCCAGCCGGGCCCCCAAGGCAGGGCTGAGGCACGGCCCGGGCAGAGCACTGCTGGGGAGGGTGTTCAAGAAGGGAGGAAACAATGTGGGATATGCAGGGGGACAGGGAGATGGGGAGAGAGGAGGAGGGAACCCGGAAAAGGACAGCAGAGGGAGCGCACGGTGAGAGGAGGAGGAGGAGGTGCACTGTGGCAGAGCGGGCACACTCCAGCCCATGGACGGCACATGCCCGAGCACGGGCAAACTGAAAGAAGGAAGGATTGGCAGAGAGGAACCGCTGTGATCTGACCCCGTCGCCTGTGCCACCCATCAACTCCTGCAAAAACACTGAATGGACCTGCGGCAAGAGCAAGGAGAGAGAAGAAAGGACTGGAGGGAAGAAGTGACACAGGGGCCAGCTGTGGGGAGGAGAGGTGCCTGAAGAGGAGCTGAGACTGGGAGAGGATGACGGGTGTTTTTTTTTGTGTTTTTTTTTTTTTTTTTTTTTTTTTTTTTGTAGTTTTGTTTTTGGGATTTTTTTTTTTTTAATTTTTGCCTTTTCCCCACATTATCTTTCTGGATCAGATTTTTTTTTTTTTTATTACCATTTAATTTGCCAGGTTGAATCTCTTTTGCCTCAGTCAGTGCTTCGTAATTGGTCTCCCTGCCTTCATGTCAATCCATGAGATTCTTACTCCAGTTTGTCCCATTCTGTCCCTGGTCCCGCTGGCTGGGGGGAATAAGCATGGAAGTGTGTGTGAGGGTTGGGACCAGCCTGCCACACCAACTCTTTCCTAATGGCTGTGGCTGTGACACCAGGCAGGGTCTCTTACACCTTCATCCTGCAGGAGTGGCCTTGTGGATGGAATTTGGCCCAGCTCTGGTATTACACCGCTCAGTGTTCAGAGAAATAGCACCTCTCTAGGCACAATGAGGATAAAATCTCTGGTTTGGACAGGCCTGAACTGTGATTCCTCATAGTCAGATGTGCATCAGAACAACCCCTTTTCTGCTGAATTCAGGGCTCCTGAATCTAGCATTGGCCCTCTCTGTGGACAGTCTTTAATGACTTAAGCTGAAATTTCCTTTATTGCTTCACTGTGGGAAGGTGGAGGAATGTTGCAGGAAGTGTATTGCGTTCCTGTCACTTGTCCAGCAAAAGTGCCCAATACAGCTTTCCAGGCTACACTTTAAGGTCAGGATTATGACCGTGAATGTAAAGACAAGAATATATTGCCTCTTGGGACTGACAGTTCTGATTTGTGTATCTGAAATACTAAATCCATTGGAAGGGATCTACAACTACCTGAAAGGAGGTTGTAGCCATGTGTGGATTGGCCTTTTCTCCTAGGGAACCAGTGATAGGACCAGAGGACACAATCTTAAACTGTGCCAGGAGAGGTTTAAGTTGGACATTGGGAAAGGTTTCTTCCTGGAAAGGGTGATTAAAAGAGAGGCTGTTGGAGTCTTTTCTGGGGAAATGTTTAAGACTGGATGTGGCACTTGCTGCCATGGTATGGTTGGCAAGGTGGTGTTCAGTCATACTCGTTGAGATCGACGAGTTTGGTCTCGTTCATCTCAAAGGTCTTTTCCAACCTAATTGAATCTGTGATTCTGTGAAGACCAGCTAAGAGAAAAACTAATTCTTAGCTATGCTACAATTATGATAACTTCTGGCTCTCTTTGGATTAAAGGTTGTAAAACTTTCATCTCATTCTATACTGGAGTAATTGGTTTTTTTTAGGTCGAATTTACTGTATGTAATCATCTACAAGAAACTGGGAGGGGTTTTGAAAGCACTGTGCCATTATTTAGAAGAGGTTCTAACCAGTGTATATGTATGCTGTCCTTTAATACTTTGCATTTTGACAGCAAACCGTCTCAGGCTTTTAGTTGAAAGTGAAGCCATTGTTTTGGATTCCCCCTCCAGATTGCCTGATATGATGCTTGGTCCTTGGTACAGACTTGATATGCTTTAATTATGCTCTGAGGTACTTCAAGTGATAAAGCTATGGTAATAAACCCATCCCATGTTTAAATTTTGCATTTGTAGAAGATATATTAATGACGAATTTTCAGGGTAGGTACTTATCTCAGAGAAGATTTCCGAAGTGAGCTTGGTTTTGTGCTAAAGCAGTGACACTTGCTTTTCCATTCAGTGCGAGTGTTTATCCGTGGCTTTTCCGAGCGGCATGGAAGCAGTGAGCCTGAAGCAGCCTGTGAGGCGCTTTCCCCACTAGATGGCAGAAGATACTTTGGACCACAATATTTAGCAATTCGAACAACATACACAATTACTGGACTTGTATACTATGTTTTGCCCACAAGCACAGAGATTTCATTTCTTACAAGTTTTTTTGGTCATACATTATCCAGATTGCTTTGAGTATACAGCCCACTCTCTCCCTACAAACCAAGCAAGTAATAAGCAAATTAGTAAGTTAAAAAGTAGGTAAATAAGTAAATTTAAATTGCAAGTGGTTGATTGAAAAAATCTCTTGCTACTTACGTGGCATTGAAATCAGAAATGCTTATAGAAATTTCTGTATTAAAAAAATCTATCTAAATGAAGCTGCAAAAGTGCAATGAAACTGATGCAAATAGTATTGTGTACAATGTTTCCATTATAATATGCCATGTTTTGAGACTGTATATATAATATAATATTTGTATTTTAAGTGCTGTGTATTGGGCAATATACTGAGTTGATAAGATTTTTACCTTGTAATAGTTTTCAGTAAAGTTTTCATGCAGATTCAGTTTAACGTGGCTTAGGTACTGCACTGTGACAAGACAATAATTCTTGTTTTCCCGCTCTTCCTACAGCATTTACATCTCCAGCAGCTGCAATCTTCATTGACTAATGCAGCAATTGTGCACTGCACATATACATAGAAATCTCCCTCTGTCATGTGTACATGCATTTATGTAAATATGGATCTGTGCTTTGACTTTTTTTCCCCTAGGTGTTTCTCTCAGCATGAGAGAACTCCACAGCTGATAATGCAGTTGTTTACTGTGAATGTTTTTCATACAACTTTGGCTTCAGTATCATCTGCAGGCTGGAAATACTGAAAAACCCAGCTACATCTCAGGCTGAAGGTGGTAGAATGTATTCGAAAAAGGTCAGTGGAAAGCAAAAGGGTGTAAAAGGCCTTAACTCCAGCTAAACTTATTTTACTGTTTTATATCCATGGAACAGATGAACTGCTCAGTGTCTGTAGAAAGTTTCCAAACAGAAAAATACTTGGACCTCAGTTTGCTTTAATTAACTGTTAGTTAACTTGTCCTCGTGACTTAAAAAGATCCTAGATATGTAAATTATTTATTATTGAGACTAATTGAATCACCCATGCTTTTAATACTGCCAGTTCTAAACACCATTTTTCATCCCCTTATGATTTTCTGAACTGAACGCTTTTTCAGGGTACTATGTTATATCCTGGCTGTGCCTCAGGCTGAAATATTTGAAAATTTTTGGCTGAGAAGGTTTGGGAAAAAGGATTATTTGCTCCATGTTTTTTAAAAATAAAATCTGGGCTCTTCTCTTTGAATGAGTCTTGCTGTCTGGTGCTCTGGTGTAAGGGATTTGAAATTCTAGTGAGGAAAAATTGGTAAGAAAAGGCATTTTGAAGTCAGAATGTGACCTTTTTTACTCACAGCAAAGTCTGTCACAGGCCTTTGCAAAATCTTTTTGCACATAGGTTGTATCATCTCCGTGGTTTTTCTGGGTGAATGTGTCCAGGAAACATATTTACACGTCCCAGGTCTTCCAGGGAGGGCACACAGCACCCCCACAGCACGAGTGAGCACGCTGCCCTTGGACCATGGCACTGTGGCCAGAGGCAGGAAAGGATCAGGCTGGATTCAACACTCCCCATTTCATGCAGCTCTGTCAGCCACTGTGTGCTGCTCCCTGCACAGGCTTGCTTAGGCACAATGCATGTTCTGTCTTTTAAATCTGCTGCCAGTGGGTGGGGTAACCAAGCTCAGATGTATATATTTCTAATCTGGATGAATCTGATCTGATGACTCCAGTGAGAGAACTGGATATACAGTTCTGCAGAAGGAAAATTGGGCTGACTGAGCATAAAAGAATGCACATTCTCAGCATAAATTTGTTTCAGGTACAATGTCTTGCTTGACAAAGGAGACATCCTGACAGTATCTGAAGGCACCTCAGTATTTTTTTGGTATCAGAAAAAAGATAGTGATATATTGCTGGAATTTAGCTATGCTGTTTTCTCTCTAGCTTATTTTGAGCCAGTGTTCTTGCAAGAACTGTCTCACACAGAATGATGTCAGTACCCTCACACCACCCTTAAAATTCTAAATTCTTGGATTGAATATGAAATAGCAAAACACAAATTATTTTTTGAAGGATGCCCTTCCTCCTATTGTGTAGTTTGAGGATGTCCATTGTATTACTTTTAACTACTGAAATAATGAGCTGATACAAGCAAATTATTTTGTAACTTATTGGAAATTGCCCTTTATTTTGGATTTTGGTTTTATGCTGTTGTTTCTTTATCCTTTTATCAGGCAGAAAAACATAAACATTGTCAAACTTGTTTCCCTTAACTCATGTCTCTTGTAGAAAAATTGTACTGTCAACTGTATTTCTTAAGTGAGCTCAACCTTGCTTTCTCTGCTACCATTTTCAGACCTACTATTTCACAAATCATACATCTCAAGAAACAATTAAATATCTTAACAACACTGTATGGAAACCAGCCTAACCTCAACATCTCATAGAGACCAATTAGGCTAAATAAACATATTTTATTACTAGATTGGAAGAAGATTCTCTGGACAGTATAATGCTATTTCTCTCTACTTTGCTTAAGGGAACTATTTCAGTGAGATCTGTCACACAGAATGGCATTCATGTTAAGAAATACTCTTTTCTTGTGTATGAGAAGCTGTTTGAATATACATAAATAGTTTTGTTGAGAAATTGCCTAGATGTTGGGCTTTTTTTCCTAGTTTTCTATTTGTAAATAGAAAACAGAGGGCAAGTCATCAACAAAGGGAAATTCCTTTTGTGCAATAACATTTCCAACTGATCAGGTATCCATTATAGTTCTGGGCAGGCTGGCAGACAGTAATGCTACTTTGGGGTTGTGGTTCTAAGCAGATTTTAATGCTCTTGCTGATACCATTTAAATATTCCAAGAGTACTTACACTTAAAACCAGTTAAAAAATCAACTATGTCACTTGGGGGTATATGTGGGTCTATATTCCCTTTGTTGTTGCTGTAAAAGATAACACAGCACTACTTTAAATATACGTTTCCTGTCTCCCATAAAAATCTTGGCTCTTAGTTTGCTTTCATGTTAGCAGAAGAGATTAGTTCCAAACAACATTAAGAATCAAAGAAACACAGCAAATTGAGGTGCCTTGAAATATCTGTCAAATAAATTCAATATAATGGGTTGTTTGGTCTTGATAGTGAAACAAAACAAACAAAAACAACATCCCATGTCTGCTAAAATTTCAGTACGGTGCTGGAATGGAGGTCAGAGCTTCCTCAATATGAAAAGGAATCCTGTTACGGGGATAAGTAATCAACCACCTGGGAGAATATAAAACTAAAATGAGAGGTGTCCACGGAGACACAGCAGTGCTGCCAAGTTAAAGATTTAAATCCAAATAAAATATTACAGTAGTCTCAGGTGATAGCATCCATAGAAGTTTGGACCTCATTAGGGGAATTGAAAAGCTTAGAGCTGTTTCCAGTAATAACACTCAATTTAGTTGGTTAAATTAAAGCCAAACTAATCTCCTTTCCATGAAGTGTTTGAACAAGTTGTAGAAAACTCCCCCATCAGTTTTCTTGTAGGAGAAAGAAATGTCATACAAATAGTGCTGCAAGACTGAAAAACTTTGCAGCAACACGGCAATTCCCATTTACGCTTTGGTGTGGTCCTATCTCTTCACCTTTTAAACAAATTTAGAGACCTTGCTGTTTCGTCCTTCATCAGATCTTATAAAATGAAGCTTCTGGGGAGTGTTTGGGTTCAGAAGTGTCAGCTTTCATAAAGAGAGTGGTGAGTTCATGATTTCAACAGAAGCTGGCGGAATTTGGTTTGAAGGAACTGAAGTAGAGTTTTCCTACTCATGTGGCATCCTCCATGTTTTTTTTTCATTTAGACCTCAACAACTTATAAAGATTTTTACGAAACATTTAACTAGGCACAGTAATAGTGAAGAGATGACTTTAAAGAAGCTGTTGAAGCAAGGAACAGAATATGTTTGATACATTAGAAATCAAAACTAAACTGAAAAATCAACCAAACTAAGGAAAATCTGTCTTTCTTCATAATTCAAGGAGCAGCAATTACAGAAAATGATTAGGTACATACAGTGTATGTGAATATACATCAGCAAAGCCTTTTATATGAGCCATACTGACAATGTGACAGTAAAATTATAAATTCAAAATGTGCATTGGTGATTACACTTAATCAGTCATTCTTGGTCTACCCCACCTTAAACAGTACTAGTGCCTCTCACCTTTTGTATTTTTCCATTTTTCCATGACACTTCTGAATCAAGTGTCAGTAGTACAGAAAATTTGGTTTTCCCATTTTCCTTGGCATTTTTGAATATATATACAGCCAGACTGAATAACTTCTTTGTGTTTAGATTTACCACCTATTTTACTCTGACTAAAATTGGGACACTACAGCAAAGGCTGTAGTGATATCATCAGGATAATTAGTTGTGGACATCATGAAGACAAAATTACCTTGTTTTATATACAGAGTTTTAGTAAATGCTTATAAATAAATCTTTAAATATATGACATGTCTGTTGCTGTTTTTTGTTACTTACTGTGTTCTAAAACTTATCCTGGATCCAATAAAGTGCTTAAGAGGAATTTGCCTCAGTGAATTTTTGCATGTGTTTAAAAGTTAGCATATGCTGGAGGGCTTTGCTGAACTGGATATCTTGGTTGTATCTTTGATTTATCATGCTTTTATTATGCTGTCTAAGTTTCTCATGCTTGTCACCTTTGCTTTCACAGCTTAAAGAATTTCTTACTTTAAAAATACTTTGCTCTTGATAAGTAGTGAAAAACGTCACTTTTCAAAGCAAAAAGTGTATCATGGAATCTGTGTACAGCGGGGATGAGAAACAAAAGATGAGGAGATCAATGAGAACTGTTGAGTCAACTGGACTGAAATCAAGAAACTGCTTTTCTATCTTCTTAGATAAGGAGGCATGTTTGCAGTAACATGCCTCTTGATCCTTCAGTGTGCTGCCACCATTGTGTCAAAAACTTCAGCATGGTCCATTCAAAGCTTTTAATGTGACTTTGAAAAGATGCTTATTGTGTTCAGGGACGAGCTTAGAGTAGCAGAAGCCTACATACAGAAAGGAAGACATTGCGCCACTATTGGATCCAGACATCCACAATATTATTAGTGGGCAAATTATTGTTACTTTTCATAGGAGAAATAAAAGATTACACGAATGGGTGCTTGCGACTGACCTATTCAAGTCACTATTGCACTATTTTATTTGTTTACATTTTAGGTAGACTATGCTGTTGATGAGGGAAAAGCTGCTGACTTTAACTTGCAAAATTCAGCTTGACATCAGTCTTGCAGGTATGGTCATGTAGTCACTGGACATACCACTGATTTCTGAAGAAAAAAAAAAGAGTTTCTGCTTCAGTCATAGATGGGAAAAGAATGTGGGAATGTGCTGGATGGGTTGGACTTAGCAGCCTGGGCTGTGACAGGAGCAGAAAGGCTCACTCCCAGGCTGTGAATGTTTCTTTGCTGGCTGACGCAGGCAGAGCATGACCAGGACACTGCAAATAATACCCAAGTCTTTTTTGACACACATGTGTCTAAAATGCATTAATAACTTAAACAGTTACAGAGAAGAAATTAATTAACAGCCTCATTTAAAAAATAAAATAACAAGGAACAATTCTAGAAAGTTCAAAGGTTAAGCTGATATTCTATTAAAATATACCCTGATTTTTGCAACAGTTGAGATCATTTATGCTCTTTAAAATAGCTTGTGTTAATCTGTGTTGCACAACATGGCCTTAATGGCACAATGATGTTGTGGCTTTTATTCAGTGAGGTGTGGTTTAGTCACAGAAATTTTCCATGACTTTTTCCATTCCCATTTTTAAAGTCTCTTTTTGCCCTTTACTAAGGCTGCTGGTATACAATTGAGGTACCATGAGGTACTAAAATAAATTTCTTTTTAGGAAACAATTGATCCAAAGGCTTATAATGGTCTCATTCTAGATAAAATTATATTAATAATAATATTAAAATAATATTATTATTTTATTATTAAAATAATATTTATATTAAAATTAAGCTGTGCTTACTTAAAAGCTACCCTACAAAAAGCTCAAGATGGCACTTCTTGTTGAGACAAATTCAATGGAAGCTATCCTGTTGAAAGGAATGCACACTTGGACCCCAAATAATCACAAAATTATAGTGTGATTTCATTTTATTCTTGAAATTGCTAGTCAAAGGAATTAAATTATAGGTATTAATCGTGTGCATATGGAATACAGCACATTGTGAAACTAACTTCTCATTTATGCTTTATTCGTATTGTATATAGAGTCTAGAATGTTTTGGATTTTTTTTAATAACCATGTATAGCTCTCTTAAACTGTGTGAGTCTCTTTGGAATATAAGCCTGTTTATTTTATTGTGTTCTGTTTAGTTATTCTAAAAAAGAGTTACAGACACATAATTGTAGCCATCTGTTGTGTTTTAAGTCCAATCTAGCCCAAAAGTCAAAAAAGTCATGGCAACAACTTATAAAAACAAAGGCAATAATATGAACTCACTATGGTTACTGGTGAACCTTTATTTCTCCCTTCAAATGAAGTAAGTTTCCTCAGAGAATTATTTTAATGTTTGATTTATTTCTTTATTAAATATGCCCACAGTATGACCAGTTTCTCTATCAAGATTGTCATATAGCTGTCTCCTTGATTGTAAATCTGTGTTTCTTCAAAAATATGAGTTCTCTTATGATAAAAAATGAAGTTCTAAGTTAAACCCCAGTGCTTGCCATATATTACTTTAGAATAAACCAGCAAGCAGGATTAAGATTGCTTAAGAAAATTTATTAGTGGCGGTGAATAATATTTATCATATGATATATTTAACCCATACTCTGACAGATTTAAAATTCATCATTTATACATTTTAAATATTTGATGTATTAGGTTTAATAATTCACAGAGATATTTAGTAAATAGTTTCCACAATTAACTTAATCAAAATGTCAGTGACTTTTATGAGACATTGTTCATTTTCAGGATTATTCTGTCTTCCAGATATATTGAGTTTGTATGTGTATCACAGTTATTTCAGCTAAGAGTGATGCATTGATACTTGCACTGTGAACAGTAAATGGTACAAGTGTGTTGAAAATGACCTCTACCTGTACTGGATAATGTCAGATAGATGCTATCTGCTACTGCAGATTGTTTGACATGGTAGATCTCATCAATTCTCTTTTCTCTATGGAAAAATCTCATTATAGAAATCCATGTACAACTATCTTTACGGAACAATTCACACACCTAACTCATGTTAAACAGAAAAGCTGGAGTGTTTGGAGAGCAGCACTGTCCTTTGAGGAGAATTACAGACTACAGAATTCTAGTGGCTTGTAATTTCTTGAGAAGGATGAGGATGCCTGAGGAATGAATGCATTCTGGCTAGACCCATTCCTCTCGTTTGAGTGTGAAGAGCCTACCCTTATGCTTGCCATTAGGCAGGGTGAATATAAGTCCCAGCCACCATCTTTCAAGTGAGATGGTGTCCCATCTCCCCATCTCCCTGTCTCCCATCTCTCTCAAGAGACATGGTGGCCCAATGACAAATGGCTGCCTGTCCTACAAAGTTCCCTAATAGTCACCAACAGGGAGCTAGGTCGTTTCTGCCAAACTGAAGTGGGCATTGGAACACTGAAGCTAAGATGAAAAATAACAGTGTTGTGTTTCCAGTTGTACAAGTCATCTGATAGGAAATAAGAGGAGATTTAAGTAATGGACAATTTGTAGATTATTTTAATCAGGTAGTAATAATATAAATAAAAAGACAGGTAGTCCACACTGCTGTAGATTAGAGGTGAAATAAGAAATGTAAATGCAAACTTCGCTCACAAGCATAAATCTCATGTAAAAGCAAGCTGTTATTTTTTCCCTTCTCATTTGTTGAGTTGTTTGTGGATATCTGTGCTTTTACTCTTGATACTTTTGTTAAATATGCCTAGTGACCATGGGAGTGAGCCACTTCCATTGGTATCAGCCTCATACTACCATGAAAAGGGATGGTGGAAACCTGCTTTTTTTTTGTTGTTGTTTTTCAAAGGTGTACATAAATGCTGGTTTGAACCTAAAGATATTTGCAGCACAATGGTAACGACAGAACTTTGGTCCATAACATCAATTCTGACTTGTTTTTTTTTTCCTTAAAAACTTACGCTGGACAATTTTCATATTTTCTTGAGCTACAATGAAGAAATTTCTATAAAATATAACCTCTTCACAAATCCCTCCTTTTTTTTTTTTTTTTTTTTTTTGATCTCCTACGTTTTCTTTTGACAGACTTTTGGTTCTGTCCTAGTCTAAGTATTTTCAAAGTATTTATCATTAACTGTTGTTTTGTATGCATTTGTTCATCTGTAACTGTCTGTAGCCACTGTCTTTTAAGTTTTAATGACCAAAGTTTTCTGGTTTGATGCATTTCTTTTATTACCTTTTATCAAATAACACAGTAATTTAAAGTAATATTTTATGTCATTCATACAAGGCATTAATTTCTTTAGTACTTTATCCATATAAATATTTCTCTAACTTTGAGTATTATTTCATGACAAATAAATCAATGGGCAAAAGTAGGGCATGCCCATGGTTCAGAAAGTGAAAGGTGCATGTGGCTGTGGAAAAGAAGCTGTGACAGACTGGAATCTGATCAGTAGCACTCTTGGAAGCCTCACTGAGATATCACCCACAGACAGTTGGGACTGCCTATTTTATGGATATTGTGTCATCTATAGCAGCTAAGAGAAATAATTTTAGGAAAAGCAAAGGCCTTATGACATTATCAGTATTCATCCCAGGAAACTGAAATACCAATGACACCAACTTAAATGCAAGTGGAATGGTTTTGGGATGACTTAAAAACAAGGTGATTTCTTAAAAAAATTAGTACTCCTGAAGACCAGAGGTTTAAGTTTCCATTCAGAGGCTTAAGACCAGAAGCTTAAGTTTCTAATCTCATCTGTTAAGCAGGTGGTTGTACAAAACCATTTGAAAAGTATTAGTAGGATTAAAATATTGCAGTTGTGTGTTGTGGTGCTTGGAATGTCATTTTGCTCTAAACTTCTCTCCCCCATTTACTCTCTTTCAGTCTCTGGTTAATATTAATCCAAGCAAATAGTGCAAACATTCTGGGTGTGATAGAACAAGGCATAAAAGCGTGTTCATAATTTGGAGTATTTGAGTTATCCTTTCAACTGATAAGCAAATGATTGAGTGCTCTGCTGGAATGGGGCCAGAGTACATTTTGCTGCTGATTAGAATGAGTTTGTGCATGTGCTGTAACAGACACCTTTATATCCAACTGCACCCCTGTGAAGGATGGAGTTGGTACATGGTGGACAGGATTGTTATTCCATTAAATAGCCAGACAGTGGTCATGTTATCCTTCAGTACTGCACAAAAACAAACAAACAAACAAACAAAAGGTAAGAATCATGTTCTGTGAGTGAATAAAGAAAAACAGACTCATTTCCATAGTTCAAATGAAGGGAAGATCTCTCACTGACTTAATTAGGTGCACTGCCTGACTAAAGCCTGCATGATTTGGCCAACATTTCCTATCATTCCAATGTTATGACAGAAGTCGCCGGAAAAATTCCAGCTGAGAAGGAGTCGTGCTCCACACTGCATTCAGAAACAAATGGAAGATGACTGCAGAACCTGAAAATGGATTTACAAGTGCTAATGATAGCAGATAATCCTGTTGCTCAGCTCCTGTTGAGCTCTCAGGTTTAAAGACCCTTCTGTTTACACATAGCATGAGATAGAAGAGGTTTCCTGCCAGGTAAAGAAAACAAAGCTTTTGCTCTTAGCTCTTATACATTTTGCATAGGAAACTCTGTTTTGATAAATCTTGTAAAAATAGTATTGTATTTCCAATACAAATCCTTAATCTTTTATTTTACTTATTATATATTTTCTGGTTTTGATATCTGGTGGCAGAGATTTAGGTTCATTAGTTTCCTATTTGTGTATCATTCTTGGGAGACTAATGTCTAATTCTGGTTTTCTAGCAATGAGTCCTAATAATATATTTAATTATCTCTCTTCTTCTTGAGTAGCCATATCTTGACGATAACTCAGGTTCATATTACAAGATGCTTCAAGAGGTAAATCTTTTGGTGTTCAAGAACTCTGTCGGGCCGTCTTCCTCTTGACCACAGAAGAGACAATTATACTCCATTTACTTTTTCTGACACACCTCTTTTTCTGTAAGTTTTGTTTCTGAAATACATGCATATTTTCAAATTTATTGCTTCTTTTAAAAGGGTGTACTAACTTCCCTTCTATGGCACAAAATAACAAAGTGCTGCAGTCAAATACGTACTCCTAGGAGATGGATTGTACTAATTTCTGCTTTCACCTTTGTAGGCATCCTTTTCTGGGAATTAGAAAAAGTTTCCCCATAAAACATGTGGAATTGATAAACGTGATGTCAAGGCAAGTCTAGTCAGTTTGGATAAAAGAATCAGATCATGGGGCTGGGTTTTTTTCTCTTTTCCATTGTCACATGCAGTCTGTTTGTTGGTCCCTCTTGTTTCCTGCATGATGAAATATTGCTTGAGCTGTATTTGGAGAATCAGATGAAAAGGTGTTTTAACTATGATCAAGCAGAGAAAAAAATATAGAACTGAACCTACATTAGCACTGACTGCAATAATACTTCATTAGCATTCCTCAAATCTTCTATGTTTTCTAAAGTGTGGTGGTCATACCCCACCCTGATTCCTTGCCCTCAGCTCCACAACACAGCTTGGAAGGTGCCTCTCTTGCTGGAAAACTTTCCTGGAAAAGGGTGCTCCTTCCCTTGCATAGCATCAGCTGGACTGGAACTTGCTTGATCTCTCACCTTACAGCCTTCCCTCTTTCTCATGATTAAAAGCATGGCGCATGTCAGAAAATTATCTACAGTTCATCCAGTAGACTTTCCTTTTCCTAGGGACCTCCCTGGACCTATCTCACCTTACAGCCTTTCTCATGATTAAAAGCATGGTGCATGTCAGAAAATGATCTACCAGTTCATCCAGTAGACTTTCCTTTTCCTAGGGACCTCCCTGGACCTTGATGTGGGCTTTCTAGGCTCAGACTTCAGCCTCTCCAGTCATCCCACAAATTATTGCTTGCTCATCAGTTCTTCTGACTGAGCATTATCACTGAAATATGTTTTACAGCTTTTTTCCCTCACACAGTTGAAATCAGTGCCACCTAACAAATAGTTGGCGAAGAGTGATTTTTAAGATATTTGATGTCTCAAATACAGATATTTGTGATATAATTTCTGAGTATTTTCTATTAATTTTCTTGCTGTCTATTTCTTTCTTCACTTACTTTCTTCTGGAATTGTTTTTCAAGGACTCAAAATATAAATAAAAACTTTTTTGTCCATTTTAATCTCTCTTTGGTAAGCAATACTGATAAGCAGTTCAGGATCCAAAAGAAAATCACAAGACAATGTCACTGTTTGCTAGATTTCGTTTTTCCCTCCCATATCATGGTGGTAGATTATATTCTATGCTCTCTTTTTCCTGTGCTCCACTTGGAAGATCCAAAAGCAGCAAAGTCTGGTTGAAGGTCCTCTTGGCAGGAGGCAAACTTCTGTAGGAGGAAGCAGAGAGAGATCTGCTGGTAAGGCTGACTCCTTTGTCTCTTTTCTTAGTCTGCAAGTGTGTTGGAGAAAAGAAAGGAAGTGACATAATTAACTTTGATAATCTCTCTGATTGGTAGACAGTCCTGGGGGAAAATGACTGAATAGTGTTAGCTAGAACAGCATTGTTCCAAGGCCAAACAGAGAGAAAGAAAAGGACTGTGAATAATGCTTTTAGCTGAGTCTGCTGTACTCAGTGCCAGTCAGCCACATTAAAAAAAAAACAATTTGAGAAAATATTCTATTTGTTCTGAACTGCTTCAATTCATATGCTGTTTCCAGTTAAAAATGCTAAATGCTTCTATAGATCTCATTTGTATGTGTGTCTGTTAAGCTACAGTATATTAAATTTGGCTGGTATGACCTACTTAATTTTGTGACTATCAAAGTCCTTCTCTGAACGTCTTTTGACCTGCTGTCAAAATTAGAAACCTAGTGCTTGTGGACCAGGCTTGTACAGAGCTGCTGCCATTTGTCAATGTTGGCTGTGGAAGGCACACTCCTGCAACATGAAGAACAACTGAAAGAAATCAGGAAACAAAGGCAAAGCTGAAAAACTGAAGGAGAGTGTGTGTAGCAGCAGCTGCTGCAGAGGGAAGGGTGAGGGTGAGGGCAAGGCAGGTGGGGAGCACGGCCAGCAGAGGCCACTGAGGGGCTGCGTGGTGGCAGCAACCCTTGTGGCATTGTCCCAGTGCCTGGCTGGCTCTTCCCCAACACTTGACAAACAGCTGATATTTCTCAGTCCACTATGCATCATCTTTTTAAATTTCAGGAATGTACAAGGAGCTTGTAACAAGAAGGATATACGGCCCAGTGCCAGGAACTGAACTCTGTCCCATGGTGGGAGCTGACATGATGCCCTTGTCAGGACAGCTGAGAGAGACTGTAATTGTTTTGGTATCTCTGGGTAATGGGGTCTGTAGTACCTGCCTAGGGCATTAGGGGAGCACTGCCAAAAGAAAATGCTTTCTTATGGAAGGCCTGCATAGTACAGATTGAGGCAGATAACACAGATATTACAGTATTATACTTCTCAGGGACTTAAACTGTAAACCTTTTCTGGTCACAGATGAGAGGAACAAAGATCTCCATAAAAAATATATAGAACAACTGAAGTCATCAAAAGACAGTTAATAATGACCTATAAAATGCATGCAATCTTCTGGTCAAAAATATAAAATGTATTTAAAATATTTCACAAAGAAAGACTACTAGAGGCAAGAGTCTCTTGTAAAAGAGTGTCCTGGCAAGAGGGGCGGCATAACAGTCAATTATTACAAACAAAATCCAGGTTTCTTAATTAAAATACAAAATACTGGCTCTGCTGTGTAGCCTGTAATAAGTTATGTCTTGAGAAGACTGTAATTATGCTGGCGCCTGCTAGTGCTGCCATAGTTAAGTTTGTCACCATTTCCATTATAAACCCCATTTTTAAGCAATTTATAATGTAGCCATAAAACATGATTTTAGATTGAACTTGGAAACAAAATTCTTAGACTGAAAAGTTTTGTTTCTCTCTTTTTTTTTCCCTAAATACAAATAATATGTTTGGTCATCTTTATGCTTTTTAGGAGAGCACTAAATAAGCCAGAAGTTTTATGGTCTGACGCTCTCTGGCCATTCTGTAGTATAAACATGTTTTGTTTTTTTCTCCTGCATTAAGAGGATCAGTTATTTCTTGAAAGCAGAGAATTTTACTTCTTTAAATGTCCATACATATAGGAAAGCAAACTTCACAAATCTTTACAGAAATCATGAAGACTGATTAGCTTTGAACTACAATGAAGAAATGAGAACTTGGTTAACCTTGGGCCTCAGAATGAATCGTTGCAAGATGCTTCTGCCACGAGACTGACCTTCCCTTTCTAGCACCCTTCTCATGCCAAAGGAAGATGTCAGAGCCAGGAGGCAACTACATCTCAAAGGTGGAAGCTTTCCTGCCAACCCATTGCATCTGGTTCTTCTAGCAGTGCTCACAGGAGCATACAGAAAATATCCAAAAATGCCTAAATGTCATGGAAAATTCTCATTGATTTGTCGCAGTGTATATTTTATCACTAAAGGGTGATAAAGAGGAGAAAAAGAGCACAGAAAATATTGGGCATCTGTCCCGAGAAATCACGATGAGAAGGTACACCCACATGCTTGGGCTGTACAGAAGCATTTTTATCTTTTGTATCATCCTAATCCAACTATTCATGAACAAGATTCAGTTTCTTTTTTGTGATTCAATGCTTCTTTCTAGAGAGGCAGATATATTTTTTGATGATTAGCACTGAACAACAGATAGCAAAACCTGTGAAAATACTATTATGAATCCACATTGCACTGTTGGACAGGAAAACACTGTCCTACAGTCTCAGTCGGCATCTGTAGCTTTTTATAATTTGTTTGGCTTAGCTAGAATTCCTTCAGGAAATACAGGTTTTTTTCCAATTTAAAGGTCTAAATGTTAAGGAACAAACGCTGAAAGTAGTAAAGCTCAAAAAACAGAAATGAAGGACTGCTCATGTGTCTGTTCCATGTTTGCACATTACAGATTACAGATTACAATGCAGTTTCAGATGCCAGGCTTGCAATGTAAATCATGTTCCTCTTGCCTAAGACTACTTTACAAGAGCCTCGGATTCTCTATTTGGCATCATGCAGGTCATGTTTTCAGACCTCTGGCTACATAAAGCAAAGTTTAGTAGCTACCATAATCTTTCAACTTCAATGCAAAGATTTTGCAGCAAATTTACTGCAGATTTTAGGTATATTCTTTCTCCAGTATTTCAGTTTTTCTCAACCACCATAACAAACATCTGAGAGAAACAAATGGATTTTCTAGACCAACAGCATAAACTGATTTTTCACTTTATTCCTTTGCTTTGCCAGTTTATCAAATTCTGGTTTGAACAGACTACTGTAGTAAATACTGGCACCGGTTACCAATTGTTAATTAAACAAATTTTATCAGCCGTGGCCAATTGTAATAATTTTTCAAGGTCAAGGTAATACATGATAGAAGAGAGTATGGTTGAATGAGAGAAATTCAGGAAAAAAGTATTTTATTTTACCTTAAAGACTTCTCTTGATTTGTGTTTTATCATTGCCACTACAGTGCTGTGGAATGTTGGTTTATTAAATAAACTCACAGCTTGAACAGTTGCATTTTTTTCTGGATTAAAAACTGGGCCCAGAGAGTGGTGCCGAATGGTGCCACATCCACTTGGTAACTGGTCTCTAGTAGTGTTCCTCGGGAATCAGGGATTTGGACACCCCTGTTTAATATCTGTTTAATATCAATGATCTAGACCAGGGAATGAAGTACACTACAGTCAGTTTGCAGATGACACCAAGTTGGGCAGGTATGTTGATATGCTAGATTGTAAGAAAGGGTATTTGGATGGGCTGGATCAGTGGGTCAAAACAATTTTATGAGGTTCACCATGGCCAAGTGTTGAGTTTGGGTCACAACAACCCCGCACAGAACTACAGGCCGGGGGCTGAGTGGCTGGAAATCTGCCTAGCGGAAAACCTGGGGGTGCTGGTTTACTTTTGGCTGAGCATGAGCCAGTGTGTGCTCAGGTGGCCAAGAAAGGCCAGTGGCATCCTGGCCTGTATCAGCAATAGTGTGGCCAGCAGGACCAGGGCAGGGATTGTTCCCCTGTACTCAGCACTGCTGAGGCCACACCTCCAGTGCTGGGTCCAGGTCTGGGTCAGAGTGGAGCAAGTCCAGGGAAGGGCAGTGGAGCTGGTGAAAGGTCTGGAGCACAAGTCTTATGAGGAGCATCTGAGGGATGCTGGGGTTGTTTAGCCTGGAGAAGAGGCTCAGGGGAGACCTTATTGCTCTCTTTAGCTACCTGAAAGGAGGGATTAGCAAAGTGGGGATCTATCTCTTCTCCCCAGTAACGAGCAACAGGACAAGGGGAAGTGACCTCAAGTTGCATCAGGGGAAGTTTAGATTAAAAAATTTCACAGAAAGGACTGTCAATCAGTGAAACAGTCCGTCCCAGGGAAACGGCTGAGACACCATCCCCAGAGGTATTTAAAAGACAGAGATGTGGCACTGTGGGACATAGTTGAGTGGTGGACTTGGCAGTGCTGGGTTAATGGCTAGACTTGATCATCTTAGACATCTTTTCCAACCTAAATTATTTGATGATTCCATGTAGAAAATCAGTTAGCACATACCAAAGATTTTAGGGTGTACATAATCTAGCTGTTGTACCATGCACATCTTTTTCTTTCACAATCCTCCTCCAACAGCAGATTACTAGTCTCTCAAGGACTGTGTGATTCATGGTAGTGATCACTTTCAATTGAAAGTACTGGAGCAACAGCTCCTTTTTTACTGCCTGAGAGGCCAGCTGATCTCTTACAAAAGGGGAAACTTTGCTAAACAAAGGAAGTAATTTTAAAAGAAGGAAATAACATCTGTCTACAGATATGTGGAGAGGGAAAGAAGAAATGTGAAAATGTAGATTGTGGGGAAAAAATATTTAAAGTTTGAAAAGCTGAAAAGAAAGTCCATGTGGGATCAGAGGCAGCACATTCAAGTGGCAAACTAAATGTAGAGAGATGTAATAGGAGAAAGTATTGGGAAGAGAGGGAGAGTGTATAAAATGAAGCACAGAAAAACGGTATAAAACCCCCAAAACTAATTTAGAGAGAGATTAAGAGACTGCTGCACTATTCCATTGCCAGTAGAGGTGCTAAAGCCACAGCTATGGAATAGAGTAGCAAAATGCTCAAGGGAAGGAATAATTCCTGTATTTAGATAGGTAGAGTATTTCACGATATGAACAATAGTACACCACAGCTACCTAGAAGGCGTCTGTTTAAAAATTAATTTCTGTTTGAATCTGTAGTTGAAAATAAAAAGAACTCCAGCAAGAGGCAGAAGATGTTCCCTGGAAAAGCACTTCAACAAGCCTGGGAACAGCACAAGATACTTCTGGCCGTGCTGCAGCCAGAGAACAAGGAGACCAGCAGGTACCAGTCTACAGCTGGGGCACAATAAAACCGTTCTACAAGATGAGCCAAGAATAATCTTCTTTAAAAGTGCTTTACTACTTGCAAATGTTGTTGCTTTTGTTCAAGTGTTTTGTATTTGCTTCAGTGCAGTTCCATTTTTTTTTTCTTTTGAGATAATTAGGGGCTTATTTTAAACCAAAGGGGATTTCTGGGTGCTCTTTTTAAATTATACAAATGATAGCACTGTGATGTTGAATCATATTATTAATTGTATATTTTCTTGTTCTTGTTTCTGAAGTATATGTGTGTAACAAGGTTTTTAATTTCTCAGTCCCTGAATACAATAAGTTTCAAAAAAGTCCTCAGGCAGATTGCAAAATTATTTTTCTCAATTTTATTAATGTTAAAGAAAAGTATAATTTTAATACTGCAGAGTATTCTCTGCTGATAGTTTTACAGCATTGTGTATGTACTGTGAATAGAACAAACTTCACAAATTATTGTCCTTAAAGCTGGAGCCCTTTCTGTAAATTTTAGACAAAATATTCTATTAAATACCATCTATAAAATGCTTGATGTCTTACCTCCTAGGCTGATTTATGATTTTGCCTGTGCTTTTGAATACCTGGATGAAAAACTCTTTTTCTACTGGAAACTGGTTGGCAACTGAATAAATAACACTATAATTAAGTATTGAACAATTCCATATAATGTGTTATTTTGCAATGGAGTCTTCTTGCTGTAGCATGAAATGGAAGTACTCTCTCCATAAATAAACAATACTCTGAATAAAAGGGGTTTACATGCATCATACTTAATTTGTGTCTCAGCTGCCAATTTTTGCAGTGAATTCTACCAGTTTTCACACTGTGCCCATTACAAATGTAATTATCTTTGCATTAGAAGACATCTTTCAATGATGCAGAAAAATATATTTGTGCTTCATTCTTACGTTAGCAGAGTAAGAATATATCTGTCATACAACATCCAACTCAATAAAATAAAAAAACAGAGTGAAAGTTATGTACAGGTTTTTTTTTACTGGACATTTGGGACATTTGGACATATGCAGACTTATGTCCAAAGTCTCAAATGTACACCTTATGCAGTCCATACCACTCTAAATCTGACTTGGATACAGGTAGTACAACAGGTTTGCCAAATTATGGTGTCAGTGTCACATTCCTCCCCCAGGAGATGTTCAGACTATTTGCTTTCTTTTTGCTGGGGAATGTGTAGCTTTAGCAACTAATTATTCTCCAGCTCTCATGAAGCCTTTTTATTGGAGTCCTTCTCCAGGTACTTTTTGCAGCAATAGCCTTGTAGGGAGGTAACAAGAATAGACTTAAGCATTGCTAATACTGAATCATCTGTTTATGCATAATATTGATCTGAATGTCACATTTAGCTGGTCATTAAGGAGGGAAAGGGCCATCAGAATTATTCTGTGTGCATGCATATGTTTCAGATTTAGACTGCAAATGTCGTGAAGAGGGTTTGAATTTGGCTCTGCCTTGCCAAACAGTTGCAGAGAGCCATTGCTGTGGGGAATCACCCTCTATTGATGTGACATTGAGAACCAAAGGGATTCTGCACTGAGAATCCATCCACTGATTTTTGTATATTTTTGAGTAGCGGGCATTGCCCACAAAACCACTTCTACCTTCAATGATTACAATGGTCTGCTGGGTAGCTATAATTTTTTTCATCATTATAGTGAATGGTGATCCATTGGAATGCAAGATTGGCAAGATCTGGATTCCCAGGTTTCATTACTTCCCCTACGATATTTTCTCTAACATTGTTTAGATTAGTACAAACGTAATGAGCTCTGAATTCACTCATCATGTGCATACATGCCACATTGTTTAAGAAATTCATGCAGCTGCTTCCTATCTTGTACTGCCAGGGTGCCTGCACGGTGCTGTGCTGCTTTCCTGCCTCTGAGTCCCTGCTCTCCAGGTGCACCACTGCTTATGTGCTCCTCTCTCAGATACCTACCCTGAAGGGGAGCTCACTTTTGGGCCATTTTAGTCTTCCTTTTATTTTTAAAGGGCTGGGTAAGGGCTGTTCAGCTAATTTCTTATACTGCTACCAGGTTTAGCATCTGGGAAAGAAAGGTCTATCTCTGTATATCTTGACATGCTGAAATTGTGAAGAAAAAATGCTATTTTTTCTTTAGAAGTTCATTGTTTCATATTAGAAATGCAAAATGGGGCCTATCAGCGATTACAGACACCTTTCACTTCTTTAGCAAAGACTTTCAATTTTAGGGCTGTTTCTGCCCTGTATGAAATACCCATGCTAAGACTGAGTGTTTATGGAATATAAGCTTATGCAAAAGGACATTTTGTTTATATTAATAAAAACTTCAAAAAATTATTTCTGTGTTCTAGTCCAGGACATTTGGTGCCTGAGTGTAGTGCAAGTTATTATAAAATAAATGCTTTGTATTTATGTTACTTGTTTGGTTGTGGCTCTATCACAAAATAACAGGAGCTCTTTTCATCAAACATATGATTGCTAGTTTAGATGTGTTCTTATTTAGTTTCTGTCTGGAAAGATGTTTGCTACATAAAAATACCCTTGAATTTAAACACATTTTTGGCTTTTTAATAAAAAAAAAATAACTAATGTGGAACTTCTAGTGCCAAAATATAGGAAATTTCTATTTCTGGACATACTGATGGGCTGAGGGCTTAAATCGTCCGAGTAATCAATCCATTGGCTTTTATGAATGCTTAGGGAAAAAGGAAATATATTACTGGAAAAGAGGAAGAAATCTTGTTGCAGGATATGCGATGGCCAAATTTAGAAAAGACATATGTATAGTAAAGTCTCATGTATCATTGCAACTGACTGAGCAGAACAAATGAAAATAAGAAAAACCAGGAAATAATACTTTTCTTTTAACAAATAGATTTTGAAGAAACACCTTAGTGAGGAAAGAAAATGTATTCTGATTGTGATTGCTCTTCTGCTAAGAAGAGCAAGACTTTTGCTAAATATCTTCCTAATTTCAGTGCCAATTCAGCAGGTCTAGCATGAGATAAATCCTTTCTTGGGAGAAGCATTGTTCATTACATGTGCTGATTTATGTGAGAGAATCAGCTGTATGTAGGTGATGGCTGGACTAGAGCGTAGTTTGTTTGTGCTTAATATACTAGATAAATTGTTCCTGGCTTCTTAGGGTGTGACTATACTTGCTGTCACACTCCCAAGTTTACTCAAGGACTGTGTGATTTGCTGAATAGGTGTCATGTAAAGGAAAATCCAAAGCGATGGATTTTATACAGCTGTTTTTTTCCCCCTAATTTCATGTTGACAAGAAACCTTTTTTGTCCCTTTTTCCTGCCCTTCATAAAAGTGAAGTCTCCTCAAGGCTAAAGGCAAATTTTAGCAGCAAGGAAAATGACCACCAATAATCTGAGCAGTATGAAATTTAACACAGTGATTTTGTTTTAGTGAGAGGAAAACACCAGTTACCTGCTGTCAAAAAATTCTACACTGATCCTTAACTTCACGGGCAGCAGCTTTAAAATCTATTTAATATTCTTATTCCTTCAGTTAAATTTAAGTTAATAACAGGCTGTGGGATTAAATCTTAACTTTACATATTTACTGGGAAAAGTAGTATAGCAATTTATGAATCAAAATGTATTTTGAATAAATTATCATTGCAAATTACAGTTTATGAAAGTGGTGACTATAACCATAATTACAGCATTGGCTGTGCACAATTTGAAATCTTGCTTGCTGAATAAGTTTGTTTTCATTCAGATTGCATTCCCAACATTTTTAGAAAAGAGTGAATCAAGCCTCACTTACAAAATTTCCTACAGAGTTTATTAAAAAGCTCACCTTTGTTTGCTAAATTTGCCTAAAACATAAACTTTTCTTGAATTAGTAAGTTGCTCTTTTAGTCTGTTATGAGAGTTTCCTACTCAGGTTTAATAAACCATAGACTCATAAGGAGACTTGCAAGAGCCTCCATGTTATGCCATCTATATATCCTAAAATTGTTAAAGTTAAAATTGATTGTGCAAGCTATTACGAGAAAAACAGCCATTTTTCAAAAATAGGTATATCACTGTAAATTGGAGAGACGGGGGAGAGGTTTAAAGCTCTATCTGGCAAGAGAAGGGTTAAGGACTTTTTTGCTATACCCGTTTCAAATTACAATGAGAAGCCTCTTCTTTCCCAGCAGGGTTGTGCTTACATTAGTCTTTAGATCTCTCTTGAAGAGAGCTGTTATATTTGTGCCTGCTACAGTTGGAAATAACAGTTCAGAAGCTGAAAAGGGTTGAATGGATTTACAGAAGGTTATTTTTTGCAAGTAAATTCATGGCAACACATTAATTTGATTAGTACATGCTTTAGAATTACTTTACACTCAAGAGATTCAAAAGATGTTAAAGTTATCTCCAGGCTGCTGGAAAAATATGTGTTATACCACCAAGGTACAGATCAAGACAAATCTGTGACTCAGGATTTTATCTTGGGAAGAGCGCAAGGTGTACGAAGAACTCAGAATAACGAGGGAAGATAACTCTGGGAACTACAATGTGTCAGAAGAACATCTCTTGCTAATACAGCTCCCCACCAAAGACCTGGTTATCTAAGGTTTATATAGGAATGCCTAGGTCAGCTGACAAAATACTGGTCTTCTGCTCCATAAATGCAGAAAAAACGATAACAACAGTGGAAAATTGGAAGTCTGAATTTCAGCTTTCTTAGAAATAACTGCAACCTGACACATTCCATAATATTTAAACAGGGTGGGGGGAGAGGAATCACCAAAGATGTTACGATGTTACGTTTAGAGATGACATTGACATGAAGAATAGGTAAATTTTGTTTTTCAACTACTGGGAAAGCAGACCTCATAGGAACTCAGAACAAGTAGGAGAAAAGTTGTTTTTTTTTTTTTCCTTGTTCTTTTTCTTTTCAAAGATGAACCTAACTGCGCTCAAAGCTTTCGTGGGCTTGCTCTGGAATTGCTGGGTTCTGGTGGGTCACGCACAGGGAGGTTTAGGAGACAATCATGTCCATTCGAGTTTTATTTACAGGAGGCTGCGGAACCATGAGAGAAGGGAGATTCAGAGAGAGATTCTCTCTATCCTGGGTTTACCTCACAGACCCAGACCATTTTCACCAGGAAAGCAGGCTTCTTCTGCACCCCTCTTCATGCTGGACCTGTATAATGCCATGACAAATGAAGAGGATTCTGAGGAGCTGGAGTATTCACTAAAGGGATCAATGGCAGGGGAGAGCAGAGGGATACGAAAAGGATACCCTGCCTCTCCAAATGGATATTCGCGGAGAATACAATTATCTCGCATGACCCCCCTGACCACACAGAATCCTCCCTTAGCCAGCCTGCACGACACCAACTTTCTGAATGATGCTGACATGGTCATGAGCTTTGTCAATTTAGGTACGTGGAAATATTTTTTTGTTTTTGCTCTCTCTGACAAACTGTTAGCCTGCTCTTGTGAAGGGCAAACCTCTCGGCCGAACTGTAACCTGTTCTAAAAGAGCAGGATTAAGCCCAGGCTGCTGTGCCACTGGTAAAAGAAAAATCATACGGATGGTAAAGTAGCTACATTGTAGGTGGCCATGGAAAAAGATTTTTCTCACTGTTTATATAAAGTCAGTTTCTATAACTTCCCTCTGCTGGCTTCTGTTTTCTTTCTTTCATTGATGTAATGAAAATTCTAGCCTTAGGCCAACTAACTCCTTTTTTTTTAAATCTCTAAAAATCAAACACTTATGCCTATTGCTCAGTTATTTCCCTCAGTGTTTTCCTTAAAGCTTAAACATGAACAAACATCAGTTGTTAATATTTTAAAACCTAGAAAGGTATGAAAAGGGAAAAGTTAAACCATTAAAAAAATTCTTAAGTTATTTAGTGGGTTTTTTTCCCTGTTGTTAAGAGTCAGAATTTTATTATCTTTTTAGTTGAATGGCTGGATTTTAAATAATCTGTTGCTGTTCCTTTGTTATTTCTATTTAATAACAACAGGCTGTGTTTTATTATACTGCTATGGTGCTCAGAATCTACAATGGTTCTTATTTTCTCTGTCATAAATAAATTAAATGACAACTAGAGTATTAAACACCAGAAACATGCAAGCAAAGAATGCTTTTGAAAATTATATAAATTCAGATACAAAACATGATAAAACTAAATTATATTGGCTTCTGAGTGTAATAAACATGCTTGCCAGTTACATTGCAGGAGAAAAAAGCAGTTACAGATTTCTTTACTAAAGCGCAACTTAAATCTCATCTAGAAAGCTGCAAATAATTCAAGAAATCCATTTAGTATTTTTATAAGTATTTGAAATGCTTAGGACTCATAAATTTGGCTAAAAAAAGCCACTTCTCATTGGACCGGAATAGGAAGAGATTTAATTCAAAACTTGAAGTTTCACAATAAGCTGCCACAAATTCTGATGAGCTCTTGTTTTCCAGGATAATACTTTCTGTAGAAATTTTTTAACAGCGGCACATGTTCCAAAATATCTTCATTTTATCACACACATTCTGTACTTTTTATGTCTACAAGGTTTTTAGTAAATACTAATTCTCCAAATACTAAAATTCTAGGAAAGTAACACTCTAGAGTTTATTTGCCATAATAATAAAATCACTTTTCATTAATTATTTGGCTGACCAGGAGGTGTTCAAGTCTGAGATCTTTTTCCTTAAGAGTAACAGATGTCCACACCTCTAAATACATTTGGTTGTTGTTTTTGCTCCGGAAATAGCAGGTTAGGAAAGAAATGGAATCTTCTTTTTGAATATGTGTTCCTTATCATTAAAAACCACTTATATATTGCTCATGCATTATGTTTAAATTAACATTGTGTGCCTCGCTTTACCCAGAGCATCTGGAGTCAGCTGAATTTAAAATAGCAAAGTTATACAGAAAAATCAGAAATTCACTTATCCTTAGCATTAGTCAAGGCACTGATCCTGCAAAAATTTTCCTTGTGTGTCCTGAGAAGTAGCCTCTGTAAATATATCAGGGACCATTCCATCAGCATCCCTGAGGACTATTTACATGGGACCTAGCCTTTGATTTCAGAAATGTCGTTGATTACAATAGGACTTCTTGCAGTGAATCAGTAGAAGTCTTTGAAGTTTCAGAGTCAGATATGTCCTAGGCTGATCCCACTGTGCTTTCCCAGACAAAAACCTTCTCTGGAAGAACTCAGGTTTCCACTGAGTGTCTTACCTTGGGCAGGAATTTTCTAATATTCGTCTTATTTTGTTGGGATGCCAGTGCTGTCTTAAGAAAGTAATTCTGAGAAGCTAAAGTTTATCTTGAGTTTCAAAACTGTGAAAACCGGGACTGAGATACTGCATTTTTCTAGTGATTAATAATAATAGACACCATTAGCTTAAAATACCGTGTAAATATCAGGTTTGACCTGGCATCTGTAAAATTAAAATGTGTCTCGGCTCTATGTTAGTTTAAATCCTAATTCACTTTAATTACCCTTCCATACAAGTCCGATATTGTGGTGTATCACACATTCCATGGTGTAAAATGTGTATAAAATATTGATGACCAATATAGATTAGCTTCAACATTTTTATTAAACAATCCTATGTTTTAGTATAATTAACATAAAAATTAAATAAATCATGGAAACAAGTAACCATTTTATACGATTTATGCAGTATGAGATTGTGACAGATGAGGGCAAGCTCTTTTAATGGAGAATGGGGAAAAATATGCAGTGATAAGTGAATGCTAATGCTGTACCTTAAAATCAATAAATGTTGATGCAGCACAGTAATAACTCAAATGGATTTCGAATTGAAGGCCCAGACAACTTGCATCAAATAAATCTGCTGTGAAAATAGTATTCACCATGTTCATACTTGCACACCATTAATTACATAATGTGTAATTATAAAACTCTATTAATCATCATGATATTTTAAATTAAAACTTTTGTATATAGTATATATACAAAAGCATATAATTGTACCAGTTATAACAATTTAAGATGTATATATTGAAACAAGACATATGTATCTGAGAAGTTGGATAGAAATTATTAAGCATAAGAATTGGAAAGACTGAATAAGATTAAAAAAAGTAAAAGAAAAATAGAAAAAAACAAATAATTAAATATTACAGAATAAAAATTTAAACTCATATGCTAACTTTGATAAAAACCCCAACATGTTGGAGCTGCAAATACCTCACTTTCAAAAACAAATTTAGAAAATAATTATCAAGGGAACTGCAATCATAATTCTGTCAAGCAACCAGGGAGAAAAATAAGAATCCATTTACTTCTCCTGAAGTTAAAATTGTAAACACCTGCTCTTTCTACTGGAATTTATATCAGAATTTCCATCTCTTTCTTTCTTGAAAGATACAACAGGGCAGAGACTTTGTCTTGTCTTGTGTTTTGTATAAGACTGTGTGTGTTGGCAACTCGCCATAAATATTGATGAGTGTAACAGAGGAGTTAACTGGATTTGGTCCAGCAGTCAAAGAATAAATCCTCCACTAAACACACTGGGGTTTTCAAAGATCTGATTATATCACCTTCACATTCAGAACTTTGTTTTCCTGACTGGGTGTTTTTTTATCCTATTATAATATTTTATTTTATTATTGCAAAACCCCGACTCTTTAGAGTTCTGGCATCTTCTTTTTTGGCTGGTCTCACAAAATGACATATATAGGATACCCCATTCCCCAGAGAGCAGGCAAATAATACTTATGCAGTCCAACTCATTTTTTGCTCACTCAAAATTTAGTTAGGGAAGGACTTTTTTAAGATAAATGTTAGTGTTCCCACTCTTCACCTCTTATAAAAAGAGGGGGATTGAATAAAATAGCTCTACATGGATGAGTCTTAGAAAAACAGCAGCCCTTTTGTAAACTACATTTAAACATTTCAAATACTGATTTTTCGATTATCATAAAAGTGACCATTAAATCCACTATACTTAGGTGTTCCTTCTCATGCCATTCAAATGGTCTGTATTTTCATTTTTTTTTACAACATGTCTGTTAATTTTTCACCTAACAGATTGTTTCTTTTGCTAAGCAAGCCTCTTTACTTTCTTCATATTTTCCTGTTAAATGATATGAACCTTCCATAAAATGGGAGATATATATCTGCTTTTGTGGTTTTCTGTTATGTTTTCTTTTTAGCATATAAAATTAATTTCAAAAACTTGAATGTGAAGATCACAATAAAATTTGTGACCCCTGATATACATGTGCTAAGAAGGATACATAATTACTGAGATTTATAAAGTAACCAGTGCACCCCACAAAGATGTTTTTTCTTCTTCACAGACAATGTGAATGATTCCACAATCTTAGAATAATTTTGAAACCGCACGTGCTGTGTTCAGTCCTTAAACCAGACACTGAAATCAACGGAAATTTTGTCTGAGGCACAGAGGACTGTTCATATTTCTCCAGCCTCTCTATCCCAACTTTTAACACTGTTTTACAGATTATATGCTTCTTTAAAACCTGAATCATTAAGTAAATACATAAATACAAAAGATTTATAGCCCATTGTGTTCACTGGAGAATGCTAACATGGTATAGAACAAATTTTACAGCTACTTTGAGAAACCTATAGTACATCAATCCACACCAAATACCTGTAAAAATATATTTTTGTTACACACGAAAAAGAAAGGATTCCTTACTGCAATTAGACCCTGAGCATACATAGTAGCTCGTTTCTTAAATTAAACTAATTCGGTTTCTACAACCTTCCACTCACAGCTAACATATCATCAGCGAGGAATATGGAGTGCTAAGCTATAAAATGCCAGGAGCTGAGGAAGGGGTTTGAAGGATACATGCAAAAAGGCCTCAGGATCATTAACTTTTCTCCTAAAGCTCAGGAATGAGCACAGTTTCTTTCTTTTCCACAGGATTTCAGATGTTGCTGTCTTAATTTTAACCGTACATGAATTTCTTTGGCTGTGGTACAGTTTTAGTGTATAAACCCAGGCTTCTAATGAAAATATTGACACAGCCTTAGCTGAAGTGATGGAAAGAGCACTATTATCTTGCCTTGAACAGAAGGATGCTATTGCAGTGATAAAACTTGTTAAATTACAAATAGACCCCATGTCTTTAATTATGGAATTGGATCAGCACTGAGAAAAAATGAGAAAACCTTTGTGAAGCTTTTATTCAATGGCAACCCCAAGTCAATAAGGTGTCGTTTTTCACTCTTTTATATAACATTTAGAGCAAATTGGATCAAGGAGGTCTCACTTAATTTTCAGCCGAAGTAGACGTCACTTGACGTCTTGAAATTCTAAGACTTTTTTCCCCTTTATTAAAGTTTTGTCACCCAGTGAGTGAACTGAATTAATTTCATGTGACCTAGTACAGTCAGGCATTAGAAATAACGATGTATGAAATAATTTTCTATGATCAAATTAAATATTGAGAAAACTCTTTGCAAAATACTTTTTTTGCTTCTAGAATGAAGGGACTTTACTCACAGGATGACATGACCTAAAAATCCTCATCCAATCCTTACAATTCACTAGAGATTTAACGATTTTTGTGCAATGGCAGAGCAGGTTTTTGGAGATTGCTTTTAATTTTTAGAAAGAAATATTCTCCATATCCATTTTCTGAATTACACTACATTTGTTGTTTTATATTGAAATACTTTATATTTCCTTTGAAATCTCTCAAGTTACATGAATCTTAAGAACTATATAGCTCTACCTCAAAATAGGTTTGTGTGATCCATAAATATCATCTAACAAAATAATGTTTTTATAACTGTCAATTAATTTTTTTGCCAAAGTTAACACTTTAAATCCAAGTAAATTATTGTATCTACCCAGCCAAAAAAATGTCAAGCTCTCCATTAACTAGGGTATAAAACTGTCTGACTCTCCTTGCCGACAGGTTTGAAAGAATTTGCAGATAACTGAAGAGAAACTGATTTAGCAGATGGTTAGACGTGCATGGTGAAAAGCTATATATATGGATGGATATATAAAAATATATATTATTATTAATATTTTTCCCAATGGGAAGAACGGCTGACCCAGTTCCGCTTCTTCTTTAGAAAGTGCTCCTTTCCAGACTAAACACAGACTTTGGGTGGGGTTTTGGGGATTGTATGTATTGTACAGTGCATATTTTCCCAGGAAAACACAATCTGGCAGTGACTCTGGCTAACCATGAAAGAGAAAGAGGCAGCCTTGTGGAGACATCTCTGTGTGGAGAGTATTAGGGGAGGAATCCTGCCATGGATTGGATGGAGAGCCTCTTGGATCTCTCCCTAAACTCTGGGTTGTTTTCTAAGATAACTGGACAACTCTGGCATGTGTGTCGTCTCCCACACTTATTGCTCCTGTTGTTATTTTCTCTGAATGTTAAATTATGCAAAGAATTTTACTGTGGCTACCTGCCTGATTAGTGTCTGAGTTATGGGAGTAATTTTGACGGGACCGTTCCTTTCTCTTTTCTTTTTAGCCATGGCAGTTCCTTTCAGCTTGCTTTCATGGGTCCAGAAACTAATAGAATTTGGAAAAAAATGATTGATTGCAGTCTGATCATTCTAGGTGTCGTCTGGTGTTACCACATAACTGAGAATGAACAGTTTATGAAGTGCCAATTGCAGCCTCCAGCTAAAGAAAGGCTCCCCAGGGCTTCAGGAGAGCTCTGGCTGCTACCAGACTTTATAATTATTTCCCACACTTTTCCCTATCCTCTCCTCCTTGTCCTTTCCCTTGTCTCTAACCCCTGCTGCCTAGGCAGGGTCACTGAACTTTAGTTTTATGTCAGTGGCATTTGGCTGTAGAAAGGATTAAAGGCTGAGAAGTGGTGAGTCCAGGCGACAGTGCAGGAGATGGCGAGGGAAGGAATGAGAACAGGCACGGCAGAAAAGCAGCAAAGCACAGGCTGGGCTTTAGAAGGAGGACATCCCTCTTCCCAGTAGGCAGCAGCCAACATGCAGGGCTGCATACAGACCTGCTGGGCATGGGAAAGGTTCACAACAGAGAAACAGGCTCTGCAGAAATTACTGGAAGATTTAGTCCTGCTCCTCTGTGCCTCATGTGGAGCATGATGTAGCAGCACTGAGAGCATTTCCCATGCCAGTAGGAGAGTCATGTGGGGAGAAGGTGAATGCAGATGGAGAAAGAGCAAAGAGCGTGATAAAGAGAGATAATGTACAAATGCAAGGCAAAATTAGCACAGGTGTGGGTTTCTTCTCTGAGTAAGCCTTGAAGGCAAAGGGAGCACTTTTCTTCTGAATCCCTTGTGGAAGAGCAGCTACCTCAGCCTCCCCAGGCACTTGGCTTCCCAGGCACAACTTTTCATCCTTGCAAAACAAAATGCAGCTCCCCCCACCCTTCGGTATGTGTGTGCACAGACGGGCTACTAACGTTTGCAGCCGTAAATAACTTAGAAGCTGCTTTTAAAAACCGCAGGTTAAAGGATGAGGGCTGCCATGACGCACACAGAGGTTGAGATCAGAGGAGCAGCTAAGAGGGGTCAGGAGAAACAATGAATCCCCTTGTTCTGAGTCATATTTATGAGTGCTCCATTGCACCTAAAGTTCATATTTATTGGCTAGGCCATGGGGTTTCCCTATTTGCTCATCTCTTAAAATAACACCCCTGGTTAAAATTTCCTATAAAACACAGAAGTGCTACAGCAGGCAGAACTTGTCAGCCCTGACAACTACATCATTTAAGTTTGTGGGTGGGGTACACCAAGCAAGAGCTGGTTTGTGTTTTGTACTGAATTATAATTTTTTTTCTATACAAAACATGACTGTAATAAAAGTAGAAAAGGAAAGGTTTTGTAGCTTGGCTTTCCACTCAGAAATTTCCCAGTTATTGAAAGATGCTCCAAGTGGTGAATTTTGGTGTTTAGTTCCCAGCTCTTTTTGAGCAATTATTCTGGTGCAATAGATCAAGAACCTGGCTTTATTAACCACTACTATACCACTTAATACACATGTGGTATATGAGACACGTGTGGGACCTCACCAAAATGTGGTTCTACTCTTTCCCCACTGTAATTCAAGGCAAACTGAGGCAAAAATTATTAATGAGTCAGAGCCTAGAAAACTAAGCAGGACATCTAGTGCTGGTTCATGATATGTATCTATAGCTGATAACCAGTGACTTTGCAGAAGCAAAATTCCATGTAATTCTCTTTTTCAAGGAGAATCATGATGTGCAAGAAATTTGTACAACTTAAATTTCTATAAGGTTTATCTTTATTTGACTTAACAATATTACTTATTCAGACTCCATGAGAATCTTAAGATCTTTTCCAACTTTGATGATTCTGTAATTATATACCTTTGTTGACTCGGTCAATTAAATGAAATTGTTGTTTTTATTCGCAGATATTTGACTGTAGTCAAATTAACGAAGTTGAATTAATATGATTTGGTAAAACTGTACCCCTAATCCAGAGTAATTATTGTAAATTAGGAGCAATTTGTCTAGGCATACCAATTTAAAACAAAAATGGAGGGGAAATACACATGGAGTATGCCCCTAGAAGATACTGCAAAATAAATTTAAAAATTCATTTTATTGGAGTTTTTCAATTGTGAATGGCATAATTTTTGGACTTAGAGGTGTTAAATTCTGTTCTGAAAAAGAATAAAATTCTGGAAAAAAATCCTGATTTCTGTTTTGTTCTAGGCCTTAGTAAAATAAGCAGCAGGGACCTGAATGAGCAGGGACTGATTTTGGAGCAGTGGGCAGATGGTGTCTGGTGGAACCTGGTGCCTAGAGCCATGGGATTCTGGTGGCACAGTTTTCAAAACACTAGCTGAGAAATTGAAAGAGTGGGACAACAGTAGTGTGGATGACATCCCTGTGGGAGTAAGTCCAAGCCCAGTGTACAATCCCATAACAGCTGTAGGGGTGATTTAGATGGTAGAGGTCCAGCAGGAACATAGTTCTGGGAAGGTTGTTCCCAAGGTTAGCTCAGCTGGAATACGTGTCAAAAACTACAAGTCACAACGTGCCAGTGATCCCAAAGGTTCTCTGCTGCTCCTGACCTCTTGAGGTTACCTTGCCTCATACATGAAAATTAAATGCATGCAAAGGTTTTGCAGTGAGTCAGTCCCACCCCCAGCTGAGTCAAAGAGTGAAATATCAGAGCAACCTAATAGGAAAATCCTGAAGAGCCTCAGAAGAATGAAAACAGTGTGCCTCTGTTTTCCAGTCCATACAATGAGGATGGGCAAACACTCCTGCGTTCATTTTATCTTCTGTGCATTGTCATTCTTTGAAGTTGCAGAGGACTGTTACAGCTTTCTTCTTGTGTTTTACTCTGGCTGTGTGCTCTGTAAAATACTTTGCTTCTAAAAGCCTCACAACACCTTGCATTTCATCATGGTGACCTCAAATCTTGTTTTAGAAAGGGCTAAACAGCTCTTCTATAAGGGCAGCAAGTTTGCTGTTCTTAAAAAACAGTTTATAAAATAATGAAAATTAATTTAAGCACCAAAACTGAGATTTGTGTTCTGGTGTAATGAAGAGAGAAAGTGTGGCTAGCTTAGCTCTTGTTCTCAGAATATAGGTTTGTGTCTCTCTGAGTCATGTGTGCATGCACAACAGTCTGTGTGCATGGTTTTGTGTATGTAATATAGAAAGCATGTAAATCTCTTCAGTTTTAGTCACCGGAATTTTTTCCCCCTTAAATCATAATATTCTTTCCCATCAATACTATGTGGCTTTAACAGCCCTGACCTTTCAAGCTGCCTGTTTGGACCAGTGTTTATCAGATGACCATTTGACCTCCTTGTTAATTGTACTTAATTACATCCTGTTGTAACATTTTGAAATAAGGAGGCGAGTTTATGGATCTGCTCCAAAGACCTGAAGACTAAAACGGCAGCAGAATTCAGTGGTATGAGATGCTGAGTAATCTTGTAGTGAGGCTGATGAGAGCTGTGGCTTGTCCAGTCGATGGCAAAATTAGATCCTTAAACAAGTCCTTTTCCATTTAGGATTGCTGATACTTCTGTGAATAAAATCACACATCTTTTTTTTGTTCAGAGAAGGGCTTCTCCCCTCTGACTAACAGCTTGGATGTTTCTCCAAAGAGATCAAGAAAGGAGTGAGATATCAACAGTACTGCAAGGGCTGAAGTTCACATCTGATGATATAAAAGACAGTAGCTTCTGTTTCCACAATATCTCTATAGTTTTCCAAAATTTCAAAAGTTTCTTATGCTTCCATAGAATTGCCAGTTCCCACGAGTTTTTTGAGACCTACATAATATTTGCTATGAGATTTTCTGTGCATTGATGATTTATTATCATTTCATTAAAGATCAGCAGTTATCCCCTGCATCTGCAAAAAAACAAAAATGAAAACAAATTGACATCCAGAAAGAGCTGCAGTTCTTGAAAATGGTCAGTCTAAAGGCTCAGAAAGCAACTTCAAGCACTTTTAATTTTACAATGCTTTTCATATAGTTGATGGCTTTTGAAACACATGGCATTGACCATATCACTTCTCTTCTCACTAGTGATAAGATATATATATATATATATATATATATATATATATATATATACACACACATGTGTGTGTGTGTGTCCTTTTCTGTTGTTGTTCCATAGCTTACTTTCCACAAATTTGTAGTAAACTTGATTTCCTAGAATACATTAGGTAAAAAGGGAATAGAAGCTATAAAATTACCATTACCAGGTGAAAATCTAGTCCCAAAATTTTACAGCAAGGCAAAAGAATACACCTTCAGTTTTGTTTTATTATAACAGTGATCAATAACCTTCTTGCGGAATTAAGTGCCATAAAAAATTAATTGTTTGTAGTGGTTAATTGCACATCATTATGGCATTATTGCAATGGTTTATCATCCAGCATGAGTCAAATGCTAGATAAAAAAGATAAAGACAAGTTACTTAGGGCTGTGCTGTGAGCTCTTTGGCTGATGCAGTACTGCTCATGGTTGTCACTGTGAACTGAACACTACTGTGAAAGCTAAAACTCTGTACTGTCTTTCACGTAGTAAAGATTAAACCTATAGTTCAACTAGACACAATTGCTTTTACAGGATTAAATGGTTTTTGTGTATTGATTTAAATGACAAGCTTATGTGATTAAAAATAAACCAGAATTTGCTGGATGTCATAGTAAAGTATTCAAAAATCATAATTTTTAAATCCTCTTGGGTGTTAAGCAATAGAAAATATACCTGAAAACATACAGTTAAATATGATTACATTCAGGAAGGGCTGGTTTATTTTTCAGAATTTTGAGAGTTAATATAATGTGACACTATACAGTATTGTGTATCACAGTATTTTAAAATTACATATTATTTCATAATAAAGTTTTTTCTTTTACTTAATTCTTTGGTTATCTCCTATATTATATTCTATAGCTATCAACTATGGTTCTTCAAAAGGTTTTTTTTTTCATCACTTAAAGTATTGAACTAATAATCATGTTTAATGAGGCTGTGTATAATAATGAGATCACATTTACAAGGACAAACATTTTTAGATATATAAAATTTTAAATTTAAGTAAGTATATCTTAAATATACTTATAAATATATTATAAATGTATTCATGATTTTATACAATATGTGCACATATATATTTTTCTATAGAGGTATGTGTTAATGCAAAATCCAGAGGCAGTTGATGCTGTGGAGTAAATTCTAAGACACAGATCAAAGAATATTCAGAGTTGAAAGGGACTCACAGGAAACAAGTGCAACTCTTAAGTGAATGACCCATATGGGGATTGAACCCTCAGCCTTGGTCATTGTAACACCATACTCTGGCCAGCTGAGCTAATCTTGAGGTTGATTAGTTCAAGTTCATGCTGCAATTCATTGGGTCAGATGAAGAGACTAATTTCATTAGGATTAACAGCATATCATCACTGTTTTTCTTGCAAAGCAGTTGTCTTCTGATTCCTCCATATTTGTATGTATTCCTTATAAATGTAAAATCCAAAAGAATATTGGTGTTATTAATGCTTATTAGCATGGGACACCTTGTCTAAAAGGTCTCTAAACATGTCTTGTTCATCACTCAGCTGGAACCAGTGCACAGAGCACTCATGAACTGAAATCTTGGCTCCATGGGCACAGCTGCCAAACAAGTTATGACCTGTTCATGCTGTGTCTACATTACCATCTGCTGCTGTGCAGTAATGAAGCTTCTTTTATTAACATATCACTATATCATTAACATTACATCATTATATCAGTGAGATTTACCACAACCTCCATTAAATCATGCTTGTTCTCCTTGTCTGCAGGTAGGGAGCATGTTTTCATCAAAATGGGAATGAAAGCATGTCTCCAAAAGACAAGACTGTGATGCTTCCATATTGACAAATGGAGTTTTTTACTTTTTAAGCCTATACCCAGAGATCAGAGCAGTTGTCACTTCCAAACCTAGTGGAAACACAGGTTTATCACAAGTGTGGGCAAAGGTTGATCAGCTACTGCAAAATGCTCGTGAAATATTCTTAGTGGTGTGGTACCAACAAGATTGCAGGTCAGGTTTCCACTCCCTGCTCATTCTTACCTTTTGCTCAGAAAGACACACAAGTTTTGTCTGAGCCACATCAGCTCAGCAGAGTACAAGCTCCAGGAGACCATCTTTGCTGTTCCACAGAAGTGCTACACCTACAGCATGATTGTAGATACCTCTACAATTGGCTTAGGTATTGTGTTTGTAAGGAACTGTGTGAGGAATATGAGACATGCAGTCCCAGGTGGAATAACACTGAAATGCAGAAATATTGCAAGCATGTCCACAGTCCTGGGCAACCAGCTCTAGGTGGCTGCTCCATCTGCTCCAGGAGCAGATGGCCTCCTCAAGTCCCCTCCATCTGCAGCCTCTCTGTGACTCTGTGACACAGTACCTACAAAGAAGGGGGCCCTTACTTGTCTTATACCTTGACATCAATCATTGGGTCTTTTTTGGAGAGGAGTGATGATCTTGCATCAGACAATTGTTGGAAGAACAGTACTATGTGCTCAAAATGTCATACTTTCTGCTTTGGAAATTAGTTTCCTTCTTATGTCGTTTTGAGCCTCCTGTGTCTCTTTCCCCAAGTCTATCCAAAAGAACCTACTGTGAGGGATCATGACCTACTGTCGTGTTACCTGGGGTTTATCTGAGCTCTTCACATTGTTTGTGAAGATTATTTTAACTTGCCTTTGGCAGCGCAGGTGTAATGCTGGATGGCCAATCCAGAGGTATTTTATTCACTAACTGTCAGGGAGTTTCTGTCCAGAAAGAGGGTCAAAGTGATCATTAACTTTGGTAAGCTTTAAACTTCTTTTTGGGGAAAAAAATCCATTCTTTTCCTTCTTTTTGAGGGGATTTATTCCATATGAGGGTGAAATTATCTCTCTGAGAATAAATAATGGTCAGATTAGATCGACAGAGCTACAGAGGAGAGGGTACATTTTGTATCCATATTAACAAGCTGTTAAACCCACTGCCATATCCCAAACTGGCTGTTAAAACCTGCCATCTGAAAATGCCATTCCTCACCACCCCTGACCAGTCTCCTACCTGCTCTTCCTCCTCATCTTCCTCCCGTTTTCTCCCAGTGTAATGTGTATGAGGGCCTGCCCCTGCTGTGCTTCTGGCCCCGTTGCTCTGTTTCTCAGCACCACCACTTAGGCTCTCCGAGGTGCTCCTTGGTGGTGGACAACAACAAGAGTATGCAGGACAAACCTGCAAAACAAGGGCAAACAGATTATAAAAGATGAAGCTTAGTCTCCTTACATTTTTAATTTTAAGGTGATGACTCAGTATAGCGATTAGCCCAGTATACATTTGTGCAACTGAAGTATAAATCAGAGGATTTCTGATTTTGTTTGAGCCAAGCTGACATAATAACTAAGTGCACGGCCTGTCAGCAGCTATTTTTTGCAAGTGTATTTAATATTCTGGCTATAATATAGTCTAGCAAAAATTTTTGATTTCTTACATGTAAAGAAGCCTTCTTCTGCTTTCTAAATGAGATGTTCTTGAGGGCTTCCTTTCTTATCGTTGTTACAGCTGGATTGTTTTCATGGAATGCTTAGTCAATGTTAATGGGTATGAATAATATTAAAATACTTAGATGTGAGCACAGAGCAAGCAGAATATATTGCCTATCCAGTCATATCCAGTTTAATGTTCAAACACAGCTTCCATGGGAGCATTTCCAACAAATTCCACAGCAGAAAAGAGATGGAGTTTATCAGACAACATGCATGAATGGTAAACAGCAGAGTGATTTGCCACCTCTGGCTGGAAGTGAGCAGAGGGTTAACATGAGCAGAAACTAAGGAGATGTGAGAAGATAGAGTGCACTTTAATGTTTTGCTTTTCCTCCCCTGCCAGTTGCCCTATGATGATATATGCCCTTTCACCCTCCTCAGAAGTTATGTTCCATCTGTATACTTTTACAGTGTCAAAACAGTTATAACTTACACCTATTTTCTGACCATTGGATCCCAGAGGTATAACTTTTGTTTCTATGCAGTTGCAGCTGAACCCAAGAGGGATCTTTTTTTCTGTCATTTGTTAACCTTGAGGTTGTGTTGATCTGACATCCTGACTTTCACACACAGTCAGAAACCTGGCAATAATTGTTAGTTTTCTTTATGATGATCTGTGATTATAGAAAAACAGAGTTAAATGTGAGAAAAAATGGAAGTCTATTGACAGATGGTATCAAAATTTACTGGCTTTGCCAAAGGTGAGGCAAAATAGACATCATTGAAAACAGCAGGCAAAATTAGCAACCTGAAGTGGTGGTGGTGCAAGGGTTAGTTAATTTATCTATGCATTAGCTCAGAACTATGTAATAGAGAGATCTTTGTGGAGTTTTTTTTCCAAGTAAAGATTTATTTATTACTGATGAAACAGAACTCAATCAGAAATCTAGTAGATTTAGATTAACATATGTATTTGTGATTGGAGTGCCTTCATAATATGGTGTGCTCACAGCGTCCTTACTTATTAAAGACTAAATAGCACATATGTGCAGTTGTATCTTTTGTTGTGCTTTGTGCCACAGCTGAGCAACTGGAGTGAAAGGTTTGCATTTGTCAGGTTGAAAATACAGCGCATGATACTCCCAAAACCATCAGAAAAAGGAGATTTTGAGGAATCACATTGCCTACTATCTTTTATGTTAGGATTGTGATAGTACCCAAACTTAGGCTCTCAAAATTCTGTTCACTTCTAAAACTCAATCTCTTTGTCTGGTTACTTCTCCTCTTGTTTTGGCTGGGCTCAAGGCAGCATAAGAAAAGCAGGGTGTTGCTTTCCCACTTACTTTGTATCAACAACTGAAAGCCTTCCAGCATTTAATTATCATTGGACCAGCTGCAGTGCAGCACTTGTTTTGACTTGTTGAGCAAGTGCATTTGACTTGGAAGAAGAGTAAATTGAATGAATAACACATGTTTAGCAATGAAATTTTTAACAAAACATTGGCAATTGAATGAAGACCAGCAATTTGTTTAAAACTTCTGCTTCACTCCATAATTTAATGTAAAGTAACAAGAAGGTATCATGGGTAATCTCACAGTGTCCAGATCACCTGGGAGATTCTGTGTGGGAAAGCCAAGCTCAGTTATGCCTCTTTGACTGAGGCATTTCTTTAGGCATCTGCTTATGAAAGTTGCTGGCAGGCACTGTTAAATGGTTTCTGGGAACTCTTTCCTTCTCATGGTGAATGCTGGAAGCTTTTAACTATTAACTGAGTTCTAATTCTGAAAATAATTAATGAAAAAAAGAGAGAAACTTATCCTTTTACATATTCGCTTATATTCTAACATGGGTGTATAGCTTTCATTATTTACCTGGGTACTGTCTATCACTTACTAAAGTGAAAACATTGCATGCACATTTTGAGGGGATTAGAAAGGAGAAATCACATAATTTGAAAGTCCACCTTAATAATATTTTAGTCTTTACACTATTCGGAGTTTCTGAAATGTGTTTTTTGTTAATTGGCAAGGATCTATGAGATGTTATTGACTACAAATAACAAAATGACGAAATGAACTTTTTAATAATAGAACAGCACTTTCAAAAAATGTAATACTAAGTGCTTGATTAAAATACATTAACACAGTCTAACTTTTTCTTTTTTATAAAGTATGGGATTTTGAAATGCATTTCTTTGAGGGTTAAAGAAAGAAAATCAGTAAGTGAAATATTTGCTTCAAAAAAAGGCAATCGTTTTTTGTTTGATTTTTTATTATGCTTTCACTTTTCCTTCTTGCTTTATATAGCCATTGTTGAAGGTTTTTTCATTGACTTTATTTTTATTTGAATTACTATGCAATTTATACAGTTCAGTAAGTCTATTCAATTATAGAAGGGATGTTCAACCACTAAAAATTTGCATTCAATAAGTATTTCATTTATTAAAACTGTCACTAGCTGTACAGTATTCCATCAAACAATTTTCAAACTGCCTCTAATTTTGGTAAACAGAATAGGAAAATGTTGCTCATTGGTGTCAGTAGCTGACCTGAAAATAAAGGATTTAGTGAAATAACTCTAAATTTACAGCAGTGTATCTAGCTTCTGCACATGACTGACCAAACTTTATTCTTTGTGTTTTGAAAATAAAGTTTCATGTGAAAGTAATTTACATTATTATTTCAAAACCACATCTGTAAATATATAATTATTTTAAATGCAATCAATATAATAATAATATATGCAGAGAAACTCAAATAAAAAGAACTGGAATTAATCAGTTTTTAAGAAACAGAACTGTTGCAATGAAAAAAAAAATTCTCCAGACTTGCCCTTTCTAATTAAGCAAAATCCCCACTGATAAAGGAAACAGCTTTGCTCCAGTTGGAAGGGGATCTGAATGTAGATTAAGTTTCTGACAATGACTTTCGTGTCTAAGATAGGGTATGTGTGGAATGTAATTTTGTGAACTTCTGTTTTCAACCTCTGCCTATATAGATTCTATTTTATATAGAATCATTTATATTGAGAAAAGCCTTTAAGATCCTTGACTCCAAGTATTAAACTTTCACTGACAAGTCTGCCACTTTGAGGGCTTCATTCTGCTTCCTGTACCTGTCTTCAGCCTCAGGGAGCTGACACCCAGAGAACAACTGGCCCAGCTCTATTAAAGGGTGAGACAAAGGGTGAGACAAAGAAGACATTAAGTACCACAGCCTTTTCCCCATCCCTTGTCACTGTGTTTTTCCCCTCATTCAATAGAATGGAGATTCTTCTTTGCACTCCATTTGTTGCTGATGTATTTACAAAAACATTTTCATTGTGTTTTAAGGCAGTACCCAGATGACATTATAGTTGAGCTATAATATGACATTATAGTTGAGTTTGGCCCTTCTAATTTTCTTTCTGCATAACTTCATGCGTCCTTGTAGTCCTTCTGATTTCCTGCCCCTTCTTCCAAAGTGCATAAATTCCCCTTTTTTTTTTTTTCTTTTTTTTTTTTTTCCCCTGTTTTCCAGCCAAAGCTGGAAAGGCAGGCTGCTCCTCTTCCCCATTGGCTGCTCTTTTGGCACATGGGGCAGCCCACTCCTGGTCTTTCAGATCTCTCTCATGAAGGATGTCCATCCTTCCTGGACTCCCTTGTCCTTCAGGTCTGCCTGCCAAGGGAGTCTGCCAACCAGCCTGCTAAACAGGCAAAAGTCTGCCCTCAGGAAGTCCAGAAGAGCAGTTCTGCTGACCACTACCTTCTTCAAGAATTAAAAATTCCATTAAAACTCCATAATTCTGTGTTTGATGTGCCTAAGAGGCCTCCACCTATCACATCACCCAGCAGTGATTCTCTGTTCACTAGCAGCATGTCCATCTTCCCTGGTTGAATCCCTCACCAGCTGTGTGAGGGAGTTCTCTTCCACACATTCCAGACTGTTTTCTCTCTGCTGTGTTGTATTTCCAGCAGACATCTGGTAAGTTGAAGTTCCCCATGAGAACAAGGGCTGGTGACTGGGAGACTTCTCCCAGCTGCTTGTAGAACATTTCATTTCCCTCTCCATCCTTGCTGGCTGGTCTATCACAGACTCCTACCAGGATATCTGCCATTTGCCTTCCTTCTGATTCTTACCTATAAGCACTCAACCCAGTTGTCACCATAAATAAGTTCTAGGCAATCAAAACATTCCCTAATATAGAAGGCTACCTCACTGCCTCTCCTTCCTTGCCTATCCCTTCTCAAGGGTTTATAGCCATCTTTAGCAGCACTTCAGTTGTGCAAGCCATCCCACCATGTTTCTGAGGTGACAACTACTTCCTCCTAAATGGAACACATGCAGTGGGGAAGTTTTGTAGTTAAAACACTCAGCTGAATGATTATGGTGATGTAAATGGTAAATGTCTAATGTCAAATATAAAAAGAAGTCAGGTGTGGGAACAAAACCCCATTTCATTATCATTCTCAACCCCTGCATTTATTCTATGGAATGGCTCAGGATGTCTCATTGCTGGGTTACTGGCATCCTGGCAGTCAGGATACAGTCACTGAAATCAGCTGATAAGGACTGAACTGTCCTTTGAGCTAGGACTATCCACTGGAGCTGCAGTGAAGCAAAGGGGAAATGTAAATAAACTCTTTTTTTTTCTGTTTACTGGCTGGTACAAGGCAGTTGACCCTTAACAAACAGAATTGTCTCTCCACCGACCATATCAGCAGCCACCTCCACTGTCCAAAGGAATGCTTTAAGGACAGGTGACTGTGTTTTCAATTTCAACATCTAACTCAAAATAGATTCCCTGAGTTCAGATCAGGAAACTTACCATTCTAAAAAACAGATAAACCTAATAAAGCAGTAGTGCTTAGAGAAGTAGAATCATAGTCTGCTGCTTTTTTGTTTTTAAATCACCACTTTGGGGAGTTATTTTTCTTAATTTTTGGGCTTTAAAAGTCCACCTGATTTAAAATCCTTTCTAGAAGTCTGTAATCCTCATTCAAAGGCCAATGAACAGGATTAAATGGCTGTCACTTACTACAATATTAACTAGATTTTATATTTTCAGAACTTCCAGAGTGAAAAAATGAAAGGTATGCTTTCCCAGATAAAGTGATTTTCTGAAGGTGATATTCATTTTCTACAAGCCAAAAAAGTTACATAGCTTAAAAATATAAAAAAAAATTATATATTTTAGAATCTGTAATCTGGTCTCTCTTCAGCTGAGAATGACATTCTGATGAATGTTCTTTACTTCTCTCAGAAGCACTTCATTGAAATATTTGCACCTGGCATAGCTGTTTTATTTTGGGGTTTTTTTAAACCCTGTATGCTTCTCTAGAATCACTTTTCACCTTTCCACACACCCTACAAAACGTTTGTTTCCTTAATTTATGAAAGATGAGTCACTCTAAACAGTCTCATCTGTGATACTGGAATTTGAATGAGAGAGAGAAGAGCAAGAGTGGGGTAAACATCTATTTGATGTCTGTCTTTTCACAGTAGCACAATAGCTAATTCCTAGGGCCTCTGACCTTTCAGTGTCCTGTAACAGAGTACTCGCATTAATCTGGTGCTTATCTGTCACCTACCACATTTGATATTTCCAGTCTCTGCTTTCAATTATCAGTCATTAGAGGCAGCACTGAGTAATTTCAGGAGAAAATGCCTGGAACCTTTGACCTGTTTTAGTCAGATAACCACAAGTGTTCACTGTAGATAAACTATCATTTCATTATATTCAAGATGTAAATGAGTGTCGTTTGTAGTGTATCAGCTTACTGTAAACTTTATCACCTTGGAGTGATTAAAACTGACTGGTTTACTTAGTACTTATACAAAGAATTTAGAGTCAAACAGTGAAATTCAGTGAGATTAGTGTAAATGACCCTTCATAGTTACACAGGTCCATTTTGCCTTGGAACATAGATTTAGTAGTTAAAAAGTGACATTAATTTGATTGGTGAGACTTCACTGTTTGTGAAGCCAGTTGGGATCCTGGGATGTTATATTGTAAAAGCAGCTTATTCTAACATGTCTTTCACCATATCTTTGGTTTGTTACCCATTTGCCAAAGCAGCTTTCACTTTGTCTATGTGTCACAGCCACACACCATCATCTTCAGGAAAAGTGAAGCACATATCAGTGTGGAGCTAATCACTACTGAGAGAGCAGACCTAATAGTCCCTCATGCACTATGACTTAAAACTCATTGCTAGCAGTTCTTATATTTTTTAAGCTCAGTCAACATAATCAGATATTTATAGCTGAATTTCTAAAATACTGATTAATTGTTATACATCTATATAAGTGCTTTCAGTGTTTTTTAGTTGTTATTTTTTCCCCTCATAAAATAGTTTTGTTAATAAAAACAGTGCATGATATTTTATTTTGGTGTAAAAGAACACCTCTTTTCCAAAATTAGGTTTTTTTCCTGTAAATTTGACTTTTTTTCTTCTTAGAGTTGGACTTAGTGTTAATACAGTGTAAATGTTTCATCAGTTTGCCACATGGGTGGAAAATATCATTCTTTCCCATCTTACACACAGGTGTTTGTGATATTCCCCTGAGCCATGACTTGTCTGATGTAACTGTAGTGCTGCATATATTAATTTCAGGTGGTATAAAAATACCATTTTTAAATGCCAGTGCTAAGAATCCTGACCAATGAGAGCCAAGGAAGATTGTGGTTGGTTTTTATTGGTGTGGGTTTTTTTTTCTTTTTTTTCTTTTTTTTTGTAATAAGCGTTGTCCCTAATATTCGACTTATTTTTTACTTAGAAAAATTCTAGTGCTCCAATGATTAAAAAAATACTTACTGATTTTCTGGTCAACTGGTTTTTAGATGCTGTGATTTGTCCCACAGAAATGCATTTTGGCAGATGTACTGAGCAGGGCTGGAATGACACGAGAACATTGTGAAAGGACCGAATACTTGAAAATTTTAACCTGTGTTTTTCAGGCTGCCAGTGTTGAAAAGCTCTTGCCTGTGAAATAAAAATATTTGAGAAATGGTGCCTCCCTGCACTTCATGCTATTTCAGCAGGACAAAGGACCTGACAAATCCCTACTGAGCATTCACTGTCTTGCCTGACAAGACATTTATTAGATGCATAAGGAACCAAGATTTGTGTATTATTTTCAGTAATAAAATATTCAATATAATTAAATAGTATTTTCCTTTTTTTAACTTGGCTGCCATTCTAACCATTGGTCATTATTGTAGCATCACCATCACCTCTTTTTTTGCAGTCTGCTGTATAATGCAAGATTTTAAGTTGTCTACATTTTTATGCAAAGTTTTGGGGGTTTTTTTGCTTTATACGTTGGCTGCTATAAATTTGCAGTAGACATTAGACATTCTGGGTTCACTGCAGAGAATGGGAGCTCCTTGGACTCGGGGTGTTTTTGCAGTGTTGTTCAGTGCCTGTTTCCTACAGTCCTTCCCTTCTGCAGATTGTTGCTACTCTGAAGTCCTGGCCTGCCTGTAAACGCTGTCTCAAACCAGAGAAATTTTTGACTTGTGTCCCTTTCAGATGACAGTGCTGCATTTTCCTTGGGTATATACGTGGAAACACAGATAAGTGCTATCTGTGTGAGTTGTAACAATTAATTTGAGGCCCACCAGAAAGTGGCTGTCAGTATTCTCTCAGCAGTTGTGAGTGATCCTGAGAGATCCCCACTGATAATGTTAGGGGTACTGTGGAGGCTTCTGTCCAAACTATAACATAGGGAGATAAGTACTCTTTCTAAACTGATGTTACTAATTAGAAACTACATGGTAGAAACTAGACAAAAGGAAGCTTCAAACCCAAATAAAATCAATCAGTCCAGGAGTAATGGCATTTAAACCTTTTATTCAGTGTCTAATTATTCAATATTTACTCATAGTGAGTAGTGCTTAGTTACCCATGTAGGCTGGTAAATACTTGTTGAAAAAATACTATCCAGAGACAGCAGAATAGTTTGCACTATACTATGTCTGTGTTAAATATAGTTCTCATTTGAAGGTTATTGACATATCTGTTCCATGACAGTTTTGAAATGCTCAGTTATAACCTCAGAAACTTGGAGCAGACTCTTTGTACCAGAAAAAACCCTCCCGGCTCAGTGCTTTTGCATATGCTAATCTCTGCCAAGCTCCTCTGAAATGAAAGGCTTTACATGGGCATTTAAAAAAAAAAGCAAACAACTCCCAAACCTTAAGTCAGATCTCTGTATATATCTCACGGTTTAGAACGGGCAGTGGAGCTGCTAAATAGACTGTATCCTGTTTCTCTTCAGTAGCAGCCCATCCATCTTCAGGTACAGAGCAGCCAGTTTACATGCTTCTGCTGCTTTTCTGCTTTACTTTTTCTACACAGCCTTCGATGGCAAGCCCATGTAAGCTAAATATGCACTTGAGCCAAGTAAACCTCACAGTTAGCAGACAATTTTCCTTTTGTCAGCTGGGAGAAAGTTCATTTTCACTGAAGATAAAGTGTTCTTATAGCCTATATATTTTATTTTTGGTGGTTCTTAAGGCAATACAGACTTGCATGTAAAAAAAAAATAAAATAAAAGCTAATGAAAGCAAGGAAAGTTTGCATTTTTGAAAAGGTGGCAGGGAAGTACACTGTAAAGAACTAGGTACATGACCACAGGTGACTTAACTAGTAACTACTATTCTGAAAACAGTGTTAAATACTTTTCGTTCAATAGCTCCCACTTTAGTATGTCCATAACTATACCCTTATATGGCAAGCCTAAAATAATTTTTTTACCTTTTAGTGCATTTCTATTTTGTAAGACAACATATCCATTATAATAATGCAGATACATAGGTTTATATATAAAATTATATAATTATATGTATATACATGCAAACACACACATTATGTATATATAAAAAATTGTTTGGGAGGTATGTATGTAGGAGCATGTAAGTATAAATATTGTAGTAATTTACACATTATTTATATCTGTAGCATTTAGTAATGCAAATGTGTGCTTTTTCAGAACAGACATTGTTCCTCTCTCAGATCTGGGGACTAACATGCAATGAAAGAGCTGGGGTTACAGGAGAGAGTGTTTAGGGAAGCTGAGTGCAGCCATAAATGTTTAGTTGGTTATCTAAACCAAATCTCAGCTCTGCATTTTAGACTTTGTCAACCATTAGTAAACAAAGCACATATGTCACGAGGCAGGTAGAACTTTCCAGAAGAGAGAAATTCTGTCTTCCCACGGAGCACAGCTTATTCATAGGTCAATGATACGTTTTACTCCGTGGAAGTGGAAACCATGGATCATTTTCCTTTCCACATCCTTAAAATCTGAAGTATTAATCCCATAAGGAGATCATCAGCCAGTACTACGACCTGTAATTTCCGTTGTCACATCAAAAACATTGCAAAAGTTGCTCCTAACTCAGAATCAGAACTGCAGCAGATAATGGAAATAGACCCAAACCAGTTATAAATTAAAATCCTCTGGTTTGTTCCTCTTAAAATCCTGTAGAAACCTCAATTAAGCAATCATGAGGTTTGCTTTTTTATTTTAGATTGTGGCAATGTCAGAAGCAGTGGGAGCTGCACCTGCCCACCAAGAACAGGTTTGAGGGGATTTCTCAAGCCAGAATTGTACATCCTATGCTGCTGGGGTGCCAGAAGCACTTGGTCCTGACCCATAGTTCCTTCTTCTGACCATTGGAAAGATGACGTGCATGCCATTAGAGTACAACTTGTGTTAATTTATATGACTTAACTGCTTCTTAACTATATAGTTGTTGCAGTGCACTTTAGTACCACTTTTATTATGTTAAACGGAAATGAGCTGCATTCCTCTCATCAGCCTGGTTATTAGAGGCAATTAGTGTTTTCCAAAGTCATCTATAGTTCTGACATTGCTGTGGCTCTGCTTATGGCTACACAGAAGTCCTAAATGCTTTCACAGCTTTTAGTTTGTTCATATTTCTAGTTGCTTTACAACATGCCCCCTTTCAGCTTTTTTTGATATTCTTTCCACTCCAGCTTCTGGAATTTATATAAAAGCCACAGAGGTTTTTTTTCTTTTGAACTGAAGATACTGGGCTGGTGGAATTTCCTTTAACTGGAAGTATGTCTGGGCTTGTGGTTTTATTATTTGCACAGTTTTATATTGTTATGTTTGTTAACCCCCAAGCAGGGCGAATGCTCCATTAATCATGACAAATGAGCATTTGTTTCACGTCTTTAATTTACATTCAATTCTTTTTCTCACAGTTGAAAGGGACAAGGACTTCTCCCACCACCGAAGGCACTACAAAGAATTTCGCTTTGACCTGACTCAGATCCCTCATGGAGAGGCAGTGACGGCCGCCGAGTTCCGGATATACAAAGATCGGAGCAACAGCCGCTTTGAGAATGAAACCATTCAGATTAGCATATATCAGATCATCAAGGAGTATCCCAACAGGTATCCCAATCCTGGCATGGACCCATCACAAGCTGAGTTCCACCCCATTTGCCTGTCTTAAGTAGGGAGGCAATATCGATCATAAGCATACACTTGACAAGGCATCGTTGCTACCACTGTGGCTTGTGCAGTATTACTACTTAGGCAACAATAGGCAAAAAACTTAGGCAAAAACACTGAACAAGAATAAAACTTACCTTAAATATAATTTATTCCAGGTTTATGTCCAAGTTCACCAAATAATCTGTCCATGCACAGAGCAGGTGAGGGTTCATGTTCTCAGCAAGCAAATCCATGCACAGTCTAGATTTGGGACATGCACTGTTTGCTGACACTGAGGCACTGCAAGCCAAGATTCACTTAGCTCCTTAAAGGCAGAAAGATTGCCTAACTTTGATTACTTTTGAAGAAACATGGCTTTTTCACTTGTGTTTGACAATTGTGCAGAAGGCAATTAAAAGATAAACTCATGCATTAACTTTAAGATGACATGTGCATACTTGACACATGCTGCTCACCGTAACTGAAAACTAAAACAAATCATAGAGTCATCTAGGTTGGAAAATATCTTTGAGATTGAGTCCAACCATAAACCTAACACTGACAAATCCACCAATAAACCACGTCCCTAAGTGCCACATATGATGTTGCATGAGCAAATCCCTGAATTTGAGTTTGCAGAGCACCATATATGACATGTTTCCAAGACTCTACAGGACATCAGTAAATTAGCAGATTTCACCAGGCAAAGTAGCTAAGTACCTGAAAATTATGATTGAAAACTAGTATCAATTCCAAGATGCTTCTGAAAGAGAAGTTCTATTTTAAGATAAACAAAAACTCTCCTTCATCTCGGAGCTGATTTCTATCCTAGGAAGGTTTGGCAAAACCAAAGAAAATGTCAGCTTAAACTTGCAGAGTATTCGGGAGGAAATTAAAGCCCCATCACAAGTTAGCTTGAAGGCTGGGCCAGGATTCAGATCTCTTTTCTGCCCACAGAGCCTTGAGCTTGTATCCTCCAGGTCATATACCTGAACATCAAGTTGTAAAATATTTATGGCTATAAACAGGGATTCATTTTATACCAATGGAATCAACAGGAGGGAAAGCACTCATCTTTACAGACTACCTTTCACTTTCTTAGTAAATTTGGGGATGAAGAAAATAGTGTGGGGTTTTATTTTATTTTTTTTACTTCTATCTTCAGCTTCCCAAAAATTCTTTTGACATTGGTTCTAAAAGAAACTTATTGGAGGAAGGAGTGAAGCAGGGAGGAACAAAGCACATCGTTTTAAAGAGCACAGGTCAAGGCTAAGGTGATGAAAGCTTTTCACCTGAAAATTCAGATGTTTTTATGAACTTATGGGAAAAATTAGTTATTCAAATAATTTTGATGCTTTCTTTTTAAGTTTTTGAGTATTTTCACAGTTGATGGTATGTATTCTATTTTAGAGAAAGCAAAACTGTTTACCACTCAGATGAAAATCAGTTAATATTATCTGACTTGTTCAAATGGCAACTGCCTCTGTGGAGGCGTTAAACAATGCTTTTGATTTCTTTCGATGCATAAACAGAAGTTGATAAATGCTTTATATTTGCATTTACAATTATAAAAAAACCCCGTGTCCTTGAATGGAAGCATGATGCTGAAAGGAGGAACAAGCATTGACATGCCATGCATTTGATTTCACCAGTGTAACTACAGAAGCTTCAGATCCCCAGACTAAGTGTTTCTCTCCTACTGTTGATTTTGACAGTTTTGCTCATATGTAGGAACATTATAGGCAACTGCCTCAGTGGAACAGGATAGAAGACCACAAGCTCTTCACTGTTCAAATTAGAAACAAAAAAATTTTCCACAACTCCCTTGCTGTCTCCAGGCAGAACATACCCCAAGACAAGTTCCCAGGATTTTTTTTTTTTCAACAAAGCCACACCTTTTGCTTTTGGGCCCAGACTTTACTTGTGATTTTCTTGACTTCGTCACCTCAGGTTTATTCTACATATGTACATTAGGTTTCAGGTACAAAATTTTGTACAGGAACAGGGCTTTGAGACACAGGTCCTAGCGTGTCCCTGCCCATGGCATGGGGTTGGGACTTGATGATCTTTGAGGTCCCTTCCAACCCAAACCTCTCTCTGATCCTGTGATTCTGTGAAATCCCACAGTCCTTACTAGTGACACTCCACAGCAAAAAAGCTCCTCCCCGCTTTGCTTTGAGCAGGACACACAGGTGTCTGACAGGACTCTGCAATCCCAAACGCAGTCCTGCTGTGCTTTCAGGCAGGGAGTGCCCAGGGTGCAAGGTTTCCAAGTTGCATACTAAGGACTGTGCTATAGTCTCAGGCATTCTTCTGTCTCTATGGCAGCATGGCTGCTGAAGTGTGTGTGTTTAATTCCCTTGGAGTTTGCTGAAGTTCCAGTCTTTGGGATTGAAGGTTTTTATTTGGTCTAAGGAAATGTATAGCATGGCCCATAGCAGGCTGACTTCCTATGGAGCCCCACCATCAACTCCTACCTAGGTATTTTCTCAAGACCAAAGTAAATATCATCCAAAATGCCAAATCTTGGTTCATTATTTGGTGGCAGCATGCCACTGATTCAAATAAACTTTCAGGGCTCTTCCCACATTAGGGAATGCTCAAGTGGCAGTAAGATGAAAAAGCAGGTTTCCAGAATGAGGCTAGAGGTAAAAGAGCACTGTTGGGATGGCCTATTACACTGTAATGATTATTTGATCTGATCAAGAACTGTTCTGGGTTTCAAGGAACATATAGATGGTTTGTTCCACCTTTACTTCCTTAAGGGTCCCAGGATATGTGGAGCTCAGATGTTCTGCCTTCAGCCTCTTTGTGAAATTCTTGACTGTGGTAGCATTTCTCCTTTAGAAAACTGATCACTGGGGACCAAACTGAAATCACTAAACTTAAACAGCCTCTGTAAAGGTAAAGCCAATCAGCTGCATTCTGCCTGAATGTATTCACTGTTGCATTTTGGGCTATTTACGACATAATGCCTTGGGTTTTTATTATGTGTTGTGGGCTATATTTTAAATAGAAATACTTTTTAAAATTCAGCCAAAATTTGCAGCTGTTTTTCATTTTAAGTGTGATTGCATAGAATAAAGGAGAATTCTAAAATTAAAAATGTCACAAAATATGATGAGAAGTTTGAATGAATGACATGAGCTAATGGGGCAACCCTGATCCCAGAGCTCCTGCTGCCTTCTCAGGGGTCAGGTTTTCACCCTGTATCTGTATGAGTTGTGGAAGAAGTTGTTATTTTCCTTGAATTTTTTTTCTCTGAGTTTTACAGACTTTGAATTTCTGTAGTAACATGCTGTTATGCAGGCTAAATTACTAGTTTTGGTCCAGATACATTTTCTTCATTCTTCTATGGACTCTCAAGAATCAGTTCTGGTTTTCTGTAGGTAACCCCAACTCATTTTCATTGCATTTGCTGAGTTAATGAGTAAGAGCAATCTTTCTCTTTAAAGTTTATTACCTTAGCCACATCACTGTACTTGCAGTGAGACAGACAAATAATTGAAATATCAATACCAAAGGAACTTTAGTTTGAATTTTTGCCGCAACACAAAGTAAAAAAGTCACATTGAGGAAAAATTTGTCCCTCATAGGAATTTCTGGTCTGGATCATTAGTAGTGCTTTATTCTGATTTAGCATGAGAAACATTGTGATTTTGAGAACATTTAGTATCAGTCTTGGATTTGGAATTGAAAGACTCTATATGAGAAAACAATTATGTATTCTAGGAGGAGAAAAGACAAGTGTGGAATTATATCACAGCGGTATTGTAGTATCTTATATTCCAAACACTTTTATAGTTTTCTATTAAATCTACTGAGTGATGCAAAAGTATTTCTAAATCAACATCTCAAAGACTATTACAGTCGGAAATTTTCAGGTTTAAATTTCTGATAAAACTGCTTATTAGGGTAAAAAATTTGGCATTTAAGACTCCAGAGAGTATTATTTATGAGCTTGTGGTACGTTGTTAATTTGTTCAGTGCTAGAATAGCAAGTCAGGCTCTTTTGAATTGTAAGATTTTCTTAATGTTAACTCCAGAGGGGGAATGTAGGTTTTCTCCTTGTGTGGTCATTAGCACAGCTCTACTAGAATGGAAGTGATAAGAAACCAGCAAAAGATTATCCTTTAACAGAAGAAAAAAAAATAAGGCAACTTAAAAAACAAGCCCTTTCAATTCCCTGTTTCTTTTAAAATTGCCTTCCTTTATAATTTCTGACCTCTTTAACCTGATTTTGCAGGTATATCTCACATGCAAGTAAACATATGCTTGTCATAGTTCACTTGGTCTTATTTTCTTCATTATTTAGCAGTCACGGTTTCAAAAGGTGCACTTGATGTTTTTTTCAGTATCAGACATTCTAGGTGCATTTACTGTGTTTACATAAGACAGGAACATTCTAAGGTGTCATTGTGATTAAGCACTGTAAGAATACAGTGACAAGACACCAGCAATTTTAAATCCACTTTTTCACACAAAGCCTGTTCTTTCTGTCTCTTTCCTCTTTAAGCACGTATTCATGTTGTCTGTAAGGCGACAGTACAATTCCCAGATCTATGTCTGACAAGTTAGCTGACTTGTACAGTAAGAAACTAGAATAAAACATTCTTTCTTGTATCTTACTGTTTTGACTACTATTTATGGCATTAAAAAAATAGGTTTCTATAACTATAGATTTAGGTTTAGAAGGTTAAATGGTGAAAACAGTTTTTAATAATGCATGCTGCTTTGTAGAAGCGTGTAAAATGAAACTGATGAGAGTTAAATATCTTGGGTTTAGTCTGGTCATTGTAGTAAATTATTTGCAATACAGATGATGGTCTGGAATCAATTGTGTCACAAGATATGTGGAAACAGAACAAATAAATGACCCATGCTAAAAATTTAGTAACACAATTATACTAACTCCCATGAGCAGCCCTTCTGAATTACTGGAAGATTTCATGGGAACAAATTTGAAAATATACCAGGGAACTGAGGGTTAAAATGCAATAATTATATTCTTGAATAGATATGTAATTTCTGCTTTGATAGAGAGACTTATTTTCTAAACATCTGCAGTAATAGGAAATGGTCTGAACTGCCATCTATTCATGTTTTGTCACAGGATACAGATGCTGTCATATGTTATTAACAACAAATCTTTTTAGCAATGCTATGCCTCTGAGATTTAGTTGAAATTGGGAAGTGATTTTGACATTTTTTGTCTTTTATGCTGAAAAGTTTATAAAAGTGAATCTTACTGAGGCATTCTAATAGTGAGAGATGAATTTTTTTATACACTGCCTCAATTATGGTTTTTGTGTAGTTATATCAGGAAGTTGTATTTGTCAGATTTTCCAGAACTATCATTTTTACTGAAATGCTGAAACTCATTTCAGGTAGGCCTGTTAGGGGAAATACCTGTATGATACTTACTTACTACCTGTCAGCTACACCACGTGCTGTACTGTGTTATAATGAGAATATGTCAAAGGATTAATAATTTGGACTGCAAGAAGTTATTGTCAGCAAGAAAATTAGGGACAAAGCTAATTATATTTGAATGCCTTAACTCTTTGTTTTCTTTAACTTAGGGATGCAGACTTGTTCCTGTTAGACACAAGAAAGGCTCAAGCTTCTGATGTGGGCTGGTTTGTCTTTGACATTACTGTGACCAGCAATCACTGGGTGATTAATCCACAGAACAACCTGGGCTTGCAGCTCTGCGCTGAAACGGGGGACGGTAAGATACAAACTGCAGATCATAATGCCTTGTGTGCTCTTGTCCAGCCTTGCTAGGACTTTTTTCTGGATGGATGTTTTTTAGCTTGACTGGGTGACAATTCACTGTGAGTTTATAAGCAAATAACACAAATCTTATCCTGCTGTTGATGTGGTCTGCAAGTTTTCTATTAGTTTCAATTCTGTAGAATATTGCAATTATAAAACTAACTGAATCAAGTGAAATTGGGTTCAGGATAAGAGCTCCTACATACAAAATTAAGATCCATTTTAATGTTCTACCACTGATGATTACATTCAGAAAAGTCAGACAGATTTGCAGAATTTCTTGGGCTGAAGAAAAAGTTATGAAATAAACCTCAGAGCCATTTAGAAAGTATAGCATCTGTTGATACTGATGTTGAAGAAAGGTTAGCAATAGGATAATGTGAGAATTGGTTAAAAAATATGATTTTTTTACCTTGAAATGGGTTAAAAATTTGAAATCTTGAAAATTTTGGTTAGAAAATTAGAAAAACCACTATCAAAACTGAAGTTTTGAGCTGTGGGGGTTTGAGTACAAATCTACTGGGCTACTGCATTATTCATAGTTATGCTCTTCATTAAATTTGAAAATGCATCTCAGTGCAAAACAGTATTTTTAAAAGAAATGTTCTTTACTTAGACTTCTTTAGAAACTAATAAAAAGAGACTTATATACTGTTTTTTCTGTGATGGTTCACTTAATCCATACCACTTTACAAGCAAACTCAGATTTAACTCTTTTTGTCAAAAAGCTTTTCATGTCAGAGGTCAAGGGATCTATGATGCCCGTTAATCTAAACCTTAGCTGACATAATGTTAATGAGTAGCAGAAGAAACCCTGGTGTAAGGATTAATATTTTTTTCTTCTTTGTTCTGGCTACATTTTCTCATTGGTTTTGATCTAAATTCTCCCTCAGGCTCAGCTGGGCTGTGAACAAAGCATCTCATACTTTTTCAGCAAGTGCCCTGGCTGCTGGAGAGTTATGCAAAAACTGTCCTTTAGGCACGATGCTTAAGAAGGGAGCTGGCAGGCTTGCACCAAGCTCGTGGCCATTTCATCTGGTGTTACCTTTTGGTCAGAGTACAGCCAGTGCACAATGGGGGCACCAGTGCAAAGCAGACCACGCTGCTGCCTTCACCCAGCCGTCAAAGGCACCACTCTGAGCTGGGCTGCATGGGGAGCAGATCTCCTAGGCAGCCTGCTTTAGTGGGGCCATTTTAAAGCTCTTACAATTCTGGGGAGGTGACACCTCCGTCAGGAATCCAAATTAGGTGGGCTGGCTTCTGGCCAGCTTTCCTGCTCCAGAATAAACTCCATCCTTGACTTTTTTTTTTTTTTTCCAGGCGATTTGAACACAGAAATTGTTGAAAATTAAATATCCATGAAAGGCATTCATTAAGAAACCCTGCAACCAGCAATTTGTTGGTTCTAGCCTCAAAATTACATCCGTTTGGTAAACTACAGGAAAGTTTGTATGGGTAAAAGAAAACCTTTAGGTTAATACACTGAAGAAATTGTAAAAGAATAGCTCATGTAAATATTTCCCATGTCCTACTCCCAAGATGAGAAAGGTGATAGATAATTTTCTATTTTAAATTCTGAAGCCACAAACAGCTTTCCTTTTGCACCTTACTTATTTGACTTATGAAGGAATTTGCCTTTTTCCTCACTTTCTCTTCCCTTTTCCACTTTATTTGTACAAGGAGTCCACTTCTAGGAACCAAAGTTTTCAAAACTATAGGATAGACCTATGCTACACCACTTCAGCTTAGCACAAGGAAAATCATCCTTTCATGCTCTTACAATTTTGCTCTTAAGGCTTTGATTATTTTTATTGGGTTGCTGTTACTTCTGGAAGCTATTAGAAACACCAGCAGTTGAATGACACGTTTGTGTACAGATGGAACATGAATTTTAATACGACACAGTATGTAGCGGACTTGGTTCGTAACCCAGAGAACCCCACCCACCTTTCCTCCAACCAGGTCTCTGTGAGAGCTCAGGGACTGGCTCAAATCAACTGGAAAACCTTCCCTTGGCTCGAGTGAACTTCAGGCCATGCAGGTCTGAAGCACATTTCTTCGTGCCTCCAGCTGTCGGCCGAGTTTACAGGAGGCATAGTACTTCTGTCCCCGTAACTGGAGAGATATTTATGATAAGACCTGATCCATTAACCTTTCTCTTGCAACAGGTCATTAAACTAAATGAGATTCTGTTAAGTAAGAGGATCCCTGATTGAGTTATTCTGGTGCTACACTGGGGTCCTGGATAATTGAGTCTGTAAATACACACTGATTTTTAGATTTATTCATAAAGCCAATATGGGGAATCAATAGTTGCTGAGACTCCAGGGTACTACTATATTGTTATCACTACTGTCAAAAGTAATCTTTCTTACAGTTATCTGTCAGAGACATTTTTGGCAATTACTTGTATCGATATATTTCTTTGCATCCCTGGAGATGGTGCACAAATAATAATAATAATAATAATATCTACACAAGGAATAAAAAAATTTGTATCTAATATAACAGTGTGAAAAAAAATATTTGGAAAAATGTCTGGTTGTTGTAATTCATATTCTTCTCCTTTGAAAATCCTGAAAAAAGTACGAAAAACCACATGACACTGGAATGTGTTTTATTTTTTCTTTAGGACAGTATTTGGTATCATACGTCTCATTTTAGCATGAAATGTAGACTTTTTCTCTTAATGGGACATTTTATTTTGAACAGTAAGAATAAAGGTTTGCATGACACATATGGAAGCTGTCAACATGTAATGCACTCTTTCCCTGGGGCTGTGGTAAATTAAGGATCAGGTTTTTTTGATTCTCTTTTTTTAATGTATCCTCAACATTCTGCAGTATCCCCTTTTGGCTGATTCCCTAATTTTGACACCAAAACTCTCTGTTGTGATTCAGATGAGAGGTGATCTTTTTCACGCTGATGGATGCACGGGTGTTGGATGAATTGCAGCATAAAATCAATACAGATGCACAAACAATTTGAAAAGCTCCATGCAACCTCTTCCTGTATATATACCACATGTCTCCTAAGACTTAAAACTTGTTCTAGTGAATCAGCACCTTTTATTAACATTTAACATTTTTATAAGTGGATGCTAGCAGTGATCTGAACATCACTATTGCTGAAGTGGTATAAACAGCTACAAGAGTAATCCCTTTTCTATTTTTGTCACTGCTGAGGAGAACCTAGAGTTGTTTACAGAGAATAGGAGAGGGAGATAACGTGCAATGTGATTGGTGGTGATCCACAGAATAAAATGTATTCCAAATACAAAGCTCTCAACACAATATCCTGAGTAGCCACACAGTCATATAGTTCTGTGCCTTTTATTAGATTATTGCAGCTCTCACTTATTTTTCATCTACCAGCACACCAGAGCAGAAGAAACTGGTGTCTACTTTGAAAAAACAAAGATTAAGATTTCTGTTACCACATAGTCCCACAGAAGGTTTCTTTGGGCTTTCTTGCTTTTTGAGGTGGGCAGGCAGCAGGAACCCTCATCTCCTTGACTCTGACTCTTCAAGTTTTGGTTTTTTTCCCCCAAAGCAAAAGCAAACTTCAAAAAAAAAATAGGTTACTCAATCCAAGTGAAGCCTGTGGAAGGCTAATTTCCCCTTCAGCATGAATTTGGGTATCCTCTGAGGTGTGCCCCTGGAATGGGTTTTGGTTCTTAATCCTACATGCTGCATGAAGGATTGGTGAAGTTCTTCTCCAGAGATATTGGAGAAGAAACTAAAAAAATGCAGTCTCTTTTTTACCCTCTCTTCCTTTTAGCCTGGTTCTTCTGAGGTCCCTTTCTCCAGCTAAGCCTTCAGAAAGGCAGCTCTCAGCGTGGCATGGAGTGGCTGGTTTGCTTTCAAGCCATGACAACCTGTGGCAGCACTCTGGCCTCTTCATGTACTTGGCTGTATATTTGATGTAGTTTTGGCCTCACCATTACTACACTAAATGTTGTGAATTTATCCTACAGCTGCCCCTAGACCACCTTGGCACCGTGCTTACATGACCATGGCAGCTATCAAGTACTCTGGAGGATGCTGCTGGGTTGTTACCTTTAAACCTCTTGATGGATCTGGTATTTACAAGGCAAAGTATGAGGAGCAATATCACCTTCATTACTGTCCCTATAGTGGGGGAACTTAGGAAATATGTATTTATATTAATATATATATGGACTTTGGCAGGCAATAGCTCTGACTAAATTCTGGGCCATCTGGAAGCCATATAGCCATGTTAGCACAGCACTGAACCCGAGCTAATACATCCTGCCCCTCAGCAGGTTTTATTAGCTTGGGCTCAAGCACTGCCTAAGTACAGCTACATTCATTTCTGGTTCAGAGCTGACTTTGGTCAAAATTGCACTGGTTTTAAATTAAACATGCTCGGCAGTACTGTGGTGTGAAACAAGCTGGAGGGATGAGTCTCCCAGTCTCCAAAACAGGGTGATCCCATGATAGCTGTCCCCATGAGAAAGGTCCCAGTGCTGCAGCGCTGCCTCGAGGTTCTGTTAACTGTGGTGGAGCTGGCACAGGATGTAAATGCAGCAGGAGCACACTCCCACCCTGAGCAGAGTGGATGATCCAGTTCCAGCAGCCTTTAGTTTGCTCAGATAGGTGGGACTGCAGTTTCCAGCTGGGTCACAACCACGGTTGGCGTTGTAGCAAGCGGGCACACCCTTTGTTAGGAAGGGCACACTCACTTTGAGCAGAAGGGCAAGGAGGGGAGTGAAACAGGCTCCCACCCCTTCTCCTACCACCACTGGTGCACAGTGGTCCTGGCTGTACAGCTGTGCAAATCACCCCACACCCTGCTCCCCAGACAGATGAAGGATACAGCTGCTTCTCAACACCATTAGTTTAGAGATAATGGCATTTGTGTTCCATTCCATTCAGGAGGCTTTTATCCATTTTATTCTTTGGTGGATGACCAATTAATCTAATCTCTCCTTGTTTTATTGTCTTCCTGAACACATTTTTTAATGGTGCAGAAAAGCCCCAGGACTCCCACAAGCCACTCACAGTTTAAGTGCATTAACTTGGAAGGATAAATCAAGTACTTACAGAGCATTTTTGTGTATAATTACAACTGATTTTTTTTTTTTTTTGTGTAAGCATATGTGGTACTGCCACATTATACAACATATCAGAGTTCCTTATGTGTTCCCAAGTGCTTTCTTCAAGAGCTTTATGAACACCAAAACTAACACAAAAAGATACCCCAAATTCCTTTAAATTAACGGAGTAAAAACAACTGAATGTAAGATTTGACAAACAAAAGATGAATTTAGTCTTGACTAAAGCTGTGAAGCCTAGGAAAGGCAGAGCAGAGCATCCAAGACCACCCTTTGTCAGAATTCCTTAAAGCCTCCAGGGAGAAGAAGAGTTAATAAAACACACAAAGCATGTGTCAAAAGCATATTTTATGTTGCTATAGATAAATGTGTCCACCAAAGGAAAAGTTTGAGCAACAGTTTATATAGATAATACAATAGAGAGTAAAAAATACTTTAGAGTTGGAGTGTTGAGGATGTGTTATATGTATACCATCACACTGGTGTTATAAGCTTTTCTCATGTCTTTTTTAAAAAATAAGCTTAGGTAGCCAAACTCCAGCTCAATTCTTTTGTTTCAAGTCCCATTGCTCTCGAGAGTGCTGTTCCAGCATGAAAAACCATAAAAGTTTCTCTCTAATTTTGAAAACTACTGTGTCAGCTTTCATAGTCAGAGCCTATGGGCAGTTTTTTGCTCAAATATTAAATGTTATTGGACCCTGGATGCTCAGGATCTTTCTCCAAAAGGCTTTTCCTCATTTCAGATGTCACTCCCCAAAAGAAGGAAATCCTAGGTGTGGCATTGGAACTTTAAATTTTTTTCAGCAAACTGCATTGAAATGAATTCTCAGAATCACTAAATTTTTCATTTCTAAGTATAAATATGTAAAATTATTACCAAAATAACTACTGTGACCTAGCAGTAGTGGTTAATCTATAAAATGTGTTTTGTGACTTCTTGAACACTTTCAAAAGTAAATAACTTCTTGTTTTTCATAACAAAATGAGTGGTTTGGTGTGGGCCGATGACTCAGGACAAAATAATGGATTTTGGAATTGCTCATTGTGCTGTGTTGCCAGTGTAAATCTGGCTAGGATGCATAATGACTGAAAGCTCTTGCAAAATAAGTGTCTGATCAATATTTTACTTAAAATATATACTGTCTGAGGAGATAAAGCCAAGGCACAGATCTTACTGTCATTGGCATCCACACTGGCAGTCTCGGAAAAAGTCAGCTTTCCGAATGTTATGAAACACAAGGATTTGTCTCCAGGTCAAGACTGCAAGACAGATTATTATTGAAAGCCTGAAGGGCTCTTGCATTTCCATTTGGAGCAGCTGGAGGGGAAATGAACTTTTAAGATGGAACTTGATCAGTTCACGTAAAGAATTGTATGATATGACTGCATGTGACAGAACTGAAGCAAAGAGTGACACAGCAAATAGCTCTGAGTTATCAACCCGAGTGCAATTCCTATTTTGTGGGTGAAAAAACAAAAAAACCAAAATCATTGGGATTGTTGACAGGACCTTTTTTAAGCTGAACTTCACAGTTATTTTTGCAGCAGCGATTCCTTTATTATTAGGAGAGAGAATGTGAAAAGGCAAATAATATTCATTCAGTTCAGTCAGTCAAACCCAAACTTCCATGCAAGCTTTTATGCAAACTGCTAAGGGCACTTTACTATCAAATAGTATAAAAGCCAAAAAGAAGTTTAAATGCCAAGTCAAACAAATACATCTTGCCAAAGACTCAGAATCCTATGAATAAGGACTAAGCAGTTCAGCAAATTTGAAACATAATGCTTTAAATAAGTCTTAGTCTCCAAATATACCTGCCAGTATGTAGAGGAGATAATTAATCGTCAGAGCAGTATTGAGAAGTGCATGCCAGAATGTGAAGAATACAAGGGCTCTGGACTATCACTACACAGAGTAAATCCATCTCTTGTTTTTTTAGGGTTTTTCCTAGGTGCAGGGGCAATTGCAGTGGTTAAGTTCAGGGGAGCAGGCACTGGCAGACTGCTGGTTACTTGCACTTCTTTTCTTCTGAAATCTGAAAAAAATCTTTGAAATCCTCAGACATAAAGATTTGATGGAAGGGCAGAATGCAGCCCATTTTTCGGAATGCTTGACAATGTTGTTCAGAGATGCTCAAGAGAAGCAGAAAGACAAACCTTGCTGTTTTGGTTTTACGAGTTTCATCTGGCTGAAGCTCCGAGTGTTGTTAAGCAGGTCAGCCTGAGTCATTCAGCCGACTTTAGAAAGTATTGCTTTAATGCCACAGTATGGAACAACTGCATGCCCCAGAGACCTGGATTTCCAGTTGCCATTGAAGCCAAGAGTTTTCAAAATGTTTACAAGAAACGATAGATTAAAACCACTTACAAAAATGAATGCTACAAGGCGAAATTTAGGATAGAGCAAATATTTTTTTTAATGTATGTTGAAATTGACACCACAAACAAAAATAAGGACTACCTAACAAGACCATGGCACACACAATGCAGCTACTGCTGTGGCAGAAAGCTTCATGTTTTCAGAGGCTTTGAAATACCTCCTGTTCAAGAAGGGGCAATGCTTTTTAGACTGAAGGCAAATATCCCCCATATACACCTTTTTTTTTCCTTTTTTCCTTACTTTTTTTTTTTTTTAATAAAGGATAATAGAAGTTCTGTAAATGCAAAATTTCTTTTGAAAAGAAGTAACCTAAAATGGACACAACATATGTAGTTTGAATTTCCAAACCAAACAGTTCAGAGATCCTCCTCAGAAGAAATATAGTGTCCCAAGGGCAGTGTATATTTTGATTCCTTCATCTTCTGAAAGTTGCAGTTAAGCTAAGGTATATGATAAACTGAGAGAGAAAAATTTAACAATGTACCCACAGAAGTCAATAAAAGTTTTCCTCTGCACAAGATCCAGTGCATATGCCATTCATGAATTGAACAAATGAGTTCTAAAATCTTATGCTGCTTAGAAGATCAAGCACATAAAGGAATATAGTCACATAAGCTGTTTCTCTGTGTAAAAAGGCTGTGGGTTACAGGATTAATTTTTTATAGTAGATCTCTATACCCTGGATAACCAAGTAAGCCTTAACTTGTGGAATCTTAATAGCCATCTCATTGCTGAAGTCTAAAGGAAACCCAGAGGAAACTTAATAATATTAAAAGTTATTTTAAAGGGAGTTCACATTGGTTTGAAGGATATTTTGCTTCGCACACAATATCCACCATTGTAAATTCAGGGAACCTAAATTTAAATTCAGAAAAGCTTCACACACCTTTACAGTTCTCAATATATAAATTTAATAGTATTCTCAAAATGTCCACCAGTAAAGCATTAATATTTTACAGATAAAATTAAAATTCTGAAAGTCATTGGAATGAAAAGTAAAGAAAAATAGTAAAAATATTCCCTCTAGAAATGAAGGGAAATGTGGAACTTTGTGGTGAGAAGCTAGCTTGTCCATGTTGTTATGAATAGAGAATAGCATGTACAGTTTCTCATATCTGACTTGCAACAGAAGATTGGAACATATAGAAATGAATGTTACTGAATTATTTAATAGTAACTCAAACACATGAAAAGAAGAATTAAAGAAACACAAGACTAAAAAAGCATTTAAAATGAAATCAGAAGCTTCAACAAATATATTTTTCCATTGCAGTCAAAAAAGTAATTATCAAAATTGTTCAGAATATGTTGCCAATTACTCTGCTCCATAACTGCTAACTTTCTCAGTTCTTCTCTTGCCTTTGCTGGGCTCTCTGTCACTGGAAACATCTTAAACCAATTTAAAGTGCTACACCTGAATAAACATGTTGTAAAAGTGTTTATGTATTGAAGTGGGTCAGTTCAAGGTATGGTATTTGGCTGGAACTTCTAATTTCTCTTTTTACTGCAAAAGGGCTGCCAGAAGGAGGAAGTCTGAGCTGAATTAATACATTTGTTACAGTGGAAGTAGAATGGAAACTACTTTAACCACAAATCAAACTGCCTCTTTCATTTACGCCAGTGATAGAGTTTTTTTAAGAAATATAGACTCTGGCGTGCAGCCACTGTGAGTTTGTGTTTGAAAAGGAAACCTATATACTTATTTCTATAATGTTTACTCCTCTGCTTGTTTTCAAGTTCTTTTTCAGGTTGGTTGAGTTAACAGCATTATACATTTGCGAGGCAGATGCTCCTTTGTTGCCCACGTAACAAACTTTCCAGCGGGTTTAGAAGAATGGTGAGGCGCCCCGGTGCCGCCCGGCGCGCGGTGCCAGTGCGCGTACCCTCCCGTTTAAAGGAGCTCTGTGTCCCCACCCTGCACAGCTGCACAGCTTCACATGACACTGTCTCATTTTCTGACGGTTGAAGGGCTCTGCATAATACACGTACGCACAAAAGTGTTTATGCTGCCAAAATAAATTCTGTTAAGAGTGAGGGTTTATTTGCTAAAATGTCACTGATGCAGTTTCAGTGACTTGTTTTGCTTTCCTTTCTTTCAGTGAGGTTTAGACCACATAATATAGCGAGGTTACCACACAGTCCTGACTGAACAAATGTTTTAAAGAAATATGCACATCCCCTGGGAACACAACCAGAGTCAATAATACACGTATTTCAAACTCTCTTCTCTTGAACAACTAAATGGCTTCCTACCTTTACTGGTGAATGAACATCAGTTTGAGTAACACTGAGTAACATATTTATTTTTAAAGCAGAATTATATTTATTATCTTACATTTCTATTTGCTACTGGTTTGCTTGAGGGATATAAAATTCTATGTCCCACTGAAATGATGCAAAATTAAAAGACCTCATTACATTATCCTTTCTATAGAAAATAAACTTTAATGGGGCTCATTTAATTTTCAGTTCTATAGATGTATGCATGAGAATGAATTAAAACACCTCTGTAATGAATAAGATGTATCGCACACAGACTGCAATTTTATGAAATAAAAATTGTATCTGTAAAGCTGTTGAAATTTTGAAAATTATTTAGCTTTTTTGTCTTTTTAAGTTCTGTTCAACAAAATGTGGATTGATTCCTAACCATATAAATTCAGGATTGCAGCAAATTCCTGGCTATGATTCAGTCAGCAGTTGAACTCCTGCTATGGCTTTGGGAGGGGCAGAAGTTCACCTTTTAACTTGCAATTTCCATTGCTTTTTAGGTCGAAGTATCAATGTTAAATCTGCTGGCCTGGTTGGAAGACATGGGCCTCAGTCAAAGCAACCGTTCATGGTTGCATTCTTCAAGGCAAGTGAAGTGCTTTTCCGTTCTGTCCGAGCAGCCAACAATAAAAGGAAAAATCAGAACCGCAACAAATCCAGCAGTCAACAGGAGTCCTCTAGGATGCCAAGTGCTGGGGGTAAGATGGAGCTATGATTTGCAGTTTTTTATAGGAGATGTGGGCACCTGCTGAAATGCAATGCAATCACAACAGCTCAAAAAGGTGCTGCTCACTGGCTGAACTGCCAGAAACAGTGTTCCCACTCCTCTTTCATTACGTTGGCCCTGGGTGTGATCTACCTTCTGTAAGTCAGATCAATTACATGTATCATGGGACTCAGGAGGGTGAAATGACCAAGCAAGTTTGAGAAAGTCTGTGTCTGGGCTTGAAACTAAGCCTACACAGTATGCAACAGGATAATATCTTTGCTATGCGTAAGTAAAAAACAGAGGTAAAGAAAAGGATTGCACCTCTACTACTTGTCAAGGAAGCTTCAGAAAAACTGCCTCTCAGCTGAAGAAGGCAAGATGTAACACAAAAATCTCAATACTGGAAATGAGGAAGCTTTACCAACCTGAAAAATCCTAAACTGTTTAGGAGTTCAGACTGCCTGGCAAGTAATATAAAATATAAAATATATCCCTCTGTGGAGTGAATTTGGTCCCTTACCTGAAAGGTACTGACAATAATGCATAAGAAAATATTCTTAATTGCTTTAGAGCCTAGAATAAATTTTGCTCCAGTTATTCCTGAAACAATCCTTTCAGCTGAAGGCACAAAGTCACTTTCTAAATATTCTCACTTCTGAATAAACATTTCTACTTTTTGGGAAAAGGGTGTGAAAGAGTTTCTTTCTAGAAACATGGCAAATTTAATAACAGCATATCAAAACCTTAATATAAGTGTTGTTTTTAAATCCCATGGAAGACTAAAAGTAAGCAAATTAACATTTTGTGGAAGGAATTTAGCCTTGGGGTGGGGCTCGCCTATTTGAGGAGAAGTGTTATAAGCAATTTACATTACTTATATCTGTCTCAGAACCTTGACAGAGGCAGGCTAAGGCTACTCTAATGCAATGAAAAAGCTTTTCCCACATCTTTTGAAGAAGGAAAATTTTACTAACAAAAATTACTGCTGAGTTGCTAAAGAAATTATTTAAATAATTTTTCATATTCTCTGGAAAGTCTGCTAATTTTAGAATCACATTATTTTGGGTGAAGGGATAATCACCTAAGTATATGGTACACGCAAGATACCTAACTATAAATATCACACTTTCAGATTGAATCTCCTATGTATCTAGTGCATGAAAAAGTGACAGATTTCTTAAGCCTCATTGATTATAGCAGGAAAGCAAAACACATGCTCCTTGCTGCTTTAACCTGGGAAAAACACAAACTTATCACATTGCATTGACATAAGAATTACCTCAGGGAGAGCTGTCTATAAGTCTCAAAATGCTTTTCAACTTTGTCTGTGCATCCAGTTGTGCTCCAGACCTGTTGTAAAACAAGAAAAATCAGAACATCTCTACTGAAATGTCCATTAGAAAACAAATTTTCTCCTAATCTTTTTAAGGTTCTACATAAGCATAGAGTATATCACTACATGTGTTGATCCATGGCAGATCTCTTTCAGAAGGGATTGCAGTTCAAGAAAATTATACTGTTAAAAGAAGATCAGGTTAAGAAGCAATTGCAGATGCAACTGCATCAAAATCAGAGGCATTGGCCATTGCTTGGAGAGGGAAGCAGTAAGACATAGGCAGGCTGGAAAACATGGCAAAGCTGAAGGGTAGATGCGTGACCACAGCTTCACACAGCAACATTTGTGGCAAAACTGCTTGAAGGTGTAGCTCCTGTACTGTGGCAAACTACAGTCCATGGTCTTGCCTTGCAGTTTGCCTCAACAATCACCATGTCACAAATAAACAAAATTGTTTGGGTGTCATTAATGATTGCTCACTGGACTTTTCCTGCCATGGGTAATCCAAAATTCTTTTAATAACTATTGCAACAATACTCATGAAATACTGTGGATGAGCATACTGAAGGCAACAAAGGCAATGTATGGATTCTGTCCAAATGTCACCAATGCGCAAAAAAGACGTGGAGAAGAGAACACGTTCTTATTTCTCTGATCTCTGAATCTTTTCAGAATATAGTCCCTCTATATGGAGAGCCTGCTATCAAAGAAAAGCTGTGCTCTTTTTCTTCTCTTTTCCAGCCCCAAGATCTGGGGGATATACTGAATCTGTCTGGATTTGTGGAGAAGGTTAATTGTCCAAGTTCTCTACAGCTTCAGTAATGAGCAGAACTTCAAAAGTAAAATTCACATCTTCATATTCAAACACAACAGTTTTTGGGAAAAAACAAAATAATTTTGCCCATCATCTTTCTCGTGGAAGATAGTCAATAGACTATATTCAATCCTCATTCACTCCTTGATGCAAGACCCTTGACACAGTGACCGGCAAAGATAATTGTGTGATGTAGGTCTTTTTTTCTAAGCTTCTTCCATGATCTTGTATCAACTTAGCAATTATAACAGACACTGATAGTGAAAAATGCTCACTTATAGAGCCACAGGAAATGTAGCCAGATCCAAATAGGCACGATGTCATTCATATATGACAGACTTCTAATATTTCTCTCTCTATACATTAGTCTCAACTTTATCACAATCATGTCTCACTTCCTCTTTGCTTCTTTCTTCTTCATTTTCGCTTCCTTTTTTTCCCCTTTTCTTTTTTCTTTCTCTTTTACTTTCTCCTGTTTTCCCTTGCACTTGCCTTTTTTCATCTTTCTTTTGCCTCTTGCATTTTGTATTTTGCCTTCTTTTTCCCTTTTTAAGTTCTTGGATTTCAGCAATTAGCTTTACCATGTTCTCAGCATGTCAAAAAAGAAAGCTCCACCAGACAACCCAGCTTTTCCCTTCCAAAGGAAGAGAAGACCTTTTTTCAATTATTCTTGAAGTTTCATGAAATCATATAATGGTTTAGGTTGGAAGAGACCTGGTCTAGTGGAAAATGAGGGGAGTCCCTGCCCCTGGCAGGGGAGTTGGAAGTAGATGATATTTAAGGTTACTTTCAACTAACATTCTGTGATTCTCTCATATGTACAATCTCAATACAAGAGAATAAATTCTTTTGTATAGATTATTGTAACACCTGGGAAATTGTTGACAGACTTGGGGTCAGCATCTCTGTGTTGCTAAGAACTTCAAGAGGAGATGACGTCAATGCAGTGTAAAGACAGACAGAATTAAGCTTAGCATTCAGGCTCTACCTGCCTGCTATGCACAGAGGATTAAACTCTTTTTTATTTACCAAGTTTTATTTTTGTCGAACCATAGATAGAAGAAAAAAAAAATTAAAATCCCCAAAAAAACCAAAACCAGGCAGGTTGTTTACAAATTATGTCACATAACTCTCCCCTAAAAAAAAAAGCTGGCAAAATTTTAATTTTTTTAGCACTGTCTAAAAAGAGTTATTGTGCAACTGGGCACTAAAGAATAGCCACATTTAAATACTGAATGGAAACTAAAAAACAAAGCTACATAATTTTTGTTCATATGGAGATAAAACCAGAAAACAATACTTAAGGCTACATTTTGTGTATGCTATTGATTGGTGTTGCATGAACTGATTCAAAATATAGTATTTTGTAATGGTATGTATGAGCATGTTTTTATGATTTTATTTCCCCTGGAAAAAAAATCTCATGAAATTTCTTATACATGTATTTTAGTGATCTCCTTCCACAACTCTTTCTGCTATGAAGGGGTTTAGATTCCACTGAGGAACAATGTTTTCTCAATCACAATAACCTATGGTTTTGATTCTTGACAGAATAAGCATATGGGCTTTGAAGCTACAGTGTGTGAAATTGAATCCTTAGCACCAGATCTTATTATAAATGTCACATTTGATACTAACATAAAATATTATATTACACACAACATTTGTCCTACATGAAAGGTAGAATTCAGGGGAGGATTCAGACTTTCCTGAGTCTCACTTTCTTTGTAGATGAATGGGTTAGATGGCTTACACTCTTGTACATGCTGGCCATTTTATCAGGTGTTCTGGTGTGACCACACATCATTTGAACCATATTCAAATGGCTCAGAGTATCACAAAAATGATGACATCTGTGCAATGACTTACATATGTATTATTCAGATTTTTGCCTTTAACTGTGGGATGTTCTGCTACATCCTGGCCCTAAAACTTCTGAACATGTTCATGAATATGAAAATGTCACTGCAGAGAAAGCTGGCAAAACCACAATCTTCAGCTTTCCTTTGTTTGTCTGTGTGCTATTAAAAACCATATTGTGGCTTTCCTCACTTTCTTATGTGCATATTTTCCACATTTTTCACTCACAGTTTTTTTGCAAAGTGACTTGTATTCTATATGTATGAGTTTTAAATTCTTTCTAATAGCTGGGACAGAAAAGCTCAATATTCACCTCCTATGAGCACCAATGTTAGTGAAAATGAATATATAGGTCTGTGTGAAGAGTGATCAATGAACACAGCTCCATTTTTTTAAAGTTCTTTTACCTTCAACTACCTTCACTGTACTTCTAGAGTGTGTGCAAAACCCATTGGATTATTACATACAACTCAGCGCAAGGTATGATTCAGGGATTTTGGTTGGATTAAAGGCATATGGATTTTTGGAAAATTGTGATGTCTTAGGGCATCCTGCCTTGCTTCCAGTTGCTACTCCAAAAAGATATAGATATCCCATGGGATGTGGGTGTATATTTTGACTCTGCATGCCCTGGGACAACTGAAAGTGTCTGAGATGGCAGCACATAACCAGCTGTATGTAGAGATCCTTTAATGACTGTCATTGAAGGGCTAGGAAAATAGCATAGGAAAGAACACAGTGTTTATCTTTAAAAACCATGAGGATTTGAAGTGTCATAGCTTACAAAGCCTGGCTTAACATCCCTGATGCTTATTTAGTATTGCAAATGGACATATTTGTGACTTGTGGACAGCTTTTGACACGGTTTTGGGAGTCATATTGGGCCCATGTGTATTCAATAGAAAGTAGGTACACAGCCTGTTTAAAAAATTTAAAAAAAAAAGCCTATTCAAAGAGCATGTTACCAGTAAGGGAAAAATTGTCTGTATATTTTGAATGATCTCTTGTTGAGTTTCTTCTGGATCTGGTTCAGTCTAACCTTTTATTGGGAATTTGGATGATGGAGCACTCATCCCAGATCTCATATCCTCTATGAACTTCCAGAGAACACATTCTGTTCTATTGTCCAAGCTACTAAAAAGGATGCTAATACCAGCACTGATCCTTTAGGGACCTCCCTAGTAACCAGCTGCCAGGTGACTTTGTACCAATGATCCAAACTGTTTGGGCCCACCAGCCTAGACAAGCTTCCATCCATTATATTCTTACCTATCAAAGTACTCTAACCTATCAAAGTTATTGACTGGTTTGACCAATTTGACTCAAGGAATATTATGGGAGACCATATAAAAAACCTGAAAGCAAAGGGATAAACACACAGAGCTCTTCAAAAGCCCACAAAAGTAGTCAGATCATCACAGAAAACAGTCATGTTGGTTAGGCCCAGTTTGAACCAGTGAATTCATGCTTGCTCTTCCCAAAACACCTTCTTTGCTCTTTGTATGCCTGGACAGTTTCCATGAGAATTTGTTCCAAAGGCTTTCCAGAAACTGAGGTTAAGCTGATTTGCCTTGCTGAAGATGGGTGTGACATTTTCCATTTTGAATCATCGGAAATGTCTTTTGGTGTATGAATGCTCAAAAAGGGCAGGAGGTGACTTTGCAGTGTTGATCAGCTCATTCCCCACCCTGAAATTCATCCCTTCTGCTCACATGGACTCATGTACCTTCAAGCTGCTTAACTGACTTCTAAGTCTATCTCTTTTACTTTGGGTAGAGCTTCAGCCACAAGGGTCAGGGACTTGGGAGTTCTGAGTGTAAATCTTGCCGGTAAAAAACAGGATAAAGAAGTCACTGGCTACATTAACCTGTTCTGAGTCCTTGTCACTAGGTCCTTTCCTCTACTGAACAACAAAGCTATATTTTACTATGTTTTCCCAGGCAACATGTTTATATTATTTCTGTGTGGTTCATCCCAATTACACATTACTTTTGTTTCCTATTTGAATTTGAATTCAGTCAAAATTTCCTAGACAACCACAGTGGATTTGTGCTGTACTTGCTTGACTTGCAACAGGTTGCAATGCTGTTGTTGATGTCACCCCTCAGAACCTTAACTTTTACCATGGCTTCTGCAGCCCCATCATGCTGCAGTTCTCATCAGCCTCCTCATCCCCAGTCTGTTCTTTAATCATTGATTTGTATAACTACAACAGAATCCTAAGGCTGACAAGGCAGGAATATATTAAAAAAAAAGTTTGGAAGCTGATTACTTAACAGTGTGGTTTTACTGCAAAACTCCTATTCTGGGTAATACTACTAGAAAACAAGCCTGAAATAACTAGTTTACTTTATTTTATACTGTGTTTGGTTGTGGCCATCACATCTTTGGAAACACACAGATAAGCTGGAATGAACTCAGAGAGGCTACCCATGGTAGCAGAGGTCAGGATAGCTGACAAGAAAAACTCCTCTAGGAGTATTTTTGCAGAAAAACTCCTCTAAACTATTTGGAAGAGTTTTCTGCAAGGATTGTGAAGAAGTACACAGATTAGTCCAGAGACTGTGAAAATTCCTTTCATTTTATGTGAAAAAGGAATTTCTCTCTGAATCTTAATTATCTTGAAATTTTCAGAGACTTCCCATTTCAGTATCAAGTTATATAATGTTTAAAAAAATTCTAAAAATTCTTTTTCTGAAATGGAAAGATTTGTTTTATTTTTCCATATCTTCATTTTCAGGGTTTTGTGAACTTTTCCTTGTTTGCTTTTTCTTGTTTTTGTTTTTGTTGTGAATTTTTTTTGTGAAGTTTTTTTTTTTTCTCCAGAATTGTTATTTTGGTTCAAAAAAGTCACCTTAAGCATTCTTGAATTAGAAACAGAGGAGACAGTCAGTACTCCCTGCTCTGTCACATGCCTCACTTATGGCATCTCATGAATAGCTGTATAAACCAGCTTTGGGGGCTAATGTGATGAAGGTATGACCCTGATCCCTTCCTTTCCTGCTACTTAGCAGTGGTAGATAACAACTACTAGAATTTCTCCAGGAGTAAGGTTGCCATGGAAAAGCATGTATGGAAGGTTCTGAGTGTCCTTCTATCCTGACACATCTCTGACAGAGAGCTTTCAGTCCTTTAAAATGCACCTGTTAGTCCACTTGTTTACATTACTATTAGCAGCTAAAGATCATCAATTGGTGAATATTTCCAGAATATATGGTAAAAATTAAGACGTATAATATGTGCCACTATGCGTTTAACAAAGAGACTGTTGGAAATTTCCTTGTTTCAGGACATTTTTTATTGCTGTTAATTCATCTTTTGAGCTGGGCTATTTTCTTTACCTGACAATTAAAGGTTTCCCCTAATACTGTATGCATTATTTTGCCAGTGTACAGAAATTGTATCAGTCTGACTGTGCTGTTTCCAGGTTTACATTGCTGTTACAACTAACCCTAGGAATATCAATGACAGTATGGTTTTCCTTGCCTTTCTACAGCTTGGTAACTATCTCAAAAATAGCTAAATCTTGTCAGTTCTAGCAATGCTTCCAAATAATTGATTAATGTTATTTACTTCCTGTAGATTATAACACAAGTGAGCAAAAGCAAGCATGTAAGAAACATGAACTTTATGTGAGTTTCCGAGACTTAGGATGGCAGGTAAGATTATTATTGCTCTTTCCTTACACTTCAAACTGGGATAATCTATATTAAAGTCCCCCATTATTTACACTCTGTTTTCTTTATGGAAATTAGTATTAAAATGATGAGAGATGGATTCTTTAAATGCATTTTGTAACAAATCCTTATCAGTATTGCTATCACTACAACTTTACCATTTTTAGCTCTTCTCTCAAAGATATTGCATACATTAGCAACTTTATGATAAGGATTCATTCACATAAAGGTAAATTTAAACTACTGCTTGAGAGCTGAGTGAATCTGTACTAAACGAAACCAAAATCCCGGCAACAGGTAATGAAAGGTTTTAAATTTTCACTAGCTCAGATTTAAATACCCCTTGTTCAGTGCTGTCTGCTGCAGGTCATAGAGATTTCACTGGGGTAGGGTCCTTAGGGAAATAAATATTGGATTTATTTCCCTAAGGAAAATAGACTCAATGATCTTTATGATACCATAGCTAATTTTATTTAATTTCTGAGGAAAACTCATCCTGCCATACAGTAATAAAAAAATAATATACTTACAGTAAAAGGTCATGAAGTCAGAGGCAGGGCATTATGGGAAAAGAAAATAGAGATCAATCTAGGGTTTTTTTCCAGAAAGCAAGGAACTCTCTATAAAGAAAGAACAAGAAGGCCTTCAGCAACCTCTAACTATTGCATATATAGGTAAGAACTCAGGGATGGTTGCGTGTGCATTTCACATTTCTCTGAATTATTTTAAAACCACTCTCCAGAAGCAGAACAAGTCTATGAGGAGCAAAAGTATGCTATCTCTTTAGTGACAGCTCAACCTTTATGTGTCTAGCTGAGACTCTCATGGCCTCATTATCCTTTCTGATATTTTGTAGTATATTTACTCCCACAGCAGCCTGAAGAAGCAGGCAGAGGCTGTTTTCCCAAGTCTGCAAAGCATAATTAGCCTGTCCAGGGCCACAGAGCAGGCTTGTGGTATTGAACTCAGGCCACTGAACAAGAGACCCATTGTCTCTTGATTACAGGGGGTTTTTTTTCAGATATCAACATGGTTTTTTTGTTTTGTTTTGTTTTTAACAGTAAATTTTGGTATGCTCCAAGATGTGCTAGGCTCTCAGATCAGTGGCCATAGTGGCCGCAGTAGTCAAAGAAAAAAGAAAATAAATTTTTAACACAAAGGCTACTGTAAGAATTAAAAGTTTCAGCTGGAAAGCCAGAGCTAAACTGTACAATATTTGATCAGTGAAACACAGGGTGAAATAAGATACAAAAAAAAGATACAAATCCCAAGTAGCTACTTGATCTTCTCTGCCCTTCCTGCAGCACCTCCATTACCTGGCAGAGGAGGAATTCAGCAAACTAAACACACAGCTTTCATTTACATTTTAAAATATTTTCCCTCTTGTGGTCTTTTGCCCATGCTGTGTTGCTTGAAATACTGAAAATGTATGATTCATTGACATGCCAACAGGTAATCCCTTGCAACTCTCAGTCTCAAGCAGTAATACAGTTAACAGTATTAACCATGCTGAAGGAAGAGAATGCATTTTAATTACTTTGGTTGCACCAAGAAGGGCTCAAGACTTTTAGTCTGAAAGAAAAAGTATTCTGCAAATATATTTTAATTTTCATTCTCACTTATAGCCTCATTAGCTGGTATACAGTACAGATTTTTAGGTTTCATTTATTTTCATCTCAATTTTGCATGAATAAAGCAAGTACTTTTTTTTTTTAAAAAAAACAACACTAATTTCACATGTGAAGTTCATTTTGTCATTGAGCAAGTCTTAGTTGATATAGTTATAAATTCCCTGAGTGAGAAAATATAATGAGTGGATTTATTTTTGTTGTTGTTTTAGGATTGGATTATTGCACCAGAGGGCTACGCTGCATTTTACTGTGATGGAGAGTGTTCTTTTCCCCTCAATGCCCACATGAACGCAACAAACCATGCCATTGTTCAGACTCTGGTATGCCTCTGACTGTGTTATAGTTGCCTATGCTGCAGTTGTTTGTGTCTTTGCTCAGAGTCTGACTCTTCTGTTTACCACTACTGAATTTTGATTATTTCTCAGTTAATCATAACTCATGTCAAAACCTGCTGTAGTGATTTTTTGGAGAGAGGATGAACTGCTCGGAGTGGCCTGTGTGGTAGGTTTCACTTCAATTTCAAATGCAATAGCACATGAGAAGACTGTGTTATATTACTGGAGAATTGTGTAGACAGGAACCAAAGGGGCCCCCTGGTTTGACTTCCAAGAGTTTTTGCAGCTTATTGAAGCTCAGTGTTAACATCTACATGTTATACCTTCCAGAAATGATGACACTTGGCCACTCTGTGGACCTCTGTTGTCAACTGTTGGCACAGATTCTTACACTGTAATTTAATGTGAAGCTTTGCAAACAGATGCATTTGCATGTACGAAATTGTGTTCAGTCATGCCTGGCTTACAAATGCAATTTAAAAATAAGTGTGTTTGGATCTGTTGCTCTGCCTGGTACATGTAAAAGGGGATTTGCAGCCAGATTTCTGCCTCTGCTAATTCTTATGTTAGTCCTGTGCCTCAGCTGGAGCAGCCAAAAAGATGATCTTAGTTGAAGCAGCTGGCTAGGCCTCCTCTACCCCAGCAGTGTTCAGCTACAGAAATCATGACCTTTAGACTATGACTAAATGCAATGCTGGGAGGCCAAAGTCTGGTCAGTCTGGTCAAAAACTGATTTTTCACCTGTGCCAGCTGAAGAAGTGGCTCTGAATAGCACTGGTATTAGCAGAATGGTTAAGAAGGAGAGGAAGGAGAGATAATACACAAGGAGGGAGTCACAGCATGAAATGAGAACAGGAAACGATTGCCATCCCCAGTTTGTTTCTGGAATATTCAAGACACTCACCTGAGATTAGAGAAACATGGATTTAAGGTTCCATTTGATTTAAACTAATAATGGTAAGGTATTCTGACTATCAGATTATGCTGATGATTCTGTCCAAGGATAATGATCTTTTTTTTTATTTTCACATCAAAATCTGGGCCTGAAACACCTTTCCCCCTTGAGAAATGAGTGGAGTACCTGGCATACTGGCCCAAACAACCCCGTCAAATTTAAACCCCACACCAAAAGAAAAACAAAAAAAAACACAAAAAGAAAAAAAACCAAACCAAAAAAAACCCAAAAACCCCAAAACCAAGCAAGCAAACAAACAAAAATAAATTTTTATTTCTTTCTGATAGAAAGCAAGTTCTATTTGGAAAATTGTCAAATATCACTACATGAGAGGGACATTTTCAAGAACTCAGTATATGCTGAGAACTTCCCCCTTCCATTCAATTTTTCGTTTATTGACCTTCTCCAAGTCCAGTCACCAATGCAACATTATTCCTCTATACTAGAATTCCAGTCAGCAAGTTTACAAAAAGAAGGGAAATGTCAGAGGCTGCAAATAAATAGAAGTGTGTTAAGGAGTTCAGGTGAAAGGGAACAGAAAATGCCAGTTGGCAAGGAATACAACAGTGTTCTTAGAAGACAATGAAGAACAGCATATCTGCAGTCCTGAGCAGAAAAGAAGTAGGTCAGCAAAGCAATAGTTTAGTATTACACAAGCATTGTCCAGAAAAGTTGCCAATATCACTGAGATCCCCAGGTTAGAGTTCCCTCCTGCAATTATGGACTGTTAAATAAGAGTTGGCTCAGTGCTACCTTCTCTTGTGTGTTTTTCCTTTCCAAAAATGGTTATTTTCCTATTGTTAGGAAATGTGTGTAGTTTGTCCTATTTTTTAAATTGGATACTTAATTTTTGCTCTTTTTATGGTCATTTTGGAATTGCGTGTCTCCCTTTGCATGTACTGTACATGCATTCAGTGCAGCCAAAAAATCATGAGGCCAATTAAGTTTTAGCTGTACATAAATTAGATGAGATAACAGTAGTTTAATGCTTTCTGGTTTAAATTATACAAAATTCAGATTTACACAAGGTGTGCATATGGGGATGGCTTGGGAAGCAATTATTCATATGCTCCACCCTAATCCAAATGTAGTCACCTCCTGGCCGTAATGATTACACCATTCTGAAAAAGCCTGATCTTTGGTTTGGGAAGTGATTGTTCCTTGGTACCCCTCCAAACTTAACTGATTCTTTTTTATTTTCTTTTGTAACAAGAATAGGAGAAATATGGGCCAGTACCTCACTCTCTCCCTCTCTTGTTTCTCTGCAGTTGAACTCAGGCAAACAGACAATACAGATGCATATAAATAAAAGACAGGGTGCATTTAATAAGCTCTATAAACTTTCCTCACATCTCCTGCATCGCCCCCAGAACAGGCACAGGGGTAGCATTGACTCCCTGGTTATGCGAGGCAGTGGATTATCAGGTTGGCTTGCACTGAATTTGGGGTAAACACTTGAAAAGGCTGTGAACATCACTTCCAAGGGGGTATTGTAGGGCCACGGATCTTCCATCAGAGGTGGCAGAGGCTAGTGGGACCACGATTTATGGCTGGACAAACATCTGCCCAGGTCAGGCACAATCATTTTTTTCTCCAGTGCTTTGCTATTCATTTGTTAAATAGTTTTTAAATGTGTGTCTAAACTGTTGCAAAACAGCTACTTCAGGATTTATTATTGCTCATTTCAAAAGACCTTCTCATGGTAACTGTTATGTAAAAATTGTTTCCTGATAGACTGTTCTCTGTTGTCTGGCAAAGGCTCTGGGTTTATATCACTGCAAGACAGATGGCTCAAACAGATTTACAAAGACTTAACATACAAACAAAATCTATTACTGCTGAAGTCTTCATCTATGCCTTAATAATCTGTTGCCCTCTCTATTACAACTCCCTCTTCTCTGGCTCCCCAGGTTCCAAGTCTTCAGCATGTGTAGAATATTGCATCCAACCTTCTTTCAAGTAGAAAGAACTTGAATTTCCCCCATTTATTTCCACAAGATCTTGTTTGTTCTGGGACACTTTTCAAAACTCTTTTATTTCGCTTTAATCTTTCATTGATGTATTTCAGCCTGGTGAACATAAAGACTTTTCTGCCTCAGCTCCTGCCCCAAATATTCTGTCCAGCTGGCACTCACCTTATGAACTGATTTTTATTTCAGTGGAAGTAGAATTGGATCCATAGATACCTAGATAAGAGCTTAAAATGCACTCCTAGTGTCTGAGATCCCACATCTTACCATTTCATAGGCTGAAAATAGTTTCATTATGAGACAGTCTGCACAACCTTCGCTGTCTGCAATAGATTTTCCTCCAACATAGGACAGCATTTTAGCACATGCTGGGGTCCTGGTGAGACCTGGGGCTTGAGCCTTTGCTCCATGTTATGCCTTGCCCTCAGCAAAGATGGTATGGACAATATGTTTAAATGTTTTCTTGAGAAGCTGCATAACTCCAATTCTCTAAATTTCATCTGAAAACCAACTTTCTATCTTGGCCGCTTCTCATTTATCTCTCCATCTGCTTTTATTGTATAACCCTGCCCGTGCAACTGAAATCAGAAAAATGTGCTGGAGGTAAGCTGTACTTTAAAGTTGCTAACCGAGGAAAATTTGTGACCACAGCCCTTGCTGAATTGCAGACATGTTTTGCACTGACATTGTCCTTGCACCTCTCTGTTTGATATATGAGCTATGTATTTATCTGTCTTTCAGGTTCACTTGATGTTCCCCGATCATGTACCAAAGCCATGCTGTGCACCAACAAAACTGAACGCAATCTCCGTGCTCTACTTTGATGACAGTTCCAATGTTATTTTAAAAAAATACAGGAATATGGTGGTGCGCTCATGTGGCTGCCACTAAAATAAAAAAAATAATCTAAAGCAGAGGGTTTTATTCAAAATTGTAATAAAGTCAAGATATAAGAATTGCTGATGAAAAGGCAGGCCTAAATTTATTCCATTTCATGTCGTCTCTCATTTAATTGTACAGTATAATGTACATAGTAGCTTTTATTTATTTAAAAGTATATAGTTTCTTTTGTATGAGCAAAATTTCAGAACCATTTATTTAATGGGTCACCTCACTATGCAGCAGAAGTTCACAAATTAATTTTTCAATTTACCATACTGAAATTTGTTTTATTCCATTTCAATATTATAAAGGAAAGCCTTTTTGTGCAGAATTTTTTAAAACTAGAAACTCCAGAAGTTCTGTAACTGCTTTGTATTGTTAGAGGAACTAAAATGCATTTGGTCATATTTTGCCAATGAAAACTGTGGCAAGGTATTTATTTAGAAAAATGCACAGGAAGAAAAAACTAAACAAAACTGCTCAGCTAAACATATTTTTTCTTTTAGAACTTCTGCTCCATTAGAAAAAATGAAATGTTGAACAGTGCTTAAGTAAATAAATAGCAGATAAAAATAGAAGTGAAAAAATTGCACATAATTGTTATAACTATTTTCTTTAACAAGATGAGTGTAACTGGAGGAGTACGTTACTTTTTGGCTTGTGACCTGCAGAGTTTGCAAAAGGCTCCAGGCTTCAGAAATTCTGTGTAGACAGACTCTTGCCTCTACCGATGATTTTCCAAGTTAACACTAAAAATTGAACAGCAACATTCTTACCTCAAATCATATCAATCTATTATCTACGACACTGCTCTGGCAGGTATTTTTATATTAGTGTAAAACAAGCCAAAATCAAATTTAAAGAAACCACATAAGCCTTCCCATTACATACACAAGCTACTATATGTACAAACTATACAGAATACAGGGTATGGAAGGGCTTTGCTTTATTTAGCTCCCACTTCTGGATGTGTTTTAAGAGTGTGCAAGGGAAGGCACAGGGGGTGCAGCAGTTGTCATTTGTTAATCAAAAATCTTACCCCTGGTGGTGGCTGTTTTCAGGTAAAGATAAAAAACACCTTTCATAAGATGATGTTGGGTAACTTTCAGCTTACTTGCAGTCCCATCTGCTTTTCTATCATGTGGGAATTGATTTAAAGAATGGGACTCAATATGGAATACTTTTTCTTTTATTTAGCACTTGCAACTTTAATAGTTTTTAAATCCATATCAACAACTTTTTATTCCCACTAAATTTTGTCCTCAAGTTAAATCCTTTGGCTTTGAATTACACAACCAATTACAAATTACCATTCCCATCACCACTACACACAGGTTTATTTTGAATTAATTACACTTAATGTCTTTGGGCACCCCTTTGTTTTAGTGCTATAAAAATGGGAAAATGGAAATGTTTTTCTCTCTATTACATGGCTAATTATCACATACACTTTTATCATGAACTGCCTTCGTTAAAAATGCTTCCTTTAAACCATTCTCAAAGAGTTGTTAAAAAATGGATAGGATTGATAAGTTTCTTCTTAGACAGTCTAATCATGTAAACTCTGACTTCTCTGGTTATTTAAAACATATCTCAGAAAACTCAGATGATTAGAGACTGATAAAAACAGCATGTGTGTGACTGTGTGTATGCATGTGAATAGGCAGCTGTTGTTTTTGCAGAAACTAATTTATTTTATCTTGCTGTTGGAGTAATACATGAATCCTTTCTATGCATACACTCAATTTAAAAAAAATTAGCAGTTCTGATTTCAGCCTTGGGAACTCTTTCCCCTTAATAGAACAATTCCATTTTACACTCCTGTCTATATTGTATACTGTCATTACCTACATATCTAGATTTAGTTGCAGTTCATGCACAAGAATATATAGGAAAAAAAGGTCTGTATCTGAATTACCATTTTAGAAAAGTTAAACTCCTCTGTTGTATTCAAAAAATTACTGGTTTTTTGTATAAATTGGGTAGGTGGATATGCTTTTTTGAACTCATTTTATTCTAAATGGAATTTAATGGACACTAAATTTTGGGTACATTAAGTAATATATTTTTAAATAATGGTGTACCATTTTGAGACTAAGAAGTTGAAGATTATTGTTATATTATTCTTTAAAATATGCTGTTGGAATATATTTCTATATTTTGAGACATAATAAACTTGTAATAATGTTTTCCTCTGCTGTGGCTTTGCTTCTTAGACACATGACAAAATTACACTGACTTGATGTATCCTTTTAAAAGGAAGAGCAGGAGATCATCAGTGGGTATGGACAGATTTTGTTATAGTCATCTTTAGTACAGACATTTTGCAAAATTACTTTTATTTTGTTGCTTCTTAGACAGCTGATGGTGAACCATCTACACTTCTAATAAAAATCAGACCTTCAAATCATACCTCCAAGTGCTAGTACTCTACTCAAAACACAATAGAAAGGAAAAATTGTTTATACAATTCCTAATAAATCCACAACTGCTAATTTCTTTGATTGCAATAAAGGATCGTGGCACCAAACTTTCTACATGCTCAGAAGAAGGAAATATGGACATGTTTTCATGTAAACCTGCTCAGATAATCTTTTCAGTAGTACCAACTCATGCAAGACCTTTTGTTCTTTTCCTTCATCCTATCAAATACCTGTTATTTTATATATATTTATGCATAATATATGCACACATATTTAATGCAATGTATACATAATTATATGAAAATATACCCTTATCTGTAGCTATATCTGTTTCTATAGTTATGAAGACTCTTCCATTATCATTTAGGACACAAGAGCTTTGCTCTTTTTCAAGTTGTTTAAGGTTTCAACATCCTTTACAACTGGAACCTCATGGGCTGAAGACCCAAAAATCCCAGAATTAATTTTGCAAAGCTGTCTGGTAGCTGACAACATAGCAATACATTGGACCAGTGCAAAACCCAGTGAGAGAGGTCTCGGGGAGTTGTTGGTGTGGAAGTCTTCAAGCAAAACAATGATCATGCTTCTTTCCACTGTCCATCTGTCTGAAATGCTGACATGTCCTTAACAATGCCATGGCTCTTCCTTCTGCAGTAGGCTGTTCAGGTAAATGTGCAATTGTGTGAATGATTAGGTAGGGAATGCAAATGAAGCCACTCGAGGAGCTTGGCTATCTTCAGGAATAAGCAACCAGGCCTTACTTGCTGCACAAGAGAGAGCAGCTGATTGCTTTGCATACTGGGATGTGTAAAACTGTGGAACAGTATGAGTCTTTACATTATGATGTGAGTCAATTGTCAGACTATTTGGGGCCTCATTTTGGTAAGTGGTAGATGCATGAGTGGTGTGAGTTCCACCTATGCTGTAGACTCTCTGAGGAACAACATAGAAAAGTTGCTCTTTTGGATTGCAGTTCACTTGTTTCTCTCCAAAGACTACAGTGTGGGTTTAGGACAGTGACTCTGCTTAGACCTTGTTTGAGCAACTGTAGCCAGTGACAATTGCTGACAACTTAAAAATAACATTACATTGTTGAAAAAGTTTTACTCAGATGTTTATTTTGTTTGTGAAGCTTTGAGAAACCTCCTGTTATTATGATGGGGTGTCACTTTTGTTTTGGAATATAATTTTGTCTGCCATTTACTGGGGAAGGGTTTTCACTGCGTACTACTTCTGTTTCAGTTGGTTGTTGTTTTCTGAGCTTTTTTTTCAATTCCTCTTTTGGAAAAGGTTCATGATAAATTGAATTTACTCAAAGATTGTTATAAAAATGGCTTAGGCTTGTACTCATAAGACTCTGAATTGTTTCAGCAATAACCAAAACATTCTAATTACAGGACCTTAAAATTACGTTATTTGCAGTCTCTACAGCTTTTCTGCTCACACATTCAGCTGTGTAGAGGGAGAATCTGACATGTGGTGCCTGAATGACAAGCCAGCCACATGTGAATTATACAGCATTATCTTTTACTATCTCATCTGAAGTCACAGAACTTGCAAAATGTGATTTACAATGTGTTACTGAATTCTTACTCACAGAGCTTGAGCAAGATCTTGATTAAAAACAAAAGAAAACTAAACTAAAAAATGCAACAAAAAACAGTGAGAGGAGGTTTTCTTGCCATCTTAATTCAAATAAATCAGCACCAAACGTGGTATACGAGGGGTCGTGAATCTCATGTGAATTACAAGGGCCTTTTGTACTCTGTTTTCCACATTTACAACACATGACACAGACACTTCTCCCAACTGCTATATTTCCAGCTAAATGCTTTTTGTTCTCTTCCTGTACGTTTTTGCTTCCAATAAGCACCACCGATTATTCTTATTAATATGAATGAATATTCTCATTGCTTTAGCAGATGTTAATGCTTTACAATAGAAGTGTGTGTTATTAGTATTGCTAAACTTTACATGTACAGCAAAGTGGAGAGACTCCACAAAGAGAAGAGCAGATGAGAGGCAGGATAGGGAAGAAAACCAGGCCTCCAGTGTCCCAGTGCTCTAAACCCTCTTGCACACTCTTGGCAAGGGATGCATGCACTTGGCACTTCTGTCCATGCAACTCATAACTTTAAGGAAAGATAGGCAGTCTTAGAGGTTACCTGGACCTATACTTTGCATTTACAAAATATTTTTTCTATTTTCATGGTTATTTGTGTGCAGAATGCAGAATTCCACCACACCTTTCCAATGTGGGAGTGGTGGAATTTAAAAGCTACTTCTAAGGAAGCAACAACTATCTTGCAGTAGATCTTGGAGCACCTTTTCAGCAGGGTCATAAATCTGTACCCATAGAGTTGAAGGCAGTGTTACATCCCTCCTTTTTCTTACATTTCCCTCCTCCTCAGTGGGAAGTTCAGCAATGCTTTAAGACTGGGACTGTGTTCATATCTGTATAGCAGGGGTTCTCAGGCCAGATGTTGGCTGGAGATGTGAGAGCAACATATTTTCTAGGGAACAGCTCTCAGAGAATAATATTGCAGCAGAGATATGGGAGCTGATCTTCTCTGTAAAACTGGTCCTGGTCTCTTTTGTGTTTCCAGCTGACTTATGAGCAGAAACACTTGTGAAAATGAGAAAGGTCTTTGACTAAATTGTAAGTAGAAAACTTTGTGGGGGATCTTTCTGGCATCTCTGGCCCCATAAATTCTTTGACAGAGAAGTCCAGGCTTGAACCTGGAGCTATTCGACTGTAGAGAGACCAAAACTCAGACAAGACATGGTAGAGAAACACAGTGCATATATCAAACTCCATAAACTGATCTAATTGGAAAATAAAGCTTTTCATGCCTGGTTATTTTCTTGGTTGCTGAGCTGTTCTGCCACAAGAACATGTGTTCCATTTTATTTGGGCAAATTTTACATCCACCACTGGGATTCCTTTCCAAAATTAGTGTTTCTCCCTTAACCTCTGCAATGGCTCTTTTCAGCCTTCTCTGCATGTTATCTGTTTTATTATTCAAGACTAACAGCTCCCACCGGGAGTGCTCTTTCCTAGACTGTGCTGCAGGGACAGAACAAAGACAAGACCTGCCAAGTCAGTTACTTGTTTAACCGGGATGTGAAACTTTGAGAAATCTTTTTGCTTATTTTTTCTTTCATTTTTGCATGCATTTGGATTTCTGTTGGTTTGCTATCTTGGTATGAATTATTGTGGATAAAAATACGTATGTAAGTAAATAGGGTTCCATGAAACCTGTCTGTGAAAGGGATCTGTACATTTAGCAAGAAACAAAATTCCCTAATTGGTTTAATCTTTGAAAATTTAATTAGTATAGCTAATTCTATTCCCCATAAAGAGTTTTTAGGAAACTACTGAGCCTGAAAATATTTCATGTTTTGAAATCTACTAATTTAGTGAAAATTTAAGAGTTTCTAATTAGCAGGACCTATACTGTGTACCTCAAGACATATATCCAAGGACCAGATCCATATTCTTGGATATTTTGTATGTGTACATACACAATCTATCAAAATTAATAGTGCCCTTGAAATACTTTTAAACATATTTCTGATTCTTTCTGTTTACCCATATTGGACAGTGAGGTAATGAGAGTGGTATTCATGCCAGAATACAATTAACTCCTTAATTCTCAGATGTCTTCTCCTTATAAATAAGGCCTGATGCTTTTACTCTTTTCTCTCAAACATCTATAACAAAATATGGCTGAAGTTAACTTAAAATGATGGGAAATTAATTTCATGCTTCAAAATTGAGCTGAATGTGGAAGCTCCCAAACTTAAATTAGAAGTTTTAAAAGCAATCATGAAAGGAGTATTTAATAAGTTTTTTTAAAAGATCCTTGCAGATCTGCAGAGCTCACAGCAGCACTGTGTAAGTGGCCCTTAGGGCAGAGAAGCCAGGACTGTGTTGGCACCTGGCAGAAGCCCCATCAGCCTGGCAGGGCGGTGGCTGCAGGGCACTGATGAGCTCAGTGAGGAGCCAGCAGCCCACGTGTGTGGAAAGGAGCCTGGGAGCTGCAGGGCTCCCTTCCCTAACCCAGTGCAGACACAGGGGCTGTCCGGCAGGGAAACAGAAGTGTCTTGTAGAAAGGTGCACAGTAGAGCCCACTGAAAATGCTTGCATTTAATCATAAAAGTGCTTAAAGACATGGCTCTATTTCAAAAAAACCAGAAACCTATTCCTTGTGAAATTCCCACTCCAGCTAAAATTTCTCCTGACATTTCTGAGTGAAGCTTCACTGACATTTTCACAGAGGTTTGCTCATTTTTGGCAGGAAAGAATTTGACCCCTCTCCTCAATCATGTTACACCCCATTTCCACTGACTGTCTCTTTTCCCATTCTCTTGGTTTTTCCCATGATGTAAATACACACTGCAGTAGAAGCAGCAGAGTTCCTCTGGATTTACTCTAGAATAGCTAGGTTACTAATAAAACTAAGAATAGCTAATTGCAAAATATTTCCTTCAATGTTTTCCTCTCATTCCTCTGAATCTTTTCCCTTAGCTGACCTTTGCTGCTGAAAAAAGCTGTAAGAAATGAGCCAAATAATAATTGTTAAGGGAGAAATAATGTGAAATGTACATATTTAAATTGTTTTAATTAGGTAACTAAACATGATATACAGGTGTTAGATCATTCTCCTTGCAGTCATTAGTTACATGGCACTGCCCTGACTCTAAGCACTAAGTAAGGCCTACCAGCCTTCTAGGAGAGCAGTCTACTTGAATTTTCAAGCAATGCCAGGCTGTTGGGCTGTTTCATTTCACAGATGTGATTTTTGAATTTTTTTTTTAACAGATTGCTCCTCTAGAAGTTTACTCAATACAGTAACCTTCCTCAGAAGGGCACTGGAGTGCAGCCAGGAATGGTAACATCTCCCATTAATGTATTTGGATCATCATGAGAACATTGTCCCCAGTTTGGTTTTCTTCATATGCGTGTACATTCATTATATTCTGGATATTAAGAACAGTACTATGGTTTTTCTAGCAAGGAGGAGAGTCTGTCAGACAGTAAAATACATCTGTGGTCATTTCTACTTAGTGGTTCTGCCTTTATAATCTAGTTTTCATGATTGCCCAAAGACTACAGAATCCATATCACCCATTATATCAATTACAACAATTAGCTTTCCTGTGGACTGCTCTAATTTTATGCATTTCTAATCACCTGTTTGTTGTAGGTAGTTACTGTGCTCATTTACTTGCAACCAAATGCTTTAGGAATTATATATTTGTTTCCTCATTTTCCCAACATCAGCTTTTTCTCCTTCACGGTCACAATGCAATCTTTTCACATTGCAGAAGATTTAGTATTCTGTTTATGAAGAATTGTGCAACCTCCAATTTTCCCCTTATAAAGACAAAAGGAAGTGCTTTCAAAGCCATTTCTATGTGACACAAAACAGTGGTTCTGTGTAGATTTTTGAGCTAATAATGCTTCAGAGGCTATGAAATTATATTACTGCCTATTTCCAGGTTTTTGCAGTACCAGCACCAACTCAGCCAGAAACTATATATTGACATGGAAATACACTATGTGGGGTGGAAATTCATAAAAATGTAATTTTTTGTCATGTGAGGGTTGAAAAATCTATTTTTTGTCATGTGAGGGCTGAAATTATTGAAATGAGTGTGCAAAAGTTTGTGAATGGCAATTTAAAATGTGTTTTCTGTGCATTGCCCCCTCAACACAAGCAAGCCAAGGTGTAGAATTAAAGGGTGTCCCAGTGAGTACATTTCTGTGAGGAGTATTCAGTGAGATGCAGAACATCAGCTCACATTGAAATCAGCTTTTAATTTACACTCAGGGTTTGCTTTCTCTGCTTTTTCCCACGGAGACTCAGCTGCCTTAAAAGTTCTGTTATAATAGCACCATCTTCTGACTAACATCCTGTCAGGAGTACTTCTGAGTACTTTTGTCTTTGGTTCATTGCAACTGTGAGGGTCCTGCTTCTGTGAAAAGGTGGCTGTTCCCCTGCTTTATGCAGTGCTCCAGGGATGCAGTGAAGTGGTTAACCATACAGTGCAATCATCTGTGCAGAGCTGGGAATTCCTTAAATTTGGCAGCCCAGTGTTGAAATGTACACACATTTCCAATGAAAATGTTGAGAGAATTAAATTAAAACAGAAAGTGTTCTGCTGACATTTTTGATGCTGACTCAGTTTTGCATAAGTAAGAATCACTGACAGCACTTGCATTCTCAGTCTCCTCCAAGGTCAAGACTGTATGCTAGATATTTTGAAGAGTCTACTACAGTATAAATACAGCCAAGCTAGTAAAGTTTTAACCTTATTTAACCTTTGCTTATGAGCAAAGATGTAGATTTCAAATTGCTAGAAATTGTTGGATAGATTTTGCAAGAGTAAATTGTATCATTTTCATATCAGACACACTAACTCTTGGCTATGTTCTAATACATGTGGGTCTTTTCTTCCAATTTCTATCCGGATAGTAGAGAAAAGACAGGACTGACTGTCAGCTGACTACCAAAGCAATTTAGTCAATTAATTTTGGAAAGTCTAGACACTAATATTTGAAGTCACTTATCCAGTTCATTTAATATAAATTATTAAAACTTCAGATATAGTTTAAAGGGTATAAAACCAGAGTTAGAAGTTTCCTTGGTGCAAGAACATGAGATAGGCTTAAAAGTTCTGGGTTGCTTCCCCACTTCTATCATTGATGCACAATGAAACTTTGGAAAACAAGTAGCCCATATCTGCGTGAATTGGTCATGCATTGGTAAAGGACAAGGGAAATTAACTAGGCTTTGTGAGATCTTTTGACATTCAGATCCATTAAGCAGAGCAAAAATAGTGCAGTTTGTGGCATTAAATACTGTTGTTAGTTTGTTTCTGAATTCTTATCTGCCATACCCTTTTGTGATAAACCAAAATTTTCACAGATTTATTAGCCTCTTTCAGTTCTCATTTGTAATACAATAATGACATTTACAAGTATCAAATGAAAATTAAGAGGATAAAAACCTTAACATTAATGAGGGGATCAGATAACAGATAGTCCTGTTTGTGCATATTTTCTCACTAATTTTCTCACTTCAAGGTACTAAATTTTTTTAATTCTAAATAACTTCTTCAGTCATAAAAAAAGAAAATTATTTGCTCAAGCTATTTTTTTTGCTTAGTCCCTTGAAGTGACTTTCTCCTGTCTATGAAATGTTACTGTTCATGGTCTCAGAATTTTTTGAGAAAAATTGAAAAAGTCTGAAAAACGTAATGTGGAGAGCTGATGACTCACTGAATCTGAGAGCAATTTTCTCTAGTTAGTGACTTAGTGGGATGCACTGTAACAGTCTTTGCAGAATTTTACATGTGCAGAAAGAACAGAAATAAATGCCTAAATAGACATTGTAGTTGTGTTGATCTTTATTCCCCTCATGACATAAAAGTGAATAAACCCAACAGAAGTATCCGTCATTGGTTATAGTAATATTCTTTACTGCATAGCTCCATAGGGATATTGAGTGTCACCAAAAACTGAGTAGCTGGGGCTTATGCACACTCAGAGCCATCTACAATTGCTCACTTAGAAGTCTTTCTCCAAAGTCGCGGTGAACTTGCTGGATCAGAATACTCCTTGCTGCCATTTCTCCACTTATTTTCAGAACAAAAAGAAAGGTAGATGTAACTGTAGACCTCATCTAAAAGGTCAAGAGAAAGAGAACTATCTGAAAATAGCTTGGAGCAGGACGACAGACTCTGCATTCAATTAAAATATTCGTGAGATGATACCCCCAGATGGATTTAGTTCTTACGTTGGTTTCTAGCTATACATATTTTTTTCATCTTCTGCACAACAAAATGTAGGATCAGAGCCCCTCAAGGAACCAAAAGCCCTTAGTCAAGAATATAGATGCCCCAAAATTCATAATTATCTTAATTTTCTTCTTTCCCCGCTCTAACCCTGTTTACACTGGTGAACTGTTCTGCATATTAAATTTGCATTCGATACATTAGTGACTCTCCCATGCACATGTCTTTGATATCTAAGCACTTTTCCTCTTCACACACTATCATTGAAAAATGGTTTTAGATGTCTATTTGTTAACATATGTTCTCAACAGTTGTATGTCTGTGTGTCTTTCCATGTGATATTTGTTTTTCCTGTGCTTTATTTGCATGTATAAATAAAGAAAACGTCTGTTGTTGGGATACATGATTGGTCTTTGGAAAGGATGTTAACCTTTTTCACTCCATCTATTTCAAAAAAGCAAAGAATTGCTGAGCAAACAAATTGGTCTATGGACTCAGTATACTGCTGGAAAGACCTGAACACAATGTGATGGCACCAAGCTCTACATTTTGCCTTCATCTTTCTGAATTCCCTGGAAGATAGGTAAAAGTCACATGGAAAAAGCTGTGTCTCTCTGGGTGATGGGTCTGTGCTTGGCTGATTCGTGGCTTCTGCAGACAGCTGCAGTATGCAGCATAGTGTTCAAGAGTAGAACAAGACTTCTCCCTGAAGGACTGCACATGTAACACATGCTTTAGGGCTCCCCTGGCCTCCTGTGTTCAAGTTTTGCTGTTATTTTGGGATTGCTGAGCGCTGGTGTTCATCCACCTGTATCAGCTCAAGTAGGCATTGTTAAAAGGCATCATTGTCTTTGCATGAAAACAGAATTGCTTGGGCTTGTACTTTGGTACTACTGTATACTGCTCTGCTTATTAATTTTTGGGATGTCATGCATAAGACTAGAAGCTTTGGTCCTCGAGCTAGGTCTAAAATTTGTGCATTTTGGAGCAGTGTTATTATGTTTGGCTGGTATCACCTGGAGTTTTGACACTGTCATCTTATTGCAGCAGAGAAAAATGAAGCTTTCCCACATCATACAGTGCTGTGTGCACAGAAAGAAAACCTGGATTCAACAGCAAGCATTAATCTCAATGATAATTTTTGCATCTTTCCAAATAATGGAAAGATGCAAAAAAACCCCAGATTTTAATCCCATGGATTGTGCTGGCAATGGAAGAGTCTTAAAATTTGGTTATTTCTTATTATACTCTTGTTGCTTTATGAAAAGCTACACCTGTTGTAAGTTAACAATTTTAATAGGTGATTATTAATATAGGTTTTATAATTATAATATAGGTAATAGGAAATCTGATCAGAATGCCAGTATAAATTTTCTTCCTCTTGGTTCCCATGAAATTTTCTGTTTTAATTCTATTGAACTAGAGATTGAGAATTTAGCCTTTCTCTTATTTGTACCTGATATTTAGACATTTTTTCTCATTTCTCAGTGATCAGACATTCACAGGAAGATATTAATAATAAAATACAATGCATGAAAATGCATAAAATGTGATCCTCTATTGTCCTTTCGGCTAACAGATTTTTTGCTACAACTGCTAAAATTGCATTTTAACCTTCTTCACAAATGTCTGAAGAATAATTAAAGGTATAAGAACGGCAGACTGTTGGCTTTGCTGCATGCTCTTTAGGGCCTCACTCAGAAAGTGAGAGAGATCTAATTAAGGTTTGGATAAAAGTGCCATATGGAGAGCAAGACATTATGGATTGGGGTTTCATGTCTTTCTTAAGAACTGGGAAACAAGATTGTCTGAGGCTAAGTTAACACCGTAAGCACTGTAAGTTATGTAATTAAAACTTATTCATAGACATGTATTTTTCAGCCACTTATCCTAGCACTATAGCAATAATAGTTAGCAGAGAACAGAATTTATGACACTCAATCACAATATGTCTTTCAAAAAGGCTCTAGCTAAGTTCTAGATAACATGGTGCTTAGTAATATATGGCACTTGGAATCAGGAGTCTATTGTATAACAGAAATTATTACAGCCATTACAATTAGTCTTGAATGGTTTGGAAATAGAATGGGTAAAATTCTCAAAGAAACCTAGGGTAATTAAGGATTTCCATAACATTTTCAAAAGTACCTTTGATATAATGAGTTAGAAATCTCAAATTTATATAGGAAGCCAAATGTTATTTAAACGCTGCAAAAACTATAATCCAAACGCAAATTCAGATAAACATTAATATAGGCATCACTGAATCCATAAATTGCCTGAAGTCTAATTTCTTCTGGTAAAGTTCCATAAAATGCTTAAATACTTCCCCCTGAGGAGTTCTTCAGTACTGGCTACACTTGCTTAGTAGCTGATGCCTTAATGTTTGCAGCAGGCATTCCCTGCCTGTTTCCTTGTTGGCTCAGTGGGCCGGTGTGCAATCATAACCTGCCTCAGCTTTTCCAAGACCCACTCTTTGCCAGGGCCCTGACCTCTCCCTTTCTCTGTTTGTTTGGCCTTCTCTGTGCTGAATCATTTCAGCATGCAAGTCTGACAGAAAACGTTGGATGTGAAAAAAGGTGCTTTTACCCTCAGTATGCTGACCAGGATCAACACACCGCCAGCCAAATGCTCAGGTGAATGTAGGAGAAAGGGTGGGCAGAACCATCTGGCTCAGCCTTTCTGCTGTAGAAACCCACCATCAGCAAAGGCTGGATTACACCACATGGAAAAAGCAGGAATAAAGATGTTTTCTTCACCCCAGTGGTTGTGAAGGTTGTTTCCAGTCACTTAAGCCATGGAAGATTTGCACATTCATTTTACCATCTGCTCTATTTGCCATGAGCAGTTTAATTTGGGCTCTCATTTGGAGGCCAAATCCCCTGACCTTATCACATGGGCTACTGTGCACCCCACATTTTCTCTGTGCTAGCAGGTGACTCAAGAACTGAAGCAGACACTGCCAGACCCTCCTGGAACCCCACTGAGCATCCAGCTTAGCTTACACCACCCTCTGGGAATCTGGGCAGCCAGTGTCATCCTCCACCCATGGACTATCCCTGCAGCTCCTCCATGCCTCTCTGCTTTCCCAGGTATGTGCCACATGATGTGCCATTCTCAGCCATACGTGGCTTAACTAGATATTACAAGTTTACTTTCTCTTCTGAAGGATATTTTGGGATGAAATGGTCTTTGTATTGTCTGACAGAATTGTTCTTCTTTCAGTAGCATACTTAAATCTTCGTGTAGGAGAGAAAATATGTTTATGATTATGAGGATCATTACCTTCATGGCGGAAGAACTCACATGGGATATGTGGGCTGTAATCTGCTCAAGCTGCTCTGAACCCCACATTACCACATCTTGCTCTCTAGCATTCAGCTTTTTGGGCAAAAGGGAGCACTGGCACTGGCATGACTACTTTTTAGCACCAATAGCACACTTTTTTTTTGCCCAAGACTGAAAAATATTAGTTCATGAAGGAATTCATGTCATGAATTCCAGTTACACAGGGCCTTCTTTTCTGGCAGATCTTCAAAAATTACTTTAGCAGTATCTGCTCCTTAGCTTAGTCAGTTCTCCTATCAGTTTCTCTTCAGAGACAGCAGCTTCAGTCTTGCTGATTACTCTTGGGGATGGTGAGATATGCAAACCCTTGGGGTTATGGTGCTTAGCTTTTTCATGACTATTCCCTATATACAGACCAGGGTCCTGGCTGGAAAGGGAGCTTACACCTTTAAGTCCCTTAGAAACTTTTGAAAGTATCATTGCCTGTCATATTAGCTGAAAAATGTTTTATGCAGAATGTGATACTCCCTGCTTGCTTCAGGGTATGTAATCTGGACTCTGAACCCTGTGGTCACTGTGAAGCCTCCCATTCACAGACAAGTTAAAGAGATGTAGACCAAGAAAGCTTATTGGATTTCTCTGGCAAATGTAATGTGAGACCCTTACATAGTAGCTGATCTAATTTTCATCAGACTCAGCTCACTATTTTAGGAGATTTCACTGCAGAAAGTAAAGGAATTGCTTCCATGACTGTATTTCAGCAACCAGCTTAAAAGTATGGGAGCTTTTTCTTGTCCTGCATTGTTAGCTTTAGTTCTGTTCTATGCTTCCCAGTTAAAATTGTGTTTTCCTTGTGACTGTGTTGTTTGAAAATTGTCTATAACTAAAAAATTGTAAGACCATGCACATTAGGTCTGAAAATGCTCACAGGAATTTTGTCCATTTGCCTCATATATACACCTGAAATATATCTCATGAAGCAGAAAGGCAATTTTAGTCACTGTAACTCTGTCTGCTCCAGCTTAACAGGGATAGGGCATGGGATCATTGTATTTATGTGTTCTTCTACTGTCCATGTCCAAACTGCTGGTTAATAACTGCAGGTTTTTCTCTGGACATGGTTTTGGCTCATGCTCAGTGTCTCACAGGCTCAGTTCAGGGATGGTATGTGCTAGGGGACTGCTGCCAGCAGGCAGGAAGGGTGAGGCTGTCCTGCACGGGACACAAGTACACAGTGGACAGCTCTGTGGACATCACCCTGCCAAACCATTTGTCCTTGGAGCCACAGGGTGAGCCCTCAGTGACTTTATTCATTAATATGGATCTACAGAGGGCAACAGACCCAGGATGAGAAAGAACATTCAGCAAGGATAAGACCTTTGTTTCAGCCAGAGAAGATGGATCTGGCCAGACTTCTCAAATAGCAGAGTATAGAAAAAGCAGCCAATTGAACATGGTAATTTGCTAAGAGGCTGTTTCTCCTTTTTCCCTCCAGACTGTATTCCCACTTGATTTCACCCTGATATTTCAAGAGAGCTGGGAGAGGTGCCACTGTCAGGTGGAAAAGGTTATGATGAGTAAAGGAGCAGCAATCCAGGACTGTCCTGCAGAGACCAGGGAAGACTCAAGACAAAGTAAATAGTTATAAGAACAAAAAAAAAAAAATTCTGTAAAATTGGACATTTTTTCCTCTTTTAGATATAATTGATAGTTTCTGATTGAATACGGATTTCTGAATTAAAAGAAAAAAAATAATTACCCAGAATGCTTAGCTTCATGTTTCTTTTCATTTTGATTTGCACATGTTATGTGGGATCAAATTCATATGACATTTGATCTCAGAACATAGTTTAAAGTTTTGTTTCATATCAGTTGGCTCATTAAATTGGCTTAAAGGTTTTTATATTCCATTTAGGACATACAGCTATGTTTGTTTATCTTTAATAAATTATATATCAGTAGTCATATAATTGATTGCAATATTCATATTTATTGTAATATTAAATTTCACAAGTTGCTGTTTAAAATATTTCATCTATATGTTGTATTTTTGTTGTCCTTTAAATTTTTCCTTTTAATTGTACCATCAAAAATTACTTGAAATAAATAATTTCCCTAAATGATATTGCTTATTTAATTTTCTTTTTCCTAATGTAGCAAAAATGATACAATCTTTTATATGATTAAGGAACAAAAAACCCAGAGTACCTACAAGAGACATGAAGTGTTGTATTGCACTAAATAGAAGGGAAAGCCAGAATCAAACATTAGCACATATGCTTCAAAACAAAATCTTCTTTAACTGAAGAAACAAAAGATTTAAGGAGTTCTTTGTCTTCATCAGAAAATACCAGTTTATTGGGGGGTGTGTGGAAAAAAAGAGTTCCAAGACTTCTCTGAACAGAATAGTCTGGGGTCTTTGTGCATGCTAAAGGAAGATTTGAAACATTTTCTCATTAGTTTGGCACTGAATTTAAAATTTGATAATATATTCATTGAATCAACTTTTGCTGAAGATGGCAAAAAATGTAACTTTTGGAGTGCATTTTCTGCTAATCCAGCTACTTAAGTTTGCACAGCTGGGAGACTTCTATTTTTTCCTGCAGCCTTTTCTCCCCCTCCCCCATTCTGATTTGTTATTGTTTGAAATTCTGAGAATGTTTTACACACATTTTCAGTGTACAACATTTGGATCCTGATAAACGAATGACAAGTATGATATAAAGCCTTGTGGAAGACCCTGCAGGGTTTGCCTAGAGAGAAGAACACATCTGTCTCCAGCTGTGCACTTATTTAGGAGTGAAATTACTTGTCCTGGGTTGGGCAAAGATAGTAATTATTTTTTTTGTTGATGTGAAGATCAAAGGTTATTCTCAGGAAGTGGGGACAAAGACTGTGGTATTTAGCAGGAGAGATTTATCCAGGACATAATTTAGTGCATGTTTTGCACGTTAACCTGGTGCTAATGCATGTAGATGGCAGAGAAATTGTAAACAGGCTGATGTAAGATAAGTTATAATTGCTGAAAAGTAAATTAATCTGCTGGTCATGAATCTTCTACAGTTAGCAGAACCTGGAGCAGCTGCTGCATTCCACAATCACACTTTGGAAAGAAGCTGCTTGATCTGAGGATTTCTTCCTACAGTGCAAATAACTTCTTTCTTCTATCCCTGTGTAGCTTTCGGTTTATTTATGTATTTATGTATGTATTTTAATAATGTAAACCTGGTTTTAGGAGCAGTATCCAGTTTTAGACTGATATAACTCACAAATTTCTTCCCATAAGAGTGAATCCCCTGGTTTTGTGATTTGCAGTGTGCAAACTGAGAATACCCTCCCCCTCCTTCAAAACCACAGAGGTAGGAGCTTATAAATATGACTTTTCATAACTGGGTGTAGTATGACCTCATGGTCAGAGATGAGATATAATATTTATTTCTCCACAATTTCCTGATGCTGTTTCCATGAAATAGCTTTCTCATGTTTCTCATTTCTAAATTTGACTTATATATGCAAATACATTAACTCTTTTAGAAGTTGCTCATCTATAAAAAGAATACACAAATGGTGTGAGAAAAGTGGAAAAAAAAGTTACACATTGATGATTGAAATCCCTTACAGCAGACTAAGATTTAATTATTATTTATGCACTATTATGACACAAAACATTTTTCAATAGTACTGACATAGGCAGACAGCTTTTTTGTTTAAAAAAGTATGACTCTCACTATCCACAGAACCTCCATGGTTCCCTTTACTAAGTCAGATGCTGCTGAGATTTGTACTGTTTTAAATAAGGAAAATGCCATGAGCTAAAAGGAGATATACTGATATAAATCCAGAATAAATTATCTGAAATTTATGCTTAAGCATAAAATGTTTATGGCCAATTCCCATGACAAAAATAGTCTGCCTAGAAGAGGTTTGGCAAAAAATCAGAGACAGAAAACCAGTTTCATAATTGTAGCTCATTCACAAATATTAATGGAAACATGTTTTGCCATGTATATTAAAATTCAGTAATTTATCTCATGAATAATTGTTAGGCTATGGAGAAACAATTAAGAGAATGAAGTTCTAGATTTTCTGTTCTTTCTCTGTCTTGGTTTTAATTTTAATATGCTCATAAAAACTGATCCAAAGGACCAAAACAAATGACTTTTCAGATGCTTTGCTGTGATCCGGTCATCAGATATCTGAGGGAAACAGGTAGTGGTGGATTGCACAGGGAACACCTAAGCAGGCTTAGGCATGATAGAGAAGCTTTCACTATAAACAGATTTGGTTTTCTAATTTTGTGCAGGCTCTGATAAATCTCTCAGTGTAGACCAATCTGCTATTACAGCAAGTGCAGCCAAAATCCAGAAATTCTCTGGCTAATTCTGGCTATAAGTCAAACCTCACTGTTTCCCCATTGTACTGCCCTCCCACAGAATAAAATCTTACTGGGTTGCATTAAAATAGCAAATGAACTTTGAATTAATTGAGGGAAAATCAGCTCTAACCAATGAAAGACAGGTTACCAAGTCTTCCTAGGGGTTACTCTTCATTTAACATAAAAAGGCTAAAATAACATATCTTTTAGCATCTCAAGAATGTGGATAAATGTAGCATTTCTGTGCATTTAAACCCTTAAGATGGGGTGGGTCTGCAACAGAAAGTCAGCAACAGCATGTCTTGGAAGAGAAGACTCTATCACTGGGTTCTTTTCAAACATACCGAGCAGAAAGCAGCAGGTACAGTGAGGCTCAAGGTGAGGAGACTAGCAGTCACTACAGGACTGAGATGATTTAAAACTATCATGCTACAGACTTCAGCTCCTGAAACTGTAGCTTCCTTGTTGACCTTGGTGATGAAGAGCTTCCATGTTGAAAGATTTCAACGGTGCCAGCGCTCCACAGTGTCAAGTTGCTGGGAAAGGAGCACGGTGAAATCAATAGCGGAGTTTGTGGGCATGCAAAGACCATGACTGCAGCAGGGCTAGGTCATATCAGGTGCAGTAGCTGCTATGGTATCTCTGGGAGAGAAACAGCCATGTGTGCTTTCTGCCTTTGCTGACAGCAGTTGTGGTACAAAGCCAAAAATACTCTAAATGTAATAAATGGTTATCCATACTCCCACTGATTGTAGACAGAGAAAAAGTTTTGTCTACATAACTACCAACAATTAATTTTAAAAAACCCATTAATGTCTTGTATTATCTGTAACTTCTTGGGGTTTTTTATATATTTCTTTTTCATTTACAGAATGTTCTAATGCATGTGTTTTTAATGTTTTTGTTTGATTTTGCACTTATTACTCAGTTAACATTGTTTTTAAAATTTCCCTGAGTAAGACTGAAGAAAAATTGTTTTGTATCACTGTCTATTCCTTGGAAGAAAAAAAAAAAGAGACCCCAGGCTTGTCTCCTTCAAATGTTCCATAATGACAAAAGGGCAAAACCGTCAAAAATATTTTGGAAAAAATTTGCTCACATAATGGATACTTTATACACAAAAGTATGTGGAATAAAAGTATACATAATTAACCTCTCAAGTATGGGTGAATATTTGCCATGCATGTTGTGGTTTCCAGGATTAATCTATTCTCTGTGATTTTACCTGTGTTTTATATATTGTGGTAGAAACTCGTAGAAGTTAATATAGCACTGTTAGTCACTTAATAATGACCAATAACATTAGTTGGCCTGAGATGGGGAAGGCAATTGAATCAGGTCATGCTACTGACTAAGCCAGATTTCACAACAACTTTCAACAAATATATAGCATGTGAATAAACTCCTTAGAGGACACTTTCATTGTAAAAAAAAAAAAAAAAAAAAGAACAAAACAGACAGTGTCATTATAAGCATCCAAATTTTGCCTTGCAAACCTCATAACTTCCTAGTATCACAAAAACATAGTTATTTCATAATGTCACTGGGGAAAGTGTGGTAAACACATACTTTTAAAAAATGAAAAAACAACCAAAGCATCAGCACATTCAGTGCACCAATTTTTTTTTTTTTAAAAATAAAAGCAAAAGAAAAAACACCATTTCCTTCAAGCCGTGAAGACTGTACATTTTTTTTATTGCCAAGACAATTGCTGACAATCTGATAATGAGGCCTCTTATTATGCAGGAATGTTTACAGTCATTAGTCTTCAGGCAAGGTTCATCAAAAGAATACAGGCAATTGCTTTAAAAATACCTATGACACTTAAAAAAAATACTTCAATGACAAATCATCCATTTCCAAACTGCAAACTAGTTTTACAGGTTAAAACAGAATTTGACTGCAAACAAAGCCATGGTGCATGTTGTAGATCAGCCCTCCAAACCCACGGATCTTCTTCCGACTTGAAAAATCCCATTTATCACCACATTCCTCTCTGTGTGAATCACAGCAAGTCACAGCTGCTAGGTCTGGGTGGATCACCTTGTTCAGCAGAAAGATCAACTGGCTGAAATAAAGAAGGAAAAACAGAGTGATTTCCTGCCAGCACCTGGAAAGAAAAGTGACATATGGAAATGTTTCTTCATACCATTCATGGTTAGCTGGTGCAACTCATTGCTGCAAGAATTCACTGGGACTGGATCTGAGGGAGGCTGGACATCTACCAGTATATTTCTAATCCTCAAGAATTAGACTAGTAAAGCCCAAATATCCAATGAAAATGCTAGGAGACACACATTTCAGGAAATGAGGTGGGGATCCAGCTGTTGTCCAGTTGTTTGACAACAAGCTGTCCATGAGCCAGAGTGTGCCCTTGTTGCTACAAGAGCCAACAAGCTCTATTAGGAAGTGCACTGCCAGCAGGTCGAGGGAGCTGATCCTGCCCATCTGCTCAGCCCTGGTGAGGCACATCTGGAGTGCTGTGTCCAGTTCTGAGCTCCTCAGTACCAGAGAGACACGGAGCTCCTGGAGTGTGTCCAGTGGGGGCTACAAAGATGATTAAGGGACTGGACCACTTCTTATGAAGAAAGCCTGAAGGATCTGGGCCTGTTCACCTCAAGAAAAGACGTCTGAGGTGGAACCTCATCAATGTCTATGAGTATCTGAAGGGAGGGTAAGAAGAGGATGTTTCCAGGCTCGTCTTAGTGAGGGAACAGGAAGAAACTGATGCACAGTAAACTCCACCTGAATCTGAGGACATCACCACAAATGATTACATCTGGGAACCAGAGATGTTGTGGAGCCTCCCTCATTGGAGATACTCAAGAACCATCTGGATGCAATTCCCTGTAATGTGCTCTAGGATGGCCCTTCTTGAGCAGGGGAGTTGGACTCATTGTGGTCCCTTCTAACCTTACCCATTCTGGATTCTGTGACTTGCAAGAACATCTTCTGACACTGTGTATTTATTTCACCAGTATTTGCAAGTGGATTAGAAACAGTGGTTGGACCAAGCATGTCAGGTGACTGACAGTGTGATAATTTGACAGCTGCTTACAATACAGTTTGGGCCTTACCAAGCACTTCTGCAGCAGTTTGTATCAAAAGTGAGTAGGTATTCTCACAGAATCTCTCAGGTTGGAAGGGACCTGCATGGATCATCAAGTCCATCTCCTGACTCCTTGCAGGACTGCCTAAAGCTAAACTATATGAGTATGAACCTCATCCAGATGCTCCTTGAACATGCTTGGTGCTGTGACCACTTCCCATCAAGTACATATGCTACCATTTTTGAGTCCTAACACAAGTTTTAATGCTGTGGTGTTTAACTAGCAAACTATCTAGTTTTTAGCTTCTGTAAACAATCTCTGTTCTTCTCCTTATTGTCACAAAACCTTTGATCCTGATGATAACCTGATTTGTCTCTTCTGCATGCCTGAAATAAGACCACAAAATGTTAAAAATGGTGGAAATCGTGTGGTGAACTTATATTCTGCTTAATATTGCAGTAAGTAGATCCAGAAAAGTTCGGGGGATAAAAATCTCTTAGTTTAAAATGCAATGCAATGACAATTCATACAGAGGCATTGATCAGTGTGAGAGCAGAGTCTGTCAAGAGGAATCTTTATAGTCACACTGTACTATTCTTCCTGCTTTCTGAAATCTACTGTTCCTTTTATGATTACTACTTTACTGAATCTGTACCTGTTTGGTGTTTAAAGTAGATTTAAAAAATTTCTATCACATTTTCCCTGTAAACACATTATATGTGTTACTGAACTCTCATAATGAAGCAACAGCCAAACCATTTGTAGAAGTCAAATTTGGCGTCTGAAAAAAGCTTAAGTTTTAGCGTCAAGATACTGTTCAGTCTTTGTGGCTACAATATTCACTACGCTCAAATATAGCATGGAGTCTTGTCCTGTCCTGATCTTGTAGTATTGTTGTTGGGAACTCTTTATAATTTTGGGAAATTATAAATTTGGGAAAAGGCAAAAGAAACCTTTTCAGGCTACTGAAATCAGAGCAATACTTGCACCCTTGGGCAGAGCATGGTTAATACAGAAGAACAGTTAGACATCCTGTATTGCATTTTCATAACTTCCTCCCCACATATAAGGGTCCTTAAATTTCTCATTTTTAAAATGATCTAAATGATCAGTATGTGTCACCGAGGTTTAAGATAATTTTCCAAAGATTTAAGAAAATAGAAGTATTTTCAACCTTCCTCCAGTATAGCACTTAAATCTTTGTAACAATGCCTGAGCACATATAATGGGAGGAAACTTACAGATTATTGAAAACACAGGAATTAGCACTAGAAAAGTTTTTAAGCAGCATTATATCAGTAAACCTCTGCACAAGTTTATTGCTATCAATTCAATCCCATTGCAGGGGGTTGTCTGGTGGTGCAGCATTCCCTGTTACAGGAGCATGGCAGCAGTAAGAAGTCATATTTAACCCAACTCACAGTCTCTGACCATAAGACCCTCAGCTGTGCTAATAAATACCTTTGAGAAGCTCTCAATATTTATTTTAAATTTAATAATTTATTTTTATGCATCTTTATTTTCTGTCCATTTTGTACTTTTACATTTTCTTGTAGTTGAGAAAAGAGAAAGCAAGAGTTTTCATGATCTGTTTTTCACATGTTATCTCAGTGATTGTTTGGCAAATATTTCTTGGCTAGAAGGAGAGTAGGAGAATATGCAGATGGGGTGTACCATAAAATTTTATGGAAAGCATTGTGAAATCTATGCATTTGGGTCAATCTTCACCCTGTGCTGTGTAGTGTAGAGGCATTTTCTGGCCAAGCAAGAAACTTTCTTTAGACTAGCACTTCCAATGAACATTGGAATACCTCTATTTCTCACTACCAGGGAAATGGATTTCCTTGTCCCAGTCTGAGAGCAGAGTACAAACTACACCACACACTCTGGACTGGGCAGCACAGTTTGGCTAAAACCACAGAAGAAGAAAAAACTGACTGATGTGTTAAATTAGAAAGGGAAATTAGAAAGGAAAAAAAATTCTTTGGAAATATTCCAAGAAATAATGAAGCACTGTAAAACCCCTAACATTTGTCTACATTATATGGTTTGTATTGCATTTTTATAGTGTGATTCTTGTGCTGCAAAAAAAAATGCTTATACAAAATGTTTGAAAAGTATTCCTGTACAGTTAATGAATACTCTAAAAAAATTATTTGGAGGATGAGTCATGTGTATAATTCAGAGTGTAAATACACATTCACTTTGGTGTAGCAGAAGAAATAAAACTTTTCAAGATTAAAATACAGTTTCTCAAGTTTCAATTTTAGAATGAGTTTCCATATATTACATGGATTCAAATTAATCTTAATTTTAAATTGGTTAGAGAGCCCTTCAATATTAATCAACAGATTTTTCCAAATAACATATTTTTTCTACCTTCCTTTCTTGAGTCCTTGAATTTAATAATGTTGGGATTTCCTGCTCCAAAGAGGGATCTGCTAAATAAATTTAAATGAAATAAAACATTTTTAAAAAGAATGAAATGTGTGAAAAATACAGTCTGATAAGATCAAGAGTCTGACGCTACAATCCCCAAAACATGACAATTTGAAATTAAATCTGAATTGATGTGTTCTTGAATTGCTATTCTGAAACATTTACTTCTTTCTTTAAAAACAATGTTTTCCCAAGTCCATAACCTGAACATGAAGTTCATGTAGGAAAATATTCTAGAATAAGGCTATTATTATACAAGCCCCATAACTCCCACGGAATTTCCCTTATGAAAGGGAACTCCAGGCTGGCCAGTTGGCTTTGCAGTCATCATTGCTGGTAGACACATTCAGTGGGGTTATTATTGTGGGTAATGCCCCATATGCTTCCTGCATTAAGAAGGTGAGGGGAGATGAACACCTGCCATGACATAAGTCATAATGACATTCACTTCACAAAGTAGAAAAGTCCTAAAAAATGAGTGGAAAATCTCTATTTCTAAATTTGAAAGTGCAGTTGTAGAGGGGGCTGCCAGCCAGAAAATGATCAAGTTTTGAAATGGATGACAGGGATAGCCTGCATCTTGCATTTGGAAGATTGTGGAAAAGGTTAGAAAAGAAAAAGAGAGAAGCTGTCAGATTTTTAAAACAGAATTGTGAATTCTAGTTTTGGATGGCAGCACTGACAGGTCTCACCACTTCCTTGGTGTTAAGCATCAGGCAAACAGAAATGTTCAGCAGTAGAAGCACCTTCGCACACACCCCACCACAGATGTTTTGTAAACATGGCAGAATGAACAACAATAATATAACTGTACTTAGGAGCAGGTTTTATGGTGTCAAGTACAGTATATGTCTAAGATGCAACTGTAAAAGAGAAAAAAGAGAAATCACATAACTCATTTCAATGATGAACATGTAAGACAATGCTATGGCAGTAGCTGAGAGGCACAGCAGGAGGGGCAGAGAGGAATCACTTTTCTCTAAGCAGGCAGATGTGGAGCTTGGACAAATATCTGGTCTGACCCATCTGTGGCTTTTCAGATTTTCAAAAACCAGCAAATTAAAAAGGACATGTGAATTGAATCCTCTACTGTTTTAATTTTAGTTGGTTCATCCAGCATTTCAAGCAGAGCTATATGAATGATGCTTTTTTTGAAAACCAGACAATACTTTTATCTCTAAACCTTTTCCAGATTTGATTTCACAGAGTGAAATTAATCCAATGTGAAAGCCTGAGGTGCCTAGAATGGAAATGCTGACAAACTTTCAGCTATAGAAGTGTTAGCAACCCACCTCAGATGTATTATCATTAATTAAGCAGATGAAACAGAAAACAGAGAAAAATTAGCTGAAGTTCAGTGGTTACTTGTTGCAAATTTGTAAATGGGGTCTCTACCATAGAGGTACGTAAAATAATGCTCCTGTTAAAAGTTATGTGGAAATTAAAGGTTCTCAGCAAGCTAATTTTACTCTGTTAACAAAGCATGGTTTCAAGCTATTCTTGTTAACCATCCACCCACTTTCTTTTCCTTCACCACCTCAGATTTGCAGATAGGAGGTACAATTACAGTCCTTTGTTTCATCCTGAGATCTCTTTACAAAATAAAGTCTGCTTTTATCCTGTTGAAACCTATGTGCTTTCCTTCATTGTGTAAAGCTAAAGGAGCTGATGTCTAACTTTAAAGTAATCCTTTGTGTTGCATTTTTTTTCCCCTCCCTGCCTCTTTGTTGTATGTATAGCCTAACTGTGTGCCTTCAATTGAACTTTTCCCCTGCCAAATCACACACTTAAAGCAGGAAGAAGGAGGCTGGGGTGAAATCCTGGCCCCGCTATACTTCATGGGCTTTACTGGGGTTAGGTTTCCATTCTAGCAGCCACTGCTCTTTGAATTGCTCTTTTTAGTCCTGCCCGAGATGTGCTTTACCCCTTCTGGAATGGAACTGTTCTGGTGAACATTTCTGGCGCAGATGGTCTACTGGAGCTAATGGAAAGCCAGGAATTTGGGGATTTAACTGACTTTGACATCGTAGTGGGATCATGATCCAAGAATTTAAGGACCTCACTCTTAACAAATGCACAATTTCCGTAATGACCCCAAAAGAATGATGGTAAAGAAACTATATATTTGTAATTATGTTTACATTTTTATTCCTCTAACTGCCTGTTTTTCAACTGTCAGGGCATGTCAGGAAGATTGACTCTTCCAGTGTACCTAATGGGGTGGTCTGAGCATTTATAACAGAAGAAGATGCCAAAAAAAAAAAAGAAAGGGGTGTAGAAAGAAAGTTGCAGAAAACCACCACCACCACTAACAATAATAATTGTCATCATCATCATCATCATCAAGATAAGGCTGACAACAGTGGTAGGAATCTTGTCCACTTGTCTGTGCAGAAGGAAGGTGTTTGTCTTCAAGATCAATGTAGTGGGGCTACCGGGACATAAAATTTGGAACGCTAATGCTGGGCTGTTTCTCATGGTACACTTTGCTTTTTCTTTTAGGCCTGTGCCACAGCTGCTCTCCAAAGGAGCCACAGGAGATGGGATTAATGGCAGACTTGTCAAAAGAGTGTGTGCCTGAAGACTACACCCTTTCCCCTTCCTCTGCAAGAAGCTTCAGACTGTGCTGATTTCCAGGCCACCTCCTTAATTCCCATTACATATTTATATTAATACCAGTAAACACACAATGAGCCCTCAAGGCAGCACGTGCTTAGTGTTGAATCTAATCCACAGGGATGTAGAGTTTGAAGCAGATATGTTTGATCAAATAGAATGGGCAGTTTCACATTTCTGTATCTTTACCTTCATTCCTCAGAGAGACCCGAGATGCACACCATCACAATCCTTGGAGAAACTGCTTCTTCCTTACTCAGTATCAGTTTCTTCTGAAAATGAGGCACCATCTTTCTGAAATCAGTGCTCTATTAGTGATGTTTAAAAGATAAAAGTCTTCATACTGCCTTCAAAGAGATGTGCAGGATGCTCTGAACTTGTTCACAGAAAACTTGATTCACTGTCCACAGATACAGCCATAATCTTCCTACCATCTATGGTCAACCTCAGCTGAAAAGGAACACTAGTTCCACTATGTTTATAGTAGCTTTTGATACTTTGAATTTTCCCCAATATCATTTTTCCTATCCTGTTCTCCTGACATTCTAGGGAGCAGATTTTTAATTTTCAACTTCATCCATGAAATGGATACTAAAAAAATCGTAGACGTCTTTGGTGCTTGCATTTTGCATAGGATGTTCAGAAACTGGAGAGTTTGATTTGAGAGCTGAAGAAAATGTCTAAACCCCCTCAATCTGCTTAGGTTATCAAAAAGAAGACAAATTTGACTTGCTCGTTGTGTTTAAGTACGTCTGCTGAAACGTTTTGACCTTGTAAACTCATGCAGAACAGGAGTTTCATGAGGACTGAAACCACAAGCAAATGTCAATGAATTCAGAGCATAGAGACAAAAGTGGAAAATCTTTTTGTTTTGGGACTTTTAAAGCTAAAGCTTATTTCTGCATTTGAAAAGATTTTAATTTAAAGATTTAACTAAGTGAAAAGAGTTAAATAAAAGGACCTAGCCAATCATTTTATATTGACCCAAACCTTTTGTTTGTTAAAGCAAACACTGGGCTGTCTCATTATGATGATAATAGCTGCTCTAGTGGTACAGCTACCACTGAGTTAATTATTCTAGTGCTGAAGAGAAATCCCCTGGAGTGGGTTTTGTACTTTGAAGCTGATGTAATTAAAAAAATGCAACAAGATTCTGGAACTATCTGAGGATTCTTGATTACACAAATAACCAACATCTTCTTGCAATGAGAAAATTAGAGCATGGCCTACCAGCATTTTCTTCCAATAGTTTTTCTCACATGTACTGAAAAAGAGAGGGAAAACCTATTAATATTATTACTGTTTTTTGGTCTTAGTAATTATTTAAATCTTTCCCATGAGAACCTTCTGATGTAACCAGCAACCTCCAGATGGAGTTTTCTTACACCAATATTTTTGATTTGAAGATGGTTAGCTTCATGAAAAGTATTTGCTAAAATACTAATTTTGAAGATTGCCTCACATTAGCCAAAATATTTTAGATCTTTTAAACTGTCACAGGCAGGGCTGTAGGGAATTCAAGAAAAACAGACATCAGGGTTAGACTGTTGAAGCAATCAGGGAAATGGGCCTCTTAGGGAGACAACCCAAACTTTTTTTTTTCTGAAAGAGGAATCTCAAGGTTGGGGTCTCAGTGAGAGAAAGAAAAATGCGACGTGAAAGAATACATTTTCAAAATTCTTATGAAGGAAAGTCTCGATGTGTTTATGCAGCCCTTGTACCTGCACTCAATATTTTGGAGTAATACACTCTCACTCTACAGAATACCAAGTTTAAAGAAAATAAGATTAACTGTCTCTAGCAACAATACTTACATCTGCTCCATAGGCCAGCCAGCAACTCTGGACTCCTCCAAGCTGTTCTGAAAAAGAAAGCATTTGAATAATTGGACAAAGGTGCTTGGTGGAGCTCTAAAATAATCACTACCATCCCTCATCTTTCCCAGCCCTAAATATACATTTGAACTCTATCTTTTAATCCTGTTTTTTGGCAGAACATCTTTAATCTCTTGCCCTCCATTCTAAGAAAAATTTATCCGCATGTGAGTTTAAGTAGAAGTTACTATTTATAGCAGTTTAAAGTGGTTTATATTGTCTAAATTTTTATTATACTGTCATGATAAATTTGCAGGCTTTTTTCTCAGTATTTCGTTGTGACTAGAGGCTCAGATGTGTACTCTGCTTACATTGTCTAACTACTGAAGCTGGATGATTTTATTTCTTCCCAAAACAATTACGTTTACCCCTTCATTTGCTTTTCTGAAATACAATTTGAGGTGATTTATTAAAAAGTTGCAAATCTGAATTGCATTTTTAAAATTATTCCTGCCAAGTGAAAAATAAAGACAAAATCTAGCAATGATAAATTTGCAAATGCTTTCAATCCTATGGTTTTGGTCACAGCAAGTCTAAGGTGCCATTCTTAACTCTCTTGCCACTGTCAGTGCACCCATAGGTAAGCTGCAACACGTTAGCTTGGACGTTTGATTAAAAGATGTCCTACTCAAGCCCCCCATCTTCTCTTTTGAAGTGTTTCAAGCCTCTTCCAATTGAATGCAGTGTGATGGTTCTCACTGCCACTCTTTGTGAACTCCTGTTTAAACTCCTAAAACATCTCAGAAACAATTTGTTAATGTTACTTCGACTAGTGAGAGAGGAAATAAGAATTGCATTGTATATTCTGGTTCGGTGGTCTTATAGAAAAAGCAATTATTTGCACAGCCTGCTACTCACACCCTAAATATTTGGGTGATGATTTCCTGGATACATTATGTTGAGTTAATACGGAAATTTAATGCTGTGTTTTGGGTAGGGAAAGGTCTAAAAACTGGCTGGATTAGTCACTGGTCTAAGGACCGCTTACTTCTTAGTGACCATTACCATAGGATAACCCAGGTTCTTAATGACTGTTTCATTTTGTTTAAATTCCATGGTTGTTGTGACAGGATGAATTATCAGATGTAGGAAAAAGCCAGCTGGGTTTAATTAATCATCAGCCCCCACAGCATTTGCTGGGAGCTGTGGCAGGAGTGGGGAGAAGGTTCTGAAACCTCTATAAGATGGATTCAACTCATGTACACAGCAAAAATTTTTCAGGAGTCTCTGAAATATAAAAAAAGGTCTTTCCAATGTGTGATTAACAAACTGAAGAGCTCATTAAATAATCCTATTCAGATCAAGTCTTGCTGTACCCAGTTTTGTGCCTCACACTTCAGAAAAAATGTATTTCAAATAAGGAAGGAGAGCAGAGCAAATTATCTAAGGTCTAGAAGATGTTATTTATCTGGGAAGAATGAGTGAGTAGTGCTAAACTTCAAGAAGTGTGCCTGGTGAGAGGATCTGAAACAGAGGGAGAAAAAAGATTGATTTCTTGGTCAGTTAAGGACTGGTCAAGAAGTATTAGGCAAAAACCACAGTATGGAAGGTACAAGTTACCAACAGGAGAACTTTCAGTGATTAAGAAGTAAGGAACATCATATTCCCGGGAAAAGCATACCTCCAAGCAAGCTAAGGTTGAGTCTCCAGCACCATCCTGTCTTCTGCTGCTAGGGAAATTCAACTTTTGATCATCCTCTTCCAGATGAATGCTGTAAACCTTAGACCAGTGGTTTCCAGCTTGGGAGATAAGGCATGATCACAATGAATAGAAATGAGCAATCAAGTCTAAACTAATGAATTTTGTTTCTGCAGGACAGTATCAACATTGGTCTTGTGATGGGTCTGCAGGAGGGAGGAGGCTGAGGAGCCAGCCCCAGAAATGCATAGGACAGGGCTGATTGATGTTCCTAACTTAGTAATATGAATTCTGGTTCTAGTTAAGTTATTCACACAACTATTTGTTGCTTGGTTTTCAGTCCCTGATCTAGTGTATAAAACAGTAATGCTTCAACAGAAGATACCACTTGCATCCACAAGGTTTCTAATTTTCTAGCCCTTCTTTAAAGGTAAGGGTTAAAATCCTTCAACCCAGAAAATTCATTGGCTACTGCCTAGATTACTGCTTTAACCCCTGAATTACTGGATAAAAAAAATAGAGAAAGGTTCTTCACACCAGATATTTTGTGAAAATATCTGGTGTGAAGAAAACCAAATGAAGCTGTTGTATATATTCAGCAGGATTTATGTATAGTTTTCGGTGACTGAAATGGAACTTCTCAAAGAAAGAAAATGACACCTTCTCACCACTAAGATGTTCTTCTAGCACTTTTAATTATTTTAAAGTTTGTATGAATAAAGTTAACACATTTATTCATACAAAGTTATACTTCATGTTTGGACATTATCTCTTTGAATGTACTGTCTTCACTCTTCTGGAAAGATATGACCTGACAACAGCTGTTACTCTTATGAGAACAATGTCCTGAGTATTGTTTAGATGTTTGCTGCTGTTTTAAATGTCTTCAGGAGACCAGGGAACATTACTTGTTCATAGTTTATTTTACAAAGGAACAAAAAAGTTAACTGTGTCATGATCCTAGAAGATAAAAAAAAAGAAAAAAAATACATGCTGTTTTATAATTAGAGCACAATGTGTGCAAATACTTCTTTTTGACTCAGCCCTCTGATATTAAAATGCAGTACCAATTGCAACAGACTTAACGGTTTATAACATGACAATCTTTTCCATTTTTTGCCCATTTATCAAAGTAACAGAGTATTAGAACAGTCTCTCACACTATTTATAAGAAGAAGTTTAAAATTATATCTCAATACTATTTGTTGCTTAGCTATTTCAGAGCAGCTGTGATAGAGTAGTAGTTAAGTACTAGTAAATGCATTATTGGTTCCAACATTTAGAACCTACACATTTCTCAGACAGCCCAAACAAGTACTTAATCCACAATGTCCAAAGCAGAGAGCAATTGTTTTCTGAGCCATGAATCTGACTACTGCTTAAATTTGATCTTTTCTCCTTTCTTTCCCGTCTCATAGCTATCAGTGGTGACATTGAAAACCATCATAGAGAGAAAGGTGAGCCCACCACTGCAAAAAGTGAACTGAAATAAGCAATATAAGTGCAAGCCAGGAAAAAAATTATGCAAAATAGAAAAAAGAATATTTTTGGTATTTTCTCTTTCTATGTTAGTGTGTTTTTACTATTATTGCTCATTTCAAGAGAGAAGTTTTCCCATTATAAGCTGCTTTTTTAAATTAAAAGAAAACAAAACTGGCACTAGTAAAGAGCTCTATGTGCAGTTTTTAATGGGGAAAAAAAAGTTGTAAGAATCTCAAGAGTAGATGAAGGGCTGTCGAATCCTATAGCTGTGACAATGCTTGTGGGAAAGTCTGGAACAGCAGGGAGGAAAGTGTGAGCCAAGAAACCTGAAAAATAGTCCAAGTACTTTCATAAAGTCCTTCTTTTAATAATGTGGGTTTAATTTTCATAATATATTACCATTTGGTTTGTTTCTTAGGGACCTGTGTTTATTAGAGAGCATTCCCTGAAGTTGTCAGTCTATGGGAGTTCCCTTAAACTCCCTCAACATGCAGCTTTAGTGGTTTTCCTCTGTTTTGAGAGGGTACATTAATAACCACATACTAGTCTAGGCATTAAATAGGCCACCCACCCTTCAAGAAGTACAGTTCACATTTCTATCCACTCTTAATGGCAGCTAGCCTAATGGGAATGATGTCAAGGGGTGCAATGAAATACTCTGTGTGCCTCTTTACATCTGTCTTTGTGAGGACCTTGTCCTGTTTGACAGCTATTTGCTCAGTCGGGGAATGTTGCAGAGGGGTTGATTTAGTGCTGAGGAGAAAGGAATGGTGCCACCCTCATTATTGGCAGAACTGGTGTCCAGCTTGTCTTTGGTCATGTCTGCACACATATGACCTGGAAGACATTCTACGTAGTCACAGCTCTCAAGTTTGTCACTAACACATGCTGCACAACCACAGCCTATGAGCAACATCTGCAGAGGTGGGAGCCTCATTTTCTGGCTGACTCTGAATTGTTTATTCTTGCTCTTGTAACCCTCTTCCCATCTGCCTCTGGCCAGCTCTGCTGAGTCTACCCAGGGGCAGATGGAGCAGACACACAGGCACAAATGAGGTTTTTGAGGAAGTGCATGTGTGTACAATTTTTTATTACCAGCAGGGCTGGCAGCTCTGTTTATTTAAAGTTACCTGGCACTTTCCACTACAAAATCTAATTTCCAGTTGCCAAAAATGAACTATTCTATCCGACATATTTCAAGTCAACAGCCAGCCTTGGATTCAGAAGTTTGTAAGGGTCATGTGTGTATTTATTTGAAGTTATCAGGTAAGCCCCTTCAGTAGTTTCCTGAAAGTTAAGGACACCAATACTTTGCTTTACAAGGAGTACTTTTGCCACATTAAAGAATCCAGTTCTCCGGCGACAGCTGATGCCTTCGCAGTAGCAGGAGTGTCTGCCAGCTCAGTTGCTGGCATATTGGCAGCTGCTAATCTGGTGAATACTCTTTCACTGATAATGTGTCCAAATCTGGCTAAGATTTAAGTGAACACATCAGAAATTGCAATCTGCTCTGCAACTGCATCTTTGTTTGCTGCTGCTACAGCCACCTGAAGGAACATCAGCTGGTTGTAAGCTCCACTCTAGTGTCCCTTGATTGACAGGGCTCCAGATTCTACTACTGCCAGAGCTCAAGTGGCTGACACCCATCCTATGAGTCCTTAGGACATGCCTCACAAAGCATCATGCATTTGATAGCTCCACATTATGCTTGTGACCAATATTCAGTGATCTAAAAGGGCCAGGAACCACCCTCTAGCTCTGACACCTGATGACTTGGCTGCATCCATACTATATAACACTCAATCCAATGTCTCCAAATATGTGCAATACATATATGCACCTAAAAATGTTTATTTGTAACATGCTAAAATTACTGCACTGATCTGTTTCTCTCTGATGTACTGAATTCACTGCTCTTCCAAATCTGCCTGTGCATTGTAGCCGTTTCTTTGATATTTCTCAACATTCAGTAGCCCAATTAGCTGCTTCCCTGACCAGAAAAGCACACAATGGGGTATGCAAATCCCTCTAGGACAAAGAGTCTTCGTGGAAGGAAAAAGTAAGGTTATTTATAGCAAAGCTCATTCAGTAATCATATTCAGTAATCGTGCTTTCAGACTGATTGGTGAAGAGGCCAAAATTGAGGTGGCTCAGAAGGACCAGGAGGGGTACATCACAGCAGGCAGTCCTTACTCACCAAAGGCAACTCTTCTCCATCCAGAGCCCAACACTTGTCCCCGCTATCACGCCGCTATCAGGAAATGCTAACAATGTGACCTATCCCTTCCAGTGATAATCAACAAAGAGGAAGACCCATCCAAGTGTGATATCAAGTTACTTCATTTGTTCAAGTGGAAGAAGCTTTGTCTGCTTTAGTGAGAGATCAAAGGGCTGTTATATCAGGTTTCTCTTTTATCTTATTTATTTATTTATTTATTAAATTTCCTTTAAAATGAAAAAGCCAGACATTCTTCATACATAAAAGAAATTGAATAGCTTATTCAGATACTCATAATTTAGGAATTTCCAGACCAAATGGCATTTCCACCCTTTTAGTATATATTTTAAATAAGTGATTTTATTTATGGTTTAATAAAATGTAAATATAGAAAATGCTGTTTAGTTTGCATTGGTATAAAACACAATCAGATTCTTTTTACAAGTTTTAATCACATTGTGCATTTTTCTGTGTTTCCTAACATGTAACCTTTTATTACTGTGTCTGCTTTACAAAATTTTCTTGAACCATTATTTTTTTAAATTAACTATTAGCTGTCTAATATAAATTTCCAATCAACTGCTGAAAAAAATCCTGTTTAATTGCTTCTTCTTACTAGAATTGCCTTCCATTTATAATGAACCTAATCACTTAGATACTGGAAATACCAGATTAAAAAGCCAATCAATCATTTCTAATAATTTTTAGTGTTGTGAAAGGAAGGACTCCTAAAACAGCACATGATGTTTTCAAGTAGAGCAGCTTTTAAAAAGCTTTTATCAACAGCAGCTGTCACAGATGGGTTATGTTAGTCAATAAGACTCCAAAACAGGAAAAAAAGCACCCATGCTTATATAAATGAGAAGAATATCAGCTTGATTATAATATTCTTTCAGTAAGAGAATATACAATGCTGAGCTCGTCTGTGTTTGCTTAAACATGAGTAAAAAAGTGTAGACCATAAAAATACACTTCATAGCCCCTTTTCCCATCTCCCATTAATTCATACGCTCAGTGATTAAACAGAATGCCATATATCATTCTGCATATTTTGAGCACTTCAGAGGAGCCTGGGTAAGAGAAGTGTTAAGAAGATCTTGAAGCCAAACACTGAATTGTTCACTCAAAGCATAACAATTTATTGCCAAATTTGTTTCTGAATGCTATAGATATTTTTATCTTAATGTATTGCAAATTGATGTAGTTACTCATTTTTATTTGAATCTTTACAGAACATTAATTAAAAAAACCTGTTATCCATAAAATTAGCATAGACAGTCACAAGCCAAAAGATATTAATAATATGAAAATTAATAGAACTTTGTTTGACACAAGCTCACATTTTCTGATTTTATTCATGTCAATAGAATTAAGTGGAGTGTACTCAATGATTCTTGCAATCTGTTAAAACACAGCTCTTCATAAAGTGAAAATGATGATGGTTATATTTGTCAAATTCATTGAAGAAAGAATTAGCATCTGAACACTGATTTAAAAAATATTTCTCTGGCCAAATCTATCAGCATAATCTAATGACAAATTATCTGTTTTAGTCTCTGCTATCAGGATTATTTTCTTGATTCTTTCTATGCAAGTAAAGCATAGAGATAAAAAATGCAAGCATGTTCTTGTTCTTATGTGCACAGCACTAGTACAATCATAGAGTTGTTTGGATTGGAGAGAACCTTAAAATTAATCTAGTTCTAAACCCCCTGCCATGGGCAGGGACATCTGGGGTGCTCAAATTCTCATCCAACCTGGTCTTGAACACTTCCAGGGATGAGACATCCACAACTTCTCTAGACAATATATTCCAGTGTCTCTCTACCCTCACTGGGAAACATACTTTCTTTAGGTTCCCCAGTTTGTGTTCTTGGCAGTCCAGTGGTTCATCTTCAGCAAAACAGTCACTAAAGGGTTTAATTGGCTGAAGAAGATAAAGCTCCAAATCGCTTCAAGTTAAGGTGGGACCTTGGCTGCATACTATAGGCATCAGAATATGACTGAATGGTGACAGTACTACTTTCACCTCTTATCTGAAGAACAGACCAACAATTTGCATAAAAAAATAGTAACACTTTAGAATAACAGTTTCAACATCTGAATCCATATTAAAGAGCAGGTGAAGTATGGATGAGGGTCAGAAGTCTGAGCACTCTCCTTTGGCTGTCCCTCATCCTCATTTAGGCTAATGTTATCCACACATTCCCAAGGAATCTGTCTGTCTCAATTTATTCTATAGAGAATGCAGAGTCTTGACTCAGTGTCATGAATTTCATTTCCTAGAGTTGGCACCTGCAAATCAGATGTAGTTAAGCCACACCAATATGCTCTTCTCAGAATGTGCCCAAGAGAACATCACTCACACCAAGTGCACATTACAATGGACTGCAGTTTGAATTGCACAGCTTGTTGCATGCAGAGGATCAGCTGGAGAACAACTCATCTCTGTATTCACTTGTACGTCTTTCCAAACTTATTTTTGCCCCCTTATACCTGATGTTTTGGTGTCCTGAATACATTAGAAAGGTTTCTTTATCTACCTGCCTGACATAACTATTGGCTTGCAAGGAGTTGTTGGACGAAACTTAGGACAGAAGTTGTTCACTGTAATATATAGAAGAGAACATTCTACATTTCAACTACATTAAAATAAAACCCTCCTAACTCTGAACTACAATCCTTCAGAGAACAGGTTTCCCTAACATGTGTCTTTTGGCTCTTCAAGGACGGTAAACTTTGTAAGTTTTCCTGTTGGTGACATACTCTTTTATTAAAATAGTCTGAACAATATAATTATTTCAGAAAAAATAAAAATCAGTTAAAATCAGTCTGCAATTAATTTGAAGTTTGCTGCCTGCATTTCAGGTCAGCCACGTTCTGTGTTTCTAAGTGTATCTGTTATTTCTAACTTCATTGATCTACTAAATACCAACTCCCCCTAAAATCCTTGCCCTTTATTATTGAAAACCACAGACTGAGGAATCTGTAGGAGATCTATTCTGAGCTTGTCTGTAAGTTCATTTTGGATATCTGGTAAATATACAGAGTTTTCTAAACTCTTTTAAAGATAAGACATGGGCAATTCTATGTGGGAACTATCATATAACACATTGTAAAACTTTTAAAAGTTTAAAATGTTTCACTGTATCAAGATGCCAGAAAGATAAGAAAGGAATGTGTTCATTTGCTCTTAATAAAGACAAAAGGACGGGTCAGAAAGTTATGAATAGTAAAGCTGCTAAAGATTAAGAGGTGCAAAATTATAAATAAAATGATAATACTATTTAACAGGAATTAAATTCTCAGTCAGATTTTGTATATTTTGTTCTTTATGTGCTCAGCAGCAATACATTTAATATTAACAGTAATGTTATTTTGATAAAAAAATACTATTTTGCAGAATTATAATGTAAGAATAAAGAAAATGGAAAAGGTAATTAAAAATAGAACTGTCCTAAATGGATCATAAATCCAACATCTAAATAAAACAACAAAATGTAGTTCAAACTGATGGTAAAATTGAAATTGTTTGAATATGAAGTCTTCAAGTAGTCAATGAACCAGTAAAACTGAACTCACTGCAGCTAAAAGGGGGAGAGACTATCGATGAATTCTACTTAGGAGTGAATGATGTAAATGGCAAGAAATGTTACTTTACTACAATCAGAAATGTTACTTATTTTTCTTACTCAGTGCTAATCAAACACAGTAAAAATTTGAGATTGCTACTTCTCAAAACATATTCATAATGAAATACTGAGGCAATCCATCCTTCTGTCTAGCAATTTCTTTCTCTTTACCCTTCTTTCTTGTTTGTACTGCAGAAGCATAGTTCTTACAGAGTACTAGCCCTGACTATCGTATTCTTTTTCTTATTTTAACTCAGCTACGTTTCCAATCATATAACTGTAGTGGAAAAGTTTGTATAGAGATAGCAAAGATACCAACCTTTTTGTTCATACTTTTATCAAGTAATTGCCATTGTTTGGTAAACCAGAGGAAGAAATTCAGGCTGTATGTAATATTTTCACTCAATTTCCTCTTCAAAGTCATTAACTTAGCAGAGTTGTAGTCATTCTGCCAAAACACTGTGTATTTTTGGCATTCCCAGATAATGAGCCATAGAATATATTCCTATAGGTATAACTGAATTCTGAATTCTTACTGTAGTATAAAATACACTTGGGCAGCATTTTCATTGCAGCACTTAATCCAGCTGAATTCTGTATGAATGCCTCAGAATTCTTCTGAAGAGTATCATATTTGCAAAATAGATTTGACAGATGTACAACAACTCACAAAGTATTTAACAGAGATAACACCTCCAAAACATAATTACTTCCAAAATAAAATGAATAAAATAGAGGCCTCAATATAATGAATCTGAAAGCCTACATATTTTATTGAAGTACCTAAGAGAGACCAATCTGTCCCAGAAAGGTGCTGAACCTTCCTAAAAGGGAAGGTGGAATATCTGCACTCTAAAGACAGCTTCCAAAATACCAATTTTTAAAGTGACTTTAGGATTTTTAAGACATACATTGGTAGGAGACGTTTATTTAAAATTAACTCCTAAGGCTTGTGAAAATTATTCTAATGATTTGTTTTCAAAACCACTACAGTTTTATACAAGAGATAACAAACACTCTGAATAAGTTTAGCTGCCAGACTGGTTTATAAACTAAGGCAAATCTGGAGCCTTTTTTTTTCTGCTATCTTTCTGAGATTTCAAAATTTTGTAGATATACTTGAAGCAATACTTAAAGAGACACTTCCTTTTGATTACTTCAGATGGTGTTTCTGTCTTTGCTGAAGAGATTGCAAATTATAGAAAGCATATTTGGGTAAAAAAATTGTTTAAAATGGCAGATATATGATAAGATCTTTCATTAATTATATATTTAAATTACCTTATATAAAAAAAATTAATAATATGTGAAACAGATGTTTTCAAAATGGAAAAATGTAGAAATTATATGAAGTTATCAAAATGAATTATAATGTCCTTTTTCTGTTTATGCTTTAATTCAATGCTAGATGTCTGAACTACATAACCACATATAACTGCTCCTTAACTATGTGGTTGGTAAATCTGTTTTCTCTTGTTGCCTAATATCAGCTGCCAGGTGATCAGAATGGAGTAATTTGCATTATTGTTATATATTTCTTCTTCAAGAGCCATTAGCTGAATAGGCCGACCTCTATTCAGTGTGATGCCTCCTTCCCTGAAGTTTTTCAGAAATGTCAAGGCCCTGGGCAGCAGTTTCTCTGCTCTTCCCCTCTCATCAGTGCAGGCAACCACTCCCAACATAACCCAACACAATGCAACCCAACACAACTCAGCTCCATAGTCCATAAAAGAAAAAGAAAATCTCATTTCCCCCACACCTAACTCTGGGGCAGGTGGCCTCAATGGAAGTTTTGCCCATGACCTCAGTAAGAGCAGCACTCTCCAAACCTCTTTTATTCCAGCAGGCCAATAAACTTATTTACACAGTGACAGCGACATATTTGGACAACATATTTTTGCTTACAATTAAACTAACTTAACATTGGGAAATGTTATATAGTCATAAATTCTGAAAGCATTTAATGGGGCTTTTAGGTATAAAATCTTCTGCAAAACAACAGATTATGCAGCTGAAACTTGATGTTTGCTCTGAAAGTGCTATTGAGGTACCATTTTCTTGTATGTAGTATGGTTGTTAGCAGACATATGGGCTTTTATATCAGAATAAAGAATGAAAACTAGACATTGTTTATTTGTAATATATGCTATTGAGCATCTGAATTAATGAAATGGAATTTATGGATGGATAGCATGCCCAAGGAAGTAGAAAATAATTACTGCTTATAATTCAACCTCTGACATAAAGAGTGGCTGAGACAGAATTTTGATGTGTTGCTGGTTTTGTTGTCTCTTCCCGAGAAAATGTTGTTTCAGTACTAACTTCAGCTTTAGAGAAGGGAGAGCAAATATCCATGTTGTAAGTGAAATTAGAAAGTAGACCAATTCAGGCAAAGCTTCTTTCCAAACATCAGTTTACCTCAGTGCAGGTGGGAAAGGGTTAGGGTTAGGGTTAAAAAGGGCATCACAGACTGAGATTCCAGTTGGATGCAGCCTTTTCTGACTGGAGAAAGAGAAAAAGGTAACTGTGATGTAGTTCTGGGGTGACCACATCTGCCCATTAGGGGCTGGACATCCATCTCTCTTACACAGAGTTACCCAGCAGCCATCATTCACATAAAAACCCCCAGTCCATTACCAACAGTTGACCTTGCGACCTTACATTAAATGCTTCACATCCCATTACTTTCCTCCCAAGTCATCTATTTTCCTAATTTTTTACAATAATGCACTTCAGCTTTGTCACACATTTCTGGCTCCAGTTCTGGAAAATGTTTCTGTTCAAGAAAACACTCCACTGTGTGCTTTATTTTGCTTATCTCCTGAAATCAAAATGAAGCATGCTGTTACCGTTTGCTCTCCATAGAGATAGAAGGAAAACACACTTACAAGCTTCTCTGTCCTGGGCTCTGAATGGTGGCAGTTATTTTTTCCAGTCTGTTTCAAACAGAAGAACTAATGTAATCATAAATGCATTGAAATGAAATCCTAATAAAGGATCTTCAGAAGAATATTCATGTTTCCACTTAAAAAAAAGGTTTATTATACTTGCAAAAGATATTTGAAGCATTCTAGCTTTTTAAAGGATTGCAGTACACTTATGCAATAGCTTGCTACCCATTACTGAATAGATTCAATTATACTTGCTCTGTAGTAGAATTACAGTTACAGATGGTTTTTTGCTACTGATTGGAACGTCAGTAATAATTTAATTAGATATTATGACAGTTTCCATGGCTTATATGTTAACACAGTTAAATTCTCTCTGTAAACTAATTTTGAGAACAAATGTTTCTGTTCAAAATCTTTTACAGTGGAAATGTTTCAAAGGTAGAATAAGTTAATTAGAAGGCTTTTTTTCCCCCTTCTAAATCCTCTGAAGGAGCAGGAATATTTTCCACGGAAATATGGTCAGTCACTGAAATGTCAGAACTCTAACTGAGCAGTATATGGAAAGTATATGAAATTTAAACGATCTCACAATCTAAGTTAAATGGTACTATTTATTTATATAGCTAGAGTGACCCTCAGTGTGCAGAAGATATGCTTTTTACTGCGTGGTTTTCATGGATGCGGGAACATTGAATGGCTGTATTATATTTAATTAAAAGCAATAGTGGGCCTACCCAGATGTTAAAAGGGCTTGATCTGAACAGTGTGTTGACATCAGATGAATAGGAGAGGCCACCTGCTAGCTCCACTTTTGGCTTGGTGGATGATTTGCATTCCTGTGGCCTGTTGCTCTGCATGATTGCTCTCAGCACTTCACAGCCTCATGAACTGTTTAATATCATGGATACCTTCCAGCCATGCAGGCTATCTCCTTTTGTAACATCACTGCAAAAGAAAGAGTGACCACTTGCATGATTCTGATGGGTAGAGCATGATGTTTTCACTTAGCATATACCACATCAAAGAGGAGGAAATGCTTTTCTATAAACCAGATTAAGATAAAAATTAATCCATTCTTGCCTAAGAGACCACTTTTTTCTTCTTTTTGAAAGATGCTCATCATTTGAACCTGAGTACAATACAGCTCATACTGTATTCTTGTTTTTTCTCTTGAGCACAGAGTGTTTCTTGTTAAAATATGTAAAAGTTAAATAATTCACTAAATATGTGTATTGTTTGAACACTGAGCAACCCTTCAGTAGCATAAACGTATTCATGAACACAACTATTAGACTTCATGTGCTTTATCACTATTAGACTGCCAGTGCATTCCTAATTGCTGTTATCTACCAGAAAAACTACACATATTCTAAAGGGAGAGGCAAGAAAAATGTAATTAAAAAGAGAAAGAAATCATTATACCATTTTCCAGCAGGTAATACTAAAAGACAAAAGAAAAATTTCGGATCGTGTTTCTGTGAACTGTCCTTTCTTGAGATTACATGTGCTGCATGGATCTCAGTCCACGTTCCTTGTAAGTTCCCAACTTGAAGGTTATTGTACCATCATTCAAGGAGTGGAAGGATGCCATTATCTAAAAATAACCATAGTTATTTTCCAGGTTCCCTTGTATTTCCAATCTATATTTATTTCAGTAGTGATTAGCTGACTTCATTGCAGCAAGCTCTCAGTGACATTTTCTTACAGTTTTATACTTCAGTACTAAATAATAGAATAAGAATATGCTTGCTTTTGTTTTTGCGTTTGATGTTTCTTTTTCCTAGGCAGTATAATGATTTAAGGTAGAAGACAGAATAATCAAATGTTAATTCACAACAGTTTTATATACAAAATGTGATAATTCACTTCTAACTTGAGGTTAAAAGGTTTTGAAGATTTTATACATTTTAAATCAACTTCTTTCTATAACCAGACAATTTCCTTCCTGACAAATTATTCAGTTACTTAAGAATTGGGCTAAGGGAGATTAAAGAGGAATTTATATACCCAAATGCCTCTTTACCTCCTTAACTCTAAAGCACAGATTTTCTGACTCCTTACTCAACTAACTGAAGTATATAAAATTCCTATGGATTTAAACTTATTATTCAAAGTTGTTTTAGTATCACAAATTATATTTCTCAGCATACCCACAGACAACTCAGTCCTAAGGCGGAGAGAGAGCAGATATTTAATTTTTAATTCCACAGTAAACAATGCACTAATCACTGTTGAGAAATGTGGTTTCAGTTCCATCCTTTGGCTGACAGGGTTTCTAAACTGTCAGGCTTCAGAGGTTTCAGGGAATAGGAGCTGTCAGTTTCTCCTGCTTAATTAATGTTTTCCACCGCCTGATTAAATTTTTTCTAGTCAGTGGCTGTGATTGAATAAGTCAGTAACTCCACATCCTGCTGATTCATATTACCCCTGGAAAAATTATAATGATGGCTAAGGAACTTCTGCAGTCAAATGCAAGTGCTCAGCTCTGGTCAGGCAGGATGTGAATTGCTACCACTGGACTATGGACTAAATAGAAGGTATTTGATTGTTCTGGTTTCCTTAAAGGAAAAAAACAAACTGCTCTCAGTTTTCAAACTGAAACATCATGAGAGGGAAGTATCTCTCTGATCTGTAATTAAGCATCCCAAACTTTTAAAGGGATGAAGCTGAAGACAATCTCCTATTTATAGCATTTTAATTTGAGGTGCTCGGAGATGTCTAAGACATCTGTGGCATGTTTGAGAGATGCCACAGGGCCTGCAGGAGACAAGTCTTCCTGATGGGCATCCAGGGGACTATGGCATCTCAAATTTTGTAAGCAGGCACATTAAATTTAGGCAACTGAATCTCAGTAAGGGTATTTAAGATGGTGTGATAGCAGTTATCTAATCAGCACAGTCTAGAGAGTGATCTCTTTGTGCCTGGAGCTGGGCATGGCTTTTTCATCTCTAAGGTTTTTCCTGGCTGCCACTGGAGCTCATGTGCTTAGCACAAGGAGAGACATTTGCATGTAGATATATTTTTCTCATATATTATTTTGCATATAAATTCAGGTGTCTTAATAATGCACTGAATCTTATAATTAGTTGTCATATTTTCCACTACTTTCACTGTGATCAGTAAAACTATTAAGATTTAGAGAACATATTGCTACAAAAGAAAATGTTGAAAATCACCAACTCTACGCTGGCTATGGAAGCCTGGTATCATACATGTGGATTTTCACAAAAATTGCAATTATTTATGCATGTCTTCTCCACAGCATCAGAAAAGTGCAAAGAGAAGAGAACACATTGCTATTATTCCCCCAGTGAGCTGTCTAGCAGTGCTGGGTTTGACCAACAGCTAATATAGCTCATGTCCACCACTACTGGAAGGGCCCTCCAGCCTAAAAAAGTGGAAGGACTTGAGATTGGCAGCAAATTAAAGTTTAATATGTACTGCAATTTGTATCTTTTAGAATCCTACATCACTTCCCCATCATAACTGTGTGTTAACTGCCATTACATCCAAGTATATGAAGTAATAAATAGGTCCCAAATGCCAAGTAAATGCTAAAAAAATCTGAGGCATTTCTTCTCCATGTGGGAACCATCTCAAGTGAACTGTACTTCTGTAAAAGGAAAGTTATTACTGCTGTTCTACAAGTGCTTTCCTTCATTAGAAAGCTGCCATAGAAAATGACAAAGAGTTTACTCTTTTGTTGAGTGCTCTGTAAATGCTGTATGCCTTGTCCAGATACTGCTTTGCAGATGGAAATATTTGAGGTGAGGATGAATGCCTTACTGAATTGTGACCTGCTATAATACAAGTTTTCTTCTCAGCCTAATTCTCTCTGGTTTGCACTACTCAGGTGCTGCAAAACAGCTGCTGGATTAGCTGATCTATGCAGGTTTGAATTCTCTTGTGTGCCTAAATCCACATGTCATGGGGATAGAAAAGGAATGAAAAACTATGTACCAACTGACTTCCAGCCATAAAAAAAGAAGTGGGCTCGCCCTGAAGAGGTGATAGTCCCCGGCATTTCTGCACTCCACTGATTCCTGTATCTTTGGCTCTATGCACACACTTGTGTAATTTTGAAACAGAGCTAACTTCTGGAACAGTCAAAATAGTTCCTGTTGAGCCTCAAGAATAGTGAAAGTGACATAAACCATCTTTCCTACCCATACATGACAGAGGCTTGTGCTTAATCAGCACTTAGTAAGGAATTTAAGTAGAAAAGAATAAGATTATATAAATTTCACTTTTAAAACAAACTAGATTATCATCCCTTTGACCGTATCACAGAGACAGCTTTATGATAATATCTCCAAATATATCCAAACATGATAAGGAATTGATAGTGGATGTTTTTGTTGTTATAGCAAATGGAGTGGTAAGGCATGATGATAACTGCTGCTATGCATTGCTATTGTATATATAATGATGGGGTTGCTGGGCACCACACTCTTTAGGGCTTATCTTTGTCTATTTTTAAGCAAAGTGTTAATTGAGTGCAAATGTGTCTGATCCTCTGATGTAGAGAACTGTTCTTTGTTGACAGTCCTTAGTCTCTTGATTGTTCTTTTGGTATTGGCCAGCTGTGGTTTTGAGTGATGAAATACCTTAAAATATGAACTGTGCTTTCTTCAAAGTATGTATTTTTCCTTCAGTATGGCGAAGCAATCAAACTCTTACATGTAGCTTACAGGAAGAGAACAACTTTGCTATAATAAGTACTGGGGGCCTCAGTTCAAGGAAGGAGAGGATACTGAGGAATGTTAAAAGCAGACACTGTTATCACTCCCTTTGAGTACTGACTTTACCTTCATCTATAGTTGCTTCAGCTCTTCCCCCTCTAACCTTGGAGAAAGCCTTTCACAAATATAATGACATAATTTATGGAAGGTGTAGCACTAGGGAAGCACAGAATAGAGAATATCTCCATCTTTTCTTCACAGTATTTTTTACAAAAAATGTATAGGCAACCTTCTGGATTCCATATAGGTTTTAAAAGCTCTGCCTGCTGATAAAAAGGACATCTCCCCCTGCTAACTTAGTAGGGGATCAAACCCAGTTTCACTGATGTTCTGACATGAGATACATATCATGAATGGATTCTTTTTCAGAAAGACACTATTAGTATCATTCCACAATTCAAAATCTTAAAATTTCAGGACCTTCCTTCTTACAAAATAAAGAACTGTCCCCAACCTTGGCAACACCCCCTTACTCTCTAAATCCACACCTAGGTGAAAATTGAAAGCCCACTGGTAGAGAGGACGTCTCTCCCTCTCTCCCAGTTACAACTTGTTACTTGTATTTTCTCTTTTGCATATTCCCTGAAGTACCTCACAACATTTCTTCTTTGTCCTTGAAAAATGAATGTAATGATCATATTTGTGGGTCATGTCCCTTCCAGTGGGATTCTTGCTTCCTAGCTGTTCTGAAATGCTGATCACCTATTTCCCACTCTCTGACATTCTCTCCTACCTTCATTTCATGTCAGTGGGAGCAATTGAACCCTTCTGTGACTCTCCTGAGAAGCATTTGGTTCCCTTGTTCTCTGACTTGTATTTCTTACCTGTTGAAGGTAAGAAAGTTTTGCTCTTTTTACTTAATCATTTTACCAGCTATCCTTTCTGCAGTCTTTCTTCAATAGAAAGAGCTGAAGGCCTTCTGGTCCCACACCTTGCTTGTAAGTGCTTTGTAGAGATTCACAAGGGTGGGCAGAGTGAATTTGAATTTGTGTTCAAATCTCAATGGCTGGAAACAGTTATAGGAAGAATTTGGTGTAGTTCTTAACAATCTGAGCTGTGAGAAACAGTTGTTTTAAAAAATAAGTAAATTATGAATCAAAAAGCTACCAGGTAATTGCCTTTTTATTTGCAGTGATCACAGGAATTGGTAAACTTTAAGTTGTAAAAGTCTTTCACATGCACAACAGAAGTTTATATACATCTATGAGACTCCATTTTGCACCTGGTAAGATCAACAATAAAGCTAGGAGAGAGTAGTATTTGATACTTTTTCTGGATTTTCTGTAAATCTTTACAGAAAAGATTGTTGTAAGTTCAAGACATAACTTAGGTAGTTCCCTTGAGATCATGGTAACTGATTTGCTTCTGCTGTTGCTGGTGAAACTCAGCAGGAAATACAATAATTCCACAACCTGGGGAGGCTATACAGAAACTTCTTGCAACTGGTGTCTGGAAAAGGGCAAAGAAGGAAGGAAGGAAAAAGAGAAGGGCTTAGAAATGGAGCATGCTAGTCCTTTTCCTTCCAATATGAGTTCTGGAAAAAATGACCGCTTTCAACCTACAGAAAAAAACCTGGACTACAAAAATGAGGGTGGTTTTTCATCCTTCAGCCTCCTGTAACATTTCTGTGAAACCAGCACAGGAGAACATCCACTGAAAAAAAAGGAACTAGTATGGAGTTTGAAAAAAAAAATAATTCTGTTATCAAACAGAAGTGATATTCCTGAACCACTTTATTTGGCTTAAATAGCCAGTAGAAATGTGTAACCTTTGAGGATTTGCTTAAATTCTGTTATCAAACAGAAGTGATATTCTTTATTTGGCTTAAATAGCCAGTAGAAATGTGTAACCTTTGAGGATTTGCTTTTGTTCTCCTCTCTGGTACTTATATGCACATTAGCAGGTATCCTGAATCTGGAATATCTCTTCTTGAAGCATGACTATAGTTATCTACAGTCCTGAAGCACTGCACTCTTCACAGTTAAGGAGGCAGAGCAAAGGTCAATGGAAGCTCAGCTCTTGACTTTTTACAGTCCAGCTTTCTCTTCAACACAGTTTGAGGAAGTCCAAGCTGTGGTGTTTCAGTTTCATGAATGTCTTTTGGCTTTCATGTCAGTTTGTATTTAAGGGTGGATAACTGTTTTAAAGGGCACTTGAATTCAGTGTCCTTTGTAGCACACTGATCTGCATCTGTTTAAGAGGTGTTCCATGTGCTTTTGGCAGATGATATTTCCAGCCGTTCTAAAATGTTTAAAGGGGCCAGTTTTCTGAACTGCCTGCTGCTATGCTATAATTAAAATTTGGGCTTTTGGAGTTATAAATTCAGTATTTTAGATGTACTTTGTTGTGAAAATAACAATAAAAATGAAATACCTCTTCAAAATATAAATAGAGGAAAAATATAAAAATATATGTTTAATAGTTTTATAGTTATCTTTTTTAATTTGGAAAAGTAAGTGTTTTGGGTTATTTGACACTGCTGGCACCCAACAAAATCAGTTCTCATTGTGGCAATATGGAAGGTTTCAGGCTCAAAATATATAATTGCAAAAGAACAAATCATTAATTCTGGCTGAACTAAACCACTGGGGATGATTCTCAGAATAAGAAGAACAAAACTTATTGAGATTATATAACAGATTTTGACACTCCCCATCGCCACATGGGAGACATTAAATCAAAAGGACTGATCAAACAAAAAATCTGTTTGACCTTGCTTTATTATGCAAAATATACAGCAGAATAAGTAAGATGGGGCAATATACATGGATGCCCTTTCTTTCCTTTCTCTTTTGTTCATCAGAAAATAAAACTAGAAGTTGTTGTGACAGAGCATGAGACACAAACGTCTTGTAAACTACAATGCTTAAAGATATCAGGCATCCATGCTTATCAACCTGAGTCACTGCCAAACTAATTGTGAAGAAGCCATAAGGGAAACTGGTCCTTGCAAGAGTTTCTAAAGGATGGTTCACTGGTTATGCCTGGTGCTGCTTCCATGGGTAAACAAGTATCCTGTGTGCAATTTAGTTATAGTAAATGTAGATACATCAATATGTGAATGTTGGTAGAAATATATGTGAATTATGTGCAAGCTCATGTCTCAATATTAACATCATCTTCCAAGTGTGTGTGTGGTGTGTGTGTGTGTATGTGCATGCACTTACATGTGCAAGTTTTCTCCCTAGAAAACACATTATTGAAAATCCTAATCTAGTACATCTTCACACATATTAAGAAGGAACTATACTTTTAAACTTAACATACATTATTGATGTGCATTATGTATAATCTTCTAACTGACATGCTTATAAAATCCAGTTGGGATCAAGAGGTATCTTGCCTATATACAAATTGCTACATTTATTTAGATTTCCAAATTTTACATTAAACACAGTAGCTAATGCTTTCTAGTATAACAGCCTTGTTATATAGAACAAAATAATAATAAGGAATCTGCTCAGACACCGGAGGTGTTGAGGGACTTATGGACTTTAATAGCTTCCATATAGAGTTGGTATATAGGATATATGCACTCAAGCACTGTCATTTTGGTTAATGAAACCTGATAGCATATCTTTCTTTCTGCCTTGCACAGCTCCTCATTATAAAATGTTATATGTCTTAAGTTCAGAGTGCTCAGCACCTCCCAAAGAGAGTCCTTAAGCAGCACAGTCATAAAGTTGCATTTCATTATGTTGATATTAAACATACATTTTTCAGTGTATGTACACTTTTTTATACTGTTTGCATGTTTTGGTGGTTTGCTGTTTTCAGGTTTGTTGCCTTTGCTTTACAGTAAGAGGCTGGTTTACAATGTGGCACAACCAGCTGCACCTTGGTAAAAACAAATATATTGCAGAAATGCTAAGCAACCATCCCTAGTATTGCTTTCCTGTTCCACTTTGCTTCTGATTGGCTACACCAGGATTATCACAGACCTGGGCCTGTCAATTTTGCTGAGCTGTGAAATTTGGATGGCAAGTCTCTGAACCATTCATCTGACATGAGGGAGGTTTCATCCATACAGAGGCTTTCCTCTAAACAAAATGGGTCAAATTGAAAGTTGTAATTTAGAGCATAACTCATACATCGAATAACACAACTGCAGTCTGTCATTTTTCATGAAAAAAAAAAGCATAACTGGTATTTGGCTGAAAAATACTTACGTTGACTTTAAATATGAAAGAGAATTGTTGTTTTATTAGAAGACTGGTGCTTCATTTGAGAAAATATATTTATCCCTAAGATTAATGTCTACAGAATTTCAGAATTATTTGAAATAAATTCCATTTGGAGAGTAAGGCCCATCTCAGACTGGTTTCCACACTCTGTGACTTGTAGATCAGGGTCTAAAAAGTTTACATCTCAGTGGGAAATGTCCTTTATCTACTTTCACAGCAGGCGAGTCTGTCAAAGGTGAAGAATGATTCCAAGAAGATTTCCAGTCCACTTTATCTTTCAGTCTTGCCTTGCTTTACTAAATTTTTTAAACAGTTTGTCAGGTTAGTCACCAAGCTTTATTCTCTATTATTATACTAATTTTAAAATTATACTATTTTGACTGCAGGAATAATGAGAAAAAGTCACTGGGGATCAGCTATGGATATATTGCCACTCCTTTGCTCATGGTCTCATGGGGCAGATTAGTCACGTGTGGGTTTAAAACATCCCTACAGGCAATGTCTTATTGCTTAAGGTTCAGAAATATGAATAATAATAAAACTAGACCATAAGCTATTTAGCTTGATAGAAATTAAATTTAACAGTTTCAGCTCATGAATCCAGCTGTAAAAGTACATACAAAGCATTAAATTAACAGCAACACATGGAAATCTACAGGATCATATTCCAGAGGAACCAAGTTATGTGTTTGCTTTACCCGTTAACCTGGTAAGACTAGACAAAACAGTTTTCCTTTTTTTTTTTTATAACATTAAACTTCTTATTCCATTAACAAAATCCTTCTGTGAAGCAACTTGCTCCTGCAAAACAATATTTTCCAACCTAATTGACTCTGTGATTCTATGAATACTTGTTGGGGTAGTGCAAGAGTAGAGCAAAAGTGAACATGTGGCAACTTGTCTTCCTCCAGACCCTAGATGCAGCATCTGTACAAAGGCCAACTACCTTGTCATTACACAGGATTTCAGGATTTCCTATTTTGCAAGGGGGAAAAAGTGGTTTTTTCTCATATTTTTCTCCTTTTTCCCTTTGCCTAGGGGCAAATCCTGCTTCTGAGGACAAGATAACTCCTTCTACATTGCACTTGTATTTTGGCAGCACAGGGCAGGATGATAGCTTTGAGGGTATTTCTCTGCACAGAGCAGTGTACCAGTGGCTAAGAATGGGAGCCAGCCCAATGACCAGCTGCTACTGAGCTCTCTTCCTTCTGCAGAGTACTGAGTGACACCAAGAATAGGATGCTCTGCTTGCTTATCCCCCAGCCACCCCAAAAGATGAATTACTATCAAAGTCTTGATTCATATCTCATATAAAGTCAGGTGTCCCCTGTTGCCTGGATATCCTTTACTGCTAGGCAGCATTTTCAGGAGCAAGTTGACTTTATTACAGCCACAGATTCATCAACTTCACTGACTTGTGCTGTCATCTGTCACTGTGTTGCTAGGTGAAATCACAAATGAGCAAATGTTGTTCATGTTATCATGCTTACTTTGCCAATTCAGGTATTGTATAGTCTTATGTTTTGTAGTGCTACAGAGGAAGGGCTTACCTATGGCACCACAAAAGGGAGGAATCAAATCTTTAAAATTATGACCTGATCGGTATACACATTAAAAACATGACATTGCATATTGGTGCACATTATGTGTTTTGTTTAAATCAGCTGTATTAATTAAGATACCTTTTCTGTCCATATGGAGACACAATTAACACCAGCTGTAAGGTCTATCTAGGAAGTAACCTGTCTCAGGATCTGGAACCCATTGGTTACAAATATGCTTCTAAGTAGAAGTCTAATTCCACCTAGTGTCAACTGGGTAAATAATTATTATATTTATAAACTTTCTTTTGTAGCTATCTTTTCATGCAGGTAGACAGTAGTCCTTCTTAGAATTCTATTGAGCACTTAGCCTCCAAGATATCTTATGCAAAGAAAATAATGCCTACAAGTTAAGAATTGCCTAAATATGCACTGTAATAAGAACACTGTAATGAGTTTGAAGCGCTCTGCCTGACATAGATCTTGTTTTTAAGTTTTAAGGCAAAATGTGGCACATTCAATTTTAACCTTGGTTAAAAAGACATAATTTTCTCATTTGTCATGATGATGTATTAGAAATCAAAGGAATCTTTATTTTCTTAATGGTATGGAAATAAAATGTGCAGTTTGTTTTTAAAAACTGAATCACTGTTTAAGATATTATTCCTAGGAAATACATTTTCAGTATTTCCTTCCCATTTTCTCTCAGACTAGCAACACAAGCTAGTTAAGCAAGGCATATTATATTTTTTTATAAAGTTTTTTTTCAAACACCTTTTTTTCCAAGTCTCCATGTTTTGTTGGAATGTGTAGAATAATAGGCCACTTATGCCCAGTTAATCCTGAATGTGCATCTCATTGATTGTGGACTTCATTCACTCTCACTTTGATTCGTAGTTTGGAAATCCCAAATCACTGCCGTTGTTCATAAAGACCTTTAAGGCTTACTGACAATAAAAAATTAGTATTTCTTTAATTCTTTAATGAATTGTTTCATTCCATGTCTGTATATAGTACCAGCTGCACAATAATTCATGGCTGTACATTTCAGACAAACCACATTTTGATTATAATGCAGCAATTACAGCCCTAAACAGGTGATTTATATTTCTACAGAATGATCCTAAATCTGTCTGGACAGACTACAGGATTAATGAGAATAATGGTGGTGAATTATTAATCAGGCAGTGCTCATTAATTTAGGTGACTGCTGCACATTTTCCAGCAGAAAGGACATTTCAGCTCTTTTTGCTTTTTCCATACAATTGTTTTCTGGGTGAAGCCTTTATCAAATTTATCCCTTGAAGTAGAAATATATGCCTGGTTAGAATTTTACCTCCACTTTCAGAGATCCCCACTTACTCATCTGCTGCTAAAGCTGGCTTTGACCTCTCTTCCCTCTAAGAATGGCTGAATGAACTCCCCTTGTACCATATCACTATTCAAATGCTATGGCAATGATTTGTTCAGATATCTAACTATGGCAAACAAAAATTTTCCTTGGTTTTCTTAAAATGTTTTTAACAATGCACGCATTTCTTCATAATTACAATGTTAACTCCTCGTCACAGATAAACAGAGAACAGCAAGAGATCCTGTACGCTGTCTACCATATTCTCCTAGCTTTTTCTGTCTAAAATGAACAGGGTTGGCTATATTTTATATTCTTTTGTCAATAATAGGCTTTTAAAAATGGATCTTTTTTCTGACTACCTTTCTCTAACCACATTTCTATTCTCTTTTGATAAACTGGGATAGGAAACGTTTTATTTGATGTCTGGATACAGTCAGTCTCAAGGCAAGCATGCAAGTGTGGTTATATTTTCATATGTTCACCATTAGCATCTTATACACATTACCTGAATGATCTCTTGCTGGAAATCATTGTTTTAGTAGAAATAAAACAGTCTACAGGTATAACCAAATTCTTTTAGAACTCACATTTTCTGAATTAGCATCCTATGAACTTTCTATCCATACTATAAAAAACGTATGCATCAAATGTGTAATCTCTGAAGCAGAGAATCCTGTCCGTGATGGTAGACAGCACTAGATGTTTTACATAAAGGTGCAAAATACCCCTACAGTAGGCAGATGTTGGATTATTTCTCTATTAAGGAGGTCTCATCCTAAACCCTCATATTTAAGAGATTGTCTGAAACCCAAAAGCATGAAGCTTTATTTTCATTCCAGAACTCCTCTTTAGTGTCTCACTAAGTTTTACTCTTTGAGAGTGTTTGTTGTGGAGCAGTGGCAGAAATTGAGTTATGTGGGCTCCAGATGTAGGTTCAGTATTGTTTCCCATGCTGGAGTAACATGCAAGAGAAAAATCTGCTCAGAACAACTGGAATACTAAACTGCTTTAGTCTCTGGCAAACATAAAAGAATAAAACATAGCTAGAAAAATCACATTTCTCAACATTTTAGAAATTAAAGTGATATTCACTGAGGCAACAGGGGATATGTTCCTGACTCCAGGCTATACCGCTGTTAAACTCCAAATTCTTGCTACAAGACATGGAGATCTCTGTCCTTTTAGAAACAGTTGTACATACTTTTGTAACAGAAAAGTTTTGGCAACTTAAATAGAGTGGTCACTACATCAGGTCCAGATGTAACATGGGTAAACACCACTGTGTTTACAATGGGAACACAAGGTCGTTGTCTCATGAACATATGTGGTGACAACACTATGGGAAGGAGCAGGAAATGGATGCTAATGAGGCTGAAGAGCCAAAGTCTCTCTGGGACCAATTGTGAAAGAAAGTTAAAGTTCCCCTTCCTGGCTGTCAAGCACTGGAGCAGTCCTACTGCCTCTGTCACTGCAATGCTGTATCTCCTGCCTGCACTGGGTCTTCAGGCACACCATGGTGACCTGTTCCCCCTTGCTCATGCTTCTTAAAACACCCAGTAAAAGAGAATGATAAATACTCATACTACTTTCAATCTCTGTTAGTGCACTCCTTGAGCTCAGAATAACAAATCTGATTTATAAAAATTGAGGCATTGTGTCAAATGATGTTCCTTGACATGACACAAAACACCTCAAAATTTTTAACTGAAGTTCTGCATGAGCAGAAAAGGAACAAAAAAGTTTACCCAAAAAAACCCCAAAAACCAAACAAAATAACCAACCCAAAAAACTACAAACAAAACCCAAACCAAAAAACCCCAAAACACAATAGTTTTAAGTCCAAAAGTATATTTACCTGTTGACCTTCTGGAAAACTATATATCTTAAAGAATCTCACTGCACTAGGATCTGCAATATGTAAGGGTCAAAGACAGTTTAAAAGGTAAAGCCAGGCTGTGCATGCAAGCCAGGCAAAATAAGGAATCAACTCAGCACTTTCCATTGGAAGGCAGGTGTTCTGCTATTTGCAGCAAAGCAAGGCTCCATCACATACAGCTGTTACTTGGGAAGACAAATGCTAAACCCGAATGTCACCCTGTTTCCTCCTTCCTCAGCTTTTATCAGTATGTTGATCATTTTGTGGTTGGCTGTCCCAGCTGTGTCCCAACTTCTTGCCCTCCCCCAGTCAACCACTGAGAGAAACAGAGAAGGATTTGACAATGATCAGGAATAAACATAAGTGTCTTGTCAACACTGTTTACATCACAATTCCAAAACACAGCACCATACAAGTTGTGATGAAAACAATTAACTCCATCCCAAAACTAGCACCCTGTTGTACTAGGGCCACACTAACACTTCTGAAAGTCGTTATTTGCAGTCAGAAAAATGAGAAAATTATGACTTTTCCTAAGAAAATTCTATTTCTTGTGCTGTCAAGTGATTGTGATGCTTAGAGAAATGTTTTGGTGATAGACTTGGCAGTGTTGGGTTAATGGCTGAACTCAATGATTCTAAAATTATTTCCAAACCTAAGCAATTTTATGATTCTCTGATAATTCTATGAACTGACACATACACCTTAAAACTCCCAGATGTAGTATGTGAAAAAAATCTCTTCTCATCCTGGTATACAAACATCTGCTTTGGAGATGAACTGTATTTTAAATCGGGGAAAGAGAAAATTAAGGCTTAGCATGGAATGGTTGATACTGCAAATGACATACTTGTTATGAAAAAGAGACCTGTTCTGTTTCACAGAATATTTCTTATGCAACACTGTGAGACCTAAACAAAACAGAAGTAATATGCATTCTGCCTCACATAATGAAATGAGCATTTTAATTTAAAGGTATCATAGGTTTTTTCTGCCCAGATGAAGTTTACAGATACATTTTTGTTAGAAATGCTGTGGATTCAAGAATGTGTTTCTTGTTGCAAATGCAACATGAAGTAGTTTGCAACATCAATTTTTATGTGACTAAATCTTGCATTAGTAATGAAGATAGCAAAACAAGATGTAAAAAACCTGACTTTTTCCAAGTTTTTTCACTTTATAGTGCTGTTGCTACCATTCTGCTAAAAAGGAAATCTCTGAATGTCAATACCATTCCAGTAATTCCTATGTCAGCCCTTCCCCTAGAGTTACAGCATTCATTTGCCTGATTCAGTCTTTACTATTGAAGCCAAAAAATACAATTCTTTGTCCTACTTATGCATACTACTAAAGAGGATTTTAGATCATAGGACTCAACCGAAAACTTCAATCTGACTCTGAAGTTAAATACAAACAGAAATGGAGAAAAAAAATGATGCACACATCTACTTGATGATCTCAGATTACTTTGCATTATGGCACATGTGATATTTGTTTTTATCCTACACTACACACTATTCTAATTTATTTTTCATTATTCAGTGGTACTTTGTCCAAAAGTTTTTGTTGTGTTGATAATTTAAAAACTGCATTCAGTTACTGTGGATATATTTTAATTGCACATTGTTTAGGCAAAATGATATGAAGTAAGTTGAAAAACACTAAACTGCCGTACTAAACATGAGCAAACTACCTTGGCAAGCACATCCTTTATGTGCACACACAAACTTTGCTTTGTCTCTTAAGTAATAACTCGGCCTTTTTTACTGTTTAGTTGCCAAATTACGCACATTTATACTGCACCAGAAAACTCTTTTTTTTTTGTCCTGAGTTGAGTAATGTTGGTGAAAGAAGAAATGGAAAAATTCTAGTGTCATACTGGTCACTATACTATAATTTAAACTCTTGCTATTGCTCTGGAATAATTTAATGATGAGTTATAGCAATTTGGGACATACTGCAAGTAATTTTAAAAGTTCAGTTATATGGCAAATGCCTCAAAAAACCCTAACACTTATTCCTGGTATGCCCACAAAATATGTTTTGCACATTAACTTAGTAATTAGAAGAATAAAATTAAAAAAAATAACATTTAAATTTAGTTTTTAGAGTTCGTAGCATCCACATGCATTTGTGCTTTATTGGATAATGCCTAATTAATTTTTAATTGCTGGACAAGTTTGAAATAGAGAAGTTGCATATGGTTTGTAGAAGATGGTTCATTTGAAACTGAAATATAAATCTAAAACTAATTAGAAGAATTGCTCCCTAAGAGAACAGAAAAGGTTCAGGTCTTTAACTCTTTTTTTAATGGTTGGAAAGCACCACCCCCAGAATGCACTGCAGGTACAATTTTCAGGAGGTTATTGTGTCCTGTTTTGACTAAACTCTGATAAAAGCCCTCTATTTGCGAAAAATGGATATAGCATAAAAGTGTTGCCAGCATTTATTTATCCAATAAACATTTTCTAAGAGTAATTTATAGTTTATCCTACATGATGTAAGAGGGTTTTTCTGAAAAACACGAAAACCGGCTTCACTGACAATCAATACTATTTTGTTGTCTCTTAAAAATATAGAGAGGAAGGAAATCAGAGGTTACTGCATATTGCACCTTATAATCCCTATAAGAAATCACATCAGCATTTATTGGCAGAGAAGACTAGGTGGAGATGGAGATACTAAGTATATTGATGTGAAAAAAAGATGGAAACAAAGTCTGTATAACAGGAGGCAAAACACTTGCTCTGAAAAGGAAAGATATTCTTAAATATCACAGTAGCACCTTGAAAATCCATTCAGGAATTGGCTCATAGGTTCTCCTGATACTGTCAAGTGGTAGGTCAGGTCACTGAGACAAAGAAATCACAGTCTAAATGATGGAGTCAGACACGGAACACATTCATCAGCATTTCTGTCAGTTATGAAAATATCTCAAATGGAAAATGTTATCCATAAATAAGCACTTTCTGCTACAATTCTCTGCTGTCCTTGATAAGCCTCATAATAATTTTAGGTAGCTATGCGGGGTTAGTACTTTGGAGACCACCCAAAGACCCAAGGGCTGCCGAGTACCATTCCTGCCAGTGTAAAAGTCAGCGACCTTTACAAAAGTAAAATATCACAGCTTATGACACGTCCCCTTTTTAATGACACTGTGTATGGATGTATAACTACAAAACCAGGTCTGAACTCACAGAATTTCCTTATTTTCCTTTTTGATGCTGCAGAGTAGCATGAGAATAAAGTTAAAATGTGTCCCTTTTTGTGATTGCTTGTTTTACATTGTGATCTAGTTGTCATAAACCCTGCCATCTGACCAAATTAGTGAAAAAATAGAAAACAACAGGCTCCAACATCTGGCAAGACATTAATTTGGACTTTTCTTCTTGATTGTGTCTGTTTCAAATGCCAGGTGTCTATCACCTGGGATATAGTTTTATTTTGGCAAAGTAAATCTATTACTAACTCTCTGAAGAATGCTGTCTCTGAATGATGCTGCAGCTAATGGAATACTGATTTACTGCCACAACGGTAAAGGATATTTTTTAACATTGTGTTACACTTCCCATCAATTTAGATCAACCAGACCTACCATATGTGAGAAGTTATCTACATTTTTCTCCAATAAAACTGAAATGATGAAAGCTTTGCTTTCCCTGAGGTATGATCCAGCATTGGTAGCCCCATTGTTTTTTCTTTTAGCCCTCATCTTTGTCAGGGCTGGAGCATATTATTCCTGCAATGCTTGCCAGAATTCTATGGCTTACTTGTTGTTTGAGACTCACCATATGTGTCTTTGATCCCTGCCTAGTAGGCACTTTGGCTGCTTGCCAGTTTGGCACTTATGATTATCATCAGTATGAATAGCTCCCTTGCTTCTGATTCTGTCCTTCTTGCTGTCATCAAATCACTCTTTAAACAACTTTCTTATTTTCTTTTAGATGCTTATAAACGATCAACCTATTTTTACCATGCCTTTCTTGGCCAAGGTTTTGTGTCACACTGCAGGAAATCCAACAGCTTTATGTTTCCACTCCTAATGATCTGACTGCCAACTACCTGTGTAACTGCATGGCAACAATAAGGAGTACAGAAACATCTCTTGTGATAGTGTTTGGAGTTACTCTGCATACTACACAAATATGCCTGTTTTCCCCATCTGGTTAGCTTGATGGCATGACTTCTATGAGAGATTATTTATTTTAGTCAAAAGCATTCCTTTTAATAAACGTTTTAAAACCTTTGACCAGAACACAGCGTGAGCCAATGACAATGATAAATTCAGAGGAGTATCAGAATGATAAACAGTTTTAAGAGACAAATGGGAAGCCAAAAGCCAGTTGTGCACAATTTCTACTCACTATCCTGATACAGCACTAAACACATCTGAGCCCTTCCATGTGTTCTAGTAAACTGAAGTTGTTCCAAAATGCCATTGTTGAACAAAAGATACGCAGAATCAAAATAAAGAACAGCACAGGGCACATAGAAGTCCAGACCATGAGAGGCCCACATGCTGTTACAGAAAGATGTGCCAGAAGTGCCCATTATTTTTTACCTGACCTTGCCAACCCTTCAGTCAGTAAATATACTGGTGCTATCACAGGACAAGGGTATCTGCCTTCATGTTAACTCATAAAGTGGGTGAAATAGTTTTGTAGCCTCTGCAAGCAGAGTATCAAGATGCTTGTGTGTGCCTAAAACGCAATCCTCTTGGAGCATCTCTCACTCTGTGCTGTCCCATGTGGCTCGTGTTCAGCAATAACAATCCATTTTAGCTCTAGAGGTTTTAACACACAGGCCCGTTTTCAATAGAAAGATTATCACACCCTTCTCCCAAGAAACATGCACATTTCAGATGAGCATGTTATATTTATACGTCTATTGTTTTTGAAACAACTCCTTGCATTTAGAAGGACTAGTTGACAAATTCAGTGCAAAACTGGCAAGGGTGAAAAACAAATTCTGACTGCAGAGAGAATAAGAGGTAGAACAGAAAAGAAACAATGAGAAACTGTTGCATTTGAACTCAGTTTGGGATTACTTTAGAATGCATCTGTTATATTTTCCTTCTCTGCCCAACAACACGGGAATTCAGAATTTTAGAATATATGTGGTGGCATTCTGAGTCTGAAGCAGGTTTGTGATAGGAAACATCCACGCTGGATGTAGGCTGGAAGAGGCTACTGAGGTTTTAAGCCCTACAAAAACAAAACAGTAACAGACATAAAAACAATATCATTAGAAGGGATTTAATGTGGAGAAATAGCAGTTTGATATAAGCTACCTGCAGAGAATTACAATGCAGATAATTTCAAAGGTATTTGTAAGAAAGATAATTAAAGGCCATGTGAAATTTGACTTTGGAACTGGAGTAACTTGAGAACAGGTGAGCTAGGTAGGAGAGGTACATTTTATTCACAGACATACTCCTAACTTGTGATTACAGTCATCCTTTTTCCAGCTGGCTATGAAGTGTACAGAAAATTGAAAATGAAATTATTAATCTTAATAAAGTGACTTTCCCTTCACATATACCTACCGTATCATTGATAAACTTTCTTTCTCTTACTGTGAGACAAAAAAGGAAGGCATGATATTTTTGCCAGCTTCTCTATATTTCATTCCTAACTATACAGGTAACAAGACCAAAGCAAATACCTAGAGTCAGCATTTAAGGAAACCTTAGTGGAATTTTGAACTGTGAAAATAAAACAATGTTGAATTCACAAATATTTTACTGGGAAAAGACAGAAAAGATACTAGCTGCATCAGCTAGCAGTCAGTGACAAAACTTCCTGGCACTTTTCAGTGGCCAGATTTGAAATTGCAGAGATGACCACCAGTAATATTTTTAAATTTTTACACTGGATTTTAAACATCTTATTTCTGAAAAGCCATTATTATCCTTCAAAAAACAAAAGCTTCCCAGCCAATCAATCAGCATCCAGTTTTGGTTTTCAATAGCTATGGAAATACAATTTTTAGATGCACACAACAATAAGGATGAAACGCAAAACTGCAAAAGAAAAATGGGGCTTTGAGAGCATCATATCTATCAGCGAACAACTGAAACAGAGAGTTGGTGGTAAACCTGATAATCTTTTGTAGAAAATGATTGACGGAAAGGTTAATAAATTTAACAAAATATCCCTGATACCCCAGAAATTGGATGATTTAGAAACAAATTTCGCTTGAGAGGAGTTTGGAAAGTTGGTTGACACAATGAACCTAAGGGAGCAGACAAAATACAACTTGCTGCTGTGGAGGGAGCTGTCGAAACCTGAACAGTATTACATTTGTAAAGCTCTAAGTTTTTGCTGTCTAAACGGAAAGCAGAAATGCCATTGTGCGCACGAAGCCTCGTGTCACCTACTGCCCGAGCGAGCACGATCTGGTTTATCAGGTATCGTTTGCACAGCCCAGGGATGCCGAACAGGACACGTAGGCTTGGTGTGGAAGCAGCCCTATCCTTTCTCCTTGCACCTCTCTTTCCCCACCTGCTTGCCAGGTCGGGCTGGGCCCGGTGTCCCGCGGCCGTGCGGGGCAGCTCGGCTGCTGTCCCCACGCTCGGCCCTCCCGGCTCTCCTCAGCGGTTTCTCCCGCACGCACGCCCCGCGATTGCAGGCTGCTCGGCTCCTCGTCCGGGAAGGCGAGGGGGGCAGGAGGCGAGAAGGGGCAGACGGCGAGGAGGAGCAGGAGGCGAGGGGGCCAGGAGGCGAGGAGAGGCACGGGGCGAGCCCCGCGGCCGGCGGGCGTGAGGCGGCGGCGGCCGCCGCAGCCGCGCGGGAGGGGACGCGGCGGCGCCGCGGGGCTGCTCGCGCGCGGGCCGGGAGGCTGCGCCCACCCTGCGGCGGCGGCGGCCGGGCGAGCCATGGGCACGGTGCCGTCCGCGCTGAAGCACTGCCTCAGCTACCAGCACCTCCTCAAGGAGCAGCTGTGTGTCGCGGAGCCGCCCGCGGCCGCGCAGCCCGCGCAGGTACCGCCCGGCGCGGGTCAAGGGATGGGACGAGGCCGGCCCAGGCACGTCCCCCGCGCCGCTGCTGCCCCTGCCCGCTGGCAGCGCCCGGCTCCCTCTTCTGTCTCCCATCTCCCCTCTCCCGTCCTGCCCGGAGCAGCGGGGGAGGCCCTTTCCCAGCCGCGCAGGTACCGCCCGGCGCGGGTCAAGGGATGGGACGAGGCCGGCCCTACGGGGCGCGGCCGCCGCCAGGGGGAGGACGGGGCGCCGCCGCCCCCTCGCCGCCCCCCCCCTCAGGCACGTCCCCCGCGCCGCTGCTGCCCCTGCCCGCTGGCAGCGCCCGGCTCCCTCTCCTGTCTCCCATCTCCCCTCTCCCGTCCTGCCCGGAGCAGCGGGGGAGGCCCTTTCCCAGCGCCCCGCAGCGCTGGGGTGTGTCTGGTCCGCCCCGCACCGCACGGCCGGTGTTACACCGTGTTCCCGGCAGTGCGAACACGGGTGGGTGGCGCTGGGACAGCGGTGAGGCAGTGGCAAGCCCGCTCAGCAGTGGTCCTCGCCACGCGTGATCATTCCCGGTGTGAAAATGATGAAATGGCAGTGTGGGACGAGTTTGGGTGCCCTTGCTGTCGGGGGAAGCGTCTCTGCAGCCGTGCGGGGCGAGGCAGAGAGAGCCGGGGCTGTCACGGACGCGTGAGTGGAGGTGGCTGCTCACCCTCCGCTCCCTGAGCTGTGAGCAGCTGTGGACACTGGCTGCAGGGAGTGTAGGTTGGTTGGGGCGCCCGGGCAGGTGCCAAATCAACAGCGCAGGCCATGACTGCCCTAAATGTGGCTTTGTAGGAGAAGAAGTTACCAGCATATCCTCTCTGAACAGTCATTCAGTCCAACTCCAGCTCCAGTAATCAGTCAATGCTTCAAGCCTTCAAAAACATAAGCCAAGCCTAGAACAAAATAAACTGTACTTAAATAAATTTTTAATTTTGTTTTTTAAAGAGCAGCTCTTGTTTGTTGCATCCTTCTATTTTCAGATAGATTTTTGTTGCGCCTTCTGTTATCATCTTCCATTTTTCTGCACTCTTTGGAAGGGAAATTTAATTCCTATGTAACAATGTGACTTCAGAGGTGGAGAGATGATGAAAAATGTTCTGAGTGGTATGAAAACTGGCAGCATTTTAATTTTGCTTTGGATGCTCTGAGCCTTATATCTCAAAAGATGCATATATGGAATACCCAAAGCAACATTGTTGTGAGCATAGGGTTTTGTGTAGGTAAGCCCCATACAGCTTCCAGGTATCATATTTCCCTGGGAATAGTGTCTGTCCAGCATTAAATTTTGGGGGAAAAACAATCAACTTTTTTTTTAAGTGGATTTTTTTATGGTAAAGAAATAAAATAGAATTAATGGACTTTTATGTACTAGGCCTGAAGCAAAGCACTATAATTCTGTTCATGTGCCCTTGCTACATTTTGGTGCATCATTTCCTTTCAAAAGATCTAAATGTTTTTCAAGTTTCCTTCAAAATACGTTGATATGCCACTTGATTGTGTCATTCTCTCTCCCCCTATCAGATGAAGCATTTGATCAAATTTAATTCCTATGGAGCAATGTGACTTCAGAGGTGGAGAGATGATGAAAAATGTTCTGAGTGGTATGAAAACTGGCAGCATTTTAATTTTGCTTTGGATGCTCTGAGCCTTATATCTCAAAAGATGCATATATGGAATACCCAAAGCAACATTGTTGGGAGCGTAGGGCTTTGTGTAGGTAAGCCCCATACAGCTTCCAGGTATCATATTTCCCTGGGAATAGTGTCTGTCCAGCATTAAATTTTGGGGGAAAAACAATCAACTTTTTTTTTAAGTGGATTTTTTTATGGTAAAAAAATAAAATAGAATTAATGGACTTTTATGTACTAGGCCTGAAGCAAAGCACTATAATTCTGTTCACGTGCCCTTGCTACATTTTGGTGCATCATTTTCTTTCAAAAGATCTAACTTTTTCAAGTTTCCTTCAAAATACCTTGAGATGCCACTTGATTGTGTCATTCTCTCTCCCCCTATCAGATGAAGCACTTGAAAAGTCTTTTGCAACAGAGTAGGTTTGCAGTCAAACACAATCATTAACATCTCAGAAAAGAGTAGATTAAAAGAAAAGTTTTCTTTATTGTAATGGATCATTTTACTTAATTTTTGAAATGCTCTTTTATTTTCATCACAATTTTTCTTCGTCCAAGGATACAGAGGATGTCTTCATCAGTAAGCAACCATGAGAATATACAGCAAGCATCTTCCCCATGCACATTGATGTGGGTTTGAGCTGCACAGTAATTTTGCTTAATTTTTGCAATGCTCTTCTTTTATTTTCATCACCATTTTCCTTCGTCCAAGGATACAGAGGATGTCTTCATCAGTAAGCAGCAACCATGAGAATATACAGCAAGCATCTTCCCCATGCACATTGATGTGGGTTTGAGCTGCACAGTAGACTAATTAAATACAGAGTTGGTCATTGTTCATTTGCTTCTGCATTACCGTGTTGTGATTTTACATGAATCTGTTCAAATTTCCATATTTCTCACATGTATTCTTAAACAACCCACAAAGGTTTTCCTTATGGAGGAGTGCATTCCATACCTATTGCATTCAAGAAAAAAGTGTTTCTTTTTATGTGATCTGTAACTATACTGGCTCAAGTAATGGTTGTAAAAGGTTTGTTGGTCTTTTTGTTTTGGGTTTTTTTTTTATGACCAGCCTATGCAAGAAAGTTATGGCAGCACCACTGCAATGATATTTATGAGAGTACACCAAGGAATAAAATAGGAAAGAGGGTTTAGGTACAAGAACCATTTCCCAGAACTAATGCTTTCATGGCTGATAAAGAGTTTATTTACCTGCTGAAATATTTTCAGGAGTTCCTCAGGATTTTTCTTTAAGCACCAAGTAAAATGTAAATGTTGCTGCCAGGGCTCTTATAAAAATAAAACCATTCTATTTTGTCTAAAGACCCCAAATATATAATAAATTGGTTATATACTGTGCTGACTAATTTGTAGTCCTGTCCAGGTTTAACCACTTGAAGTTCTACTGGAGGTGAAATAATGGGTTCTAAAGTGAGTAGTGGGATATCTTAGTCTTTGTTTTCCCTTCTTTTTTCTGTTTCATTTAGCCAACAATTTTTGCAGTATTTTTAGAACAATATTTGACTTTAAAAGATAGACTTGCTTGAGTAGTAAGGTTATTAAAAATGAGGGATGAAAAGTAATAGGTAATTTGGCTAGGTGGCTAAATAGACAGTAAACAGAATTTTCTACTATGTATTTGTAGAAGTTACTAATACCTATTTCAGTTTTATTTAGACTAGTCTATATTGCATCAAAAAATTACTGAACACCTGATTGGTCAATGACACACCACATTCCTCCTGTTGCAGTGTGTTCATCTTTCTCCATATTCTTAATTTCTTAACTGTTTGCTTCAGAAATTCTGAAAAAATTCTGAAAAACAACTGTTCTGAAAAAAAACCCCCAGAAATTCTGAAGAATTTCTGAAAAAAAACCAAAACCTGTTTGCTTCAGACTTCTGTAATTTTGTTGAAGACATGGGTTGTTTTTTTTTTTTTTTTTTTTTAACTGTAAAATGTGCTGGTGTCTATAGAGAAAAGAGGTGGCTGTAGATCCTGCAGTGTTGGTGAGATTTCTGCAGAGATCAAGGTCATTACTAGTGGTGACTCACAGGATTTGACCAGAGTGTGTAATGTACTTTGTGGTCTGCTTTGTGAAATGCTCAGGGAGCAGCAGGGAAGGTGTTAATCTGCTGCTGGTGTCCTCTGGTTTAGCAGGAACCTTCTTGCTGGAAAAAAGATGGTCTGAGAGTAATTGACATTGGTCTTATACTCCAGACTTAATGTTTTCACATAGGCTAGAACAGAATTTTGATGCATTAGGAATGTGCTAAGAACACAGCAGGGGAAGAGCTGGATGGCTAAAAGTGTAAAAGATTGGGATGAAATTCAAGGATAGAGAATGATTAGATGCTTTGAGACCTATAACCCAAACTAGCAAGTTTGACTTTATTGTTAGAAGAGATTGAAGAAGAACCTTGGAATCCTCACAAATCATTGGATGACAATGAGTTGCCAGTATAGCTGTTTAAAAAAAAATCGATTTAGGTCCTCAGACAGAGTAGATCAAGTGTTTTCAGTCAAACAGGGAGATGTTGATGACATTGCAAAGAAACTGTATCTGTTCCATTTTGGTTAGTCATGTTCAAGAAATTGAATTCCAGCTGGGATAAATTAGGTCTTGCACCACTGGAATTGGAGCATGATTTGGGAGCATTGATTGGGAGAAGGGAGGTGAAATGTAAAATGGCTTGGGTATGTTTGATATCTAGTGTTAAGACCTGGAGGATGTGTGGGCAGGGTGGGAAGAAGAGAAATCAGCTGTTTAAAATAAAGGAAGATGTTGCTACCCACAAATACACACCTATACTCAGGCCATATAATAAATATAAAGTAGAAATTTAAAAACAAATTACCCATTGGTAGAATTCTTTAGGAGCTTTTTAATCACAGTAAGGAGGATATGATTTAGGTTTACTGAAAGGATTATATGATGTGGTTTCCATAGTAGTGAAAATTATTTGGTTTTTAAGAACTTTTAAGGATTATATAATAAGAAGTAGAGGATTGATATGTAAATGTTTTAAAATAGACAATTCCATGATGAGTTTTTTAAATTGCTTGGCTTACAGTACTTTGTTAAGGTCAGAGTGTCAACTTCGGTGTGAGTATTCACCTGCTTTAAACCGGGTATTCTACTCTGCAATAGGGTAGTGGCTAAACACAACTAAATTATAAGCATCTTTTTCTTAAACCATTGCATTTATGTACTACTAGCTAGGTGTACTAAGGGGTATAGTAAAATAAGAATGTATAAGGAGTCATGGTTTGGTAAGGGCTACCTACACTTACAACAATTAAAGCAAAAATAAGACAAAAATAAGACTCTAGTCTCTTATTTTGCTGGACATAACTGTGACTCTAGGAAGTGTAATCTGTCTAAATAATGCTAATGTGTGCTATGTTATGTTGTAGGATTTCTGTCACAGACTTAGGCTGTCATATGGCATGCATATCCAGAATCATTAACAGTTGTTCAGGATATTACCATTGGAAAGTTTTATAACTGGGGGGGAACAGAAATGCCAGGTGCTAAATTTATCAAATAATGAGCAAAAACTTGGGTCCTCTAATTTAGACAGCTAACTTCTGTTTCAGAGACTTGATTCCAATGATTTATGTGCTACGTGCCTAAATATTCAGACTCAAAATGCACACACTAAGATTTCTTCATCTCCTCACTGCATGACACTCTTGGATCAAGAGATGCACACAAGTGTCTTACTTTTTCAGTTTTAATGTGCTAATTTAGATTTAGTAACAAATTGTCATGTTTTAAACATATGCTAGAAACCTCTCAAATTTATTTTTAAAGTAACTCAAGCATAACAACAAAACCCACAGTCCATGTGACAATTATGTATGTCTTCCTCACTTATGTTTGATTCTTGATGCAAATTACACCATCAAAAATGAGGCACATGGTGTTATGCAGTCTGGGAGGAGACAGCAGATCTCTTTTATTTGAGTATTTTAGGTACACCTCAGAGCAACTGATTTGAGACATACTGTGTTTCATGTTCTTTTTATCTCCATGTAATTATATATTCCAGGAATAAATTAACATTTGCAGGCTCTCATCAAATAACTATTTAGGCTATTTTCAGTTTTTAATTTAATTTTTCAAGCTAAGAAGTACTATAAAAATTGCTGACAACAATATTGCAAATTAATTAATTTACTGTGACAATTACTGTACATCATTTTTTATACCCTTTTAATTTTTTTTTTTTATTTTTAATCTGATGAAAATTGTATGTAAGTAGAGGAAACACAAGGTAGTTTTCCTGGACTTTATGTTTCATTTCTTAACTCTTTCAAGGGATGGCTTTATTTAAAGATACTTAATGAAATCTTTATAGAGAAAGTATGTTAATTTCATTGGACAAAGATCTTTTTTTCCCTCTTCCCTTTGTCCACCATTTTTACCTCATTCTGTGTTTTCATGCTGACCTTGTGTTGTCTTTCATATAACTAAGACCAATTAATTGATCACTAAGAGTGATCACTGAAGTTCCCAGTTTCTAGTCCTACACTCTCCCAGCTCTTTTTTATTCTTCTATATGCAGAGGCCTTGTCAATACAGAACTCATTAAATGGGATCTTTTTCTCAGTGAGTATATTACAAGAATGTCCCAAGAATGGGAATTTTTTTTTCTTTGTTGCAGATTCCAAGGAACATTTATTTTCGTAGTCTTTATAAGATTTAAAGCATAAAAAGTTACTAAATAGAAATAATATATTTATATATTATATATAAATATAATTATTATATATATAAAATAAAATAAACAGAGTAATAAAGTGGAAGATATTATAATTCAAATTATAGCAATCTGTTATGTTTGTATCACCATGCTGGTTTTTCTTGTTGGATTTGGAAATGACAAATGACATGATACATGCTGACACTGAAGATAGTAAATAAAACACCCTCCCGCTGAATTGAACTGGAGTGCAATGCTGAGCTCTTTCTAAAATGTTCTTTGAAGTCAAGAGGAGTTTCCCCTTCAGAAGATCAAGTCACTAGACTCATGCCAACTTTTTCAGTCAGGTATTTCATATGCTGCAGAGCAGGCTCTCAAGAACATTGAAGAGAGTAAGTCCGAAACGGCTGAGTTGTTGGTTTGTTAGGGGTGCCAAAGCTGATAAAGTGTAGGTTTCACCTAAGCTGCGTCACTGACTTTCAGTTTTTTATACCATTGGCCTGTAAATACTGGACAGATAACAGGAGCTTTTTAATTGATAGAGATCTCTGCTATACTGGGATTACTAAGTGAATTTAAAATTTTATAATAAAGGTGGAAATTCTGTAAAGGATTTGCTTTGCAAATTTGGGAAGTAAAAGAATGCACAGGAAGTTTTTGCTCAGACCCCATATCTACTTTTTGCTGAGATCCCGTTTATGACTTTTCCCACCTCCATCTCCTTCAAAGCCTAAATATGGGCACTGTGATGTTCATTTACTCTCATGCCAGCTCAAGGAGGAGGACTGATTTAAGACACCCACATATCAAATAATCATTTTACAATTCATGCATCTTGAGATAAGTCTTTTCTCATTGCTTTGGCTGGGAGTGAAGATAAGTGAATTGCCGAAGATCACTCAGATCTCAATTCCTACTGAAATAAATTAGAATATCTTTTAATAAGACTCTTATTTACAATTTGTGGATCTTCTGTCTTTTAGTTTAGGTAAGGAAATCTCACCTTAGAAGATTACTGTACCAGCTGGTCAGATATAGAAGTTTTCATAAAGCAAAACATTTACTGCTCCTAATTAATCAAATTTTCTCGTTTTTAACTTTCTGATATGCTGACTAATAAACAGCATTAACTGATGTCTCTGCAGTGGCTTTTAGGTTGGTTTTTTTCCACTTAGAAGGAATGCTGAGTTCCTGGAATGCGTCAGGGTGGAATGCTGAGTACCCAGGGTGAAGTTACTTGTTTTCTCTACATTTTAATGATAGGACTGTTTTTTGGTGCTTCTGAGGAAAAAGGGAGTTTCAACTCTTGCAGCACCTGTGTTGAAAGATTCGCATGTTTATGGAAGCATGTGTTGGAATTTCAGTTTATAGGTGAATAGCATGCAGTAAGAAACTGGTGCAGTGTAGGTATAGTCCAGAGATAAAGCTGAGTTCTTGTCATCCTTACTTCTTTCACTACATAGGTATTTGAGGTGTTTAAACAAGGTGATGGTTCTCTGAAAGTTTAGGAACTGAAGGCTGTTGAGAATCTTTAATGTGTCAAATGTGAAAGAAGTTATGTTTAAAGAAACTGTGGAGAGGTTCAGAAAAGTAATTATTTAGTACCTCAGGCTGTGTTGAATTCTCTTCTATTGTTTATCTCTCTCATTCATTTAACAAAGATATAATATTTTCTGTAACATCCTTCTTTCCCCCCAAATGTAAATTTTAAAAGATAGATGAAGTGTGAAAGAGATGATGTTGTGTGGTATTGTGAACTTGCTGGGCAAAATGTGCCACCCTAAAAGTTTGCTGGTGCACATGATAATGCAGATGTGGACCTTGACATACAATGTTATGAAGTACTATGCACTCAGTAAGGCTCATCAATTAATTGATCCTCAGAAAATGCTAGAAAAATAATAATTTTATGTGTGGGAATAAAAATTATGCAGAAATATGTAGGAAAAGGTTCTCTGTGTCTATCTAATCCATCTATCTTCTGTCACTTAGGGAAAACTCATTGGAATTCTGAGAGAAATTGCTTTCTTGATTGATCAGAAATTTCTGTGATAAGAGCATGATCAAAATCAGACTTTCATACTGTGCTAAATACCTGTAAAACAGATTCAGGATTTGTGCTTTTCAGAGAAAGGGAAATATTACTGCTGTGTTAATGGATGCTTATATAGCCCTTCTGGGGTAGAAATGTCACAATGGTGCACACGCTTTAAAATTAAGCAGTGCAGTAGAGATGAAGGATTTTTTATATTTTGTAATATGTTGATAGGGACATAATATACAATGAATAATAAGAACTTTATTATATAAGGTGTTATTAATCAGATACATATTTTATTATCTGGCCTTTAAGGAGTCACTTCAGAGGAAAACTGCTAAACGCGTGGTTTACATTTCAGAAAATTATTTCCCGGACAGTTTTAAGGGTTGCCTTTCAAACTTAAGTTATTACAGTTAGAAGTAATCAGCTCATAGCTTTTTTTTCCCTAACTTCTATAACTTAACTGGGTTAGGTATCATGTCAGTGGTGAAGATTTTGATTAGCATTTGGGACAAAGGTTTAATATTGCAGAAGATGAGAAAGATGCTGCACGTGATAAGAAGGAAATTATATTTACTGTTGGAATGTTTTTATAGCCAATATTATTTTTAGATAATTCCCTTGTTAAATGGAGATTTATTTTACAGTTTGGTGTAAATGAATGAAAGTTACTCCAGTTGTGGCATTATATTTGAATTTATTTGGATTAAATATTCTTATGAGAGTCATTCTCAGCAGCTCTTGTGACAAAAACACAGATTTATTATATGCAGAAACTGCTAAAAGGTGCACTGGTGAAAAAACTGTGCTGGGTAGACATTTCTTCTTTGTTTGAGTGGGTTTTTTTTTTTGTCCACAGATGTTAGCTGTTTTGTATGGGAATAAAGGTGTTAGTTTATGAGTTTCTTGGAAAAAGCAGTTTAAAGGCTTTGAATGGATGAGATGTGTGGACTGAAGCGCCAGAGGACATTGCCGGAATGTTAGGTGAAACCCATAGGGAAATAATTCAACAGCAGCATCTGGAAAGGAACTGTATGTGGCTTTAGGGCTTACTTTTAATGCAAGTAGTTAAGATGAGATTAAATATAGGTGTTAGTATGTGAGAAATGGAGGAACAAGGTAGTGATGAAGGTGTGTCATGTGGAACACTGGGATTAGGGAAAAGATTTAACAGAATCTGCAGCTGATCACAGCTGAATTTTTAAAACCCTGGAAACATAATTTGAATTGGACTATATATTAGCTTCATAGAAAATAAAGCAGTGTACATGAATATTTTATTGGGGAAAGAGAAGACAGATTATAGGCCAGTTCAGTGGCCTTGGCACGCCACTTTTGCCCAAATGGGATGAATGAAGATGGTGGAAAGTTAAGCTACTAAGCCAGCTGGCTGTTGGCTATGCAGAGAGGAATCAACTGGTGATTGAGAATTTTCTGATATTCATGACTTGATTCAATTTCCTAAGCACTCTTGTCTGGTGCCGTGTGAGATGCCCTAAGGTAGCTGAGATGGCTTATAGGATTGGCAGGTATTGAACAGGATTTACTGCAGACTCGTGCCTTCTGGCTCAGTGGCTAGAGGTCGTGTCAGATGCATCCCAAATGCACAAGGGTGCCTGCACTTAGCCTCTGACGTGTGCCCCTACCATTTGCTGTGTTGTTGAATAAGCTTTTGGCCATTGCTGACAGTGCTGAGAAGTGCCTTCATTCAGTTGGCCATGTTTCATTCTTGACACCGTGTAAGATGCCCTATAATATCCTCCTTTATCTCCAGCTTCCAAAAAGCCACAGGTCCTGTGTCCTGCATGCTGTGTTGAGGGAGCCTTAAGACATTTTATGTGGATATATACATTGACTGCACAGGGATACCTAGGACACCTGTAGCATAACTGTGTAGATAGTTAAGGATTTTTAAAGTCCAGTTGAGTCCTATCATTAAGAACATTTCAGGATATTTTGAGCTTATTGAGTGGTCTGGCTGTATTGCCATTTAGTCCATAACTAGTATTATCTATTGTCAGGCACTGGAAAAATCCCTCAGTTATGTTTATGTGTCACAGTAAAATGAAAGTACAGCTAATATTAGTACTATTAGATGTTTTTTCCCTTTTTTTTTTTTGTCCTTACTTAATACTGGTCTTATTACTAATTTTACAGCTACATAAATTTGTTTCTCATCAGTTGACCACCTTATTATTTAGAATCTGGAGGTTTAAAAAAAAAAACACTCAAACTTCCTAAATGTGCAAAGTCTAGAAGTGAAAGCAATAAAATTTGGGAAATATCATCAATCATTTTGCCATGAAAACCCTTAATCTTCTCAAAGAGTCTGAAGTGATATATTCCCAATTTGATTTTGTCTTTGTCATAGTTCCTCCAGTACCAATATATTTTCTTCTACTTGTTCCACTTCAATGTTTTCATGTTTCCATGATATATTTTTTAAATTTCATGTAAGGAAATTTTTTAACGCCCTTAATTATTTTCAGCTAAATAGGAAGAAAACTATATTCTTTATATATGCTCACATTTGACTAATTTCATAGTGAAAATGGAAGATTTTTAAAACATCATGAATGGCGTAGTGCTAAAGTTATAATTTCCTTACCATTATTGGGAAATTATTCTGGTAACGCTTTACAGATGTTATTTTTCTAAAGAACTACAAATCTCAAATTCTCCTGAAGGATGATTTGCCAACAGTGAGGAAACAAAAAGCCATTAAAATACTGTCATTTTAATCAGTATCTTTTGGAAAGAGAGCTATGGAAAACATAGTGGTGGGCCACCTGTACTTAAATTCATGATTTACTTGATCTTTTAGGCCCAGCCTTTGGACACAGAAGATGATTTTGATTGCAATTGTAATGGAGAATAGTTGATTTACTTTCAGCTTTTAATTTTAATTATTAAAGATCTATGCATAACTCACTTTTATTGACAATGAGTTATTTAGAGAGACTTACCTGATAGGGTGGATGGGCAGTATATTCATTTTCCCCCCACTGATATCCCCAAGTATTTTAAAGAGCAAATTACTTGCACATGTTGGATTTGTAATGATGATCATGCCTCTGCTTTTTCAATGTGTGTGGAAAAACACCACTCTTTCTCCCTTCTAGAATTCTGTCTTTAGTCTTGCCTGTAAAACACCGTACACACCATAATACTATTACCATAAATAATAGTAAAGGAAAGTGTGGGAGGTTTTGGCTCCAGTGTCATCAGTACGCTGTTGATCTCTGTTCTCTGTATCCTTTTCATCCAGCCCAGATGGCAGAGTATAATTGCTTTTCCAGGCTTTGACCAAGATAGGGATATGGATGAAAGTGAGTTGGCTGTAAATCAGTTTGGTCAATGGAGAAATGCTGCTTGTTAGCCAAGAGAAGCATTTAGGGAAATAGAAAAAGGTAATGTATACACCATGTCCTGAAAATACATTTTTAATTTTTCCTGAAATGACTGCCTGTGTTGGCCTCCTGTTAATAATAGAGGTCTCTAGTCCCATTTATTATTGATTTCATTGTAACACAAGTCTAACTGTGGTTGTCTATGTTTCTGCTACCACCTGATGCTACTCATAGATTCCTTGATCATTATTTTTCAAGTTATCAAAAATTGTCTGTGACTAGAGCACATCTATGTGCTTTTTTTATATTGCATGACCTGTTGGCTGTAATTTGGGTATTCAGATCTCTGCTATTCCATGTACTCTGCATATGTTGAAAACAGCATCAAATGTTTTTTAGAAGTCATCAGTGAAAATTCAGAAAGTTCAGTCTCATGAAGGAGACCATTATTTGGTAAATGTGGTCTGTCATTTTTGTTGTTAGGTTATGAATGAATTTTTGTGAAATATAGACATGAATATTAAAGATGGTATTTTTTTGTTTTCAAAGGTAGTGAACAATCTTTGGGCTTGATTTTATCTTTCTGTTTGTCCTGTAATGCAGCTTCTTTTTTTTTTTTTTAAGAGCATCCAACATCATAGCAGGAGAATTGACATGTCTGTTAGACACTCAGTCTCCAGTTCCTGATTTCCTTCTTTGAAGAGCTGTCAGAACAGCAGTTTTGTTAGCTTGCCATATGCCTGTGGAATTTTCTGACCCACTGAGCTTGCATTAGGTGAATTTTAAGCTGTGACCCCAGGAGATATCTGTGTGACTCTGTACTGACATGTAGTAAGTTGTCCTTGGCCGCATAGTTGGAATGTAGCATGGACTCTCATGATTTTGATGATCAATTTAAAATGTGTAATGCATATAATGCAATGTATATAATTCACATTTCTTCCCTTTGCTTACTAAAGGGAAAAACTTCTGGGGGTCTGTAACTATCTTCACATCAAAACTGCTTCATAGATATTTTCCAGTATACTTTCACTTGCTTTGTTTCTGTTGAGTTATAAAAATAAAAATTAAATGCCTTAATTAATAATAAATCCTAAATCATTATATGCTTATATTTCCCCATATTTATTTATATTATTTGAAATACTACTAGTAATTGCATTTTATGCAGAACTTACATATGTTTATTTGTGAATGTTTATATTAATAGATTTTGCTCATGACTGTTATATAAAGTGGGAAATACTGCTTTATTGATTTTCTATCCATCATAGCCTTTACTGTGTCCCTGAGATAACACCACCAGCTAGGTTGTGTGCTGTCATTTCACCAGATCTATACTTTGTACAGTTTTGGGGGTTGAAAATGATATATGAAAACTTACAAAGCAAGGATTTAATAAGGATTAAAGCTAAAGAATATGGGCTAACAATTCATGGCTTTATATCCTGCTACTCAGAAAAACACTTGTCTGGCATAGTAGTTCAGTGTAGCTCATCAGTTTTGAAAGAAACACTGTTACATTTTGTGTAATGGAGAGATCAAGAAGAAAATCCAGTTTATGAAGAAACTGAGAAAGTCATAAAGAAATATGGAAGAATATTGTTGCAAAATCAGTATGGTAACACGTCATTTGTTTGACTAAAAGTAGTAGTTTCTGAATGCATTTCAAACCCACGACACACTAAAAAAATGTGAAGAATCTTTAAGCTTGTTTACTACTTCTGAACTCTGCATTTCCTCGTGGAAGGGGAAAATTAGTAATAATCTAAGAAGGAACTTGAGTTTAGTCTGCCCTGTGATATGAAAAGTACAACAAAAAACAACTTTCACCCTCTTATACATTTAAAAATGTACTATTATTGCATTTTATTCTTATGCTTTTAAAATAAAAGTGAAAGTAGATACCTCCAAACAGTATTCAAATATATGACTACACTCTCCATTGAACAAAACAGACAGTTCCAGGCATTCAGTTTATGTGTTCATAGATCAAGCTGAGTTCACTTCAGTTGGTTATATGAGGTAAATTGTGTACTGGAGGCAGCTGCAGGTTATGGTTTCCCATCCATTAAGAACATTCAGTGTAAGCAAGAGAGTAAACTACAAGTCATAGAAAATAATCAGCAGGTGTTTCATCCAAAGTATGTGAGAGTTGATCTCTTCTGATCTAATATAAAGGAAAATAGTCTGAGAAGTGAGGAATTCCTCCTGTTCCCTCTCTCAGACTCTGTAGACAGAGATTATATTGATTTATTAACTCTGTAGATCTTTAGAAAATGTGCTGTTTTGTGTTTGTCTGAAAGAAGTGGTTTTTCTTACAGAAAGGAGTTCCTTATTTGTTTTGCTACATCTCATTGCATTTTGCTAAGACCGGGGAAGTACTGTGCTGTGAAATTGGTTTGCAAACTTAGTACCTCTGTGACAATTGTCTATGTGATAGGTGATTTAGCACAATTGCATATTATGCTCAAGTTTTATCTTTTATAAACATCATTCTGTTTGTGTATCAGGCAGAGCTCTTTTACTACTAGTTGAATTTTCTTGTATTTTTTCTTATGAAACCCTTGTTGTTACTTGAATAAAGTGTTATTCTTTGGGATTACTGTCATAGCATCCCATAGCTGTAGCCTTCAGCAGATAAGGAGATAAATCAGAGAGAGTTAATACTCAAAACTGTTCAGATGTAGTTTATGAGTGTTGCTACTCTAATCTGAGAAGTGTGATATTTCTGGCCTTCATCAACAAAGCTTATCCTTAGGGTGCTAAGCATTAGCAACTACTTTGCTTTTGTTTTAGGTGCAACTGATAGAAAGGGTCAAAGAAAGGGAAAAATAGGCTGTATTCCAATCCCAGCCTGTTTGACTTGGGTTAAAGAAGTACTCAAGGAGTATGTCTCTGAATTGGATGTTAAGGAACAAGGTTCAGATATTACAGGGAACTCTAGAATAAGAAACTTCTCTGTCAGGGAGTGGGGAGAGCCCTGAGGCTGGTAACAGGCAGTCCCACAGGAGCCAAGTGGGGTGAGAAGTGTAGGCCTAGAGGTGTATCCTAGAGGATAGGCCTAGAAGGGGTTCAAGCACAAGTTCAGGACATTGGGTGAGTTTGTGGTGTTAAGGGAAGTCCCAAGTTCAACACCAAGTTACAGCTGGGAGCTCAGGTCAGTGAATCATGGTCAGGCTTTAGTCTGCTGGTGGTAAACAGAGTTGGCCATGCAACCCTGTGCCTGTCAGGCAGGTCCATAGTGATGAGAGGGATCCAAGATCAAACTGTGAAGTCAGTCCATGGGTCTAGGTCTGTATTGATGTGAATACTCTGTTTACAGGGGAGTCATGGGAAAACAAGGAGGCAAGAATTAAATTGGTCTGATTTGCTTCTAGGCTGTAGTTTGGGCAGAAGAATAGAGATTATGCCAGTTGCTCCAAAGAGATGTTCTGAAATGACTCTTTGTTGGACTGATGCTAGCTGAGGTTTCTTAACCTTGATCTGAATACCTTTGCTAGATCTGCTGTGGCTTTGGAAGTCCTGTTGTAAAGGATTTGCAAAAGGAATAGTGATTTGTAGATGGTGTTTTGATTTTTGAAGTTTGTAACTATGTCCATGAGTAGTGTAGTTGAGTATGACTTGAATGTTCTAGTTTCATGTAATAATAGTATTCTTAACATAGCAACTGGGTTTTGTTCAGTCTTTTGGGCATTCCTTAGTAATGTCATTTGTTGCCTTTTGATTTGCCAGCTCATCAGAATACTTGACAGAATTCTTTTTTCCCAAATCTTAATTTCCATTTTCTAAATAAAAGTAATAGTTTTTTCTTTGTTTATTAGTTAATATTATTTGTACTTTATCACTTTTGCCTTTACCATTAAAATAATCTTTGTAAACAGGATTGGATCAAACAGCTGGCCACTCCAGCAATGTGAACATAAGTCTCATAATTCAGTTAAATTAATTTTTACTTAAAATCATATTTCTTACTTGTTTTGTAAACAACCCTGCAACAATAAGAAGTAGTATACTAGTAGATTACATTGGAATTTAATAGTAATTGTAAATTACAGTAGAAATATTAGGGCTATAATTTTACCATAGAAATCCTTACAGTGAATTCTCTCCCTGTTCAGACAATCTCCTGATATATGTAAATCACTACTCTTTCATAAGCTCAAACAAACCTTCTGACCTCAACAATTATTTGGTTTATTCCGGATGAGTTAACTCTGCACTTAATTAATTTTATTCTGTAATGATTTACTTGCATTTTATATTTTGCCATCCAGTGGACAATCTCTAGTTGATTGAGTTGTTTTTTGAAGTAGGAAGGCCCAATATTTCTCATTAAGTGTCAGGCTACTGTTTTATCTATGACATCCTAGTTTATAGGCCAGGATCAGTTTTGTCATTTTATTTTCTTACTTAGTCAGCATCAGAAACAATTTGGAGGGTCCTAAGTGTTATCTTATGCATTGCTTTTATTGAGATTCTTCTGGGATTTCAGTGGAATTTTATACTCTGCTGTAGCTGCTTTGGTTTTGGCATGTCTGTGTTAACATTCAGGTCATGAATATGGAGTGATATAATAGGAAAATTTCACGTGATGAAAGATTCTTAGGGGTTGAAGGTTTTTGCCAGTCATAGTCCATTCATGGCTACTCTTCTCCCAGTAGCCATGTCAGCAGCATGCAGCAGAAGTTCTAGAATGAATACTCGGTTTATCTTTACCGAGGGATATTCCTCAGGTGTGTCCCACTGTTTTTTGAATCTTCTCCAATTTTTCTCTAGTTAAGCTGGGAATTAATATGTTTTATATCTGCCTTCTAATAGTGTGAACTATGTGAACAAGAATTTTAATTTCTTCCTGTTTATTTCCTCTATGTCTTGTAAAGTTTAGAGACATCTATGTGTTCAGAAGATTGACCAGTTTTCTTTGTTCTGCTTCCAGCAATCATATTATTTATCTTAGAGCCTTCTCCCGGGTTTTGGGCATTTTTCCATGTCACTGCAGGTATACACAATGGAGTTATGATGCCACCTCCCTGCTGATTCTTGTTGAAAACTGATTTCCTGAGTAATTCTTTGTACAGGATGGACCTACCATTGTTCAGTTGTCCTCTGTGCCAGAACACCACCTTGTGGAAAAGGAAAGCAGAGCTTTATCTTAGAAGGATTGAAAAGACCTGAACTTCCAGATCCTTCTCTCTTACTTTTGTGTTTTTCAGTTGCCTTTGAGAAGCTCTGGGTAATTTTAGGAATGACCTTCATGGAATAAAAATTAGAAGGCTAAAAGAACCTCAGCACCTCAAGTAGAAGTTGTGAAGTAGTGACAGAGCTTAAAAAAGTGTGTTTATTTAATCTTTTTACATTTATTGTTACATTAGGGAGATTATACTGCTTTAATTAAAAGTTACTAGGGTTTTCTGTAATGAACCTAAATTTGCAGCTATTTATAGCTGAGAGAAAATGTTTCCATACAGAAATTTGGCATTCAGTGTCTCAAGCTAAATGGTTTGGTTTTCCTTTTTCTGTTTCTTTTAAAAATACTCTTTGGCTGCATTCTGTTTTGAGAGAGGCAATTTTTTGTGGTTTTATATGCTTTTTGTGCTCCCTTGGCAAGGCTTGATACATGGAAAAACAAATTTTCCAGGCTCTTAGTCTTTTATGTCAGCTATTTCCTTTTTGATATTTAAAACATGATATTTTGGTGGTCATTACTTTTTAACAGAGACCCTGTATTATTCAATAAGTCGCCCCTAAGTATTTGCCATTACTGCTTTTCATATATTGTTACATAAAAATCGTTCATATAGTTCAATCTAGTAAATATTTTTTCTGAAACAAAATTGTATACCTGACATGTTTAGTGGTACTAAAATTGGAACTTTTGTATTTCTGCAAAGTTCACCATTTCTCATTCATTTAAAATATGAAAGCTGGTTTGCATTTTTCTATTTATTTCTATTTTCTAATTATTATCTGTAGGGCATTTAATGCCATACTTAAAGATGTTGAAATGCTCTAAGTTGGTCTCGTTGGTTCTGAAAGTCATTCCTTTTACCCAAGGGTGTGGTGTACATTTGAAATGCTACAGTCAGAGTTTGGGGAAATGAGTCCTTCAATTCATGAAGCCCAGGTCCTGGTTGAGGTCTGATGCCATCCAGGTAGTAAACAGAGAAGTGTTTAAACTCTGCCTAAGTTCTTAGAGACTTCAGTGTGTTCTGTGCACTTGAAGCTTGACTAGTGGGTGCAGATGGCATTGAGCCTGGCACAGAATATGACTCGTGGCTCGGGTGATTTCTTTAGATGTTATTTAAGTAATGTCCTGCAAGCATGGCACTGTGATCGGAAAACTTCCTAGAAAGCGGACTCTCCTTTTTCTTCCCAACAGCTTTGCCAAGTACATATTTCTTTCTCTCTTGGAAGAATGTCCCAACAGCTACTTACAGTATTCATTCAGGACAGTGAGATTCCATTACTCCTTGGATTAATCTTGGGCCACATAGAAAAATGCTAGAGTCACTTTAGCAGAAGATGGTACACATACTCTTATTTATATATTATTCCAATTTGTTTCTGTGTTCTATCCAGCAGAAAGGGACTGTAAAGTGTATAAATAGTATACAGGGACCTAAACCTATCTGAGCTTCATCAATGCAGCATAGGAGAAATTACTAGTTATGCTGGGGAGAAGGATGAGCAGAACAGAATGTGTGAGATGAATAAGAAACTGGCTGAGGAGGAAATAGGAGATAATGTTGAAAGCAGATTTATTAGACTGGAAAGACATTGCTGATGGAGTTCCTCTTTCTTCTTAGCATCTTTCTTCTATAGCTCTACTCTAATTTTTTTTGAGATAATACATGTTAGTACTAAAATAAGGTAATGATAGTCCAAAAGATTTCACAGGAAAGTATGAAGGTGCTAATATCTGCTGATAATTGTAGGACACAGGAGACATTTTCAGTACAACACTACAACACTGGATGCCATACTGGAGAAACTGAGTGACGTTGAAGATAGGAGCGATCAATATACCAGAAATAAAATTAGATGAAATACGATGCAAAGCAAGACTCCTCTGGACTCAGAGCCAAGAAGTTTACTCTAAGCTGTTATTTCATCAGCTTGAAGAATGTACAGATTTGTTTATAGTACTGCCTTGAGTTTCCAGTATGTGGGAGTCATTCCCTATATGGTTCTCAGTGTTCTCACTCCATGAACAATGAATTCAAGTTGAGATTGACTAGTGAACAGTGAGGTTGTAGAGAAAATCATGGGCTGAGAGGCCTGGACTGTGGTTCAAAGAGATTGTGCATCTGTAGTATCACGGATAGAAAATAAAAACCAGTACTTGAATGGCTTTCTGCAATACCCCCTCCAAACTTCTGACCCCTATGAACTCCAAGGGCTGCGGACATCACCTGATGGGGCTATGTGAACTGATCTGAAAAGACAAGTACAGCTCTGGATTTCCACAAATTTTTGCCACAGTAGGCACTAAATAGGATTTACAAGATTTGGCCTAGAAAATGAACGCTTTTTGCTCTCAAAGTTTTATGGACATTTTTCATGCTCTAAATTATGCTTTGGTTCACATAATCTATTTTAGCTCTCTTTTTATTTTCCAGTCACAGCTTCACTCATAACACAGCTGTGGCATTTGTCTTGCAACAAGAAGGATCTGATAATCATGAAATAACCCAGATTTATGCCTGTAGTGCTGAAGCAGTGCCATATTTGTGAAAATAACTTAAGAGGAACAATATGCAGCAGATGTGAAGGTTTTACCTTCACATTTAAGTAGGTTTATACTGTCAGTGAGTGTGGGCTTAGCAGGGCCTGACAGAGTTTCAACTTACCAGATGTTCCATGTGATCAAATAGATGCTATACAGCTGTTTCCTATTCTTTTTACTGGGCTCAGATAAATACACAGTAAATGGTCTGAAATATATTTATTGTATTTTGGCAAGTCCTGCAGAGAACTGCCCACAGGCACCAAGAATGCAGGGAGAAACCAAGGGTGCTCATTGGCATGCTCATTTTCCATTACTGAAGAGAAATTAGCAGCTGTTTGGTTTAAACAACTCCAATGATACTACTAAAATATGGGGTTTTCCTTTGTTTGTGGATGTTGTGAGATTAGCAGCTGTATTTATGGAGCGTCTCCAGTCTGGGGCAGCTGTTACTCCCACGGGCAGCAGCTGTCCCCCTGTGCTGACAGTGTCACCCTTCCAGTGGCGTTAAACTCCTGGGAGAAGTGGTGGGGATTTGAGCAGCTGTCCTGCAGGTAGCTCATGCTGATCCCAGCTCAGGCTTTCAGCACTGGAATGGAGAACTGGTTTGGCTTCTGTACTCAGTGCAATACAGAAAACAGGGTATTTCCAGAGCTCCCGGCAAAGCTGCCTGTATCTCTCCTGTCCTCTCCTGAGCATGGACAGCATGCCCCAAATTAGCCTTGGGGTGTGTTTTTAAGGGCACACAGTTTTTGGTTCAATCCAGCCAACTGCTCTGAACTGTTCCAGGGCTCATAGGCCCAGTTTACGTTAACTGCCACACATGTCAACTTGATTCAATCACAGAGCAGCTAAATAATAAAAAAGGAAGTTTCATTTCCCTTCACCTGCTTTCCTGTTCTCATTTCTCCTTCCTCCCCCTCCAGTTCCCCATGCTCTCCTTAGCCCTTTGACCTTACTGCTGCCTTCCTTCCCTCCTGTCCTTGTCAGCTTCCTGCCTTTCCAAAGCTGCTCTTACACCTGAAAAATTCTCCTTCTTATCTACTAGAGGCTTTCCTTTTGCCTTTAAATCCTTTTTTAAAACCTTCATCTTCAGTCAGAGAAATAATTTTCATTTTTCATTAATAATCTCTTTAACATTTCTTGACTGCTATGTTCTTTTCAGATTTATAGCCAGGTCTTGCAAACGTTTACAGAGAAGTACCTGTTAAGTTAAATTGAGAACATTCAGTTATATGTTTGGAGGGCTGGATTGTTCATTGGAAAGATTTTTGAAATGGAAATATTTCTCACTGTAAAACTCAATGTTCATTTATGGTTCTATATACATTTTTTAATAAACCTTCGTGACCTCAAAGGAGCAGTGGAACATTCACTAACTTCTGTTTTTAACTTTTATTCCTTAGGTCAAGGTGTGGAACATGTTCTCACAGATTTTTAAATGTGCTGAGCAAACTTAATGTTGACAATATGACTTTATACCCAGAATCATATGAAAGGACAAGTACAATCTGTATCTTTTTATCTTGGTGTTGATCTTAATTGGTTTCTTTTCAGTATTGCTTTTTATTTCAGGAACCTCAAGCATCTGGACTGCCTGAGTACATAAAGATTGTAGAAGTTGGGCCAAGGGATGGATTACAAAATGAGAAGGTAACTTTTTTTTTGTGTGTGTGTGCGCTTTGACATGGGTGTTAGTGTTGTTTTCATTAAGTAGAGCATTTACATCCTGCTAATTATGTTTCTTTCATTTTGTCTTATTAAATATATCTATTTTCATATTGATAACTTACCTTTATATTTAGAATGAAAGTGTATTCCTATTTACTCAGCTTTTAGATCATATAATTTCTTTCTACACTTGGCTACACTAGCCTTTCTGTTACTCAACATTTCATTTTACTGGAATTTGTCTTGTCAGTCAATAACATTCTGTCATGAGATAATTGGCAAACACTATGAAACACTGACTATCTTTGCAACTTGTGTTTCTGCTTCAAGTGCTAATGTAGAAGGAATAGTAAAATAGGTTTTATCATGTTTCCTGCTGAAGAGACATGGCAGAAAAATATTACTCTTTTGATAGCATTATTTGCCTGAAGGGTGGTAGGGAAGCATGGAAGAAGATTGAAAGAGATTTTAGCGTACATGTATAGAAACAGTCATCTATTTCCACGAACAGGAGGATAAGCTCACATGTGTCATTGTTACTGATACCAGAGATGTTAGTGCTATTAGCACAATCGAGTTACTCTGCTGCAGCCATGGAGCTTTTTTCCTCCCATTTTTCACTGGTCACGCTGTTAGTATTTCCTTTTTAGTTCTTTCTAGTTTGGTGTTCAATTAATAACTAATAATGAGGCCAGATCTATAACCAGTTACACAGAAGTTCTTCCTTTTGTGATGGGAAGAAAATGGAGTATGATCATGTATACTGCCTAGTACCTTCCTTATACCTTCCTTATACTTCCTACTGTCAGGAAACAGAAGAGTTATGGTAAAATGTGTAAGAATAGTTCATTATTTTATAAAAAAGTATTGCTTATATACAGGGAATATTTCACTTTAAAAAGTTTCTTATGTATAAAATACTTGGCTAAAGTATGTCTCTATATCTATAGGTGATAGTCCCAACTGATATAAAAATTGAGTTAATCAACCAGCTTTCCAAAACAGGCCTGCCTGCAATAGAAGTGACCAGTTTTGTTTCATCCAAATGGGTGCCTCAGGTATGTAAAATTAGCTCTGTTCACAACTATTTAAATTTAAATACCGTTCCATTTATTTATGTAACATTCAATATGTAATGGTGACACATCATTAATATAATATAATGTTGTTCCTACTTCTTTTCTACTTTACTAAAACTAGTAGTCATTGATGTAAAAAAGAAAAGTGGTATATGTTATTTTCTTTTTCTCTAAATGAAATGTAATTTTCCACATTGGCAAGTGTGTTTGGAAGATCTAAATTTGGGACTTCTGTATATGTAGTAGTAGTAGTTAGGCATATTACTTATTGTGGAGTTCTAACACTCTATCAGGAACTTCACTTAAATTTTGATGAATCATAAAAATTTGCTTATTATTTTTCCAGAATTAATTTTTACATTTGTTAGAATTCAGCAGAAACCTAGCCTTTCTGGAATTGGCAGCAAAACTGCATTGGCATTACAGTGTCACATTTCCATTTGAGATTTAATGCTGCAAATTCAGGCTCAGTCCTGAAGTTTAGTATTTAGCGCCTGTTTGTGCAAATTAATTATTTTCTGCAAACATGGAAGTAAGTCAGTACTTGTCTATACAATTTAAACTATTTTTCAAGAAATTGCCCACTTGTTTGCATAGAAGCATTTGAATGCTTTATATTTGACAAGGAGCATAAAAGTTATTTACAAATAACAAGTTATTTACAAATATTAACAAATTTACATTAATTAACAAGAAATTAATGAATTTGAGAAAATACTTTAGTTTTAACTATGTCTCTTGCATGTTGCACATCTGACAAAATGTACATAAAATTTGTCATTTTAAACTGAGAATACATCCTGTGCCTGGACTGTATTCTAGGCTTTTCTCTTGAGAAAAACCTAGTACAGCCATGCTTATTCAAGAGTTAACAAAGTAAATTGTACAGCACTCTGAGGGACTCCTTTGCTTTATTTCAGTGTTCTCAGGGTCACCAAAGAGTCTAGAAGAAGGGTAATAGGAAAGGTGAAGAGAATAGTGACAATGCAGAATTTCTTTGGCATCAATGCAGGGGCAATGGTCTCTTGTCTGCTAAAAGGGAATAGGTTAAGTTTTTCTAAGTGCCATCACACTTTGTCAGTTACTGCAACAGAGAATAATAACATTGTCAAATGTTAGAAGAAAATGTCTAAAGCAAAAGTGTATTTCTTCCTTTCCTGTTTAATTATTTCCTTTTCCTGTGAGCCATTGCGAGTACCAAATTTAGCAGAGGTTTGTCAGTTTAGAAAAAAATTAGCAATCCCTTCTTATCTCAAATTCATTCACTGAATACTTTGTTTTAATGGCTTTATTAGTGTTTAATTTTTTTTTTAATTTAAAAGATAGGATTGTGTTGCTTTGACAGTGCAGTCTTGACTTTGCTTCTTCTTTCTCTTTTTCATAGGTCATGGGAATAGTATTTACAGTTATGTTTAGATCACTCATTCACTTATTTCTGTTTCAGTATTTTAAATTTTTATGGTTTCCCATCCACTGTTGTTTTTGGCAAAGATATTTTTTTACTGAAAAATCTAAAAGAAAAATTTCCACAGTAGCAAGGTGCCATATAAAACAGGATCCCACACCTATAACATAAATAGCCAAAAATTATAAATATCTACTATTAGGAAGCTTATTTTTAAAGAAATTGGGAAAAGAAGTATTTTATTACAATTTAAAATCTTATAACATGCAATATGTGCAAAGATGGGATTTTACTTACAGAAAAAATAGTAATGGGACAGATTTAATATTTATAATATTATTTGGATCTGGCAGGTTTATACTGGTTGAAAAAGTGTCATTTTGGTTTTCCAGTATATTTTAAGACAGGCTATAATTGTGGAGAGTGAATTTAGTTCCAGCATTTGCCATTCAATTTATCATTTGGTTTCAGACATTCTTTCTTTGCCCTGAGAAATGTAGCTACTACTTATATTAAATTAAGGAATGAAAAATTGTTCTTAAATAACTAAGGTGTTGACAGAGGTTTTTTGTGAGGTTATCAGAACAATTTACTTCACATAGAAGCAAATACAAAAAGTTTTGTTTTTTCACTTATTTCCAGATAAGAAGAGAGTTGTGTCTGGCTATAGAACACCTTTTGTGCCATTTATCCACTTCCTTATAGATACATATTTGGCTTATATTTGAAGAGGAATACATAGTTTTTTCTGATATTTGTAATCCATTCATTTTCACAGAAGGAAGCATGGTGACAGGAAGATTCCAGGCTACAAGCAGTATTCTTAGTTAATAGTGTGGTATAATTTAATACCATGTATTTAGAATTGTGGTACTGCATAGCTATCAAGAAGGCATCTGCTGAAAGTAAGGAGTAATGAAAGCTCTGTAGTTCATATATCTTTTTACATGGTACTTCTCAAAATACTGTTCACCAGTGTGGAAAAAAACAGAAATCCAATTTAACAGTGTTTGCTTGAGAGATTTGCTTTTAGGAGAACTCATTTAAAAAGCATTTAATGTGCACTATTCTTTTTTTAAAACTCAGAATCTTTAAGACATTAAATAAGAGGGATATGTTTTATTTTGTATTGTTTTCAGGTGTGCACACCATTGAAAAATATTTGTTTTCAACCCACTTATTTTAAGAAAATGTGTTTCTCTAAAGAATCTGCCTTTTATTATTATTCATTCATCTTCATCAGTACAAGGAGTATATTTAATCTTGAATGTATGAGTAAATATGTAAAAGTATCTTAAAAAGGCAGCTTTTCTTTTGTGAGGGAAGACTAAGGAAAAAAAGTACTCTGATCTTTGCTACAATAAAGAAGTTTCAGAAAGAAACTTGTGAATATATTAAAACATTCCACTATGCGGGCATCTGGATTTTGCTGTCTCTTTAAGAATAGATGTGTTTAGTCTTGAAATGTTCTGATTATTGTGTTGAGTAATTCAAGTTCAGTTATGCTTAACATTGTCAAGTTGCATTTATCAGAGTGCTGAATTTTTAAAGATTTCTATGTTTCTTAAATCTCAGTTATTCTGTTAATTCCACCTCTTAAGGCCAGTGAAGCAAAGTTCAAGTTGCTGTAACACTTCATGAACAGCATGATTGTAAGTCTGTCAGTTTATGATGCAAATTATATTTTTACAGATATGCACAAAGGAACACTGTTGAAGTCTTAGCCCCAGTTCTATATTCACATAGATCTAAAAAAAATTACAACACAAATAGTTAAAAGTTAAGAAATTACAAAAGAGTATTTCTACAAAATCAGTTTAACCCCCTTGTTGTTAGACTTTTCATGTGAACTGTAAAAGTAATGAAGGCAAAAACACAGTCTAAACCAATTTCTATTTAGCTATATAAAATCAGAAAATAACTGCTGATCAATACAATTTATTTATTTATTTATTTTAGATGGCAGATCACAAAGAAGTAATGAGGGGCATTGAACGGCATCCTGGAGTCCAATATCCCGTTCTCACACCTAATCTTCAAGGTTTTCATTCTGCTGTGAGTGCTTTCATAGGTGTTGTCCACATTTACCTCTTTTATGTTTCAGACACTTTCAGTTCAGTACCAGAATCTATCTATTTAATGTCAGAAATAAGCTATAGTTTTTTTCACTGAAAACTCCCAATTTTCTTTATGAAAAATGGGAAATTCACAGAGTGATGTTAAGTTCATAATTTAGTGGAGGCACTGACCAGGAACTTTGTAAGTTCCTTGTATATAAAGGGCAAGACAGTTCTTTCTCTTTTACCTGTTGGCCCTAGAAAAGTTTCTGAAGAGTGTCTTGGTGGAAAACACTGAAGAACAATGAGGAATGATTCATTTAAATGAAAAAGCTTTATAGCAATTCTGGATTTCATTTTGGTTGGATTTGAAAGTTTAAATTATTTCAGTTCTTCCAAAATAGTCAAAATTTCCAAAATAGAAAAAATCATAGACTTGAAGTGTGTAAAGGAGTGAAAATGAAGCAGTTCAATCTTCTTAAAATATACACATTGTTAGTCTAATCTTTACAGCTTCTTTTGTTTTTTGAAAATTTTTAATGCTTATGCTTTTGTCCTGATGTAGGACAGGCTGTATTTGGAAAGTATAATGCTTGGTGGACATTTGTGGTCTAGTCTGTCATTCAGTTCCTCTACTGAAATATCTGTTGAAACAGAATCCTGTGCATAGTTGACTTAGCTGTCAACAGTCAGAGTATAGTGCTGCAACTTTGTCTCAGTGGTAGCTTGTATGAGTTTAACTAATGGTGTTTTATCTCTGTGCTGTATTTAATGATATAATGAAGGGAAAACAATAAAAAATATTTGCAGATGATTTCTACATTCTTCCTTGCTGATGGCTTTTTCCCTCTGAAAGAATATTTGTCCCTGTATGGGTTGCTGAATTTTAGACATTATCCTGCAGAAGCAGAGAGTAAGGGCAAAAGCTCCATACTTTTTTATTGAACAAGAGTATTATTCTTACTGGAGAGTGGGAGTTAGTTAACTATTCTAACTATTAAGCTAAAATGTTTTCTTCTCCTATCAGCTGGCTTTCAGCCTTCTAGTTTGCCTCATGTTAGTTGATTTACTGAGGTACTGAATACAAGCTCAGGCTAGTTGCCCCTTCAGTGAAGTCACCACATTTACACATTTTCTAGACTGGTGTTTGCTAAGATTTCTCTCAGCAGACTCTCATGTACACATTTTCCATATTGTCCTTATCGACTGTGACACCAAGACCAATGGAGCTCTTGATCCTAGAGCTGGCTCTAACAAAGAAATCCCTGTTGGTTATTGTTCCTGCTCTAGGCATACGTGCACAGAAAGCTTTCCCAAGCATGAGAGTGAATTTGGTATTCAGGAGGAACAGACAGTGTGATAGTTGTTGTATGATCTTTTCCTTTTCTAAAAAGATATATACAAGTATTAATAACTGATTTTGTATAGCAGGTTCATGTGAATTCCTACATCTTATTCCCTTTATCACTCATCACTTTAAAAACATGTTTAACTAATTGCTAAGAAGAGGCAGAAATATGCCATAGTGAATGATCTCAATATTTGATCCAATCTGTTTGTATGTTATAGCTTAAAAAAATTGGAATTAAAGTTAGATTTTAGATACGGATGATATACTTAATATACTTTAAAATTTTAGAATGTTGTACAGTATTAAATGCTCAATCTAATACTTTAATATAGTATTATGATTCTGTTTTCTTGAAATGTGTTTTTTAGATTGCAGCAGGAGCTACAGAAGTCTCGGTATTTGGCGCAGCATCTGAATCTTTTAGCAAAATGAATATTAATTGTTCAATTGAAGAAAGCATAGAAAGGTTTGAAGAAGTCACTAAATCAGCAAGGAATATGAATATTCCAGTGCGTGGGTAAATATACAGATTCTAAAGTAATACAGAGATACTGGAGTCATTGTTACAGGGGTTATTTGGTACCAGTAGAAAAGTTCATTGCCAAATTTTTACATTATAGATGAATTGTAATAATAATCTTTTCTGTGATTTTTATTTTTAGGATTGAATATATTTAGTTATTCTTGCATTTTTAACTACTGATGGTAACTCTTTTGCTGTGGAAAATAAAATATAAAGGGAGTATTTATGAGATTTTATTATAAAAATTAGTTTTTACTGTCACAGATGGCAGAATAAAATTTCTTTTGTGCTGTTGAGAATTTGTAACACTAGCACCTTAAAAAATGCCCTACAAATTTTTATTTTTTTATAGAATTCGTAATATATCGCTACATACATTGCAGCATTAAGGCATAAAAGTGAGAAAACAAATTTACTCCTAAGAAAAAACTTATTCTGTATATAAGTTATCCTGAAAACCCAGGCATTGAAATTTTTGAGTCTCCAGTGCATGAAACTTGAGAATTACCCAGCATTTATTTTTCAACTTAAAATTATCCTGAATGGTACTCTCTGTTGAACAGTATAGATTTTCATTTCCATTTTCTTTGCATCACAGGTAAGAACTACTTACCTAAGATTATTTGTGAATGTCCTTGTGAATGCAGAAGGGCTCACATAGATTCAAGGAGAAACTCAGCAGTGTGATTCCTTGAGGATTACTAGTAGTGTAAACTACATCATGTTCAGAAAATACCTGGACTTGAAAATAGAAAGAGGTAGATACCTCACAGACTACGTATGTGAAAACCAGTCTGGGAATAAATACTGGTTTTTCTCTTTGCTCCAGAAATAGTGATGAGGTGATGCTACTGCACACGTTTTTTCACAACAGTTTGTGGATGTTTGGGCATTTGTCTGGAGAAAGGGAAATCTGACTTCTAGTTATAACTGTGCCCCAGAGGATCACAGAACAGCAGTATGGTTTAGGTTGAGAGAGAGCTCTGGAGATCATCTTGTCCAACCCAAGGATTTGTGGGTTTTGGTTGGCAAAAAGCTCAGCCTGAGCCAGCAGTGTGCTCCCAGCCCTGAAAGCCAGTAGTGTCCTGGCTGCATCAAAAGCAGCATGGCCAGCAGGGCAAGGGAGGGCGTTCTGCCCCTCTACTCTGCTTTGATGAGATGCCATCCAGAGTGCTGCATAGAGTTGTGGTTCCCCAGCATACCAAGCTCCATAGAACTGTTGGAGCAAGTCCAGCAGAGGCACTGGAGCATGTCACTAACAAGGTCAGGCTGAGAAAGTTGACTCTGTTCACCCTGGGGAAGAGAAGGTTTTGTGGAGACCTCATAGGGGTCAAGGGGGGCTGCAGAGAAGCCAGAGAGGGACTCTTCATCAGGAACTGTAATGACAGGACAAGGAGGAAAAGCTTCAGGATGAAAGAGTAGGTTTCAATAAGATACTCGGAAGACATTCTTTACTGGGAGTATCTTGAGGCACTGGCACAGGTTGCCCAGAGAAGATGTGGGTGCTGCACCCCTGGAGGTGTTCAAGGCCAGGTTGGATGGAACTCTGAGCAACCTGATCTATTGGAAGGATGTGTCCCTGCCCATTTCAGAGGTGTTGGAACTAGGTGATCTTAAAGGCCCCTTTCAATCCAAACTATATTCTGTTTCTATGATTTTCACATGCACACAAGGGCCAACCAAAGATAGCTCATAAATGCTCTGATTCCTTTTCCTTAGCCTGGGTATATTTCAGGAGGAAAATCACTGAATAGAGAGGTAGGGATGTTCACTGAATTAAAAAATAGTAACTTGTACCAGAGTTTAAATACTTTTTCCAGTTGCTAATCTACCAGTAGAGTCATTATTTGCTTCCCTCAGACACTTTTCCTATAAGAGATCTGTTATTTAAAAGCTGTCTGCCACCACTGGTCATCATATTTTTTCTAAAATTCTGAATTCTGAGCTGAGAACATAACTAGCAAATTGAATTCTCCAGGAGGATTAAGCTCAGAGATGCCTGAACTTTAGGTCCCAGACAAGTGTGGTTAAGGGAATTCAGACAAAACAGCAAGTGTATAACAACAAATCTTATCCACTTGTGAACACTTTTACACTAAACTTCTGTTTTCTGTTTTTTTCAGATGTCTAGGCATGTCAGGAGATATTTTCTGTTTTATATTCCTGTGTTTTACTAAAAAAAATTGACTAAATGGTACAATATAGGCAACTGACCATCCTCAAAGCCTATGTATTGTAGACGTTTTTGGATAATTATGGAGGATGTCAAAAAAAGGACTTTGCAACTTATCCATAAGATGTAAATTGTAGGTGATGAAGGAGCCCCTGTGGTATAGTGTAGATTGATTTTCTGCTTAAAATATTAACTTATCTTCTGTGCACTAGTTTTCATACATTTAAAAAAGTGGCAGCATGGTGCTTTCCCCTCCCCAGATTCTGTCTATTGCATTTGTGACATACCAGAAGCAATTATTATGGCACCAATACCCTGATGTGATGGAAGTAGCTGTTCCTATGACAGGATTCTATAACATTCCCAAACATTTATTATCTACTCTCTGACAAACCATGTGGCTTTTATTTTTCTTCACACAGAAAAAGAAAGAGAATAAAAGGAAAAAAAAAAGAAGAGAGAGAAAGGAGGCAGAAAAGCTAAAACAGAAGAACATCACAGCAAAAAAAGTAATAATTTAAAGAACAAAAACAAGGCAAAGAGATAAAAGGGAGGAATATCAAGAACCAGGTGGTGAAGCAAACAGTACAGAGATGAAGAAAAAGGATATAATTGAACTCAGGGAAAATACAATCAGATTATATTTTGAAAGTGCTTACTTTGTATGTCCAGTAGAGCTATCTCTAGTTTCAGTGCAATATGCAAACATAAGATAAACTTTGTACAGTATATGCAGGAAAATTTTATTGAGTCTGTCATGCCAGGTCCAGTATGTTACAGAATACTTCAACAGGGAAATGCTTGATATTAGATATACTACAAAGTGAGCAGATTCAAAGTTGTGAATGAAAATCATGTAAGTGCACTCCAGCTTTCTTGCTGAGGCTTACAGGAAAAGTGCATCATTCAGAGTCAAATAGCCATTAACAGAATAATTTAATTTTGGTGATTATTTGTGGTGATGCCTTTTCCTGGTCTTAGAAAATTGAGAGTCAGACATAGTTAAGGGATAAGGGGTTTTACCTTGGTATTTTAATAAGGATCCTTCCTTATTGGTGCACCATTTCACCAAGGTGGAATGTGCCACAATGCAAACACACACAATAAATCAGTGGACAGTTTTATGGACTTTGCAAATTAGCATATCTAACAAGGATGTCCTAATGGGAGACCTGGATGAATGTTGTGATATTCCCCGTTTGTGAAATTCCCCCCCTGGATGGGACAAATCTTTAGTTTACAGGATGTGTTCTAGAGAGTTACTAGGTTTGGGATCTGGGTTTGCCAAGATAACACAGGGTTTTCTGGCCTCCTACTATGAGCCTTTAGGATGCTTGGTGTCTTGGCCTAACAAAATACTAGGACTAAGATAAATTATTAGACTTAAGGAATTACAAGTATGCATGCCAAGAATACTGGAAATCATCAAGACAGAATGATTGCTCAGAAGCAATAATCAAAAGGGATTGTTTAGTGTCCATTTACTTCACTACTTTCTTTAAAGCTCCAGTGTATTTTCTTGAGTAGAATTGTGAAAACCAGAAAAGAAACAGCAGAAGCCTGAATATGGAAATAGAGGATTCACAAGGACTTATTTTTTTTAAATAGTAGATCTCCCAGCAATTGAAAAAGGGTCTAAAACGTGGACTTAAAACTTTCAATTAGTAAAAAAATGAAAAAATGCCCTTAAAGAAGAATCATCAGTTTTGAGTACCAAATCTAGGAAGCAAGTAAATCTGTTTACATCATTTCATGTGCTTGTGAGGAGGGAGGTTATGGAAGCAGTCTGACATTTCAGACTTAATTCTAGAAAATTAAACTCTGATTTTCTCAGGTAGAACAGCCTGCACTACTATAGGGAATTCATTAGTACTTGAGAGAAAGTAGTTCATTAGTTCCCAAATATTGCAGTACATTTGGAAGACTTCTGGTGTTTTTAATTATATTTAATGAAATAAAATGCTGTGTTTCTCTTTCTCAATGAAAAAAGTTAAAAGATAATCAGAACATAAAAGTTAAACAGATTTCGCAGAAATATTCAGTGCAATCCAGGTGACTTTTTCTTAGAAATAAATCAAAAAAGAATTAGCTATTAAAGTCTGTGATTTTTGGTCACATCTTTAGCTGTTGCATGAGGCACATCTGAACATGACCACACAACAAGCCTGAGCTTGTCATCCTAAATTTTCTAGTAGTTACTAGAGGGAATTAGGCAACCTTCTTGCTGTGGTCTAATGTATGTGCTTTTTAAAAGTACCTGCCATAGGATAAGATGAAACACTGTCTGGATGATCCATCCTTTTGGCTGCAAAGGAGTTTAGGTCCATCTGGTGTTGGTCATTCTATAGGTGGCCTGTCTGAGGCTAGGCTGTGGATGAGTGTCTCTGATATCAGGAATAAGAACAAGTGAATCCCCTTCTACTTCTGCATAGGCAAAGGATTAGGACTTTGTGTTTTGTGTAAAGTACAAGAAATAGAGGAAATGTAACAATAGGCTTTGTGCTGCAAGGTATCACAGGATGAAGCTGTTGACTATACAAAGATTTTTACTTGGTGGAATTAGTTTTTAATTACCCTTTTAGACATTGGCTGATTTAAAGAAACATCACCAAAACCCGCAGCCCTTTCTCAAGCAAGATCCCAGGACTACACATTTTAAATTCTAATATAAATTTTGTAGGCTAAATATTTTGCTACAATTACTAAAGTAATAAAAATAAAAATATGCCTAAACTGTATGTGTTCATTTCAATACCAAGATTGTTTTTTGTTTTTTTTCTAAAGCACTATTATTGTTTAAAGTGTTATTTATTTGCAGGAAATGGATAATTTAGTGCCTTGCCCTAACTCATTTGAGCAGTTGAAAAATACTTCCAAAAATAATTTTAAGGGGTTCAAATTGTATTTCCTATTTTTACTGGCAATTCACAATTTATGTATTGGGCATAAATCATTGGCAATACTTGAATCTTATAAAAAATGCACTCAAACAGTTGAAACTAAACTTTTAGCTTTTGCATGTCTTACTGTTACTACAGCTGCACTAACATTGACTCCATCATCATCCAAAAAATTTATGTTGTAAGCTGTCACATTTAAAATCTGTAGCACAGTCCTCAGTTTTCTAAATGTTTACTAAATCAGTTCAAATGTTTACGAAGAATTGAAATGTTGCATATGGTCTTAGAAGTTTGACCATTTATTAGCATCATAAAGGGGCGGGGTTCTGTTGGTTTTTGTTTGGAGTTTTGAGTTAGTTTGGGAGTTTTTTAATACATGCATAAAAACTTTACAATAACATCTGGGACACACTCTGTGAAGACACTCAGCCAAATCAGTTATGAACTGTGTGGTCAGCTAATTACTACTATGTGTGTTTTACATGTAAAGTGACAGAAAATAGTGCTGGTTTTAAATTTGCACCTTGCAATGCATGATTCAGGTACTGTTAAAGATATCACAACTTCAGTGATTAAAAATTAAGTCTTAACAGCCAATATTGATGAAAAATTGTGGGAAATGGTAATTGGAAGTAGTCACTTGGATTGTCCTTTAACATGTGTATCATGAATGTAGGTATGAAGAAAATGTTAAGTAAACTCTGAATAAGTTAGTTTCTTCCACATTAATGTATGCCATGAAGCTAGATTCTTCTGAGTTTATGAATTCCAAAATTAAAAAAAACACAGGAATGAATTGCAATTAGTACGATAGAACAGTAAAGGAAGTAAGGACTGGTATTTTTCTCTCTTTTCCAAAAATGGTGCTTTGGGTCCTGACCATGACATAAAATCAGACTATCTCACTCTGAAACATTCAATGCTATATAGGAGTTCCTTATTCCTAACAAAAAATGAGCCAGGGATATAAGCCTGAAAGGTTGTACTTTTTTTCCTTTACTAAAAAAACACTTCTCCATGGTCAGCAATTAAAAGCTGTATTTATGTCCCAGACCTGAAAAATGTTTATGTGAACAGCCATTTTAAGGCCATTTGTTCAAATGTGAATGTGCATGCAAATATTTAGAGATTCAGTGTTAAAAAAACAGATGCAAATGATTGCTGTAGAATACCTCTAGAGGCATTTCCTTACAAAGCCGCTGCTTCATAAATTAAAGCACATGCAATCACACATTAATTCTGAACTGCTCTATGTAATTCCTTTGTTTATGTCCTATGCCTTTTAAAAATAAGTTGTATGGTGCAGTTCACAGTACATAAAAGCATTTTGAAATGTATCACTGTTTGGCTTACATCTGTGTTTGTACATAATTCTAATAGTGGTTGATTTACTTGGTTGATACACTTGTTGTGTATTATTATTATTATTATTATTATTATTATTATTATTACTACTACTACCACCTTTTATATTATGCTATAATAAAGCTTACAGGTTCCAACATACTTTTTTGTTAATTATAGGAAATAATTATTGTTTCACTTTGATGCTAATATATATTAAACAAAATATAATCAAGACTTAAAGAATTTATTTTAATTATCTTTGTCTTGCGTTAATGATATTGGGATTTCCTTTGAAAAAGAAAGATGTGGAAGAATATATTCTTTTTGTTTTAATGTACTTGCAGCAATTGTTTTTAGAAACTAATAGTGAAGCCTGTTTTGTTTATAAAGATTATCCTGATTATCCTGATTATCTAAAACTCCTGTTTATCAAGATAATCAGATTTTTATAATTCAGTTCAACAATGTTCTTTTTTTCTTCTTGTATTACAGTCCATCCCAGCTAACTTAAGTTGAGATATTTGGATGGCCTTACAGTAGCAGATCTTTTAGATGTAATTAGAAATACCATGAGATAAACTCAATAATTCGGTTTTGCACAAATCATACAGTTCAAAGCTGTATGTGCCTCACAAATACAGCCAGAAACTCAGAGCTCCTATTTTCTGTTATTCTGGAATACTTAAGGCTCAAATGCATGTGTTTTCTCATTGCTTTAGATTGCCCATTGTAAAGACTACACTGTGAAATTCAGCATTCTCACAGTTATTTTGAGAATATTGTATTTATACTATTACCACTTTTCTAAATAGTAAAACCAGTGTAACACCTTCATGTCACTATAAGTGAGCCTATAGTTGGGGTTATAGAAACAACAAAATGTAGATGAGCATTTAATAGACTTGGAAGGAACATTATTTTGTATGTGGATGGTAAACAAATCTACAGGGTTACACAGTATTAAGCCAGCTGGAATCAGTGCCCTGGAGAAGTTTAAGAAGCCAGAGATTGCTGGGATAAGGGATTTAGTGAATTTCTCTTACTGGGAACAGCTGAAAAAAGGATCTTGGAGCCATTGTACTGACTTTGTCATACTGGATGATTGCACTATGTGAAGGCTTTCCTGAGGAATAAATTTCTACCAACTTTTAGCCATTGTTTTGTACCTACAGAGAAAAAATATTAATAGCAGGCCAAAAGAGCTGCTTAAAAAAAAAAAAAAAAAAAGGAAGAAAAAAAGAAGGATCTCTGTGGGAAGTAAAAAATATTCCCATGTCTTCCTAAAGGGTAGGGTAAATCAGATGTGAAATGTTAATATGACATTATAAGCTAACAATGTGATGTGCTTGATAGTATGTTACTGATAGCTCCATAGGTAACTAGAGAGAATTATTGAAGTTAAATGGTTTAGTGGTCCTTCATTATTGTAACAGTTTGGTTACTTTTAAGAGAAGTAACTATTATGTAGGACGTAGTTCAGTATTTTATCTTATCATAGTTCACAATTTAATAGTGGGGTTTTGGCATTTAAAAATATTAACAATTTTTTTTTCTGCACTATTCACTGTGAAAAGGATACATATTACTTATAACTGGGCTCTAAATACATGGAGAGATTGTTTCGTTTTTTATTTTTCGGGGGGGGAGGGTTTTAAAATCAAATGTGAAAAAAAGATCTTGGCTTTATTTACACATTTTGGACTTGCCTTGGAGAATGTATTTCTGGAGGAATCTCCTTTCTCTCTCCCTTCACTTCTTTGTGTTTTTTTCTCTCCCTGCAGTAAAGACTCCCTGTTTCTGATAAATGGTTTTCTTTGGAAAGAGACAGAATAGATCAACCTTAATATTATGAATTCATCAAATGATAGGCATGTACATTTTAGCACAAACATCCAATAAAAATAAATACATCTGCAGTGAACATGGTAAATTATATGCAAACTTACACTATAATAATAAACAGGAAACAGCAGCATCTGAGTCTGCAACTGGCTTCTCAGGAGGCTTCATGCTTCCAGCTGTGGTAGCAGCTGTGGATCTGGCTCTGGGACTCCTGCTGAAACAAGTTGACAAAGGGCTGATTACAACATGGAGTTCAGTTTCTGCTTGGATTCATTTTCCTTTTAACACACTTTGGTTAAGAAATGTTTGCTCATATACCCTGTTTGTGGTTTATATCCTTCACTTCACAGGCACTGGGCTGATGTGATTATCACCATTCCTAGTGGCCTTGATCATGGGGTCCTTGTACATGGGGACCTTGTGGAACATTGAAATTTGGTTTTGGCATACTGGAAGAAATTGAAAACTCTCTTCCTCTTCCGTCTCCCTCCCCATCTCCAGAGGCTATTCAGCATTTTTGTGCAAAATATTACACAGTCAAGTTGTGTGGTTTTTTTGTTTTTGTTTTATATGCATAGGAAACAATTTAGTAGAAGACTGAGTGATACTGATCTGCAGTGAAATCTACAGACAGATGAGAGACTGGGTAAACTGTGCCAGGTGAAACAAGTAGAAAACTTTTTGTCACTTAAAGAGAAGGATTCTGATTTCTCAAAACCTGAGTGAGCAAAACAGCATATACTTTTGTGTTGCTAAAGCATCATGTGTCAATGTGTTCACTTGCAAGTCCTTCTTTCCATCTCTGGCTTCATGGGCTGTTTTCTTTTTTTGTGCGCTGAAGACTTAGTTAAAACTACGTCTGGCCTTGATTCAACAAAGATTTAAGCACATACTTAGAATTAAACACTTCCATTGCAGATTCCACTTTGTGAACTCCCAGATATTTGCTTCTGCTCTCATACAGTGGAGTGTCTCTGGTGCATATTCTGAGACCGGAACAGTCTTTTTCATTATGGTATATTTTTTTAGTTTCAGTCCTGCTATCTTTTTAGAAAACAGCTGTATTCTCCAACTTAATTGAATTCACAAATTAAATCCCAGTTGCCTCTGTAATTTATTGCTCAAACTCTTCTCTTTCCTCTGCTGTTTTTCTTCACATAGGATCTTGCTTTTTCTCCTAAGAAAAATAGATACTTCCTTCTGTCCTTTCTCCTCCACTGTCAGAGCAGCAGAAGTTTCTTGTCTACTTTCCATCTGTACCCCCTCCACTTGCCCCAGTGACCCCATGTTCTGTTCTTCCTCTTATTTCTTCCCTCCCTTATTCTCTTTCTTAACCTCTCACTGTCCTCTGGCTCTTTTCCACTTGCAATATAAGCAAGCATTTGACTCTTAAAAATTGCACCTTTGACCCTACTTGGTTCTTCATATCATATCTCATCGCCTATCTCTTCTTCATTCCTAAGCTCATTGAAGGCGCTGTTTATAATTACTGTCTAGAGACCCTCTTCTGTGATTCCCTCCTTTAACTCCTACACTTTGGCTTCTGTTCCTTGCTTGCAACTGCAGCAACTCTCACCAAACTCCCTGATGACAAGATCTCGGAAACAGTAGTCTCTCCTCATTCTTCTTGATTTGTCAGTAGTGTTTGCCGCAGTTGACCAGACTGTTCCTTTTACTTGTGTCTTCTGCTGCTCTCTGTGGCTCTGTTTTGGTAATTTTCTTCTTTCCAAGCAGTTCTGCAGAATGCCCTTCAAAGCTGTTTCCCATGTTGCAGTCATGTGGGTGGAGGTCTTGGGGCTCTGTATTCTCTTGTGACTTTAATGCCCTTTGGGTTCTTTCATACCCAAAAATAAAAGGAAAATGTAACAGACAAATTTATGTGTAGATAACAGATCTGCCTTTGTATTGAAACATATTTCCTCACACATCCACTTAATGGTTTGGAAACACACAAATGCAATTACAAAACATCCCACACAGCACTGCCTTAATTCTAGATTTCCTGGCAAATACTCAGACCAGACACATGATTATTTTCTCTCTTTCACACAGACATCGTGTTTTCACATGCTAGGCATTCTGTACCCCCACTAACAGGACTCAGTGCTTGCCTGCCTGTGTTCCAGCTTGCGTGTAGTTTTCTGCAACTGACTCAAATTGTATTTCATTTCCTGTAAGACTGCAGCAAGACCTTTTCAAAAAGAGTTCCACAGGGCTTCCTCTTAGGTCCTGTGTTCTTCAGCATTTTCATAAATGACTTGGACACAGGACTGGAAGGGATACTAAGTAAGCTTGCAAATGATACAAAACTCTGAGGAGCTGTCAACTCCCTTGAAAGCAGGGATGCCCTGCAGAGAGACAATGACAAATTAGAGCAATCACCAACCATATGAAGGGAATGTCCCACATTCTGCACCTGGGATGGGGCAAGCCTGGATGTATGGACAGATGGGAATGAGATGCTGGAAAGCAGTGCCCCAGAAAGGGACCTGGGGGTCCTGGTCAATGGCAAATTGAACATGGGCCAGCAGTGCCCTGGCAGCCAGGAAGGCCAACCCTTTCCTGAGGGCATCAGGGACAGCATGGCCAGCTGGGCAAGGGAGGGGATTGTCCTGCTCTGCTCTGCACTGGGGTGGCCTCAGTTGGAATATTGTGTGTGGTTTTGGGTGCCACAATACAAGAAAGATATTTGTGAGCATTCAAAGAAGGGAAACAAAGATGGCAAAGGGCCTGGAGGGGGAAGTTGTATGAGGAGCAACTGAGGTCACTTGGTCTGTTCAGCCTGGAGGAGACTGAGGGGAGAGCTCATTGCAGTTATAACTTTCTCATGAGGGCAAGAGGAGGGGCAGGCACTGATCTATTGTCTGTGGTGATCTGTGGCAGGACCTGAGGGAATGGTGAAGGGGTGTCAGGGGAGGTTTAGGTCGAATATCAGAAAAAGGTTCTTCGCCCAGAGAGTGGTTGGGCACTGGAACAGCTCCCCAGGGCAGTGGTCACAGCACCAGCCTGACAGTTTGAGAAGCATTTCAACAATGCTCTCGGGCACATGGTGTAACTCTTGGAGATGGTCCTATGCAGGGTCCAGGAGCTGTACTTAGTGATCCTTGTGAGTCTCTTCCAGCTCAGCTTATTTGGTGATTCTGTCTGCTATTTTATGTCCTCTATTAAAAATGCTTATCCTGATATATGTCTGAAGTGCACTTTGCTCTTTTATAGCTGAATTTTAAGTATTTTTCTTTCAAATTTAATGTTATCGTCACATCTTTACTTTTTATTCCAACTTATTAAGTGAAAATATTAGATAAAATTCTGCCAAGCTCATTCTTGATGAACTCTACTGAAAATTTGTTTTTTAATTCTTCACAGGACTTTGTTGTCTCTCTGGTAGGAAGAGAATTTTCCTGTCAAATTCTTTTAGTAATCCCTGTTTTCTCCAGTATAATATTGAATATCAGATGCCCAGATAGATTGTATCTACCATATTTTCCTTGTTTAAAATGTCAGTCTAGTCGCAATGGTGTAAGTATGCAGAGAGTTCATAATCTCAAACAGATTTGTGTATTGTAGCAGGCAGATTCCTCAGGTCACCGCATACTTTCATACCCCAGCAGGCCCAGCTGAATTATGTGAGCTCAGGCAAGTTTCTGCTGTCTGGTGTGAACCACAGGGAGTATTCTGTTGTTCTCTAGATACCTTTTGGCCTGCTTTTACTTTTGTTTGCCCTACTCCATCCCAGATGTCGTTCATGCCACATTATCACTACCAAATGCATGTCTTCTTGATCTGACATATGCAGCCATTAGGAACCTGTAAAGATATGTAAGTAAAGGGAACATGTGCACATATGTACTTTATGTTTTGCATTTACTTATTATTTAGTACTGTTCTTAATCACTTCATAAAAAATGCTGTGGCTGATATTGAAAATAATTTCAGTAGGTGTATGCAGTCACTACCTCTAGGCACTGTAGTGTTATGTAAAAAGCAATCCTTTGGGTCTGAAATTCTTCACGCTTAGTTTCATTTGAAAAACTGTATGCATAAAAAAAAATTAAGGAAATTATCCTGAATTGCTTTTCAGTTCTGTGTCACTGAAAATCAGGACAGTGTTTAACTGTTAACAGTAGCTACATTATCTTTAATGTAGATATGAAAATTCAGAATTTTGGAATTTAAACAGTGGCATCTAAATTGGGGCTGATAGTTAATGAATTCTGTGGCCAAGTTTCAAAAACCTGGTTTTCATAATGACATATAGATAATTGAAATCATGCCTAGTAGGCATCTGTATTAAAATTATGAGCAGGATGTAATGGACCCAACCACTTTTGTGGAAACAAAATTCATTTCCATTTCTTTGTCAGAGCTAATCAAGCTCTTTCTAGATTTAAGGTTGGCTTCATTCTTACTGTTACTTCTAGTAACATGCCTTCATATAAGGGATGGAATATGCTCTATGCATTAAAATATGGACATTTTTTTCACAATTTGTTTTTGCCTGTTACTGATCCTAATTTCACATTCTATCAATCAGTTTCTCCTTCAACTGCAAAAAAACAATACATCCTTTACCCCATGGACCTTGACTACATACAAACTGGCATCTGTTCAATCCCTTTTGCATTATACAGTGTATAATTTTACATTATATCCTTCAGTGTTGAGCGAAAGGGAATGATGGGAGATCGATGAAGGCTCTTGTTCTCCTGTTAAGCAGTTGAGCAACCTCCCACTGGGACTGGGGCTCTGCAGGCCTCTGAATCTGTTGTAAATCCTTTTACAGTCACACTTTTTATTTTGACTGGATGTTTCTGGTAAGTTTAATCATATTCCTGATCAATTTAAGATAAACAATTAGAAGTTTAATTAGAATTTCATGGGTCTTAATTGTAATTAAAAAGAGGAAATTTAAACTGAATTCTATGCTAATAGAGCATTAGGGCTGAACAATGGAAGTTTGGTTGTGGCTTTCAGTTTTTGTTCTTTGTGCAGCCAATAGCTGCTGAGGGGACACAGTTTGGCTTCTCAGTTTCTTCTTGTCCCAAGGCATGCCTAAATTACAGCTTGCAATGGAGCTATAATTCTTCTGGGGCACTGGGAGAGAAATGCCAGTACAGAGAGAGTGTGAAAGCTTCCCCATTCACCACAGTTCTGATGACTTATGTCCTCATTACAGTTCTGATGAGACTGTGGGGTTGTCAGGAGTATTCTGTGTCCATGGTTTCTCACTATGATGTGGATAGTAGTACAAGGAAGAAAGTGATATCTTTCTCTGAATACCTTGTGAGGGCAAGGCAAGGCCAAGTTTCAGCTGACTCTTGCAACTTCAGCTGGAAATACCAAGAAAAACCAAGTCTCCTACAACACTGTAAACTTGGCCACGTTGGCAGTCCTTTACAACTTGTAACATATATTGAGCATAAATAAAGATTTGCATTGCTGTTCTGTAATCTGAAAGGAAAATTAATAAACCTTCTGTTGTCATCTGATGTAATTTTAACTTTTCATTCAAATCTTTATTGTACATTGATTGGTTTATGCATTCAAAATTATATTTAATCTATTTTTAATGTAGTGTGGATGAATACATATATATATATATATATTTATAAAAACCAGAACATTGTGTATTCTTTTTGTTATAGGTATGTGTCCTGTGCCTTGGGATGCCCATATGAAGGAAACATTGTACCAGATAAAGTGGCAGAAGTAAGAAAGAATTTCTGGCTTGTCTTTTTAATTAATCAAAAATACGTTAAAAAATATCTATAAGTAATTCTCTCTACTTAATCATAAAAAGATCTTTAATGGATAAAATTTAAGGAAAACAAACAAAAAACCTAGCTAATACTAAAACTTGGTGCATAACCTCACTTAACCATATACAGTCAAATGTGAGGAAAATAGCATATTTTGATTGTTATCAGTCATGAGAAAAAATATTATGCACTATTTCGTCTAACAAGAAAGAAATTATTTAAGAAAATAGACTCAAGCACATATGTCAGTGGACTGTGAGGGTTTTCTGCTCAGTTTTTTGCTTTTTAAATCCAGTTTATGCTGGAATAAGCACGCTGTGTTGTCATTGTGCTTCTGGTGAGGGTCATGTGATTGACATGAACCAAAACTCACCCCCAGTACGATTTCTTAAATTGCTCTAGTGCCACGATGGAATAAGTTGCACCTGCCCTCCCTACCCCTTTTCTCCATTTAGCATATAAGATAAGGGAGAAGGTATCTTAATCCAGCCCTTTTTCCAGAAGAGAGATGAGTGAAACAGAAGTGTAAAAGTTTTGCAGGAGGGCAAAGAAGGCATCAAAGCTTAAACGGACTGGAAAAAAAGAAAGTGGAGTAAAAATTCCAGGAGGCTTTAGACAGGACATGCTGGCCTTCCACCTAGAGACAGGCTTGTTTTTTCTGTTACACTTAATCACCTGTTTTTGTTGATCCAGCAGAATATCTAAACCATTATTTTTTAATTTGTAGCACTAGCAACTAGCCAACATTTTCATGATATGTTATGTTCTGTGTGGGTGGTTTTCAGGTCCTGTTCTCCTGCATCTTCTTCTAGTATACACTCTAGATGAAATTTGTAATAATACTTCTCCCACAGCATCCACACATACTCAGACTCTTTGGAAAAAAAAAAAAAAGAAAAAGCTAATTTGGAAGGTAGTCAGTATTTCCAAATGTATTTGTTTTATTATGAAGTGAAGGTTAGAAATGACACAGCTTTAGTTAGAGCAGTGATGACACACTGCTTGCCATGTTCCCCAACAGGCTTCTTTCCATGTATTGCGTGTTTTTTACTGACTCTCCTTGCACAGAAGAGCTCCTTATCAGTTTGCCAGTGGGATTGCTATTTAATCTTCTAGACCTGCAAACTTTTGCTCACACAGCTATTTTATTTTCTATCTTCATCCTAATAAATGTCTTCTTGCATACCTGTATACCACTGTGTATGTGTTCGTGAATAAAAGCTACCACATTAAATTTATTAATTCCATCCCTGATTCATCAAGCACTGCTGTATATATAGAAGCATCTGACAGCTTTTATATAAATACATGCACAGAATCAGCATTACAAAAATCACTATACTCTTTGAGTTGCTAAACTATTTCAGAGAGCTGCTGCTCTGGTCATCATCTTTTTGGGATGGGAGCATTTTGACTCCTTTGACTGTGTATTGCAATCAGCAGCTATGTTTGAAAGGTTTAGGCAGTTTCTCCTGCAGTCAGTAACAGTGACCATTTTCAATTTTTTTAAAGCAAAATATTTTTTAACTGAAGCAAAAAGCAATTACAAGAGGTGGATTATTTCAGACTACATGCATTATTACAGATTGCAGACTACATTAATTAATTAATTAGTTGCAGACTACATTAATTTCTGGAATACTAGATACGTAACTGCTTTACACAAAGTTATTGAGTGAATGCAAAATTCAGTTGCCTTCAGACTTCTGGAATCTATCAGGTATATTTGTATGGTTCTTTATTTAAAACAAACAAACAGCTTTCATATCTTAAAATAAATTGCCTAGTCTTATCTTATTACTCTGCTGATTCTTGAAAGGAAGTCACTGCTTAACCATTTATCATTTTGTGGTTTGAGTATTTCAACTTCAGGCAGATAAAGCTTGAAAGTTTTCAGAAACACTGTATAAAATCCTTGAAGCCAGTTGTATAATTCATTATCATATAATTCCTTCATATACTTGGCTGGTTTTGTCTTTCTGTCTGCTTATTTCTTCCTTAGGTTCCTTTTAACCTGAAGCAGTGAATTCATTAAATTAAATATTGTCCAGGACGCATTCTGATCAAACTATAGGAAACGTACCTACTGTTGTTTGAATATTATGGGATCATTAAAGTTTCCCTTACAGCACAAGAACTGCAGGTTTTTTTTAGATTGTTAGTTGCTTAAAATAATCTTTGACTGGATTATCGGCTTTTGTATTCAATATAGGAGTACAGGGTTTGATATTATTTCCAGGAGTAGGACTGTTCACGTGCCTAAGAGGTTGCAGTGCTGGTTCCCCAGTTCCCATTTTGATCAATGCTTGGTGTCAAGCAGTGTTTCCAAAGGGAGTAGCACAAGACTCATATGCATAGCAAAACTGCTCAGTGGTGCAGAACACAACCCTGTTCAATCAACAAAGCTGAAAGCTCATAATCACATCCTGATTACATAGAAAAAATAGTGTTCTCTTCTCCCACATTCTCCGCCCAAAAATCCTCTTTGAAAACTTACGAAACTATAACTAACAAGCTGCCTTCTACTATGGTAGAATAGAAAATTCAGTACAAAAACTCCCATTCAGCTTCCAAGCTATAAATTAAATATAGATCTCTTTTTCAGTTTAGATCGTGACCAGTCAGTGGTGATGCTCAGCTTCTTCCATCTTTCAGGACTGTGCATTAAGGAAAGACCTAAGGACTGAGTGTGAAAAAGAAGTGAATGCAATATGATTTCTAGCAGTTTATATAGTCCAAGTTATGATTAAAATGCTTACCCTAGAAAAACTTTGATTCATGCATTAAAAAGAAGAGCGGGGGAAATGCAGTACATTTCTTTGCCCTGATCTTGAAGAAACACTAAGTTTTGGGATTTAACTGAATGTCATCCACCGCTAACTGCAGATGATCCTTTTTCTTTCTCAACAGTAGTCTAGTTAAAATGCTTGCCATGTGTTGATGATATAAAAATATGGATGAGATGAATCTGTTTTGCATTCTGGTGAATGTCCCTGTCTTAAAATGTACGTTGAACTTATGTGTGTATGAACCAGGGAATTTGACTTTAAAGCACAGTTTTACCACATTTGCAATGGTCATAGCACTTCCAAGCCTTAAACAGGATGATTCAGACTATTTCTTTTTTTCAGCTGTTCTTTTTCAGCTGTTCTTTGAATTAAGTGAACAGCAGTATTAATCCAGCGCTTCCGAGACTGCTGGTGCAGCACTTTGTCCACTTCCTCAGACATGCTCACAGCAATCCTACTGATGGAGTCCTGGAATTGTTTTAACAGCAGACTACAGTGTGACTTAAGATGTCTTTTTGGACGAGGGTTGTATTTTTTCATCTCTAAACAGTTAGTTTCTAAACTGGAATTCCATTCCAGTGCAGTGGTCTTTTGGGATCTTTCATACACAGTGGGGAATGATAAAGGGGACAAACATGTTGAGCAGCTGAAAATTAGGTGGAATCTTTCCAAATGAATCCAACAAAAATAGATGGAAAGCTCCTGCATTCAATTCCTGAAACAATATTTTCAATGAAAATATGATTTTGTGCTTCTGAATGTGTTTCTCTCCATGCAAAAATTGTGGAGCCAGACCTCAGTTTTCACTCATGCAAAGAACTCCTCAAAGATGTAATTCCAGAAATATTTAGGGCTCTGCTACCATAAGTAAAACCTATTTGTATATGGTTGTGTTTGATATTAAGAAAAATTTTAAAACTTAAGGACTAGAATGTTAAGTTGCAGTTTTACTTTGTTATTATTTTAATGTTTGATTTCATGAAAAGCAAGCAAAATTAATGTTGACTGCAGCACGTTAAAATTTCACTTTTCATTGATTTTTTAAGTGCCAAGAGAAAGAAAAATGAGTATTTCTGTTAATTATTTATTATCTTTGTTGGCTTCATGTAATATGCAAACGAAAGCACAGGTCTTTGCCCTGCACAACTTGTAAGCTGAAAAGTACATGGAGAAAACCAAACAGATGGGAAGTCCCCAGAGAGAAGAAAATATTAGGAAAGGGCTTTACAGAAATTTCATTCATGATTTTAAAATTTTGCTCGTTTGGATTCTGTAGGAGAGTCAGCAAGCAAGTTTTTGATGGATTTGAATTGGTTAGCTATTCCATGTACAGAATGTAGCAGAAGTACAATTTTAAAATAAGAGAATCTGTGGGATATTCTTTTTCTGTGACAGTTTTCAAGAATGAATATAGGTTTCTGATAAATAGATCCACCTCAGTAGGTCAAAATCCAAAATCTGTACAGAAGTATGTCCTTTCTAGTGTATGTTCTTGACCCTATTTTGTACTCTTTCATCTTGACCTCTTGGTGTTTTTCTGTTTCCAATCAGGTATCTAAGCGGCTGTACAGCATGGGCTGTTATGAAATCTCTCTGGGAGACACAATTGGTGTGGGGACGCCTGGAAGTATGAAAAAAATGCTGGAAGCTGTTATGAAAGAAATTCCTTTGAGTGCTCTTGCTGTTCACTGTCATGACACTTATGGCCAGGCCTTAGCCAATATCCTCACAGCCATGCAGGTGACTTGATTTTTCCTTTTATAATATCCAGTAATAGTATTCTGATTTTAATTCAGTGTGCAATATTAAAAAATCCTGCTATTAAAGAAATCATTAGAAGAGCAAAAAGGCATTCACTAAACTTTTGGAAAATATTTGTCAAGCATCAGATTGTGTACTGGTATTAATTGCTGCTGCTTTTACCAGGAAATGTCAAACCTCTTACATTAATTACCTTCAATTCCATACAAAATCACTAAGAAACAGTTATGATTATTGCATTTCACTGACATTAGATGAAGGAGGGACATTAAATAATTTTTTTTCTGTTATCTAAGGTTCCAGTTTTCTTAGGAACAGCTGTATGTTTGTTTTCCACTAAACTAAAATTTCTACTTTGTGCATGTGTCTAAAAAGAAAATGGAATAATGCATAATTACATCTTGATTTCAGATAGATGAATCTAAAATATTGGTAGTTACGTGCACAGAATAGTCTAGATAATTTTATCACTATTCATATGCCTTCATTATTCTCTTTTGTTTATCAGTTATGCCTTCCAAGTAAGATTAGAAACAACTTTATATCTTATTTAATCAGCTTTCAAATCTGTGCCTAAATTATCAGAGTTAATTTCCATAAAAGTTTCAGAATAGGACACAATGCAGAAAACTGACTGCAAGTTCTAATGTAGTTTTTGCCAAGATACAGTCTTGAGAAATATCTTCAAATGCGTATGCTTTGCTAAGGAGACCTACTTTTACTAAGGGTTACAGAGTCCTTGGCTATTTACAAATTGTGGGCCTTTATTGTTCTATGTTATACTTAATGGTGTCTTCTGTTTGCATGCAATTCAGGCAGTCATTTTGGTCAAAGTTTCCTTTGTCTGACTTGTTATTTTGGCAGAGCTCATATTATGTTATTTAGCTACAATTGTGTTAACAGTGTTAGTGGCATATACCACAAGAAGGAACAAGGAAAGTTTCCATATGGGAATCCACAGATATTTGATTAAATAGGGAATGACAAAATCTCGTAAGAAAGGTTCTAGCTTTTATTCACAGCATTCTCTGTTCACCCTTACTCACTTTTACTGTTACAAATGTAACATGTATGTACCATGGGATAAATAAATTGCTAATTTCACAGTTAGCTTCAGTTACAGATGCAATAGCTAAAAGCATGTAAACCCCTGAGCATGGGAGGAGTTGGCCATAAAAATACTTGAAGCATTGTTTTTCAAATCCTTCTTTTAAATAATTGCTGTCATGGTGCCTACTAAACAATGAACAATGGCTTTGCTTTGTTAACTCCAACATTTGTTGGAAGTGATTCTTGTCTCATGTTTACCTCTTGCTATCTTTTTGTTTAGTTCTTCAACCAACTCTGTAAGAGCTAAAGGAAAAAAAAATCTCTCAGGTACCTAATGTGCAGTTTAGGATATTTAACATTCAAGTTCATTAAATTCATTAAACATTAAATTCTTATGCAACCTTCTCAGATTTCTGGGAAGGCAAGGGTGCCTGAGACCTACCAGAAAATTTCCCTCTGTTGTCAAGGTCTCCTAAAGTACATGTCTAAAGGTGCAGTGGTTTTGGCTGAGCTGAACTTGTCACAGAGTTTGCCAAAAGTCCTTGATGAAGCAGGCATTACACAGTCTCTCTGACTGGCTTTGTGCAAGCAGCTCCTTGGCTCACGTAGAAGAAGGTCCCCAGGCTTTTGTATCCTCAAACAGGTCCTGCACTTCACAGCGTCCTCTCTTGTCTCTGGTCAAAAACCCAAGGCATCTAGCAGTGAATTGTAACTCCTTCTAAAGCAATACTCCTTCTAAAACAGGAACTCCTAAATTACAGGTCGGCTGTATGGTGAAGTGCTAATCAAAGTGCCCAGGTCACTTCTAGTCCCTGCTGTCAACCTTGCCTGTGCTTTCCTTTCTGCCAAGATACAGGAATGGCAGAATACTGGAATAAAAGCCCTTGTCTTCAACTCAGCTGCTGTTTCCTAAACCAAACTCTTCTCAGACACAATTCCTTTCCCTTCCCCGTTTATGGGTCTGCGTGACCGACACAATATTTCAGCAAGAGTGAAATGTGTTTGGGGGGTCATAGAAATAATAGGCTACAGTTATTGTTTGAAAACACATTTAAAGAACATTCAGCAGACAAATTACACTCTTCCTAAGACGTTGCTGAACAACCCCAGGCTGAGTACTGTTGTATTGTATATTGTGTTTCCTAAGAATTAATGAATGACAGCTGGAAAGCCACAAATCACTCTGCACTAATTCAGGCATTGCTTCGATGGGAGATCTCCTAGGAGTGGAAAGAGTTGCTGGTAATTCAGTAAGAGATTTTTTATACAGATCACATGGTTTCATGCAGGATTATACTACCCAGAATATTTTCTTTCATTTGGGACTGATCCAAAGTCATCTAGAACTGACAGGCCAGGCCGTATCTGTATAAGAAATTAGGAGGGCAGTAGTCTTGCAATTTTAGTATTCAGTTTTATGTGTGTTGTTTTAGCAAAAGGATAGGTAGTGAAAGATGGGAGAGAGATTAGCCAACTTTTAAAGTATAGGTAATATTTTTAATTGCTGGAGCAATAATACAGATAGAAAGGAAATTCACTTCATTTTATGAAAATAATGTGTGTAAAAATGTGAGGAACATGAAGTGATGCTTCAAAAGAAACCAGTAAACATTTAAAGTAGAAACATGACTGGCTCTTGGTTACATGGCTTAATATAAAACTACCAGAGTATAGAATTTACTAAAAAGACAATTCAGAAGATGCGAAATTATGTAAAGATCTGGTTAGAGGTTATGGTATTTTGAGTAAAATTACATGTGTGCATTAGATAATGTGGCAAACACATAGTATAGCTAACAGAAATAGTAAAACATTTATAGGAAATTGTTACAGACCTCCAAGGAAGGGTAAAAAGATGGGTCAGGAAAGTTCTTTCTGGAGAGGCCCTGCTAAGGTAGACCTTACCTTATCTAAGATCTAAGGAGATTTGAGTTTCATTGACAATTGACTTCTGTTGTGTGTACAGAAGGGGCGTGGAAAGAAAAGTGTTTAATGGAAGTGTTAAAGAACTCTTTTCCTGTAAAACTTGTGTAGTTACCAGAAATAGATTTGTATGTCTTTATAACAAATACAAATTGCTATTTTAATTCATCAAAATGAACTGATCCCTACACTATGAGGATCCAACTCTAACTTAAAGAAAACAATTATAAAACCCTAATGACTTAGAAAGACCAAGGATTTTTACCACCTTGTGTAATCATGTTCGCCCTATTGGACACAGAGAGATGAATGAGATTGATTACATGCTAAATGAAACTTAATTTTATGAGTTCTGTCTTTTTCCAGAAAAAGGATTTTTTAATATAAAATCCCCACTTTAGTACCAAAATCAGAATTTATCAAGCCTTTAATTAAACTTTCAAGGTTCAGACTGCAAAATCCAGATTTGAGAGTACAGGTTTTTATTACAAACATAATATACCCCCTTTTAGAGAGCTTACAATATTTAATAACATTTTATTAATTTCTTTAAGATCCTTGAATTCAAAAGATGAAATAAACTTAAGAGAAAAGTAAATCCAAATAAAAATGGCTGACTGCTGACCTTTTCCCTTCATCACTTAACTAAATTGATTCTAGTCTCTTGCTGTATGCTGCAGACCCTCACTAAACTGCATTTATTTTTTTTTTTTTTGTGCATCCAGTTTCCTCATGTAGTAAAATCTAGGTTCACTCAAAAGTGCTCAGTATTGGCCTGGCTGTTTTAACTGCCAGAAACAGGAGAGGAATCTGAATGTAGGTGCTGAAGTTCATGGTTTATTAATTTACAAGGACCATTTTTTTTATGGGAATAGAGCTTACAAAAGCCAGCAGCATGAAATGGCAGAGCCTCAGTTAAGCAGCTAAAAACCCCCTGTGTTTAAAATTCCCTCTTCCATGATTTACATGAACTTCCATGCAAAACATTGGATGAGATTAATTTTCCACCTAAAGTGATCTCCTGGGTGTATCTGTCCTTTTTTTTTTTTTTTTTTTTTTTTTTTTTAATGCAGGGTTTGGTTTTTATAGCTGTTGAGCTTGGTTGAAGTCACAAGCTGTCATGGCCCCCTTCGGGTGCAGGTTAGAGGCCAGCTTGCTGCTGAGATCTCTTGTCCAGGAGCAGCTTGCTGCTAAGGATCCTCAGTGCAGGCTCCCCCTCCACCTGGCAGTGGCATTAAACCTGAAGCTCTGGTGCTTGGCCCTTGCCTGAGCTGCTCTGCAGCAGCATTGCAATTGCACTTGTGCCATCTGGTACCTCCCTGATTCTCATTCTCATCATCACCTCTGGCTTGACTTACTGGTTTACCTCAGACCTGGCTGATCTTGTCTGGTCCTGGTTGTTGTGTCCAGACCTGATTCCAGTTTTAAATCTCTGACTCAGCTTCATGGCTTTGGTTTTGTGGTGATGTTGCTGCCCCTGCCTGGCTATGACTATGACTCCTTGCTTGCCTTCTTCTATGGAGTCGTCTGTCCTTGCTGCTTTTTAGGACAGTCGAGTCTTTAGAGAAGGGATTGGCAACAATACCTTGAGCTTTAAGGATGGCTTTTAATGGCAGGTGGTGCTGAGTGGGTGCTGAGAGTTGGCAAGTCTCATGTGCTTTGGTCTTGGAGCTCAGCTGGGGGCTTTGTCTTTCAGAGGCAAGATATTCCTACTCAGTTAAACTCAGAAAGCATTTCCTGGTGTCTGGGTGTACACAAAGCCCTAACAGTTCTCCACTTGGAGCTCTGTTGGTAAAAAACAGACTCAAGAAAGCCTGAGAAATTGTTGTTGGTGTCTGAGAGCTTTGAAACATCTCTGTCAGGTGCCAGATTATGTTTGCTGACATTTTCTTCTTAAGATTTCAGATCTGAATTTCTGTGACTGACATAAGACAATATACCTGTAATGCCCATAGTGATGCATTTCCAAATAAATACATCATATGTAAGAACACTTCTGTACTAGAAAATTCACAGAACATTTGTATCCTGCAGTCAGTTCTATCGCCTTGCATTTGTCTGGCACATTTTAGTAGACATGTACAAGGATGAGGGCTCATCCTAGCTTATCCCAGTGAATGACTAGTAGTTATAGCTAGAAGCCAAGCAAGTTAGATAGCTGAATAGAATAGAGGAGTGATGAAATAAAATAATAAAATGGCATGAAAATATGGATCAAAGTGATGGAAGACTGAATGGGAAAAAGGCAAATGCATGTGTATAGTTGTTCCAGATAAATTGTTTCAGAGTTTCTGTTGGTTATTTATTACCTTTTTACTGAATTATACATACAAATATGTATACAGTCACCAGTTTATCTCTTGATTTAAAAAGAAACAACAGGATAATTTTCTTCAAGTACAGTTTTATGAAACTATGTTGTAAAAAGTTATAAGCACAATACCTTTATTTTAGTTTTCACGAGATTTATGTACTGATCAAGAAAGAAAAAATAAAAACCCCAAACCAATACCTTATCCTTCTTCATTGGTAAGTAACATTATGTTTTTATTTTTCTGAAAAGAACAATCATCCAGAGCTATAGTGCAGTACAAAAGATTTATGTACTGATCAAAAAAAAAAAAACCCCAAACCAATACCTTCTTCATTGGTAAGTAACATTATGTTTTTATTTTTCTGAAAAGAACAATCATCCAGAGCTATAGTGCAGTACAATGAATTGACACTTCTTTTTTTTTTAAGTAGAGAAGGTTTTAAGGTAGAGAAAATAGACAAATAACTGTGAAAAAGTGTGAAGACTTGCGTGTACTCATTGTGCTAGGAATTTCTCCTGTAACAGTGAATATGCACTTTTTAGCTGAGGAAGCTGGTTCAGCCAGATTTACCTGTTGCTACACACATCAAAAATTACTGGTTTTGGGGAGTTCTATAGTAACTGACAAAATGAACTTGTATTGACCTGCCAAAATTCTTGCTTCAATAATGCATTAAATGATACTAGTATTTTGGGGTTTTTTCAGCAGTGTGCTGCGGCACTCACTACCTGGCAATTAAATTACTTATATCTGAACTAAATTTTAGCAGAGCGAAAATAATCATGACAGTTCAGTTAAAATTTCAACACTGTCTTACAGGCTGTTTTCCTAAGCTAATAGGCAGGTACTGTGTGGAATTAAGGAGGTACAGGAGACAGGAACCATAACAAGCATCTTGGCTTGTCCTTTCCTAATTTGACATGTCACTGTACTCACGGCTTTTTCTTACTTTTTTTTTTATTTGTAAAACTGAAATAAGGCTTATCTCTTTAACTTTGGGAGGTCATAGAAAAAAAACAGAGGAAGATCATCAGACAAGTACAGATAGTTTTTTTGAAGATTTAAAACTGAATTATTGAAATTGAAATCTAAAAACATAATAGATTTCAAGTTTTGTGTAGAATGTACTTTTTAGGTTAAAAACTAAGGTATATAAGTGAGCAAGTGATCAAAATACATATATGCCTAATCAAATTATCTGAGCCCTGTAACCTTCCATTTCTTTTATCCTGCACAACCTGGCACTCTGAAGACAATGTGAGCACAGGATAGACTTGCCATATGAAGTATCCATGTATTTGGGGATCTTGAAAAAAAATTTAATATGCTTGCATTCCTATTTTGAGGAAAGCATAGAAATGGAAAGGCTTCAGCAGACCTCACAAGTTTGCTCTCTTCTGCTGTTTACAAATATATGCCAGGAAGCTGCAGAAGACTTAACAGGGATCTCCAGAAACTAATTTCAAGGTTCAGATATGGAGACATTACAAAAAAATTCAGCTTGACTGAGGGTAGCCGTGCAGAATTCAGGAAGGGCTGGTCATGCTTCAGTATTTTGCTGGAATTCTTCAAGGCAATCACTGCCAAAGAAGACAAAGGATGTACAATGGCCATCATATGCTTTGATTTTTTAGGAAACAGTTTACAGTGCTCTGCACTGGAAGTTCATATTGAGGTGTGGAGGCATGTAATAAGTGGAAAGTTGGCTAAATGGCAGGAAACAAATGGAATTATGAAACGGAACTTCTTTAAGCTGGAAAGCATCCATCAGCAGAGTTGTGGATATATTGGCTTGTGGATCCTAGGTTTTCCTGCTTAAATGAATAATTTGCAATACTGTAATGCTCATGTTAAGGGTAATTGTTCTAACTTGTAGAATTTTATTTTTTTTCAAATTTTAGATTTTAGTTGTGAGAAACGGATAGCTAGCACAATTTTTAAACAGAAATCTCTGTAATATTCTAAAACGTGCAAAAGAAAATGTTTGAGATCAAACATAAGAGAATGGAAGTACACAAAATTTTAGGTATAGCAAGAGACTTTACTGCAACATGCCTGGCTTTTTAAATAAGGGTATTCCCAGATTTCTACTTTTGGATTTTTTTAAGAATTAAGTTATCCAGGGCATTTACTGGGTATTTTCTGGGTCTGAAAGTATAAACAGTACTTTTAAATTGTTAGCAAGCTAGGCAAAATGTTGTCATTAAAATAAAATTCTTTAGAAAACATCAATTTGCCTTTTTTTTCTGTTTCCTTTCATTCCCCCTTCCCTGTGGAAATGACATAGCACTTAGCTAAAGCTAGCAATTAAAAAAGCAGATGTTGGAGACAAAAAAGTACATTATATTAGGGAAGCATGAGACTAGAATTGTTTGAGATTGAAAGCTAAAAAGAAATGGGATTTCCACAAATACAGTCCTGAACAACTGGCTCATCTCAGAACCCATCCTTGCAGGCCCATCCCATTGTCCCTTCTCAGCACCCCTGCCACAACATGCATTTCTTCCTCAATTGCTATCTCATCAGCTGCCTTGGGAATTTTAGGTGAATAGTACTCTATTTGACAGCAAAGAAGTTAGGGGGAAAATGGGAGGTGCGTTATGCAAAGGTAGCAGGCTGCAAAATATTCACTTTCTTCCTCTGAAGAAAACTTCAAAAGAGGTTGTCTACTTTGAGAAAGTTGGGAAAAAAACCTTGCATTCTATCAAATAATATTGCTACTGTGAGCAGTCAGCTAGTTACTATTGTAAATGAAAAAACATACTGCACAAATGGATAAATCAGACCTACATATGGGAAGAAAATGAGAACATAGGCATTCATGCTCAAAATCTAACAGATGTATTTTGTCTTTTTTCTTTCTTTTTGTGCTGGTTTTATGTTTTTGCCTGTAATATCAGCAAAATAAAGAATTAAACAAATGAACAGGCAGCACCACCCCTGCTCTTTTCTCATATCAGTACAAAAGAATTAGCAACCCTAGTTTTACTCTTCTCTTAGATCAGTATAAAAGAATTAGTGGCTGTATTTTTATTGCTTTCTGCTGCTTTTTGCAGAATGTGCACAGTGTGCAATTTCTTAGGAACTGTAAGTTTTTGACCCCTATCCTTACGCTTCAGAAAAACTTGATAGTCTGAGAGTCCACAAATAAATTATTACTATTATTATAACTGTTACAGTATAATTGAGGAAAACCTAAATAGTAGACTTTGCTTCAAGGTTCTTATTGTTTGAACATTTTCGGATAGGAAGAGGAATATATTTGTTATTGTGTATTGAAATAGCAGTGAAATTTCCTGAGGCAAAGATTTGTTTACATGCATATACCAATAGGTAGCCTGTATGTATGGTTTTGTGGGTTTTGAAATGAAACTTAGCTTACTATAAAGGATTAATGAATAATAGAAGTGTACATTGTTCAGCTGCCTGTAATATGCTGTAATATTGGATTTCAGAAGCTTTCAGACCTAGTTACTGAGCCAACAAACCTCAAGTCTAAGTCTGTTTCATGATACTAAGAAAAGAAAGCCTTCATCAGGTATAGATTTTCTCATCTTTAAATTATTCACTAGAGCTGACTTGCAACAATAGACATGACTTTCCTTGGCTTAAAATCAAACCTCAAGTATCTTCTAAAGTATTTTTAAACATTTGATTTTTACATGCAAATCTATGCATCATTCTTTATGTCTCTGCAAATTTGTACATATTACTCTATGTCTAAATGGAATATAAATGGAAAATCATTGCAGCAACTATACAAATAAAATCTGAAGTGGTTTTAGTTTTCTGTCTTAAAAGCAAAGATCATTTCTATACAAATAGTATTGAGGCTGTGTATTTATTTAAAAAAATTAATTTGCCCCAAATATTCTTTTTCTGTGCCTGTGTCCTCCTTGCACACTTCTTTTTCTTGGAATGCTGTTTTATTGTATTTTGCCTAATCACGTCTTGAGTGCTTTAATTTCTGAGTTCCCCACCCTGTAAGTGGCATTCATTTGCACATTTCTTTCTGCAGTGTCAGTGGTACATTCCTATCTGGAACTATAGTTTGAAAAAGGGGAAGGAACTAGTATTAACAAGATATGATAAGACAATTCTGTTTTTTTCACCTTTTTCCAGATTATAAGAATTTGCACAGTAGAACTTGCAAAAAAAGCTCACACAAAATTGCATAGAATATAATTTAGATACAAAATTAACAGTTGCTTTTCAAGGTAATACTCCACATAGCCTGGTAGTGTCTAAGTTCTTGTTGCCCTTTGTAATTCCTTTTTGCCATTCTTGGCCTCTGTCAGTGCTTAAGCAGAGTAAATATCCTGCTGGCAGCTCACTGGCAAGAGGAAAGAATGATGTGAACAAATATGGTGCTCCTGCATTCACCTAACCCCAATGTTTTCCCTGGTACTTATGTTAATTTTTTTTCTCTCTTTCACTGTTTTCCTAGTCATTGTTTGATAGATTTAAGTCCACATAGCCAGAGCAGCAGTCTCTTTACAGACCCCCTTTTATCATCCCAAGTGTGTCTTGTTTAACTTGACTATTTAAATGGCTAAAAGTCAGCATCATCCAGTTCTGAAGTGGATTGGGCACCAATCCAGCTCTTTTTGTTAGAGACAGACATTCATTTTTTGGACTAGAAACAAATTACTTCCAAATGCTGGAAATGTAAGAAGGTTAAAAAAAAGGGTTTCAGGTGTTTATAGAACAAATTAGTATAAAATAGTTTTCAAAATGCTAAGCCACATTTAAAATAAATATTTAGTACTTTCAGAAGCTGTGAAAATACAGCACTAAAAACCTGAAGTCACTGATCTTTAGCATGCATAAAATGTATGGTGAGGGCACACTGGTGTCAAATTCCCCATGCATATTTCTGTTGTGCCTTGGATTGCATGCATAAAAGGTAGTATTTTGGGGTGGTTATTTACATGATTGATAGGGACTGGCTGTAGGTTTAATGAGATGACTGCCTGTAGCCATCAGAAATTGAACTGATAACTGTTATTTTACAACAGTGTTTGATTCAGTTCCTAAAATGAAAGTCTTGATTATCTAGATGACTGGAAAATAAAGACTTTTCATTGGTCTGAAGATTGTTTCTTGTGCCTTATTCAGCATTACATAAGCACTCTCTCACCCACAGAAAGACAAGCCAGTTCTCCACAATTGTTACTTGTCCCTTGTAGTTTTACGGTGTCTTGCTTGTCTCACCCACACCTTTCAACTTCCACAACAAATGAAATAGGATTTCCACAAATACAGTCCTGAACAACTGGCTCATCTCAGAACCCATCCTTGCAGGCCCATCCCATTGTCCCTTCTCAGCCCCCCTGCCACAACATGCATTCCTTCCTCAATTGCTATCTCATCAGCTGCCTTGGGAATTTTGGAGATGAAGTTGTATGTCCCCACAGGGTTTGCATTCCTGCTGTTGCTGTGTCACTCCTCTAAAGGGTTGCCATGCTCTGCAGATCCTGGCCTTTCTGGCACTGTGGCCAGTGCCATTCAAAGCTTGAATCCTGAAAACCAAAAATCCAGACTGACAGCTATGATGGTCCCTAAAGGGTGCTGGTTCCCAGACTGTGCCAGAAATTGCTTGGTGGAGCTCTGTCTGCCCCTGGGCAAAGCTGTGCCAAGGACTATGCAAGAATTACACACAGTGGACAATTGAATTCCAGTCCTGGTGCCATTCTGGTGTTTGGTCATATACATGGCTACAAAAGAGCACAGCTTCCTGTGCATTAGCCACACAAAAGAGAGGTTTTTTCTGTTCATTCCTAGTAGCATTTGTGGCATTCCACAAATGGCATTATTGCTATGTAAAGCTTGCATCCTGAAAACCAAAAATCCAGACTGACAGCTATGATGGTCCCTAAAGGGTGCTGGTTCCCAGACTGTGCCAGAAATTGCTTGGTGGAGCTCTGTCTGCCCCTGGGCAAAGCTGTGCCAAGGACTATGCAAGAATTACACACAGTGGACAATTGAATTCCAGTCCTGGTGCCATTCTGGTGTTTGGTCATATACATGGCTACAAAAGAGCACAGCTTCCTGTGCATTAGCCACACAAAAGAGAGGTTTTTTCTGTTCATTCCTAGTAGCATTTGTGGCATTCCACAAATGGCATTCCATAATGACATCTAAGGATGTCTCTGGAGATGAGATTTCAGAGGTTCTGGTCAGCTCTGAGTGTGCTTCTAATGTCTTTGGGGATTTGAACTTTATGCTGGACACTAAAAAGGTATGTAGAGCAATGACAGAAATAAAATACAATATTTCAACATAATTTAAAAAAGAATTGTGACAGCAGATTTTCAAAAGTTTGGTCAAGATACAATTAAGTACCTTTAAAACCATTTTTTCAGCATTTAATTCCTCATTTAATTTGCATTCTTTTTTGAAAATAATTTTTGTCTATAAGTGTTGCTTGACTTGTTTTTAGAAGTTCTCCCTATAATCATATGGAACTTTAATCTGAATACATCAGCTAGAAGAAGATAAATGGCTTTTAGACATGTTTATTTTTCTACTTGGTGGGAATTACTCCCTCTCCCTTTTTACCCTGAAGTAGTTTTTCTTGAAGTTTAATAGCAACTGTAAAAAAAAAAGGACTGAATCACTTCAATGCGTCCCTCTTGGAAATTATTGTTTTCATGACCTTTCATTATTTGAGTGTGTGTATTCTAGTTTTTGCTGGAAAAAGAGGCCATGCATGGAACCTGAATTTCAGACCTAAGGAAGGGTCAGAGGAGTTTGCCATGGCTGGAACAGACGTGGGGAATGACAAATCCCAGGGTCTCCAGTAGGGAAGTGAAGTGTTTACAGGATGCTGCTTCCTTCCTTTTTGGGCAGCTCTACAGACAGCTGTGCTGAGGGGGTGGAACTAAACCTCTGGCCATTCTTGCATATTTACAGCTCCTCAGAAAGAATTTTATTATCATCTAGTAAGCAGGGAAGGAGGGAGACTTACTTCCTATTTTGAGATGTATCAAGTGACTTAAGTGGCTTTAAACAAGATCTCAGGGTGTTTTCTAAGGTGAATTAAACGGCAGAAAATCTGTAGATAACTGTAACCAGAGGGCTGGAGTTCTGAACTCACTCCAAATGAGTGTTGGGTGGATCTTTGTAGCTTGGGAGAACAAGTGAGCATTTGCATAAGTGGAATAAGTTGAAGATGACTCTTCAGCTAAGACAGAAACCAAAGCTGATGTAGTACCTAAAGTATGACAATCATTTTTTTCTTCCTGTGCTGTGCAGAAGCAACACAGAAACAGTCTCTTGAGTCAAATAATTTGTCACTTTTTTTTTTTCTTTTGAAATATTGCACTATGAATTGAAACAGCCAGGCATTCAGAAATAAAATTTGTTAAAATTATTTTTAAACATAAATGAATGGTAGTGTTATACACTCCAGCTTGCATGTTTGCCTGTTTACTTTTTTCTTCTTTTTTGCTTAGTGCAAATGATATGTGGTAAGATTGCCAGAGGCAAATTATGTGATTTGCTTAACAGAGTCCATTCAAATGCATAAAGTAAACACTTATAGAAAGAAAGATTTGTTTTTCTCCAATGTTCATAGAAGTTAAATTTTGCTTGCACTAAGAGCTGCAACAATAGGAAATAATTTTTTACTTGATGGAGTATTTTTTCCTCCGAAGAATAAACCAAGTAAACAAAATAAAAGTCGATTTAGCAGAACAATAAAACATGCATCTATAGCAAAATACAAGGTGCTAAATTGAATACCTTTTTAAACAAAATAAGTATTCTAGCTGTACTGCCGGCAGATACATTGGATAGACAATTACAGATGTCTTTATATAAAAAGGAACTGCTATCAGAATAAGAGCAAAATATTTTCAAGACATTATACATTTCATGGCTCCCCCACCTTAATGCTACCACTTAATTAATCAAGGTATTTGAAGGGGAGGTAGTGTAATGTGCTAAGGTACTGTGATGTGATGAACATTATGAAGTTGATCCAATTATGATGGAACAGTAAAAGATTAAAAACTATCACACTTTGAAAAAAACAGTTTCTTACATTATAATGAAAATTGTGACGAAAATTTTATTTGAAATAAAAATTCTCTCTGCCTAGGGTGGCCAAAAAATGCCCTATTTGATTGTATCTTCTTTGCCCATGTTACTGAAGTTATTGTTACTGGAACTATTCCCATCCTGGAATTCTACTCAAGACACTGTATTTTTTGCACAAAATATAAAGTGCTACTTCCTTAAAATTATACAGATGAATGACTAAAACATATATTCCATAGCTCTTAAAGGGAGATTGTTCCTTAGTTCTGAATTTTTGCAGTAGATTTTCTTACAAGACCATAGTGGTCCCATTTGTTAAGTACATTTGTCTGAGTCTTGAATCAAATAAGGATGTGCACAGCCATTTGCAAGTTCACAGGCTATTTAGCAAGAATGAATTTTAAGAAAAAAATGCCAATAGAAGTATTTTTTCCCCTTGTTTAAAAAAAAAAGTACAAGAGAATAATCAAATTGCAAGCAAACAGAAATATCTCGTACTTTACTCTATGTTTACTGTAATATTGCCATGATTTTTCCTTAACTAGTTGGGAAAATGGTCTTTAGTTACTCTAGAGAATGAGGTGCACAAGAATGAATACATTTGGTTTTGGGTTTTATTTTATGGCATTTGATGGAGTTGTTTACTCCATTTGATGGAGTTTTTACTCTTGCAATGATTTTCAAAACACAAATAGCAGTGAAGAAGAAAAAAAAGAAGCAGGATAGCTGCTGTAAATATTTTGTAAAATGTCCATCTGAAGCCCCTCAACCTCTGGTAATTAGAAGCCATACTGTGGAGATTGACAGGGAAAATTACCAGCTAATGTTTACACAACAAAACATATGCTCAGTACAATATCCTACACTGATGTTACTGAAACCAGAGTCCGGAAATGTACAGTGGAAACAAGACGTGGTACTTTTCTTGTGCCAACATAAACAGCAATTACAGCACAGTGTGAGAGAAGTCATAAGAAATACTACTGCATATCAGTAGTTCAACAAAGTCAGCACTTTTGTGTAATTGCAGGGGAAAAGGGCTGAAAAACATTACAGATCTCAGCAAGAAATGGGCCCTTTATACTTTTAAACTGATCCTTGATAAAACAATGCCGGGGTCATGAGAAGGCTACTCTGCCAATTTTGCTTGACTGTGGGATCCATTGACATCTGGCTGAGCTGCGGAAGCTGGAAAACTTCTTTAATATTCTCTTGACAGTAAAGTGGACATGTGGAAAACATTCTAATCTGTTAATCTTTGGTGCTCCTGAAGAAAAAGGACATTTGGCTTTATACTTTGTTATGATAAATATTGTCTCCAGTCTAGCTGTAAATAAGTTTAAAGCATTTAAATGGAGGATGCAGTTCTTATTTTTAATATATATGGGAGCAGATGGATGTGCACCTGTGCAATCCAGAAGATTTAATGAATGCCAGGACTTTTTTCTAAGGTTAGTTTACCACACATCTTGGAAATCCACCTTTCCTTATGCTGAGTGTGGTTTGTCAATGAATATTGGTGAGCAGAGTCTCTGAACCTCTGTACATCTTACATACTAAAGGAGAATAAAGTATTGTTTCACTCAGGGGATTCTGAAAATAGAACTGAGACATTTGAAATAGTAGTTAAGTCTGAATAAAAAGTGCAGGTTTTATTTAACAGCATTGTCTGTACCAATTATTTTTGGTTGACTTGAAATCTAATATGGAGTAATAGTGAATGATGGAGATATATAAATGTTCAGCTTGAGTAGGATGCACAGTTGTTCATTTCTGTTGCGAGATTTATCTCCAGAAATGGTAAAAGGAATCTCTTGCATTAGAAAATAACTGCTATAAAAATATATTATGTATTCCAAGTATAAAGCATCTATTATGCATTAATACAAAATGCAAAAGATACTATGGATTATGTAAAGACCAAACTAGGATTCAAAATTCTACATATCCTTATAGTACATTTGAAAATAATATGAAAAACTGTAACAATGCATGAAGACTCGGGCTGAATTGAAGTCAGATGGCATTTTAAATACTGTTATTTTGGTCTTTTGGATACCCTGATGCTGATATACGATAGTGATACTGTGGAATGAAACTAGTTCTGCTCTACTTTCCCTGTGTTTTTATAAATGCTGTCACTGCTGCAAATTTATTTTAAAGCAATAGATGTTTTCTGTCATCAATCTGTTTCGTTTGCTCACATTGGTACAAGGTAGTGTCCACTGCCACTTAGTGCATAATGCTGCAAGTTTGCTGGTTATAACAAGTGAGGGAAATTTCACCTCCAGGAACAATTTGGTCACCCAGCTTAAGCTGAAGAGTGGCTCAACATAAGTTGATCTTCCAGTAACTAGAAGGGTTGGGAATTGGCAGAAGCTAGCGAGGACAAAAAAACAAGATCAAAATAATTTGTAGTTTCTTTCTAAGGTACAGATACAGTAAGAGGGGTACACATGATAGATTAACTTCATTATATGCTCCCTGAATGCAAGAAAAATGCTTGGGTCAGATTTGCCATTTTCATTGATAGATGCACGTTTCATTGATAGATTCACATGTTCGCATGCCATTTTCATTGATAGATTCACATTTGCCACATGTACTTCAAATACTAGACCTTTCCAATCAGTGCCTTTCCCTGATTCTTCATAGAAGTTCTCTGCCCTTTTCAGTGTTGTGGCGCACAGAGAAGGACACTGCCTGCAGCCTGCACCTCAAACATCAATTTTTTCCTGTTCTGTCCTTCATTCAGCTCATTCTCAGATGATGCCCCATATTATGATAATTAAGCCATTTAATTTTAGTGGGTGTTTGTCTACTCAGCTTATCCTCTGTGAGCCACCCATGGAAGGAAGTGGGTTTTTTTTTCTTTCATCACTGGACATAACAGTCAGCAGCTCCAAGCATTCTTTGTCCAGTCCCAGCTTAATTTTCCTCTCCTAAAACTACCCTCAGTAACTTTACCATGGAGTTTAGTAATCATTTACCTCCCCTGTCCATTCAAAGCCCTCTGTTTATTTTCTAGTTTATTTTTATTCATTTACAGTGGCATGTAGCATATGAGAAAGACCTTGTTGTTGCCTGATGATATGTAGGGCACAGGCAACCTGGCACAGCTTTTGCATCTCTGGACTGGACAGCTGTATCCCAACCTACCCCAAACTTTTCTGTCTAGTTCCCCCTTTCCCTCCAGATCCCAAGATTATTATCTTCTCTTCCCTATGTATTTCATTGGTCTCCTGACTGTGTTCAAACTTTTGTCTATAGAACAAATACTTTGTGTTTATAGATCAGATTATTTCATGGCATAGGAAGCAGATAAATTGTTAAACCATCACAGGTTTGCTTGAGACCAGCAACTTCTGCTGAAGAGCATCTGGAGCAGTAGCTGCTCCACTTTGAGTCAGCAGCAGCATCTGGCAATGCCCTGGCTTGCCTGGGGAGGGAAGGAAGGGAGACTGGAAAGTCACTTAATATTTTGATGATCATTGCATCTTCAGGGGTTCCAACAAGACCTTGGCGTGCCTCCTGCTCCCCCTGCAGCTTTGTGATCCTTAGCAAGGGAGAGCTGGAGTTGAGCACAGCCCCACACCAGCAAACCCCAGTGTTTTTAAATATAAGAGTGCACATATTCATAAAAGGAGCACAATCAGCCCGCACAGGCAATAAAAATAATGATTTGTGCACATCTGCTTCATTAATTGTCTTATAGCATAAGGATTTTTATTAGCATTCCAAAATCTCAAAACCAGTCTCATGTTGAATGGAACTGATTCCCCCCGAAACATCCATGAATGTTTTCTGAAGAACCAGATCTGCAACACAGACCTCACTGCTCAGGCTTTTTGTGCAGGTGATGCATTGTCAGTCAGGGACACAGATTTTCCAACTCAGTCTCAGAGAAATTGCTTCACAATTCTTTGTTGAGCTTAAGAAAAAACTCATGGTCAGCTGCTGCTCTCTTGACCCTTGGGCATTTTAACTCCCAGACTGACCAGTTCCTGACAAGGTGGTAAATAAAGTGGAACTTCCCTAAGCTTGTAACTAAGTCCAGACTGGGATCTCTTAAGATCAGTATCCCTTCTGTGTCAAACTTGAGACTGCAAAGCTACAAAAATACCTCCAAGAAACTCATGTAAAACTTATTGAATATTAATGTAACAGAGTGTTTTTCTTCTCCAAAACTTGTTCCCGGAAGTGACCAAGCCCATTTTTCACTGAAACTTTCAAAACAATCCAGTCTGAGGCAGAGACAAGGTATGGAAAATATAAGTTCCAGCAGTTAAAGGCTGACAAAGTAATAAACAACTGAAAGTGAGGCCTTATGATGGAAAGTGTTAGGGAACTTTAACTCTAGATGTCATTGCCAGCTTTGCTTATAATAAATGTGTCAGTAGCAATATGAAAAGATGTGTACAATGAGTTAAAGGAATGCAGTATTAACCTATTTTATGTGGCACGTCTGCCCACAAATTGCTTGCATCTCAATATGTTTTGGAAGAAAAGGATTTTTTTTCCCCCCGATGAATGTATTAATTTTCAAACGACGTGAACTGCGAAATTAGGTATTTTAATGTTACAGTGACACCCTGTGGTCAGTAGGGATGGTGTTAACTCAAAAGCAGTTTTGTGATGTGTTAACGTTTAGCAAAAGCAGAGAAAAAAAAAGCAGGAAGGAAATGCAGATAACATTCACAGATTTCCACAGAGAAATGTCATCCCATTTTATTGCCTTATACGTAGAAAACTGTGCTTTTAATTTATTGAATACCAAAATAATATTTATTTGCATACATTTATTATATTGCAATACAGGAGAATGGCAAGCTTTGATTTGAGACAACTTGCCCATGTAAATCAGGGAAGGATCTTTGTAGTGGCTGAACCTTGCAAAGCATTACTGGCATGGTCATTTCAGAGTCTGGCTAATTCTCTGTCTCTCTGCAGGAGAGGATGTTTCTGCCACTGGCACGCCCTGTAGTGGTGGGTGGCAGGCTGGTGCCAGTGGCAGAAGCACACTACTCCCAGGGTGCCAGCTAGGCACTGACTGGGCTGCAGGATTAAACAGCATTAGTCCTGTACTGCCTTTTGTGTGCGCAGCCTTTGACCTGGCATATCTTACTCCTTCCTCCCTGCCTGCTCCCTTCCTTGAACAAAAGCTGAACGAATGCAGCTTTTAGATACTTTGCAGTATCTACATGCCCTATCTTTAAGGCTCTGGGCACTGAACTTCACAGTGCTGTGGCCCCTTTGTGGCACAAATCTTTTCCTCTTTAATCCGTACCAAAGCATCATATCCTTGATATTATGCTTTCAAAATCTCATCATTTAGAAGAAGCCTAATTTATGAAAGACCTGATTTATAGCTTTTGATTTATACCACGTACTTTCCTGGAGTTACTGATGCTGACCTTGCCATTTTTAAGAGAGAAACAAAGTTAAACTTCTGCCAGACAAACCAGGTTTAAAGATCAGTGAGGAAGGAGACTGACTGTCCCAACAAGAAGTTATGGGGAGCTAGTAAAGCAAACTGAGAAACATGAAGCATTTATTATTCACTGGCAATAATGGTTTCCTGTTAAAATTGGCTGTTTGACAAAGGTGATGAATTTAATTCCTTGCTTTCTCATTGGGGAATTAGGAAGTTAGCATGGGACAGGAGCAAAAAATCTTCTGCCTTCTCTAGAGAGTAAGCTAAAGCTAGCCAAAGCTAAAGTTTGGAAGGTGTTCAGGAACCACTGTCAGGAATTTTGTGATTATCAAAAAGTGTCAAAAAATATTGAAGTACTGTAGTTGTCCTGGAAGCCAAGCCATTGTTCACCCCCACACGTCCATGTGGAAGCAGCTCAGTGAGTGCTCATTTAGGACATATCCTATGAAATAGCTGCAGTACAACTTCTCATGAATGTCACCACAATTTAGTGCCTGTCAGAAAGTGACAGTGAGACTGTGGACTTTTTAAACATCATATTGACAGTGAATTTTTTTCAAGCTTGGATTGCTAAAAGGATTGAAACTCATTGTCTCCTGTAAAAGTCTGACAAATAGGGAAGATGTGATGAAGGAAAACACCTTGTTTTACATATTTTGTCAACTTTTAGGTTTTACTTTAGAGCTCCTTGTGCTTTTTATGGCTGCAAAAACAAAACAGCTTCATAGCTGCTCAAAGGTGCAGAGAAGTTATTTATTAGGTGCTATTTCAGACTATGTGCTTGGACAGGCTGGGCTGCAATATCAACCTCTAAATTAGTTAGTAGCACTGCTGAGGGATGTTTTCCAACATCTGTTTTTAGCACTGCTAGATTGGACCTTAACGTGTGGATTATTTAAGGATTTATTTTTTTAATGGGGCCACACTGAAGATGAACTGGAGTGATTCTGCACTTGAGTCAGCAAACACATTATAACTGTCTGTACAACATGCAAGAGCAGACAGATGCAGCTGACCCTGTTGCTGAAATAGTAGTACATTGCAGTAGATATCCTTTCAAAAGCATTGTGAAGAGAACTTTAAAAGACATTATCTTAAAGGAGAGACACCTGCTCACTGCATATTAAGATCACTGAATTGAACAACTGTCAGATTTGGAGGTCAGTCAGGGTTGCTCTATTATATATGCCATGTTTAGACCTTGTCTACCAGTGGCTTAATGTTCAAACAGCAAATATATCCTGATAGAGATACAATTTTAGAGACTTCGTGTTTATGCACTGTTTCTGGGAAGTAATGGATTAAGTGTCCTGTACTAGGGTTAAAGCCATCCCCACAAGGATGCTACCAATGTAAAGGTGTTATTAGACCTTCTCCTTTTTTTTATATTTAGCCAAAATAGTCAATGATTTAAAAGACAGAGCAATTATCACTGTCTGTCATGTGGAAATTACTGCTCCCACAGCTTAGTCAGCAGAAGGCATCAGGGTTTTATATGCTCTTGCATCTACAGTAAGATAAATTGTCTGAGCTTATTCCAGCTTCCAGTGAGGGTGCTTTGAATAACTCAGACTAGGCTGCCTCAGAATACAAGTGTGTGGCTAGACACAGATAGGTGTTTCATGTTACCTTCAAGTCGCTGTGATATCCTGTAGTCACCCTATAGTCACCAACACTTTCAACAAACAATTATAAGCCACCTGTACCCCACTGCTGTGAGATTTGCACTGCAAATTCAGAATTACAGTGCCATCACTAGTGTTTGTACAAGGATATCAAGAATTAATATGTGTCAATTCCATGTCTTTTAAACATGCCCTTTTAATGCTGGAGGATATTTGTTACAGTTTTGCTTACAGTGGGTGCCCTCTGAAGGACTGGAGCAGACTACTGGCGGTTTTGGCTGTTTTTTACCAAATACTTTTTTCCTGTTTGTGCAAAAGAACAAGAATTTATTGAGATAATTTTTTGGGATTAGAAAGTGACTGTTTATAATTTTTTTTAAAAATAACTACTGAAGTTATTTATAAAAACTACTGAAGTTTTTTTATAATAACTACTGAAACTTTTTCTGAGTTTGCTGATATTCCTTGTGAATTTAACAGCATTGATGTACCTCACCACATTATTTGCCTATAGTTTTATCCCCATTGAAAGTTATTGAACATGAGTGCATGAAGAAGAATGCTCTAGCAGTTATGACAGATTGGGAAAACCTCCATGCAAGACACTTTCTTTTATCTTTTCCTCTCTGAAACAATAATTTCTGACAGAAATCTTAAAATCAAACTGAGAGAGCGGGCACAGTATTGGGATCATGCTTGCATCAACCTGTACATCCACCTGTTAGACACCCTTTTCTGCATCTTTCCAATAAGAAGCCTTGTGTGTGTGTCTGCATGGACACTTGCAAGCTGAGAGCTGCCACTGTGGAGCTGGGGCCAATGAATTCTACAGTAAATGCATGAATCTTAGCAGCTTTTGCAAAAAGAGACAGAATTACCAGCTGTTGTGAATGCATATCCTCTGAGTACTGGACACAGATGTGTCATATAACACATTTTCTGACTGGTGGCCTAAAAAAGAGTGTGACAAGTGACTGAAATGTGAAACATGCACTTTGGTGATTCACTCCATAAGTCACAAATTAGTGTGCGTTAAAGTACAGTATTTCTTTTTAGAGACTCTTATTATGTGAGCAATATTCAATAGTATTCTCTTGCCTGTCACAGTTATGTACCTCAACTCCTCTGAGGTCTTTACGACAGGCTTTGAGCAGCTACCTAGACCAAGATAATATCCTCTGTCCAAGAATAGGACCTGGGACAACACTTCCTTTATTATTGCTCTCCAGAGATGTTGGAAGTTCAGAGTCTGTAAGGCCAATGATAAAATTATGGAGTGCACCGTTAAAACCAGAAGCAAGTACAAAAAAAAAAAACCAAACCCACATTAGGGTAGTTTATTTCAGAACTAAAAAAACCAATACTAGGTATATTTGGAAAGGAGACTTAGCAACTGCAGGAACGTGCAGGATGTATCATTTGCTGACCTTGCCAGCGAGTTGTATGCATGTCTGGGAAGGAGAAGCTCAGGCTCCCAGAGCAGCCTGCAGGGACAGGAGGTTCCTCAGAAGGGGGATCAGCAATCTGTGCAGTCAGACCTCTAAACCAAACTTCCTGACCTGCAGATGTGGGTAACCTCTGGCTTAACCTCTGAATCTCTCTGTACCCAGTCAGCGTTTTGAAAATTTATCTCTGCACAGGAACTCCTGTCCTGAATTTCAGTCTGGCTGACCTGTCTTACAGTTTTGGTGTATGTCTGTCTAAATTATTCCTGTGGGGAAGGGAAACCTCTAGTGCTCTTAAGGCAGAGAGGAGCTTGTTCTTTGAAGACCTAATAATTGTTCTGCCTAATTCCCTTGCCTGCTTCTGATTATCTGTAGAGCCTGAATGCCTCCAGAGGCAGGGGAAGACTGAAGAGCCTTCTCTGACAAGGGAGACCCAGTGTGTCCTGGATCACATACCTAATATATTGTAACAGAAAACGATTGCTTTCCAGTTTCAGCTTTATTTTAAAAATCAAATCATAGAATAAGAGGGTGAAAAAGCTCCGTAAACATATCAGTGGAAGTCACTGGCTCCGTTTTTGCCTCCTCCCTTATCAGTCTGCTAGAGAAGACTTTATCCCATAGGAAATGTAATATTATCTCCTGGGTGGAGTTGGTAACTGGTTTGCTACTTTTTGTCATGAATACACTGAGTGGATCAGAAGAGAGAAGACATTTGAATGCAGCAGGAAGAAAATAAAAAGCAAACAAATATTAATTTACCACAGCTGAGTATTTTTTCAAGTCTTTCAAGTAAATTTAAGTCTTGTTTAAATGAGAAAGCTTAACACTGTGCACCAAGTATTCTTTTAAAAATATCCCAAGCTCAACCTATACATATATATATCTGTGGGAACTTCCATTGATGGGGGTTTTTTTGCATAAAAACATTTCATACTAGATGCAGGTTATTTAAAAGCACCACGTTGAAAGATAAAGAGAGAAAAGACTTAAAACCTCTTTCTATAAAATAGCAATCATCTGCCAAAATCGCATATAACGGGCCATTAGTTCTTTGTTCCATATCCTATGTCTGAAAAGTCTTACCTTATAAAGATGTCAGGACTAAAACCATTATAAGAAATTTCCTCCAAGGAACACATCCATTTGTGGAGAAATGTGTATTTTATGCATGGTAACTAATACATATGGCCTGCCATTTATGAAAAATTATAAATAATACTCTGTGCTGATGCTTCATTTTTTGTGTTGTTATTTTCCAGATGGGAGTTGCTGTGGTGGATTCATCTGTTGCAGGACTTGGTGGTTGTCCCTATGCAAAAGGTGCTACTGGAAATGTAGCCACAGAGGATGTGATCTACATGCTGAATGGTCTGGGGATCAACACAGTAAGATATTTTTACTTTCTACTTAAAGACTTTAAGGGAAAAAAAATTCTAGGAAACATACAATTTGTACCTCACAATAATTTGTGCTGTACAATAAAGTATTCAGGGCCCATAGTAGTTTTTGCAAATTCAGTGCTTTAATATGGCTTGACACATAACAGGAATGGTGTTGTCTTCATCAGCAATTTAGACTAGAAATGGTTTATGTATTTAACATAATTTGAATAATCCACTTCTTCCTACCTGGAGCTATGAGGAACTTAGTAGCAGCTACTTTGTGTCATTGCTCTGCCTCAGTAACCACAAAAAATTCAGTACTGTAGACATTGCGACAGAAGGCTGATCATCTCAACAGTGGAAAGACTGAGCAGAGCTCAGCTTTTGCCACAGTCTTGGATTTGGCTCATAGTGCTTATTAATTTGTTGTAAATTTTTCTGACTTCAAAGTTGAAAAAAATTGTGGTGTTTGGCACCTAAGCACAGGGCATTGTTATTTCTCAGGTATCCGCTTCATATATTTCAAAATTGTACAGAACCTGTTACTGGCTAGGAGGCTTCACAGTCATTTTTATTATCAGTCTGTTCTTGGAGGAGAGGGCAGAGCAGCTTACATGCCCTGTGCTGTGCTTTAATGAACCTTACCAGTGAGCATCCACACCTCAAGAGCACTCATTTAGTATCCCTGGCTGGTTGGCATGTTAATTATTCTGTGTTCCTAGGACTCATTTACTGCCTTCTTCAATAAATGTGCTCTTTGGTCTTCCTGTCGGTCCCCATTTATCTGGATATGTGGCATAATGAATTCGTGCTAACTCAGGCATTGCCATTACTTTATGTTTAATTTCCACATGGACTTGGAGAGTCAAGTTCAAAGGAGAACATATAAAGAACTGCCAAAACTACAAAGTGTGTTGTTTGCAATTAAACTACCACAGAAAGAAATCCAAATGCCTGATATCTGAAATAAGATTTGAATTATTGAGGAGCTCATTGGAACTTATCGCTTGCTTGTAGGCTGCAGTTCAGTGTGGTGTACAAGCCAATGGACTTCCTTGACATGAAAGGATTGCAGAACTTGTTTCTGAATTGCACTTTCCCTGGGCACTGTTAAAGCGTATTCAGTTCCTTACAGAGTTCACTGTAAGCATTTATCTGCTCTCATTTGCTTTTTAGGGAGTTCAGGATAGATATCAGAAATTGTTCAGTCACAAGTGTCCACTGTACAAGTGGACTCTGTTTTGAACTGTTTGTACACACTTTGGGGTAGCTTTTCTTCATGAAGGTGTTTATTCTTTTGAAACAATACAATTCTTTGAAATAAGGAGGAGAAATCATGCATTTCACTTTACATTTCTGTGCACTTTAGACTTACGCTTTTAGTATAGCTTTCCTTGGGCAAAATACTCATTAACCTTTCCAACTGACTCATAGCAAAAGGAAGCAATTAAGCAAGAATAGTTGGATTATATGAAATATACCATGTCCTAGGCTTCTTGATAAGATTGATCAATCTGTTAACAATCTGGTGACCAAGCAAGAATACGTCTTGTCCTAAAGGTTGATAGCAAATCCCATGGAGACAATCTCACCATCAAATATTTATTTCTTCTTTTGTTTGGTTTGATGGTGATTCTATTTAGGTTTTGCTTAATTTTAAATTTTAGATTGTGCAATAGCAAAACATAAGTCTTTGCTTTTTGAATCCTTTCTCATGCTTTTTGCATGAAGTTTTGTAGTGTTGGATAATAAATAAGTATAGCACATATTTAGACTCTATATTTTTCTTCTAACTTCTATTTGTGGTTCCAGCTCTTTATTCCAGATTCTTTTGAGGTTGAAAGATATTACTCCAGTATTTGGTCCACTGCTGATGGGGCAAGAAATCACTCTCAAAGTAGTAGAACCTTTCAAACAACTAGAAGCTGTAACTATCTGTAAATCACTATCACTGTAGCTTTACTGATCCCCATTACTGACCTATAACATGAATCAGACCTTTTGTTGCAAAAATTAGACCCTGGAGCAAAAAACTTGGAATCTAAGCATTTTCAACATGTACATTTATTATTCTTAACATTTTTCACCTCTTTTTTAGGGAGTAAATCTTTGTGCCGTGATGGAAGCTGGAAACTTCATCTGCAAAGCTTTGAACAAGAAAACAAACTCAAAAGTTGCACAAGCTTCCTTCAGTACTGGAACTATCAATTAAATGGATTTTTCTTTTTACAGCTTGATTATATTTTCCATTTACCTTGACCAAGGACATTTGCTTTAGGAAAAAAACCAAGAAAACCATTGCATCAAAGAAACAAAATAGAACCGACATATAATTTGTTTTTAAAGGGAAAAGTTATTGTACTGTACTGTCTTGTCAGGAATTGTCTGATTTGTAAGTAAAAAATAAACAATTGTAGTGCAGAACCCTGTACTTTGTACTTCTACAGATGAAGAAAATGTATAAACACCAGGAAATTTTACCATGTTTTAAATTGAATTTTTAGTTCTTTTCAGGAAAAACGGGTAGAAACAGTGAGTACATAGTTAAATTTCAATCAAGATGTCTTTCAGAACAGTACAAATATTTTCAGTAGTTTATGAGATCTCACACTGTGTGTGGCCATTCTATTATGTATTTTATTTATCTGAATTCTCACTTTTCATTTGTCAAGTCACTGTGTTATGAACACAGAGCCAAATCTGAATTCACTGTAAGAATTTTTTAGCAATGGAACTTCTTTTAAATTTTGTTTAACATCTGCTAAATTATGGATGACTTTATCTTGTTCCAAAACATTGTGGTGAGTGGCACTCTGCCAGATCCTTCCAATCCTCCAGCAAATTTCCTTATTTGTTACATATGTTAAATTTGTTGTACTTGCATTTTTTGGTCAACTTATTAAAACCTAATTATATGAAGCAAATAAAAATTGGCAAGGTTTTCAACATCATTCAGGTTCACAGTGGTGTAGAAGGGGCTACATTTTCATCCAAGGTTTCATCAAAAAATTAGATTTTTCATTCTGCAGGCTATGAATTGATATTCTCATTCCGAAATCACAGGTTTTTAGGATAATAGTATTTTGCTGGACTAGCTTACACAAAGGAGACCACTTAGAATTTTTTTGTGCTCTACTGATAATGATACTGTTCTTTTAAATGCCTTAGTTCAACAAGATGCCAATGAACTGCATTCTTCAATAATCAATAGATTAGATCAATAATGAATGAATGGACAAATTCAAAGAGCCTTATCCTATATATAAATGTTCAAGCATGCCATGAAAATACTGTCATGTTTTTCATCCTGAAACTTCAGTACTCTTACTGGCTGGTTGTGTAGGACCTGTCTGTACTTCTCTGTGTACTTTGATATATATTTTTTCTGAACATAGCCTGTTGACATGACCCTGGACTGTGGTCTTCACCCATATTCCAAATTTTCCTCAAAAATGTGAAATCTTGTCAAAAGGTAAGATGAAAGAAAGTGGAAGATAACACATAAGAAAAGGCTGAATAATTTTTCGTCTGGAACTCAAGTCTGCCAAGTTACAGCTGAGTCATAGTTTGCCTTTGAAATACCAAAGTGAATTTTTCTGAGATCTTTTAGCCAGTTGTGTAGTTTAGAATGGCATCATTTAAGAAAGTCAGTCTTTGCATTCCAGGCAACACAAAGCTATAAATTTGATATAATACCCCTATTCTGTTTATGTCGTAATGATAGTCAAAATTAATATAAGCTACTTTGTTTCACTCTTCTCCTGGTACAAGTCAAAGGACAAAAAAAGAAATGTGTTCAAGTGAGGCAAGAAATATCTTGCCTATCATTCCAAAATACTGAATCTTTCCTGCAGATTCTAGTAAGAAGACTTTCAAGTACTCCTGAAAGTATGAACATCCTGATTTTCTTGACCTGCCCTGGATGCATGGTTGGATCACCACAAAAAAGCTCTTTCCTCTTTTTCCCCATGTTTCAGCTGGGACTTTGCTATTTAGCAGCCACTATAGCTCATATATCAAAACATGAACTTAAATAAAACCAGGTCTTGAACCATTCACAGACTTAAAAATTCTGTAATGGATTAGACCCAATGAAGAGGTAAGGAAACTGCAGCAGTACAGTTAAGCCTAAACATGGTGCTAGAATTGACATCTTAAAAACTCCCTAATTTATGTGTCATTTACCCCTGAAGGTGACTAACTTTACTGTAATACTTTCCTATTTAATAATAATTTTTCCTGTTTAGTTTTCTCTGTAGGCACAGAATTGGCTCATTTTGAGCTGAAGTATGCAGGTTTCATGTAGGTCCTGATGAATTTTGTTCCACCCAAGACCCTCTGAGCAAGCATGTGTAATTAACATAAACAATATTGAGCTTCTCAAAGACTGAAAGTGATGTCAGCCCTTGGAAAAAACGCAGTTGTGATGCAAACCTGAATGTGAGACTAAACAACTGAAGTGAGACTGAACTTGCTGCTCAGCCTGGGGAGATTAAATACACACCCATGGCAGGACCCGAGGGAATGGCCTGAAGTTGTATCAGGCAGGTTTAGGTTGGATATTACAGAAATGTTCTTCACCCAGAGAGTGGTTGGGTACTGGAACTGTTGCCCAGGGCAGTGGTCTCAGCACCAGCCTGACAGTTTGAGAAGTGTTTGGACAATGCTCTCAGGTACATGGTGTGACGCTTGGGGATGGTCCAGGAGCTGGACTTGATGATCCTTGTGGGTCCCTTCCAACTCAGCTAATCCTGTGATTATGAACTGAAAAAGAACACACTTGCTCATAAATCTGGATGAATTTGTGCCACTGGGTAGAATGGAATTAAAAATTTCTAAACCCAGAAAAATCCCAAGAAAAGAATGTCAGTGCCTCTGCAACAGATGGCAGCATTCTTTTTCTTGAAGGTGGTGGTGAGGCCTTCAATTATCAGCCAAGTAAGGAACTGGATAGATAGTGTCCATTTTTATGCCTCTGTGCACAGGGCATCCTAGGCTTCTCAGCATCTGGACTGTCTGGTTTGCAGACAGTTGGCTCTTGATTCAAGGCTCTTGATTCTCTCCGTGCAGTATAACAGGGTACCTATTAAATCATGTGGATGAACAACCTAAAATGCCTCAGTTCTTTATTGGGTCTGTTTTAGAAACTACTTGGAAACTTGTGGAGAGCCTTAATTGCAGGTCTGTTATTCTGTAATGATGTGAGCATTGGAAAAGATGAGCAGTCACATCTGGAGCCTGTACTTTACCCACATGTTCAGCTTCAACCACATCGTGAGTTATTGTAATCCAGGGTGGAGGTCACAGACAAATAGATTGTTTGTCAGGATTGTTATGAGAGAAAGAAACATAGAGCCAGAACAAAAAAAAAAAAAAGCAAACCCCAACCCAGTGTTTATGTGCCAAATTTGCCACCTGGGATGAATTTAGGTCTGTGGGTCCAGGGGAGCAGTCCCTATAAAATCCCTGTTTAGTTGTAGTAAGACTGAGAATCTTGAGACATCTCATGTTTTGCCTACTGACGTTTTTTAGGTTTGTAAAATGCTGTTGCTCTGCTTTCCTGGGATGGCATAATTTTGACTATGCAGAACATTTTGACACCTAATCTTTGGCTTCAAAAAATAAGCATCAATTTATTTTAATAGCAAAGGCTAATCCAATAGCCATGCCATGAGCATGCATCACTCACATTGGCAGCATTGAATTCAGCACACAGTAAAACAGCTGAGACTATACCCCTTCAAAAACATGCTGAGACATGGGATGAGGCTCTCCAGTGCTTCTGACTTCCTAAACCTTTATGCTTATATTCAGAGTGAACCATCACTAATGATGTCTGCTCTTCTAGTCCCTATCACTGTCTGTCCCCAACTGAATACATTGCTGCCACTTTACTCTGAAATAGCCCACTGGCTCTGGAGGGCTTGCATCCAGGTGTTTGGCTTCCATGAGCAGCTGTTCTTATCACAGTGTCATTATAAAAATTCTAAGTCAAGATATTGCATTGTTGAAGGCATGACTGGTGTGCCTTGTTGGAGGAAAAGTTGATCACTTTCAGTAGTATGGGCATAATCATTCTTTAGTGCCTTCCAGAACACAGCAATGACATAGATCCCATACAGTTCTAATGTCTTCCAGCAGCAGCTTGCTTTGTAGTTTAAACTTTTATGTATTAGGGCAACTTGGCTCTGGACCAGCACTTTAATGGTTCATTTTTGTGTATAACCAGAGCTTATGAAATAAGAACTAAATACTCTGGTGTTGTGAATAAGTCCAGAGAGGCTTTGGCTAATTTTCCTCTCTTAATAGTGTCATTTGAGTTCATAAAACTTTTATTATTGTATTAAGGAGTCACCAAATGAAGACTACAAGTCTGTGAGACAAAATTCTTATGTTTGGAATCAGTGTTGTTGAAATGAAATAATGCTTATCCAAAGATTTAGTGTGAATATATAAGATCTGCCCTTTTTTTTCACTGAGTTTGTTTTAAGGGGTAGAAATATTGTTTAGTTACTGTGATATCAGAAAATCGGTACTTTCTGCCACTGAATTTTTCTGTGATTTCTGACATTGCCTTCAGTTTGCTTCACTGATTGTGAAGTATCCACAAAGGTGGCTAAACAAGTATAAGAGTGGCAAGAAGTGAATGAATTCCAGTTCTTGACTTGCTGATCAAAATTAATCACCTTTTCTTTTGTTATATCTTTGAAGATTATTTTTTCTCTACAGTCCTGCTGCAATGCAGTGTTGATCTTCATTGCTGCAATAACACAGCAGGCAGGACTACAGCCAAAGTCAATTTAGTCCTTTGAAACCAATGTCAAAGAGATGATATGTTTGTCAAGGAACTGTCATGTATCCACCCGGTTAAATGCATTTGTGATTTTGCAATATGTGGTGTTACAGCTGAAATAAAATCTGTCTCTCTGTTTATTGAAACTGATATGCTCATGTATTATGCCAGATTCAGCAGCTCTGACTAACCAGCTCATGCATACAGCATTAGCAAATATGAACTGTCACTGACGTGTATGCCTGTGTTGACTTTGTTACCTTGTAATCCATTTTGAGTGCTTTTTCTTAGGATTACCTTTTAATCTGGTGTTCCTGTGTGTTTTTACAGCAGACAAATCTCTTTTAAGTTACTGGGGAAATATTTCTTTCCTCCATTAACTAAATATTAAAAGCCACAGGCAGGAATGGACGTAGGAGTTCGAAAAATTCAATGAGGCATTATCTAACTTCAGATGTTCCAATGCAGGGTAGAAATCTGTGCTAAGTGATGTCTAAGATTCCCTACACACTTCATGGGAGACTGAATCACTTCAGCATGTGGTCTGAAACATCAAAATGCTAATGGGGGAATTTTCTTGGCAAAGTCAACAGCAAAATTCCCTACCCCATGCTACTCTTGAAGTGCCTCAACATGACCTGCAGTTAGTTATCTTCACTAGCTTGAACATAAGGGTTGGTATTTTCCTTGGTGGAAATACAGCCACAGTCATTTTCAAAAAGAACTGAATGGTGTTCTTTGTTTTACGGCACCATCTTCTGATGTTGGTGCTGCTTCCTTCCACCTTCTGTGTTCCTGGCCTGGTCTGATGTCTAGCCCAGAGCACCGGGATGTGATTCCCACAACAGCCTCAAAAGGCTGAGCCCATGCCTATCCAAGGAGCTCTTCTTTTGACCAGACAAGCAGGTGAGACAGCCAGGGAAAAATGTTCCTTTTGAAGAATTCCAGACTCACTATGGCATGACAGAAGTAGAAACTTGGGCTTTGCAGCCTTGTATCTTCACACTGCATAAGGAAGAGCTAGTCCTGTGTATTTGTCCCAAAAAAATCATCACACATTTAATTTGAAACAATTGTTAGATAAAATGTATAAACAATCTTCAAAGAAAATACTGGAACCCAGTCTTCTCCCTTTCAGATGAGAGTGCTATAAAGGCAAAAATTCATGCTTTCTCCCTCTAGCCCAATCAGCCTTCATTTCTTCACTTTGTGATGTCTCAGCTCCAGTGGAAAGAGGATGAATGCTACAAAATTACATGTGTCCTGGGAATCTTGTCATCAAGAGACTTAACTTTCTTCATCTGGGTATTGGACGCAGATGTCATACTTCAGGGGAAAATATTTGAATAATGAAGCTCTTACAAAATACTGCTTTTTCTTCCATCATGGTTGCACTCAAAGGTGTTAAAAGTCTTTCCCAAACTAACTGATTCTATGATTCTCTGTTCAGAAAACTATGAACCAGTTCGAGTATAATCAGGATCACAGGAATACAGATCATCCCAGCAGAAATTCCTTTATTTAATAACTAACACCCAGATACAATTGACAGACTACTTTGTACACATGGAGTGGAGGGAATGTACTTTTCCCAGTAAGCATCTAAGTCATCTCTTAGGAGAGAGCCTGTGAAATTGCAGAAAAACACAATAGCCACTAAATGTCTTGCTGTCTCTCAGAGTAACATACCCCCAGTTTCAAATTGTTTGTGTGTGTGTGCGTGTCTAAGCACATATTTGAGTTGGGTTTTTCGTGTCTAATCGTAAGATAGAAAAAAAAAGTTTCTAAGACAGAAGGTAATTTTTTTGCTATTGATGATTGAGGTTTAGTAAAATCTGAATTTACATGTATCTCCTCAAATTTTGTGACATGGAGGATTCACTGGTTTTTGAAGTCAGACTGAAAACCAGCACAAGTTTCATGTCAGAAGTACATTTCCTGTATAATGAAATGGTTTTATCCAACATATTCTTAACAGTATTTTCCGTTTGAAATCTTCCCACTTGACAGTTTTAACATGAAGAATATTAATACACAACTTTGGTGAGAGTTAAGCCAGATGCTGCAAATTGCTAGACTGCTAAAGGAGATCTTTTTGATTAACAAAAAAACTTCACTTCTCTGTTTCTGTATTTTTGTTCAAATGCTGATTTAGTAATGACAGAACATTTGACTGCAAAACAAAAAGGACTTTCTTTGGTTTATGCAGATAATAAAGACAGAGAAAATCCATGTTGTAATAATTGTTTAAGATTTCTAAGCTTCTCCCCAACAGAACTGCACACATAAGATTTTGCTCTACAGTAATAACTTTGCAAGCTACCAAAGCCAGAAGCAAGAGTCACATAGAAGAGCAGGGATTCTGTTCTTTCTGATCATATTAATTTCTAGTCCTAGATCTGTCATCTAGCACTAGATGTGGCCCTAGACCATTGGTCTCATGGTCAAAACTGGAGGTGAGTGAGTTACATTTAGTGATAATTCAAACAAAATTAAAACTAATCACATACCAAAAAAGGTTAATTAATCAAATACTATTATAACAAGACCATACATGTGCTATTCATGGTAACTGCTGAATAAGAAACTGCAGTCCATTATTTTGTGCTCACCAGAACCAGACTGCTACAAATATTTAACAAAGACAACTCACTGGTAGTAAACAGAAGCTTAAATCTAGCAAAACAACTCGTCTATAGAGAGAAATCCAGAGCTCATAGCCACAAAGTGGGATCCAGGATGGTGTTTAGGGACCATGGCTCCCAGGACAGTGCAAGGGGACAATTAGGCACTTCGCGTCTTGCCTAGAGACAATGAATAGGAAACAGATGATGAGATGGGTCACAGCTTCTCTCTTGAGAAGCAGGCACTTCAGCCCCAAACAAGTGACTTTCTCCACTGGGCATTCATTCAGACAAAAAAAAGCTTTCTAAAGTTATTGTATTCAAAGTGGCAAACTCCACTAGTTTCTTTTAGAAGCATATTGGGGAGAAATTAAAAACATTTTCAGCAACTACATTTTGGAGTCAAAGCATTATTCCAGAGAGTCATTTTAGTTCTTAAGGGGGCTGTAATCCTGATCTCTTCCTACCCTGCAAGTGCTCTAGCATCAAACTACAGACAGCTTTGCTGTGACTGTTGCTTCAGGTACGTGGTACCTGGGAGCCAGGTATACAAAACTGCCAGATATGTGCCCTTTATCAGGTCTCTAAAATGTTTCTGAGTGGATGTTTTTTATTTCTTCCAGATGAGTTGAGATCAGAAAGGATGGACTTCAAAGATTGTCATTGTTGATATACCATTTATACCAGTGTCATGTGCAACTAAAAATGAAGGAAATGTAGAGCTCAGGACAGATCTGTGAATCTACACAAATAAGAAAGAGCACAGCTTTACCATTTTTACCCCCTTTTTTCAGCTTTCAAAAGGCTAAAAATAAGCTAATAAATATAAAAAATATTTTGTATGCTTAACTACAAAATTTCATAATTTATAGTAGTTTTTCTAATATATATTTTATTATCACATATGTACAACAGGCTGGCTTTCAGGAATAGCCATAAAAAGCATAAGCAACAGAGTAGTTCATCTGTGACTTTTATAATGGGCCATAAATGTTTCAGAAGAATGGTCTGGCGAGGGACTTCTTGACTCATATTTTGTTCTGCAGGCTCTGAAAACAAAGAATGTGCATGTATTTAACAATAAACTATACAGCTTCTGGTTTGAACTTTGGCTTAATTGAAATCAGTGGCAAAATTCTCCTCTTTTTATGATGAACATTGTGGCATAAAATAATCCCCTTCATTGTTATTAATGCATTCTTCTTTCTTCTGTTTTCTGTATTTTTTAAATCTGAATTTTCTTTATGTGCTGATATTCCTGTAACTGCAAACCTAAAGAGAAAGCCTCTGTTCCCATATATCCTTGACTTGCCTTTTGCATTTTTCTACAATTCCTCTTTGATCTGCCTTGGAATGTAATAATGAAATTTGACTCAATATCCCTCCCACTATACATAGCTCCTGCTACATCATGTTCTGTTACCTATCATCTGACAGTGTAATTCTTGAAATCTGGCCATTTAATTTGGTCCAAGAAAATGTATCATTTAAGAAAAGGCCATGTTCATTTAACTAAGTGAATGCACATTTCTGTTTTCTTACCAAGCATTGGTGTATGGGCAGTTTCTTATACGGAGGGAGGGAGGGTGGGAGGGAGAGAGAGAGGGAGGGGAGAAAGGGAAAGGATGGCAGGGGTGGTGGATGTTGTTTACAGACTCCTGTGAGCAAAAATGGCATTTGGCAAGAATATTAGCTACAATAGCAGCATTCACGATTTGGTTTCAAAATATGCTATAATGCTGAATATTCTCATTTCCTTTTTGCATTACCCCTGCCTGCTATGGGGCTAGGAACGTAGTCTCACAGAGTTTTTGAATTCAGATTTCACCTTCCCCTGCCATGGGACAGGAAATGAAACCTCCCAAAGCCTAGGATCTCTGCATGAATGGAGGGCATTGTAGATACATATCATATTTCACTCTTCCCTGCTGACATCCACAATGTCAGTTCTTTCCATCACTGGGGCATGCTGGACTGTTTTTAAAGACAATCACAATGTCCGCCTTTTAACCAAGGCAAAACATTTTATTTTCTCTTTTTTTAATTTCCTAGAACCAGTGATAAATATCCCTGTCAAATTACCTGATCTTTAGGAGAGTCAACAGGACTATTCCTAGGATGAGAGCTATGCAGGAAGAGTAAGCAATAATGTAGACAGTTTCACCTAAAAAATAAAAACAGAAAACAGAAATGAAAAAATTGCTTTCTTAGTAATAAGAATCAGATTTGAGATCTGTATTGGAAATCATACATATGTGAACTAAATGATCTATCAATTTTGACAAAAGTAATTAAAAGGAGGGAAAAGACCTAGATGTATGTCAGTGGTAGGAATAACTCTACCTTTACCATTTGATCCAATGCAATTTTCAGACTTCTTTTCATAAATACCAGCTCCAATAGCACTTCATTTGTATAGCAGAATTTTTCACTCTGCTGCAGGGAAACAGTTTGTTACTATGATTATTATTTTGGAATATTCTCCCTTTTGATTTTAAAATATTAATTTTATTCTGTGTATCAGTGCAGACTTGGATTTTACTTATCAACTAGACTTATTTTTCTTTTTCACATATTACTGTAATTTCAGTGTGGAGCAATACTCCACCTAGAATCAAATTAACCTAAAATGGGACCTAACACCATTTTTCTGGGCCCCATTCCCATGGAGTTTCCTTTTTCTGTTAGGCTTCTCACCAAAAAGTAACTTAGGTGGCTTATGTGCTAAAAATTCCAACTGTTGAAGAACTGGGAGCTGTTACAAATTTTAGTTTCCAGAGGAGGATTATCTCTTTTTTCCCTGGTGTAATGAATCCATTTGTTTTGATCAAATATCTGAAGAAAACATTTCAGTTGGGAGTGCAATATAAGCCCTGGACACGGGATGGAGAGGTGTGACAAGTGGCCACAACTGCAGAGCCACAAGCATAAAACACGAGACCTTACTGTGACTTTCCTGTGCACTGATTCTGTTGCCTTTCTACACTCAGGTAAGTTTTGTACACTCAGGTAAGTTTTTTTTAATAGGGGAATTCAAATGCAGAGGGCCCAAATGCTGTTCCCGAGCTTCTCTGTCCTACACAGCCAGGGAAACATTCACTAAGGAAGGGATGGATCCTGGGCTCAGCACTGAGACTCTTATCTGGCTGTGAGAAGGCCATATTCTGGTCTCTGACTAAGTTATCAGTTGTTATATGTTTCATGTGTTATGCATATGCACACACAAACCCTAAATGGGGCATTTCTGTGTGCACTGCATACATGCAGCAGGAGTAGTGTATCATATAATCCAAGTACAGGTGGTATGGATGCTGGAGCAGCCTGGGAAGAGAGAGTAAATGTGTTTTCCACAGCAAGGAAAACAAGGAGCTGAGCAGGGTGTTGGACAGTTATTGTAGGACTGGGCTCACTTTTTCTCAAAAAACTACCCCAAGTTCAAGTTTTCCAATGTAAGAAAATGAAAGCAGTGATCAAACCAACACAATTTGCACAAAGGGAGTGAACATTCCATTTATTCCAGTAACCTACTGGAAGATACTTAATATGGTGAATTTTTGAATAAAGAGGGGTGAGGCCAATCTTAGTCATATCTTAGGACTGCTAATAATGTAGATTAAAAACTACATCAGCAATTGGCTTAGCTCTCAAGTTACAGCACTTGCTTAAGATGATGGGTTTTAGCAAAAGAGTAATTTGTAGGCCTTTTTTTCATTTTCTGAGTCTGAATTGTACATGCAGCTATTTTTGAAAACTTTTTATAAGTGTAGGAGCAGTTGTGGGGCAGGAAGGAGTTTCTTACTTTTTTGAAGTGGAAAGTGACTTTCACACATATTTTAGGCAAGCAGAAACTTTAAAATATGTCACCACAAAAGTTATTATATCTAACAGATTATATATTGACAGTCACAGATGATTAAAAATGGGCTAATAAATTTTCAACAGCACATTGTGAGCTTTTTCTTATAAGATTTGTAAAATGTGCTTCATTTCAATCAAACAAAATACCGAAGTGACCAACTGATTTTTTTTCTATTTTTTTGACAAAATCTGAAAGAAGGCTGTGTTTTTGATGAATTGCTGGTAAAAGAGATGTTGATTCAGTTCTATCAGGAACAAAAAGGGATTTTGGTGAATCTTATTCTATTGTGGATCCACCTGCTTAGGTATAGCTAGTGCATATTCATCAAACAGATTAACACCAGCCTCTGCTCAGAGGTTTCTTGGCTACCTGCAACTTGTCATGGGCAGCTTTTTCCTACTTTTATAAAACTGTCAGACTGTGTTTGATACGTTACACATTAAAGGCACTGGAGCTGAACTAATCTCAGTTCCCACAGCAGCTGGTGTACTTACAGATAAACCCTGCCAATTACTTGTTTATCTAAATACTCTACATTTCAGTAGGAAATATATGATAACACTACAATTTAAGATGAAATTTCAACAGTTTTGGATCAAGTCAAATTTTATTGTATCTCACAAGAACAGGGTAAGTGTTCTGTATTTCTAGCTTCCTCTTCCATAAATAACCCACAACTTAGCCTCAGAGCTCCATGGTGATGAAAATAAATCCTTATCTTCCCACATGAATCACATTTCAAAACAAAGTGCAGGAACTAATCTTTTAAATTATTTGGATCTGTAAAGTCATTGATATCATTTGCATAGGAAAAATCTAAAACCAGGTTAAAGATGAATAATTTGGTAGGCATATTAGAAGTTTAGGGAAATTTTATTGGATTTGTAACTTTTTTATATTGTTTCCAAAATGAGATCAAATTCAAGCTTACAGGAAAAGTCTCATTAACTTTTGTATGGTTCTGACTCTGCCCACATCACATCTTGCTAACAGGGTTGTACCAGCCCAAAGATGACTCTGTTTGCCTGCTCCCTCCTGAGAATGTGAATGTGTTTAAATACAGCCAAGATTTTCACATAATCCTGGTATCACATTTTTTGCACCAAACCTGGAATAATAATTTTCAACTTCCATGGTTCTATTTATTCACAAATATATTTGAACATATGTATATATGCTTAGATTTCTTACTTATTGTGAAAGACTCCTTCTATTAATAATAATCCAATGGGATGATTTGCAATGCTGCTGAATTAAATTGAGGAATCTAACTGGTTTTTTGAACAGTAAGCTATATTTTAAAGTATAAATCTAAGAAAAAGCTGAAGACATACTGAGTTTCTTCTGAGCTTGTTTATCTGTAGATGGCCATTCATTTCATCTGGTGAAAGAGTTTCTTTATCTTTCAATGACAAACTTAGTAAAGGATTCTTCTGAGATTTTTATGTGGAGGCATCAACAGATTTTATCTCTTGTTTTTCAAGCAGAAAATATCCAAGAAGCAAATGTCTTCAAAAGTCTTCACACATGTGAAAGGTCATATTTGACAACTTAATTGTTTTGCCTCTGTGCCCTGAAATCTTTTTGGGATTTGATTTCATTAAGGATAAATATTTTGTAAAGATGATAATTCCCTTTGCAGCCCGAGTAATGCACATTTATTAGCATTTGAATCTAGGACACTGAGTTAGATTTTTGGCAGTGGGATTTATGAAACAATTTGCAGTATGGCTTTTACCATCAGGCAGATATCCTGAATCAAATTCTTCTTCTTGACCTGTCTTCCTATGAGACTTTTTATAGCTTAAAGTTCCCATCTCACATACATGACAGCTACAATAGAAAGAATATTTTATTGTATGGTTTAGGCTGGTCAGCATTTTTTATTTTTCTAAAGCTATCCAAAGTTCTGTTAAGACTTCAAGGAAAGGTTTTTGGAAAGTATTCAGACTCCAATATGAACAGAATTAACTGGGTGCAGGCTGCTTCTTGCAAATATTTATCTGAATCTCTGAGTGAAATGTAAAATGCATTTTACTCACTGAAAGGGTCTGCAGTTAGAACTAGTCACAGGGGTGCAATATCTCACATTTTGCATTTTCTCACTTAGTGCAGTATTTCTTGTATCATGACTTGCATTATTTAACCTCTAGAGTCTCGTTCCAGCTAGGGATTCAGGCTCCCTCTGCAACTGGCAAGGAGAAGTCAATACTCAGCAAATGCAGTCCAAAAAAACTGGACTACTCTTTGAGGGTCTCTGACTTTCATCTCTGGCAATGCAGAGCACTTGGATGACATGCATGATTCTTAAGTAACTTTAATGCTAATGCTACAACCAAATGCTTAATTATGCACACATAGGTCTCAGGAATCCCATTCCCTTCATCCATTTTTATATCCTTTATATCCCCTATCCATGTTGACCACTTCAGCAATAGTTGGAGGATGGAGAGGTTAGAAGTCACTTCATTTTCTACTGCATGCAGAGATTGAATTTTTTTTTTCACAGTCAAAAATGTTCTGTAGGAACAGTTCTGGGAACTAATTTGTAGTATTAGTCTGGAGAATTGTAATCTGCCCTGCACAAGGTAGAACAGGTCATTCTCATTAGAGGTGATATTTGTGCATTAAGCTCTTTAGAGTTCTCACTCTGTAATTGGGCCCCTCAAAAGGAAATATAAAATAATATTATTTCAGCAATGAAAACATTTGTATATTACTTCAATATACTTTAGCTTTATGTTGCTTAATTTCTTACTGTAAATGCATGGAAATGAAAACAGCAGCTCTAATAAAAGAAATAAAAGGAAGTAAAAGCTGCAGCTCTTCAGCCCATGGGATAGTGTGTGCCCTCCTGCTGTGGAAGAAGGTAGAGTCTGATGGAGTGTAACACAAGCCCCTGCTCAGACTACTTACTGTGGCTTCTAATTTTGTTGCTGTAACTACTACAGAAAGTCAAGAGAGATGGAAGTAGGTGTGACATTGAAGATAATAATTTGTGTTACACATTATGACTACTACTCTCTAATGACTGTACAGAGTCAGGCTCTGGCAGGCTTAATAGTTTAATTTCCCCCAATTATAGTACAGTGATTGTGAGACATCTATTTCAAAACCATTTGTCAGAGTAATTGGTTCAGTCTGATTAACTTTATTTTGTGGATGTATAAGCTAAACAGGTAGGGAGAATTCCAGACCAAATGAAGGAGCAACAGGTCGAGCTCATTTGCCTGAACCCACCCAAGGAGAGCAGTGCTGTGGGAATCATAGAGTGACTTGCCCAAACTCACCATTAATTGCAGAAGAATGGAGCTGTGCTCCAGAAATCTTTTCCCCTGGCATTTCTGTATTTACCCAGTGAAAACCCTTCTTTTGAATAGAAATTTTACCTGGATATTGGAAAGAAAACATCAATTTAAAATACTTTAAAATAATATGTAAATTAATATTGTTTGATAATTTGCTAACAGCCACATAATTTAAAAAGGGAGCTATTTAAATATACTGTTTACTGATATTTGATGAACAAATTGTATGAGTGCATAATAGTTCTTCCTGTTCCAGCTCAGTTTTTCTTATGGATGACAAGCATGCTTTGAAAATATTCTCTGCCACAAAGGAGATTAAATTATCTTTTCACATAAACTGTTTTAAAAATAGGCCCACCAAAAGAACTGGGTCCACCAAACCAATACAGAAGTGGTGAGAAGGGGTAGCAGTCTTGAAGCAATTTCCACAAGGCAGAATTTATTCTCCAGCTGTGTTGCTAGGCCTCAACAATTTTTTTCTGGAAGGCCTGTCCTCTCAGTGGGCATAACTTCATGAATATATCTGAAAATACGTCTCTTTGGTTGAAATGAAAAATAGGAGATTTACTTAAGTAGTATAGTTTACAGAGTAGAAGGCTAAAACATACAAGTATACATCTGTTCACTCACAGGAACAGCAAGCTGAGAAATTTTTGTAATATAAGAAATGCACACGTTTGCAGCCTGGAACACTGTCCAAATAACAGTGGACTAAACCTACCTGTAATTTGTTTTTTGTTTGTTTTTTTTTTTTCTGTGAGATCCAAAAGCACAACCCAGACTTAAAATATTTTGGAAACCTAATAGTTTTCTTTCCCTCACTGATATTTTGTCTTATTCCTGTTGAGACACTGATCCTACATTGGCAGTGATCCACCCTGTGCTTCTGCTTCACGCAGCAGCAGTCTGTCACAATTCTTGCCTTTTACTGAGTCTGAAGCAAATGCAGTCCTGTGAGCACAGCCTCGAGAGCAAACACTTGTAGCAAAGGCAGTGCCGTGCATGGGCGGGAAGATGAGATGGTGTCAACACCACTCGTGGGTCTGTTCACACCAGTTCTGGAGGCAAAGATCCCCTTCTCATACCCTGGGTGTTTGCCTGCCCAGAAATGTTTCAGAGTTACAGACCATTGCCATTGCAAGAGTGAAAGTGAGCCAAAGATCACCCTCAGGCCAGAGGAATAAGTCAGCACATGGGGTTGGGTGGGCCCTGCACAGTGGTCACTTCACATCTCTGTACTGCCATGCAGAGAATGGCATTAAAAACATGCTTTATAATAAAACCTATAATCATCACCATCATCAGTTTAGCTGCATGACAACTAGACATCTAGGAAAAAAAAAAAAAACAATAAAAAGGCAAGAACAAAAATAAACTGGAAGTAGTCTGTAGAGTAGGTACTGGTCCACCAAAGGCTCTGGATCACCAAATTATTTTTGTTTAACTGCCAGGAAATTGTTGCACAACACAAGAAACATAAGCTTCCATTCTTCAGTCCCAATTAGGTTAGGGAAGTTTCAATCACAAAAACCCTCAAACAATTTTATCCTGAGACTGCTTCAGGGAATGGCAAAAGCTCGTCAGCAATTATTTGATTATTCAGACATGAGAATCATTTTTTTGCTTTGTAGGTTAAGAAATGACTAACATGATGATGTGCCCACTCATTTGGACTGTGAAATTCAGCCCTAAAGCAAGCAAGTAAATAATATTCATCAGCAAAATCACTGCTAGAAGTCTGAAGTCTAGGTGTGTTATGTTATCACTTTTCCAGGGGGAGTTGTTATAAGATTTCTAATATTTTCTCAGAGTCTGGATTTGAGTAAAAATTAACCAAACTAAAAACAATATTTCAGCAACTTGATTTTAATTTTTGGGTAGCCTTTGAGTAACACAATAAAAAAGCACCCTTATCAGTGGCACCATTTTGGCTTCTAGAACTGAAAGAGTAGCTACTTTATTCAATGAAATGCATGCATGCAATCCATATATGTTTTCAAAATACTGTTCAACAGGCAAAACTATGAAAGAACCATTTCTTTTCATGGAAATCTTTAGGTGTCATTACCTCTCCTCAGTTAAGAATATATATAATTTTGAATTAAGAATATTTTTATATTTTGGAATATATAATTATATATATGTATATATATAATTTTGGAGTATACATGTAGAAGATAGCTGGCACAGGGCATGATGCCCTAGAGAGAACTATATCCTAAGAGGATCTATATTGCCAAATAGTTGGTGTGATAAGTCAGCAATTTGAGAAGAGAATACTTTGGTCTTTGATCTGTTTGATGGACCGGATGTCTGCATGCAGCTGAAGAACTGCAGAGGCTGAAGATGAACCTTCAGGTTCAGTTTATACTGTGGGAGACCAGGAACCACCCTATGATAGAGAACCACCCTGTGATGTGCCCAGACAGAATATGTGGGGATAAAGAGGAGCTTTGCTTTGAAAGCACTTTGCAGATTCAGAATAAAACGTTAATATTTGCTCCTATATTACCATTTATTGCATTAACAATTCTCTAAACCCAAGTCTTGGCAAGGACATGTATATTTAACATGAAAGTCATTACTGGATCTCAGAAAGTACCTATATTTCATCTCAATTACACCCAGTGTTTTTACTGAATTTTTGTTTTTATTTATGTTTTAAAAAACCCACAGCTACAGATCTTCCTGAAACCAGTGGCAGCAAAGATCTAGCAAAGATTAGGGTTTTAATTCTCTTTAAAACTAATTATTCTGTGAATTTGGAGCTGTTACTCACGTAAGTCACGGAAGCAGGATTTGCTGTGCAGCATGTGATGGAAGAGCTCACACAAAGGCTGCTCCATGGGAGGCAGATTTTGGCAGGTGCACTCCGTGTGCAGCATCGTGCCCCAGCTGCTGATGTAGGCTGCTCTGCAATCAGTGGTGGCAGAACAGGGCATGTCATCCTTGAGCAAAGTTTCAAGACAGGCTTCGTCATTATAACATTTTTTTGTCACATGTCTCCAGCACTTTGACCGAAAAGTTGTGTATTTTTTCCTGGTAGGGAAAAAAAAAAAGGAAAACAAAAGAAGTGTACAATGACATTTTAACAAATGTGATTTCATAAAAAGACATATAATGAATGCCACTAAAGGGAGTGTGTTTCCAAGGTACCACTTAAGCATTAAAAATTGCAATATTCAGTGACAGCTGACATAAATTCTGCTCTGATTTTGAGAAAAAACAACTACACTTCTAATCAGCACCTGCTTCCCAGAATCCAGAAAATACAGTGTGAATTCCAGCAGCCTCAGATACTCAGAGAAGAAATGTGAATGCAGGAATTAGACCAGTCATCCCAATGAAATCACACCAGGTGCTGTTCTAGTGGTTCTATTTTTGAGCAGTGTGAACGAGGAATAAACATTCAACTTATTTTGCATTAAATAATCTACATCCAATGTCAGATAGCAGAGATAAACGACATGAAGAATTAACTTGTTAACCAGTTCAATAATCTCAAATTATTCCCATTTATTGCTGTTAGGATGGAATAAAATTGGCCTTTAATGCACTGTATATGACAATAGAAAATATCCATTATAAATTAACTAAAAAATATGTAGATAATAGTGAAAAACAAATCTATCATATTAAATTTCAGGGGATGATAAAGGTAAAGTCTAGTATATTGTACATACAGTTATTAAAATATTCTTCCTGAATGATATATGTTATTATATGTTATAATATGTGTTATATATATTATTAATTTGCTGTTGATATTGTGTAGTAGCCACAAGCATGTCACCTGGAAAAGCATGGACTGTTGCAATACTGGCTAGAAAATTTTTGTAAATATTTTTGTTACACAATAAAAGATCGCAAAGCAGATGCCACCTCTGTTCTAATGGAATTATTTTCATTCACCTCCTGATTTTTGGATGTGACTAGCCATAATTCACAGATTAATTTTGCTAATTATATGCATTTATTGTCAGTGCCAGGAAACATTAATGTTCCAAAAATGATGGGGAATTCAGCCATAATGACATTACATGTCTATAGATGTGCAGACATACATTAATAGCCCTTTGGCTCTTCTCACTGATATCAATCTGAATAATCTGCACAAAACCAAAACCATCTCCTGGCCTCCTGGTTTATTGACAGAAGGTTAATTTGAGCACAACTTTGAGGTAAAATTCAACTCTAATCCACAAGGTGACCACACTAAAAAACAAAGTGGGCCAATTGACTGTCCATAAAAGGAGGCAAATAGGTTAAACTACAAATATGGGTAATCCTGTTTTAAAAATATAAAATGAAACTTTGAAAAGGCATTATCTTTCATGAGTTTGGTGGTCTATGCATGTTTCAGGCCAGATTTTTGAAAGCTTTTTGCGAGTATTCTTGAGAAGAAGAGAATAAGATAAAAGATTTTTGAACAGGCCAAGCTGGTTGCGTGGCTGTCAGGTACAAAGGGTCAGACTCTGCACTCAGAAGGTAATTACTTTTACCAAACAAATTCTGTCTGGTCTGCTGCACAACTTGGGCAAATTGCTGGAGGGCAAAGGTGCAGACAGGCAGGTGTTTTCCGAAGAAAGGGATAATGACAATATGCAATAGCATAGTTTGTCCAGCAGAAATGGTGTTAAGTGTCATGATACAGGCAGAAGAAAAGCCCACATTAGATTACAAACCTTCCTGAAAATTAATCATTTCAGTTTACTTGTGGGATTACTTCTGGAATTACCACACTTGATCCAAACATCTGTGAAGATGTCAAACACAGCAGATACACTGCAGAAAATAATTTTACTATAGCTGGGATATAGAGAGTATAACAAAGATGGCTTGACAGAACCATTATTAAAAAGCACCTTAGTGGGCAAAATACTTCTACTCACCTGCACAATTCATTCTCTTCACACATCTGGATTACATTCAGACATGATGGGGGTGGAACTACGGTAACTGCACAGGGCTTGCCATGGAGAAGTTCTTTGGCTCTGTGGCAGGATTCATCATGCTGGATGCAGTCACAAAATATCATCATTTGGGCAACTTCAAAAGGCATGTTTTGATAGAAGAACCTTATGGCTGCTTGACATCCTTCCATGTTGCACTTCTTATTTACTGAGCAAACTTTTAGGTACAGGGACAACTGTTTGTTACAAACTTCATCTTCAACGCACTCCCTGTTCACATCCAAACAGCTCCTGTTTGTTGTGTGCACTAAAATGAATAACAGTTTTAAAAATAAAATCTCAAGAACATTTTTCTCGAGTGATGACTGGTAGGTGTCCTGCCTGCATAATTCCAGTAAATAAAGCTTGATTCCCAAAACTCTGATCCAGCTCTTCCTTCTTTCTTGCTTCTTTCAAGCCTATGGAGTAACTTCGTACTTCTTTCTTGCATTGCTCACAAGCAACCCTCCTGAAACAGCTGAAATCTCCCATTGTGCAGTCTTATGCTGGGTATTGTAAATGCAGGGCCACCAATGAAGCAGGAATGATGATGAAGACTCCATCTTACCAGAAGGCTATTTTGTTACTTCATTATATTCTATTATATTAAAGAATACTATTCTAAACTAAAGAATACAGAAAAGATACTTCCGAATGCTAAAAAGATAATAATGAAAACTCGTGACTCTCTCCAGAGTTCCAACACAGCTTGGCCCTGACTGGCAAATGAGACAAAACAACTCACACCAGAGTCCAATCAAGCAATCACCTGTGGGTAAACAGTCTCCAAACACATTCCATATGTGAGCACAACAAAGGAAAAGAAAATGAGGTAAGAATTGTTTTTCTTTTCTCTAAGGCCTCACTGCCTTTCAGCTTCCCAGCAGAAAAACTCTGGGTGAAGGAATCAGGGTCAGAGAATGTGAGTGCCACAGCTAGGCTAAGTAATAAGTAATGAAGAAGAGAATAGAAATGGCATTTTTGTGCTTTTAACATCAGTTTAGGTATTTCGAGACTGTGAAATAAATCTTCCAAAGATAGCTCGAAAATTCTAGACCCTAAAATGTTAATGAGATAAGATTTGCCTCTGTAAGTTTGACAAAATTATAATTGTTACCTGATTTTCATTTACATTACTTGATTGTTGCCTGTTACATTTTTGGGTTCTTCTTTACCCAGTACCTTAACTGAAGATATGTTTGGTCTATTAACCCCCTGCTCATCCATTTCAGTGAAAAGTATTCATTTTAATCTGAAGGTATGTTGCACACTGTCGAAAATTGAACTAAAATTATTTATTAGGATTAATAAGTAAATTCAGGCTTACCTTGTTTGGAGAGAGCAGATAAACCCCATTGTAATTTTGTTTCCATACTAATATTGTCTAGAAGAAAAAGATAGAGGTAGAGGCATAAATTATGAATAACATCTTAGCTTTTTAAATTTAAAGTATTGGTTGTCTTGCTGACATAGTGCCAGGAGTAAAAATCAACAAGAATAAAACAAATTTGTTTGACCAAATAGAACCCACCAACAAATTCTAAATTCACTATTACATATATTCATAAGTTTTGGGGTCAAAACACAGTTTATCAAAGGCTGCTCCTAGCATTTTTTACATAATTAAAGATCATGTGGACTCAAGAAGAGTTTTTTAGAGCTTTTCAGTTCATTATAAAGTCAGATTTCTTATGAATACATAAAAGCCAGGAGCCTTAATATGTTTATCAGTGGACCAGTTTTCAAGTTCAATTAACTGCTTGTCATGAGCTGTAGTCAAAGCTAGCAGGCAATTCTTGCTATTAGTAAATTATTTTTGTTGGTCTTATACTGCTTCTAGTTATAGTGAAAAACTGAAACTGATTGATTTAGATCAGGTTGTATCAAATTAACACATTGAAGGACCACAGTATTTGCACTCAGGCTACCAGTTTGTATCAGATTCTGAATTTATTTATAAATAAACCTCCTAAAATGATCATGTTTCCAATGTTGAATTGCAAATGGACAAAAAAACTTTTTTGTAGACTGTACACTACTGCTATGTATGAAAGCATTCGGGCTGCTGGAAGAGCACTAACTTGTGTCAGTGACCAGATTTTTCTCACCATCAACATCAGCATTATAGTCATCATCACTGCCATCGCTTTCACTGGCTCCTGAGGCTTGGCTCTCCTGAGGGTACTGTAAACAAGGGTTGTTAAATATTCCCTCCCAGATTTTGATGCATCTCGTCTGAAGCGGCTCTGAGCACGTGCACCTTCCCAGAGCCGTTTTCCTCAGCTCTTTCCAGGCTAAGGAGCACTTTGCAGGCCCGGGGAAGCTGCAGGTGTCTGCGGCTGCCTGGCAGGCCCTCTGGAAGCTCCTGTGCACAGCAGAGCAGCGAGGCTCCTCCCGGCAGCGCCGCTTCGCCACACTGCAGCTCTGCAGCTCCGCCGAGCGCCTGCGGCCTTCGCGCCTCCTGTGTGGGACACCCGGTTCCGTGGCTGACCTTGAGGGAGACTCCAAATAGTCTGCAGAAATAGGTACAAGCAGTTATGAATCGAAGGGATGGTGGATCATCATCACAGCACAAAAACTCGGGAAAAGGGTACTTGTCTTAATGCGCTACAATGAGTGAAGCAGCCCTAGCTTAATTCTGAGCGGTGTGTAAACACGTCATAATTGCAGTCTTACAAACTAATGAATCTTCCTCATGTTTACTGTGTGCGGTTAGCGGTATAGCACAGTCCACTCTAACAGGTCAGCTGCAAAACAGTAGTAAAAATCCTCACTAAAATTACTGCATAAAGTGTTTAATTGCACATAATTTTAACCATCTACAGCTTGGACATATCATGAATTATCATCTTAAGCTTATGCATAATTTTTAAAGAGAGAATCACAATTCCAGAAGATGGTTGATTCATTACCGAAAATAGCAATTTAAGTTAAACAGGGAGAATTACTCCTGAAAGTGCCTGGCAACACCATATGCTGCCCCTTGTAGGTAAACTCAATACTACTGTAAGTACATCCAAACTTGTTTCTGTAGTGGTGAGAGATGTAATCTCAATTGGCAAAAAAATATAACATGATGTTATTTTGCTAGAAGCAAAAGCAACATTAGGTTTCAGATATCCATACTTCTTGTTTGAGGCAAGGAGTTTGGGGCAGATCAGGATGTTATTATTCCCTCTACAATAAGGCTATATTCTAGTACTATATGAATGTCCAGTCTAGTATTACGGTGAGAGATGTAATCTCAATTGGCAAAAAAATATAACATGACGTTATTTTGCTAGAAGCAAAAGTAACTGTTCCAATGACATCAACATTAGGTTTCAGATATCCATACTTCTTGTTTGAGGCAAGGAGTTTGGGGCAGATCAGGATGTTATTATTCCCTCTACAATAAGGCTATATTCTAGTACTATATGAATGTCCAGTCTAGTATTACGACGAATGCTGTGTGATGCCAGTAGGGTGTGATGGATCAGTTCCAGGAATCTCTTTGAAACTCACTTTGCAGACTCTCATTCGCTGGCTGATTTATCTCTCTTGTGTCAGCTTTGCTAATTATTATGGCAGGAGACTTTGGACCAGAAACTGCAACTTCTTCATGTACTAAGCAATTCTCAATTACAGAGATAGACTTTGCGCAGGGATAAGAGTTCTCAGAAAAATCGAAATACATTGAGGGGAGCTCAGCCCATTGAGAACAATAGAATTTTTAAAAGATGCACTCTATATATTATGTACAGCTTTATGCAGGTAACTATGTTTCACACATCCAGTAGCCTCTCCTAGATGTAGTGAAGGTCCTCCTGCAACACAGTGTGACACAACTGTGCACCCCCGTGTCATCATTCACTCATCCTCCCATTCAGAAGTGTCTGAATGTGTCTATATACACAACCTAGATCCAGTGATTCTCAAATTTCCCTGGACATTGAGTAAGCCTCAACACATATTGTGTATTCACTCTTGCTTTCCACTGGATTCAACATGAGTTTTAGAAGCCATTTGAATTTCTCACATAAATTTTACTGCTTTGTTTGTGGCATTTCTTTCGTATGCATGATGGAGCATGAATATCATAGAAAAGACAAGATTAATTTTTGGGGGCATTTGTTAGACTTGAGAATATGCAAAGAAAGTTGAATCTATTTAAAATGGTGGTTACAAAATTACTGGGTTTGGTCTTCATAATTCCAACTTTATGTTCAGTTACCTTTATTAATGCTGCACAGTTTCCCAAGCAAAGTTGTGATGCTACAGATATCGTCTGTAGTGCAGACACAGTTTCTAAATTCTGGGTATTCATCAGCCAGGACCTGGATTATTCTATTACATCCAACAGTGTCTTCTGCCTTGCATCTATTACCTAGAACTCACCATTAAAATTATAATTTCATTAATGCTTATGAATGCTTAAGGGATATGGTTACATAAAACAATTCAATTGAAGAATAAAAATAATATGCTTTGCCAAGAGAAGATGGTTTGTAATATTTTACACACTTTAAATAATATTCAAAGTAATACAATAAAGCCGTGTATACAATATTGGCTTCTTTTATTTGATCTAATCCATTGCCTGAAAATCTGCTCTCCTTTACAAAGTACATAAAACCTTAAACTCACACCTTTTATTTTAGGCAGGTCAGGCAGTGAGACCAAGCTAAAAAGGTTCCTAGGAGTGGAAGGAGTTTAACCTGAACTGAGAGGCTTATTTTGGTTCTGTGTAGTAGAAATGAGGTGCCTGGTACAGGGACAGGAACACACAGTGCAGGCTTGAAGCATCACTGTGTGATGGAGTGAGAAGCAGGACACAGAGGGCAGACCCAGCCCCACAATAATGGTGATGAGACCCCCAGGCTGGGGAGATGCTTGCCATGGGTCAGATTCTCTCTCATGTGAGGATGGTGCAAGCCTACAAATGCCCTTTGGATATTGCCTTGAACCCCTATCCCACAGAACAACTTCACTGCCTAAGTTTAAGAATTACAACAAATATTATGTAGCCCAAGAATAGTCTGATTTCTTAGGATTTTGAGAATAAAAATGAGGGTGAAGTTAACATAAAAAAATAAATATGCAGAAATTTTAATTTGCTGGCCCAGTTTCAAGTCTGCTTGCATGTGCACTTGGACTTAATGGTAAAGACACTCACACAGGATGTCAGGTCATATTCTCCATGTATGTGTGGTGAAAATAAAGAGCATATACTAGTTTGTGGTACAAAGGTAAATTAATCAACCCTTTATTACCTAAAAGATTTTCAAAAATCTTATTATTATGATGGTAATGGGATTGAGTGCATCCTCAGCAAATGTGCTGATGGCACCAACCTGTGTGGTGCAGCTGGCACGTTGGAGGGAAGGGATGCCCCTGGAGGGACCCTGGCAGGCTTGAGAAGTGGGCCAATGCAAACCTTATGATGTTCAATGAAGCAAAGTGCAAGGTCCTGCCCCTGGGTCATGGCAATCCCAGACACACCTGCAGGCTGGGCAGAGGAGGGATTGAGAGCAGCCCTGCAGAATAAGACTTGGGTGCAAAGGTTGATGAAAAGCCTGTCGTGAGTTGGCAGCGATGCTCACTCAAAGCCACGAGTGCCTTGGGCTGCACCAAAAGCAGCATGGCCAGCAGGTGGAAGGAGGTGATTCTACACCTCTGCTCTGCTCTCATGAGACCCCACCTGGAGTGCTGCACCCAGCTCTGGTGTTCCCAGCATAAGAAGGACATGGAACTGTGGGAACAAGTCCAGACAAGGGCCAGGAAGTTGATAACAGGACTGGAGCTCTTCCCCTGCAAGGACAGGCTGAGAAAGTTGGGGCTGAAAGCCTGGAGAAGAGAAAGTTGTGTGGAGACCTTACAACAACCTTCCAGTATCTGAAGGGGCCTAAGGGAAGCCAGAGAGGGACTCTTGGTCAGGAACTGTAGTGACAGGAGAAGGAGTAATGGGCACAATCTAAAAGAAGAGAAATTTAGGTTAGATTATAGGAAGAATTTTTTTCCTGTGAGGATGATGAGACATCAGAAGATGTTGCCCAGAGAGGCTGTAAATGCCCCATCCCTGGCAACGCTCAAAGCCAGGTTGATAAGACCTTGAGCATCCTGGTCTAGTGGGAGGTGTCCCTGCCCATGGCAGGGGGAGTTGGGACTAGATGATCTCTATGGTCCCTTCAACCCTTAACATTGTATGATTCTATGATTTATTATTGCTTAAGAAAGTTACATATTACTTAAGAATGTTACAAGTGAATTTAATTGCAATTTAATTTAATTTAATTTAGATAGGTTTTATTCTGTGAAAGCCATGATCTACCTTGTCAAAACAGGTATGTAGATCCCCAAACCAGCACATTTCCTCTCTTTACCTCATGGATATTTAATGTCTCCCAATATGTAAGAGAAGCAGTATGTGGTTCACGAGATCCAGCCAGGTCACAGGGCAGCATGAGGACTGGTTTCAGTCTACTGAGCACACAGGCTGATGTCTCTGCCCTGCAAATGGTGCTGCCCGATTCCTGCCTTGCTGCTTCCCCACAGGTGTGGAGAGCAAAGACTCTGCACTCAGTAAAAATGCAAAGTGACAAGAAGTCCTGTGTCACCAGCACCATGGGCAAGCTTTGATGTGAGCAGAGTTTTAAAATCACTTATATGCTGTTGACGCAAATAGCAGAGGAAGACAGTGGAGGCAAAACTCTGCAGGAGGAAACAGTGCATTTTGCCACTGCCTGGAGTAATGAGAATCAGCTATTCCTGACTTCACATCCCTGTCCTGATCCCCTTTTTCCTAACAGTCTCTGCATTGCCCTTTCTCCAGTTGTTGACTAAGGAGGGTTTGAGGGATATATCAAGTAATTACTAGAGGGGAATGTCCCAGGCCAGCAAGAGCTGCTGATCCCAGCCTCTGCTCCCACTCCACCTCCTGCATCAGCAAGGAAGGAGATGATGGTGGCTGGGATTGCCTGTATCTCTGCAACCCCCTCTTCAACTGTCCTTCTGGTTTTTCAGAAGCAGATCATGACCTCAACCCTCATAGTTCCAGAAGTCAAGGAACTCAGGAGATTTATTGAAGGTCACAGACACAGGGTACTCCCTGACCATGAAAATGGGATGGAAAGGATGTGGTGACATGGCCCATGAAGATGAGTGTGCGGATATTCTACTCTGTATTTTATCAACAAAGTGAAGGATAATAAAATAATTTCAGAAAAATATATTCCAGTAGAAAGAGAGCAATAAAGATCAGGAGGGGCTTGTGTAAAAATTAGCTTGTTCACAAAATTTATGACTGTCTTTTTCAAGGTCCAGAGTAGACTTCAAAGGTGAAGGTGAGCAGAACTAGAAGAATAAACCCCCACACCCCAGTATATTTTGCACAGCACCCCAGCCTCACTCAGCTCACCTCTCTTCATGACACTGACAAGTCGTGGCCGGGAGTCAGGGGCTGTGTTCAGTGAACCCCTGCTCTGTGATCTGACTGTGCTGAGTCAGCACCCGAGGGCTGGGGCTGGGGGAGAGGCTGTGGGGCTACCAGCATGCAAAGGGCACAGACAGAAGCAGGAAGCACATCAGATTTATGGGGCTCCCTTGCATGACTTCTTGAAAACTGTGTAGAAATAACCTATTATCAGTATTGCTCTGTTTGTACATGGTATTGATTCAGCTGTGATGAACAGCAGAAAATATTTTATTACTGGTTTTCAATTATTGTTTCTCTACCAGGGATTAGTTCTAGGTAATATATTTTATCTTATACATATGCTTCTAAGGCATTTACAAAAATAAATGCCCTCTCAACCTAATATTTGGCAGCCATTATTCATAATTTGATTTATTTATAGGTACATAATTCGTGTACAGAGGACCACAGACAGAAGCATGAGAGAGCAGAAGCTGACACTCCCAGAGTGATAATCTCTGCTTTTGCTTAATCAGCTCTTCAGTCATCTCAGTGGGAATTGAATTTGAAGACTACAGGGGAAAGTGTGAGGTTTTCCTTTCTAGCACTGGTGAGACCACAGTTTGGATAGATCTCCAATTACAACACATTTAACTTTGAGGTTACAGTCTGATGGACTGAGTTGTTCCCCAAAGGAGTTTAATTATAATTTGTAGTTAGGTTTTGCATAAATATGTCGCCCCGATTTTTTAAGATTTTCTAAGCCTTCTGATGTTTGCATTCTTGTAGCAAACTTTATCACACACTTTCTGTAAACAACTTATTGTTTTGCATTCTTTTATGGAGGAGGAGAAATTTGATGGCCTGTTGGTTTGTCCAGTGTCATTGGAGAGGTGGCACTTTCACCCTCCAATCCACTGTCACCTTTGGAAATCTATAAATGTTGGAGTCAGAAAATAAACTTCCTTTTTTCCTGCCTTGAGAGCAGCAGTGTGTCTGTGTTGTGTTGTCTCTTATCCTATAGTGACATAAAGAAGCTAAGAAAGCAAATACAGCATGAAGTTTCTAGACATGACAGAATAATGTTATCTTTACTAGTGATGCTGCTGGTAGGTTTTCTATCACTGTTTCTGTGGGTTGTCTGAGAGGTACCATCAGCTGTCTGACTGGATTTACATGCTCTGGGATCATGCTACCTAATAAGCACATTTAGTATAATTTGTCCTAGACCCAACACAATATCTGAGTGCTCTGCAATGCTGAAGAGTCCTTGCCAAAAGCTATTATCCTAAGGAAACTTACAGATGCAAATCCAAACAAGTAATCACAAGAATGATTATTTCTGGAAGGTTTCTCTGGCCCAGTTACAAAGGTCATTAATATCAGCTAATAAGTACATAGGACAGTAAGAGAGAGAAATGTCATATTATGGGACAATGTTGTACATCCCAAGGGGGACCACAGAAGTAATCGTGCTGGCCCACTTCATCTGGCTGCAGGGTATCAAGATTAACAGGCTACAGCACAAATGTATATCTTTGTGGCAAGTAGTCCTGGTGCTAATGTGTTTGTGAATGATGTGAGAGAAACAAATTCAGCTTGTTCTGTTTTGGTTCTAGAGAGCTCATCTCCAGAAAGTTCTGCGTATTCCATTTTTTTTTTTCTAAACAGCAGCCATATCTTTTGAAACTGTTTTGTTTCACATGAAACAAATCAATAGAACATAGGCTGAAGCCCAGCTGCTTTGGGAACTGTTCTAACTGTTACATTACCATGTACTTTTCATTTACTTCATCTGTTTTTAAAAGTATTCAGCCATTCTATGCAAAGTAGATTAGTATCTAGAAAAGGACACACTAAGAAAGATCCCTAAGAGAATTTTGTACTCTGATTATTTTAAATAATGTCTTGTGACTTGGGACATTTGGGACATCAAATGCCTGCAACAGATCAGACAGAGGCATTCATTCAGGTAGCTCACAGTAGAGGTGAATGTTTTATCTATTTCTTATTCTTTCACATGACAGAATAACGTTATTCTTACTAATGATGCTGCTGGTAGGTTGTTTTTTTTTAGTACAATAATTAAATTTTTAAATACAATAATTAAAATTACTCTAAGTAGCTACCACATTGTTTTGGGTTTTGTGTTAGATTATAGAACCATAGAATGGTTTAGATTGGAAGGGACCTTCAACCCCTCTGCCATTGGCAGGAGCATCTTCCACTAGAACAGGTTCCTCAAAGCTCCATGCAACCTGGCCTTGAACACTGCCAGGGAGGGGGCAGATCAACTCCTCCAAACTGGGTAAAACAAAGTCAGAATTTCTTTTCCAGTTGCACACAAGCTTTATTTAACAGGATTCCACAAGAGCCTAATTTCTCCTGAATTCAGACTTCTTGAGTTGATTCAGGTTCTGATTTTATTCATAGTGCAGAAAATTCATTTGTCACTTTCTTGAAGAGATAGCGTGACTGTCACTAAAAGTAGCATTGGCCATTGTAAAGGATTTCAAAAACTGATTGTCTTTTGCCATAATTTTTCTCTTTGAAATCTTACTGACTTAATTTAGTTACTCCAGCAATATTGTAATAAACTATGAATACTCAATTGTATATAGCAATTCAAAATTTAGGTGTGTACACCATGCAGAATTACCTGAAATATTGCAGGCATCTTCAACCACATTCCAGACTCTCTCGCATCCATTTCCAGCATTAATACATTGCTCTCTCAAGTGTAGACAGTCAGTAGTCTGGACAGTAGATATACATGTGAAGTAAATGAACAACACTGTAAAAACAGAATACAATGACTATTTAAAGCAGTAGATACTGTACTGACCCTTTTCCTTTAAACATAGATTTAAAAAATATAATTTACTATAGTTTTGCTATAGATTCAAATTTGCTAGCAAATTAAATTTTAGCAGAACAAAGCTTTTCCTCTGTTTTGCAACCAGAAAATTAAATTTAAATGTTCAAAGTTTCAGTGTGGCATATTTTGCATTGGTTTTACCCCAGTATTACAACAGTAACCATAGTTATATATGACATTGGTGCATGGGCATATAGAAATTCTGAGATCCATAATAAATTACAGAAAGGAAGACAGTATAAAATTCAGAAGAAACAGTACTTTATTCACAGGAAATCTCACCAAGCTAAGCTGTTTAGGAATTCTTATTAATAGAGTGTGTGAAAGAGATTTGACAAATACACAACTGTTAGATAATAAATGTGATTTTATTTTATAAATACAGTACTCTTCACTCTATTTTTACTTCACAGATGCATCATTTCTTGAAAGCAACTCTCACATATATGTCTTCATCTGCTTTCTTGAGTGCATTGAGCCTGCTAATTACGTAAAAAAGTTCTGGAGGTTTCAAGGTAAAAAAATTTAAAGCAGCACTGCTTGTGACTTATCAGTAGAAAATTAAATTGCCTTGTTAAGGAAGGATCAGCTAAAGTTTAGCTCTTTCATTAACATTCCCATGGTAAGACAACCTCTAATTTGTAATCATGTGTCTTTATTTTCAACAAAATTAAGTTTCTGCTGAACACCTAATGTGTTTTCTTTAGCTGTTGAAGAGCACAGCATCTCTCTGACAAAATAACTTTTTTCCCCCCACCTCATGTTCTGGTAAGTTCATGTGGTGTTTAAGTGGTTTCCAGCATTGTTTAATCCCTTAAACATCATTTGCAAGAGGCATGAAATATTGCTTCAGGATTTGTTCAGATCCTATCAGAAGAAATTAACTTTTTTCAATTATACATTTTAGAATAAGAAATTATATATCAAATATCCCTCTTGCTAACCTTAAAGAGCCACTGCTGTTTGGAGGTGATGCCATCCCTTCTGGGAATTATTTACCAGTGGTATAATAATGCTGCTGCAGGGAACACTTTTCAGCTGCATGTTGATAAATATGAAGCAACATTTAATACATAATAATTGACAGGTGCAACAGCATCTAGTGTGCCTATGAGACAAGAAAGAGGCCCCATGTGCTTATTATAGCTGGTGCTAATCCTTCCTCAGCTGTGCATGTTCCTGGCAGGACTGGTGGTGATTTCCAGCCTGAAACACTCCTAGGCTGTGTCTGTCCATCAGCCTTGAAGACATATTGATAGGAACAGCTCCTACATCCTGACCATGAGGAATGTGCAGCTGGCCCTATCCATAGGGACAATTACGGCTTATTATGACAACATTTTAGTCCTAGAATTGTCTCCAAAATGTCTTACTTATTTTGAAATTACTATTTATTCAGATGACAGAAAAAAAAAAAAGTTGCCAAATACTTTACAGGGCAAAATGACTGCATATATAAAGCAAAACAAAATGATAAACCCACAGATATATTTAAAAAAAGGTATTCTGCTGGATGAGAATTTATCTATTTTTTAGGTTCTTACACAACAGAAGATTTACTCATCTGACTAGGATTTACAGCACAAAGCCTCTGTGCTCTCTTCCTCATGTTCAGGCAGTTTTCAAGGACCAATGGCTGAGACAGTCAAAAGAGGACTGATTGCACAGCCTTCCTGCTACTTTTTAGGGAGTATTTCACACTGCTGCCCATTTTGAACCTACCTGGAAACTGGCCCCAAAATAGGAGGTGATGTTTTTGCAAAATAAAAAGGTGAGTAGCATAATCTATGATTTAAGGCACTTCAGCTGAAGGAAGGGCTTCTTTAGGTCTAGTGACATATTATGGATGGGTCTTTGATTCCTCAGCAGCACAGAGGGGGTACACTGCCAGAAACCTACATGAAACAAACTGTCCTATATGATTTTAGAGTCCAGGGCACTGTAGCTTATGCAGTTCCTTAAACTGACAGATATGACTTCAGTTGTTCTCTTTACTTATTTACTCCAGTGTTTGGAATACTGCGTAATTCTGCATAGAAGAGTTGAGGGCATTTAAGAGTTAGGTTGCAGCTAAAAGTTTCGGAGGGGTCCATATTGACAAAAGACACACATTTAAATATCTACAGATATATTTTGTATTTTTATGCAAAGGCCTATTGATTCACTAGGTAGGTGTACAGTTCTGTTTTCTGTAGAATTTGGTGCATAAAGTTAAAAGGAGGGAGGAAAAGAAACATTTTAGCACCTTCATTTTGCAGACTGGGAACTGAGGAATGGAGAAATTATACTTTCCAATTCTGCAATCCTAAAATAATGCAAATAAGTAATAATTAATACGGGGAAACCAAACTGTGGTTTCTATCCAATGGCAGGAGGAGAGGGATACCAAGCTCTGAAGGCAAAATGGCAAACTACAGCTCAATATAATCAAAAAGTGATAAAAGACAACTTAATTTTAATAAAAGCTGGGGCAGAACTACCTACTTTTAACACAGAAATATAAGTTTAGAGTACTCGGGTGTTAAAAAGAAGCGGCATATATGCATATAGTACATGTATATAGTGAGGAGAAAAGGAGAATAACAAAAATTAACATACAACATCCTTGTCTCATCATATTCTCCTGTACCAAATCTCTCTGTACCAGCTTTGTTGATTTCTCCTTTTTCTCCACTCAAATCCAAAGGAAGTGTCGGCAGCCCTGTGGGTAGCACTGGCAGCGCCCAGCGCTCCCCAGCCAGAGAACAAGCCGCTGTCCGTTCGGTTCGGCTGTCCCCGCCGGGCTGTCCCTGCCGGGCTGTCCCTGCTGGGCTGTCCCTGCCAGGTGTCCCCTCCGGGCTGTCCCTGCCGGGCTGTCCCCGCCGCTCCGCTCCTTCCCGCCGCCCAGCGCTCCAGGGCTCCCCCGCCCTGGGGCCGAGCCGCCGCCGCCGCCGCGAACCGCCGGCCCCCGCCTGGAGACCGCGGGACAAGGAGCCGTGCGGAGGGAAGGAGGGAAGGGACGACCGGGGCCGCGGGGCGAGGCGCGGGTCCGGAGCTTCCCGCCCGCAGCACTTACCGGGGCCGAGGAGCGCGGCCATGGCGGGGCCGCAGGTGCCCGAGCGGGGCCGCAGGTCCGGAGCGGGGCCGCAGGGACCGGAGCGGGGCCGCAGGGAACCGAGCGGGGGCNCGCCGCTCCGGGCGGCTCCGAGCGCGGCACGGGCGGGGCAGCGCCGACAGCCGCCCTGCCTCTGCCTCTGCCTCTGCCTCTGCCCACCTCCTGCGGCCAGGGAATGAAGCTTCCCACCTCCGGGAGCGGCCTCGGCTGCCTCTGTCACACCCTCTGCTTACATCTCTTCTCTTGCCACAAACGCTGAGCCGGACCGCGGCCAGATGACACGCAGGAGTTCTTCGGCATCTTCCACGGGATCTGGCACTCCCTCCGCGCTTAGTTCTCATTTGATCTCCAGAGAAACTAACAGAGCAGGTCTTTGGCTGCTGCCTGTAATCTCCTTGGAAAATGCCTGTTGCTATGTCCTATCAACTTCTGTAAGCACTTTTCAACCTGTTTTAGGAGTGAAATTGTTTTCGTCTCAGATGTGGAATACAATCTTGATCCGTTAAGGAGAGAGAAGTCCTTTGGAATATGTTGGATGGCAGACCAGGAGGACAAATAATTAATCTATAGTCTAGTCCCAGACTGGACTGTGAGTGTAACCTCAGGTGTTTCACTGAAATACCTCAAAAATCGGTTTGCTATACAAGTCAGCAGCTGACTTGGTACTTAACAATGAAGCAGTCAACCACAAAGGATGCAATCACACACCTGCCGGCCCCAGTGTGTGTGCTTTGCTTTTGCAGTGGAAGGAAGACAAAGCAACAGATCCCTACTGATTTCCCCGTGCTACTCATGAATCTTATTTTCACAAAAGTTTAACTGTATTTGGTCCTTAAATGCCTAAACAAAAAGATGTCATAAAATTTTCAGCTTAGCTATCAGACAGACAGATATAGTGCTTGAAATCCTGTCCCTACTGACAAAGAAAAACTTGATCCGAAGTCCAGAGTTTGGTTATTTTTCTTAGTTCAGGAAAAATCGATCTTGCCTGTAATTTCTCATTTTATTTTATTTTACACAGATTTTTAGCTAGTTTTTAAAACTGCATTATTTGTGTAAGATCTTAATGACAAAATTACCAAATATTTGTTTGTGGCTTTTTAATTGTTCAATAAATAATATATTACTTCACCCAATATATCCAACAGCCACAGAAAAACCTAATTGTCAAGTAGAAATAATGGCTTGACAGAATAATGTAATTTTAGCTGTGAAACAAAATCTAGGCTGGAAAGATAAATTTGCCTTTGCATTGAACCATTGTAATATGCAGCAGTAAGTTATGATATGTCATTGAGTGAGGTCTGACTTAAAGAAATGTTTGGTGTATTCTCCATCCTGTAAAACACTCTCCAGGTCAATAACACATATCAATTTTGCTAAAGTCAGAGAATGAGATGGTTCTCTCTATTTAGTCCAGAAAAAAAAGAAAAACCTTGTGGTTTTGGAGGTGGAGACAGGGAGATGTTATCTTGCATTCATTGTGACTGCAAGGCACAAGCTTATCACTACACTGACAACAGTAAAGGAGAAACAGGTCAGGATATCAGGCCTTCAAGACTGTGAAATATATTGAGAGACAAAGCACCAGAATGATGGTGGCACAAGAACTTATATCAGCAGGAACAAATATACTGTGATTTAAACCCCATGCTTAATGTTGCTGTGGACAAGCAGAAACAACAGCATGAGAACTCCGTTTCTCTATTTAGCTCCATTTCAATAGTGGAAATATTAGAATAACAAAGCAGCTAGAGGTAGCAAAGCCCAATGATGCCTCAGATTTTAGATAACATTTAATATTTATATGCTGGATAAGAAATGTTCATTCATTATAAACTCTCTTCTCACAGTTATTTCTATCACCATTTCTGGCTATTGCTCACTGTTGGGTTTATTTCTCCCAGTGATCATTTTAATTAAAAAAGGGTATTCCTTGAATTTTGTAAAACTAAAGAAATAAAAGCATAGGAATATTTTCATCAAAAATATTTATTTTTGAATGAAAAATCTTTTCATAAAAATAACCAGATATTTATCTTGATAACCATATTTCACCAATATTTAGCTTGATGGCCACAGTCTCCAGCAAAAGTTAGCTAATGCTCTCTAGCTATCCTTAGAATTTAAAATCTGATATAACATCTGATTGTACAATTTGTGTCTGAAAGATATGCTGTTTACTCAATAGAAATTGTCCAGAGAAAACCCAGAATCATTTGCTAATGAATGTCTCATATTTTATTTATCTTCTCCACACAAAAAGTACTGCTAAGTTAAAGTTGTGGTTAAAAGAAATTCCTAGAAATGTTGCAACATTTTAATTCTGGACATCTAGGTGAAAATAAAAAAGAATAAAAAAGAGAACCAAGATATGCTTTCTCTTACAAAGACAAAATTAAGGCCAGAATCTCCCTTTTTAACATGGCTCAGAACACCTCCAGAAACTGCCATTGACCTTTAGTGATGTTCTTGCCTCAGAACGAACTCAGCTAACATAATTTATCCCCCTGGAATTAAGGTACAGCAAAAAGAATACAAATTGTGTCAGCAGGTGGAATTCACCTCCTCTGTAGAAAGATGCCAGTTAGGATTTGTCCATGAGCATCACTAACATCGAAAATTTTCGTTCTTTCTTTGCTGGCCCAGGTAGGAGTACTGAACTCTTTTCTTCTCTGTTTGTCTCACAGGGATCTGGGAAACACACCTGGCAAGGCATAAAAATTTTGCTGGCCTTCCACACTGACCCATGACCTTCTATGCTGGAAAAGTATACATACTCCCCTTATGCTGTCCAAGTTTTCTTAAATAGCCTTTGCTTTCTACGTTCTTTCTCTTTATTCAAGGATAAGCTAAAAATACATTTTCTGAAATAAAAATAGAGGCTTTCCCAAATTTGGGCATAATAGACATTTTTCAACCATGGACTGAGATATTTTATCTTAAATAAATGATTATTGATAATTATTTTGCAGCTGGGTTGCTATGCTAGTTTTTAACTTTATTACTATTTATTTGCTTATAACTAAACAAAAGAAAAGCTTAGAGGACTTTTTAAATTCCATTTTCTCATATCTGTATTGTTTTAATTCAGCAAGTGTTTATTCAATCATTTCAAATTATATAGAAAAAATATATATCTTGTTCAACACTCTTTAACAATGTTGCATTTGCCACAATTGAAGAACAAAAATAGCCTTCTTATGGTAAAGGAATTGCAATAGCTATGAAATCAGATCCTGCTGTGCTTCCCACAGTTATTTAGGTTTTATTTTTCTTAGAAGAGACAAAGCAAAATAATTTCTTAAAATAATATTGATATAATATCTATACTTAAAAATGAAGCTTACACATAGGAATATTGAAAATCCTATTATTTTATTTGATATTTAAACATTCTTTCTATTTAGATATTTTTCTTTATTCTTTTTTAATTAAAAAAGAGTATTCTCCATTTTCTCTTTAAATAGAAAACTTTAATATCCAAATGAATGCAAATCCCTTTCTCTCACTTAACACCAATGTAAATTAGGAGGAATTACAACAATGTCAAGTAAAACAGCTGTTGGGGAAGGCTAAAGCATAAAGTGATTGAGCACTTCATAAAACTATAGTTGCCATGATAGATAATACATTGCATGACATTAGGTAAAAGAAAAACCTAGAAAAAATATTTACAAAAGGTAATCAAATAACACCTGGTTGATTAATAATTGGCTTTATAGAAACATTTGAATACATGAGACTGTCTTCTTCCTATGCCAAATCCTTTTATTACAAAAGTCCTCCCTCTCATCTATTCTTTTGAAAAATCTGGACTGAAACACAAGAATAGTGCCACAGGGAAATTGTATCTCAGGTTCAGATAATTGGACTTTTTCTAAGAAATAGACCACATTCTTCTAGAAGACTAAGTCTCCACTGATGCACCATGTTTATCCTTTAAAGAGAAAAATACAATACATAGTAGGAAGCTCCAGGCCAGAGAGATTATCCCATAAATAGATATATAGATTTGTAAATTGATTGTATCTTTAGTATTAAATGGCAGTTGAGAGAGAAGTCATGAAAATGAAAGACAGCTAATGTTTCCTATGTTAAAGATTTTCAGAGATCTTCTGGAGCAACATTTACACATTATGGATTAAAATGAGCTACCAAAGTTAAAATGCCCAGTCCTTCAGAGGTGCTGACACTTGTTATTCTTATTGGCCTGAGCAGGAAATTTGAGCCTATAGCACCTTTGAGCATCACATAAGTTTTATTTAAATGGTTACTTTTTAGGCACTCAAATCTGAAAAAAAATAAAAGACTGTTTAAATGTAATCTTACGAAAATATGTGACTTTCAGCACTTTGGATTCACATCTTAGAAGCAGGTCTGTACTTAGAAAAGTAATGTGGACTCTCCCCAAATCAGTCTGAAGTGAAAGTTCCATAATAAACATAGAACTTACTACAAGTGGATTTGCAGAAAAAGAAGTGCAAATTAATGCCAGAATATCACTAGTGCATAAGTAAGCATTCTTTGTACATCAGTCAATCATTTATAGAAAGAGAATATAAATAAATGATGTTTGCGCCTTCTTTCAAATACTTATATTTCTTTATATGATACATTTTAGAACATTTCACATAATCTAAAATATATAAAAATAAATATCTACAATATTTACAAACTATGATACAATCCAACCTTTAAAAAGAATTGTAAAGACGTTCTTTAGCTCATACTGAGGTAAGTAGGTTTCTGTAAGACTGAGAAAAAAGAGGATAGGCAGTTATTTTGAAGGAACCCCTTTGTCCAGTTGTAGTGTGTACCACAGCTAAAAGCATGTGACACTCTGTGGCAGTTGTAGTGTATTGAGCCAAAGTCATCCTTGCTGTAACTCCATCGAAGTAAATTTAGTTATGCTAGGGACAAATTTATCCCACTCTGCATTCTCTGGTTTGACAGTGTCTTCTGCAGAAACCCTCATGGCTTCATCTATATTTGAAGTCATGTTCATCCCAGGTATGTGGAGATGCAGTTCTGCTGACTTCAATGGGCTGAGCACAGCTGGGATATCTGTAGATAAAATAAAGAATTTAAGATCATTTCACTGCTTGTATCAGGTGGCTGGATAACTGACTCTCTGATTATCTCTCTCTGAACACTGTGCTGTGATAATCTATTAATAAAATGGTCTTCCAGAAAATGTTTCAGATTGCATTTGAAAATTTGAAGTAAAGTTTCTTGACTGAAGACTAAGGGCTTTTCTGATGCATAAATCTTTATTTTTTTAAACTTTTCAACATTTTTATGTGTTCTACTACTTATTAATCGGCACTATTTAGTAAATTGCCCTGTGGTTCCTTATCAGACCAGCAGAGCACCACAGCTTCCTGTTTGTAAGTCAGTCATGGAATAATTGATAGTTTGGGTTTGAAGAGACATTTAAAGACCATCTAGTCTAACTCCTCTGCCATGAACAGAGGACAGAGAGAAGAGAATAAATGAGAAACAAAGGGTAAAACATAATTTACAGCCACACTGTCATATGAGTTTCATATTTGTAACCTTGCTTGTGTCGTACATAAAGGAATGGCAATATTACTGAATTCAGATGAAAAACCCCATTCCTTCTACATTAAGTGAAAAGTGGCTTCCCAGCTGTTCCTGAACACGTGCAATAGCCTACCTAACATGAAAAAGAACAAAAAATTTTGGAAAATAAATTAATATGAATTTCTTATTTGATCAGCCTAACTCACACCAGAATGCATGCCAAGCAGATAATTTGAAATAGTAAAGGACATTATGGTAGTTCAATCTCTACACCCAATTTTGATTAAAACATTTGTTATAAAATATACCACAACTTCAGCTAATTAAATGAGAGTAGAATACAGATGTTCATAAACACAGTCCAATGATAGGGAAAATAATTTTCATACTTTCAGGTACTTGTTCTGTATTTACTTAGGAGTCTAAAATAAGTAGGTATCCAAAGAAAATATTTGTATAAAATATGACTGCTTTGCTCCCTAGCTATTTGCAACACAACTTGAAATGTGAAATTTTCTTCCCTTATTACATAATCAAAGTTATGGCATATTCTATAAAATATTTATTTTAATTTTTTTTTCTTACAGTCAGTTCTTAATTTTAAACACCCTTCTCTCTTTGTGCTTAGATCCCAGTATTGATGGATGCAGAATTAGAATTTACTTCTATGGGATCAAAAGGCATAGGGACCAGTATACTAACAGTGGGTAATAGATGCAGTACCATTTGATGGAATTGTGTTTATGTTGGTCAATACAACGTGTTCTGAAAGTTTTGAAACGTTATCAAAATTGCTGATCTGGGTGGTCAAGGATTTCCGACTCTCTGTACTGGCACGACCTCTGTTGAACCGTTCGTCATGGTGGCTGCGAATGCCAAAGATGCAACAGGAAAATGCTGCTTTAAATTCTTCTCTAAATTTCCCTGTCAACCACAAAAATGACTCATGAAAAAAATTGTACTATAAATGCATTTCATCAAACTTTATAGATTCGGATATAAAGGTGTTATCTAAAGCAAAATTAATGTGAACCACCCAGATACTCTTCTAATGCAGAAGGAGAAAATGACAGTTTAATCATCTTGGATAAAGACAGGAAAAAGACAACCTTTCTAAGAAGACATGTGAGGTGTGATGTGAAGACAGAATTATTCTTGGCTAGGCAGAATGGACAAACTAGGAAGATTAAAGAAACAACCTCATAGATAGTCTGCTGATTATTTACATCTGTAACAACAAAAATAATTGAGTAAATATAGGCTTGAATAATTGAATCCTGACTTAATATGTGAAATGAGAGAGCATAGCTTATTTATGTTTTATCATTAATATATTTTAAAAGAAGATTCACAATGTTTGACAATCCCCTGCTTTTGGGGCTCAGAGGAAATTGTTCAGATCATTCTCATACTAGACATCACAAAACACTACAGCAAGCCAATATGTAGTGAGGATCCAACAGAGTTTTTCCTCCCTGTATTTAGCTGCAATACTACTAGATTAGGTACTGATTCTGCTCTCCAAGCCAAATGACACAAATATAGACTAAGACAAATCTATACTAGTAAGTAAACAGCATGCTGGCTGGTTCTTTGAAGTTGACCCTACTTGGCACTGTCTGGCCATGCAGGTACTATTAAAGACTCAGAGCCTCCAAATCCCAACACTTGAATGCAGCACACCAGCTGGGGACAGCCCCCGGACTGTGCTACCTGCCAGAGAGCATCCAGGACTGTTTAGAGGAATGGTAATTGCTTCACATCAAAGTCATGCCAGGAACTTCTCTACCACATTAATGTCACATTCTAGCACTTGGAGTCAGGCCCTGGCACACTCCAGGTTACTCATTGGTAGACAGCCTGAGGGTAATGGGATACTTCAGGCAACTTCTAGCAAGAGGATCTAGCTCCCACTGGAGGAGCTGAGCTGAAGTTACACGGTTATTAATTTTTGCTATGGTTCATTACATTCAAATTATACATTGAACTTGAATTCCAGGCAACAGTAACTTACCACTGAGGAAGTTATAAATGATCGGATTGGCTGCACTGTTTGCGTATACAAGCCAGTGTGAGAATGTGAACCAGGCATATACAGTTTCTCTGTCATCAGCATGATTAAACATCCCCAAAACCCTACAGAAAGAGAAAAGCAAACCTGAAAGACGGCAAAAGTAGAATTCATTTAAAAAGATTTTACAACTTCTGGCCTGGTTTTATCTCTGATGATCTATTTGCAGTATCACAAAAAGGCTGATTCAGCAGTGCTCTCTCACTTGAGAGAAAGAAATCCTCTCCCCAGCCCTCAGCCTCCTGTCTTGGTAGTGTGGCACAACTGAGACTTTACTATGGTGAAGATGCACAATTTTTCTGCCAAGCAACTAAGGTCATCTGGTGTCAGATAAGCCAAGGAAAGACAGGACAAGCTGCTTTTGATGTACTTATGTCACTGAGCTTCCTGGCTGTCGGCTCACTCTCCAAGACACTCTCTAGGCTACTCTCCAAATATCTCTGGAATTGGAAAGGCATCAAACTGGCTCCAAACCTGAGGCTGCCATAGCAGCTTCTGTCCTCCAGGGAAATCTGCATTTCCCAGACTCTTTACATGTTACTTCTGACATTTAAATGAAAATCTAACTCTGTGCCTACTCTGCTATTGTTGTTGAGGCAGCCAGTGTATTTCCTCTGTTTCATATTGTAGGTGGCATGAACCATTTTCTGGAAATAGTTTTCTCTCTAAATTTTCTACAAAGGGATTTGAGAATGAAAACTATTTCAATTAGACCTCAGGGGAGGGCCAGAATTGAGTGGGATGTATTTAAACTTTGAAACTATCCCTTAAAAACTAAAATGTTCCAATAACACTCCAATTATAAAAGCACCAATAACATGCTCATTATTGTTAGGATATTCAAATTTTCTGCTATGTGCCATTATTTATTGGTATTCCAGAGGGTTTATGAGATGTAACTTTACCAAAGTCTTTCAGGCACTGTACAAAAACCAAGAGTGTACACAATTACATACGAAATGCACAGAGAGAAAAAGATAAATAATTAAAATACAGCTTCACAGGACCAATGGAAAGGTTAGTCTATGGTCTCCAAACTGTACATGAGTAGCTTAGGTTTGAACTCAACATTTCACAGCCTTTGGAGCCAAGCCACAACACTGCACTCTGCTGCTAACCTTCAGCTGCTGCTTTAGGTGACTGCACTTCCATGGGGGCATTTACAGCAAACAAGCTGTAATGCCATGTAAATGATGAGGTTTAATGAGGAGATAGGTTAGATCATTTTCATGAGGAAGATCTTGTTAATAAGAGTTCCATAATCAGGCCTCTAGTTTAAGTACTATGGATAGGTTATGTATACACATATATATATTATATATAATATTTTCTTGCAATGGTACACTTATTTTCCACTTCTTTATGAATCAATAAGTAAGCTTATCCTTCAAAAGTATCTGTCAGAATAAAAGGAATCTTGTAACAGAGAATTCTGTTTTTAGACAGCTTTACCAAGTGTTTATATTTTGAGATAAACTTTACCTTTTCAAGACATTAAGGATGCTAATTGGTAGGTAGCAAAGTGCAAAAACCAGAAGGACAACCATTAGCATACGTGCTGTTTTCCTTCTTGCACGAATCTGTTTTATTTCAGCTGCCACAGCACTAATCTTTGACTTTGTTGATTGTCCCAGCCCTCGGGGCTGTGCTGAAGGCTGCTGAGGCTTCCATTTCTTCTGAACAACAGAAGAAGTTCCTGGGATCTAAGGCAAACAAAATGAAGGGGATTTGAAAAACATTTAAAAAACCCGATTCTGTCTGCAGATATAACAAGAAAAATAGACACCTTGACATACACAATGTAAGCTCACAGGGATAAAAAGGATTTTTTTAATTAATTTAATTGATGTAGCTGCAGAAAACAAATTGAATTTCAGACACACAAGAGAGACTGCATAAAAAATGTGTTTTATACACAGATATCAACTGATTTCCTCAAATTTTCTTTACTTCCCACATACCTTGCCTGCATCTTCAGACAATCAAAATTACCAACCCTATTGCTGCAATTACGTTGCTATGAAGTTCTACATTAAATGTTTTGTTGTATAGCAGAGTATTTTTTCCCATTAATATGCTGCTAATATATAATAATAAACAGTTTTTCAGCACTGGAAAACAAGGATTTAAAGCCTGCATAGCTTTAAGTGCCATAAAACTTTCATGTATGCAACCTATATGACAATGAAGTAGCTAAAGAAATAATCACAGCTGAAGTGTGAATCTCTCTGCAAAGTTCTTCTAAACTGAGGGAAATCATGGAAAAGTGCCAAGATACAGGAAGATTTAGATTAGTCAAAGACATGTTGCAATGAGTTGCATGTAGGACCATGCTATTAAAAAAAAAAGGATTTTTTGTTTTCTGTGCCCTCACATAAGACAAGCCAAGTAAAACAAGTTTGCTTCAGTTCTTCTAAATTGCTTCCTGCCTGCAGAAAAGCTTGAAAGACTTTCTCACAGAACTCTATTACAATTACATTTATAATATTTTCAAAGTCATACAGTGTGAAAACCTTTTGGCTAGAAATACAGATTTATTTATATGTAGTACAATTGTGTGTAGAGTGACTAATCTCATGAGAAATATTTCAACTACAAAAGTATCAGAAAAGTTCACATTGTCTATTGTAACTTTTTTTTTAAACAGGGCTTATCCAGACAAACTGACCTGAAAATTATGCAAATTTTGTATTTATCTTAAGAAAGATAAAAGTAAGCCAAAAAGCATGCACATTCAGAATAGTTCTAGAAAACCTACTATGTCGGCGTTTTGTGGGGTTGGGTGGGGGTTTTTTTGTTGGTTTTTGGTTTTTTTTCTATTTACTTATTTGTTGGCTGGGGGTGGGGGGAGGTGTGTGGGAATATCTTCAGACAAGCCCTTAGTTCAGCACTTATGTACACACCAGACATGATTTACAACTATTGGAACATTTTGGCAAAGTTGCCATGTAATGAGCAGGAAATCCATGAAGCAAAATTTGGGATAAGTTACATAACATTTAGTTTTTCCTAATGTATCCATGGATTTAAAACAACTCAGCCCCTTGCACAAAATCAGCAATTACCAGCTTGACAATTGCACATCAGTACTATTGCAGGGGATTTACCCGACTTGGCTGTGGGGTCTAGTAGAGAAGTGACAGAATGAGAGGAATGGTCTCAAGTTAAGCCAGAGGAGGTTTAGATTGGATATAAGGAAAAATTTCTTCACAGAAAGGGTAGCCAAGCCTTGGAACAGGCTGCCTAGGCAAGCAGCTGAGTCACCACTCCTGAAGATATTTAAAAGATAAGTAGAGGTGGCACTTAGGGACATGGTTTAATGGTGGACTTGGCAGTGTTGTGGTTATGGTTGAATTCAATTGTTGTTATGGTTGAATTCAATGTCCTTAAGGGCCTTTTTCAAGATAAATGTTTCTATGATTCTGTGATTCTGTATGTACAAGTATACACAAGTGTACACATGGAAGCATAATGCATATATTTGCTTGTCAGTAATTAATCAATCAGAGAGAGAATTTTGAACCATTTGTGTAATTCTGATGTTTTATGAAAAGCCTATTAGCTGTGAATAAACAAGTACTAAAATTTAGAGTTTTGCTTTATTATGCAACCTTTCTCTGCCCCCTCAGATAGTTTTCAAGGGGCTTATAACCAAAGAAAATATCTCAAACGTAGTATCAACTTGCAAAGATTAGGAGGGTATATTTCAACTACCAAAAAGAAAATGGATAAAGTTCCTAATTATTAATAGAAATGTGCTTTGGTGTCAATACATTTGGATATCAGAAAATTGAAGCATACTAGGAACTTCATATTACAAATTGTGTATCAACATTTTCATCATATTCAGTTCATTCATTTCTATTTGTACAGACGCTGTTTTCAATCTTAAAATCCACACAAGAACATAGACTTCTAAATTACTATTTCCTTAGTAATAATTAAAATTAATGACTCAAAATTTCTAGTATTTTTTGCAAGATTGTGCTTGTCTTTATGAAGGTGAATTGTTAATTCAAAGATTTGCTGGACTTATACAATCAGAAATTTTAAGAGCTATTACAGAAAGTAGGGCAACAATAACTTGTAATTCAGTCTTCTATTTGTCATCTGAAAATTTGCATGCACAACACACTACATTTTAAAAAATAACCTTTAGAAAAAATGTAGGGCATAGAAAACATGTTAGTTGTGTTTATTCTATCATGCACATCTGAAAGGCTCATTGTACCTTGCAAAAAGATCACCGTATTTAACTGAATTTCTGGTAAACAGCATGATTTTTTATTGAAACTGTTACCAAAGAACACTTTTAGAGCACTTCATTCATTTGTGCTACACGACTGATTAGAGCACACCTGCTGCACTTAGAAAAGTGCCTGATGCCTGCAGCCAAGTCACTGTTGATAATAGATGTGCAGTGGTTTTAATTTCACTTAGCACAGCCTCTTATACATAGTGCTATCATCTAGGCCAGGCAGAGACAGCTGTAATTTGGCACCACTGATAGCACTAAGCCTGTAGTAGAATTTCTCTTTTTACCACTGAAAAACAAAGGATCATCCTAACCTTGCCGCTGTGCAACATGGATAGGGAGAAGAAACATTGTGAAGAGCAAATAGACCAGCTAAAACAACTGGGGAGTGGAGGTGGGGGGAACCCAAAAGAAAAGGTTGGTTTTCAGTCATTCAACTTCTGCTCTGCATCTGAGCCAGCAATTTCAACCATGTGTAAGTTAAAAACAATTGCTTTGCATTAACTTAGTTAATGAAGAGCTTGAGAGGGTAGGCAGATTGTAAAGAAGGTATAAAAGAGAAGGCTGAGAAGAATTATGGTGATAAAATCATTGGGTGATACAGGACAGATTCTGCAAGGCAGAGCATATTAGAACTATGTTTAGACTGAACTTAATAACAAAACTAAGCAAGAAATCCTTTGCTCTGGAGAAGAGTCTCCTCAAACTGTAAAGGTTAAATTTTATCTCCAAGCCATCTTTTATTTAATCTTATCAATCTAAGAAATTAAAAGCAAAAATAATAATTTAAAGCTGACAAGCAGGATAAACAGCAATTCTGCTTTAACCTAATCTGATTAGAAGTGACAAAAATTGCTCTTATGACTTATGGACAATAACAAAAAGCCTTAAAGTGGATTTGATATTTCCCATTTATGAGCTACTTGCGAGAGATATATTCTGTCAGTATAAGATTTGATTTTTAATCATATGCATGTTTAGAAATACAAAGTCTATTTGTGATTTTTCTGATGAATCATTGTGAACTGCATGAAAAATGTTCCTGATGGGGCAGGTATTTTCCCCTGCCCAGGACAGCCTCAGAATTGGATGGTATCAAACATGCTGGTGAGAGAGGTCATTCATGCCCATATGTTGATGAAAATATGAACTATGTTAGAGCCACTTGAGAAGGAATATCTTGCATTATTTCTTGTTTTCTTGCCTCTATTTTCTATTTGAATCTTGAAAAAAAAGATGTTCACATTAGAAATTGTGTCAATGATTTGTCATCAATTCACAATAAATGTTATCGGTAACAGCCAGCTTCACATCAGGCAATTCCAGTCTCCCACTACTGATAGCTGGACCTTCTAGTTTACATTTCATTCAGATTGGACCTGCCATCAACTAAGAAAAGTAAAAATAAAACTAACAAAATTAGAAGGTCTTTCTTTAATTTTGACTGCTACAGGAGATTTTAGCAGTATAAATAAAGTCACCTAAGGTATTTTGGCAAACATTTCAGATACAGTGAGAGAGATTTTCCTTCTACCGATAATCAATTTTTCTGATGTCTTTTGCTTTCTTTCCAAAAGAAAGCCCTTCACAGACATGAGAAAGCTGTTCACTTTCTGACTGCCTTAATTTTTCAATACATCTCAATGCCTATCCAAGGTGGCTGTACACCTGCATGGATATAAAAAGCAAAGTCCTAGGTGACAAAATGGAGTTTATAAAGGAAGAGGTTGTCCATGGGAATCTGCACAAAGCTGGAAGAGCAATTAAACAGAGCCAGAGCTAAGTGACTTACCTGGCGACACCACAGCTTCCGGAATATTTGCAAATAGGCCAACACCATAAGACACAGTGGTGCCATGTATGTCACCAGAAAAAAGCACGTGTGATACATTTTGGGGTAAACCTCAGCTGGAAAGAGAATTCAAATAGGAAAGGTGCATTTAAATATACATTCATTTCAAAATCACCTTAAGAAAAATTATTCATATAGATATGCATGTATTTTTCAACATAACAGGAAGATGTACCAAATAATATTATGGTCAAGATTGTTTTTTTAATCACTTCTAGATACATTCTACTATAAACATGATTTTTATCTCAAGGATGTCCTATATCACATTACTGATTTCTTATCATCTTATTACTTTATGTACAGAGTCTTAAGAAGTTTTATTTTGTTAAAACAGTGATGGATTAATTTTGTTATATAAAAATGAAAAATTTTGCTATCTAAAAATAGGTAGGTAGTCAGCCAACCTATCTCATCCTTGGCATATTGAAAGGTTGTGTAAGTGTCATTAGTTTTAATTCTGCAAAGGCTACTATATATCCCTGAGTAAACTGAACAATCCCTCTCCTACAAAGACTGCAACTGCAAACTACAGCACACAGGACACTGATGGGAGGAGGAGAGAACACATTTCATAAATCACTCATTGGTGGCAGAATAAATCTGATTAAGATGCAGTAATTAATTATTATGATTTAATTTTTAAAATAGAATCAATTCATTCAAGCGCTTCAAACCTAGGAAATCTCCAAGATGTTTTTAAACTCAGATTTAACTATGATGAGTTTGGTAGTGTTGTGTTCTAATTTCCCATGTATATATTTTCAAAAGACAACTTATGAATTTTATTTGCTTAGAGAAAACATCTTAGAAGTGCTGTGAGTGTATTGATTTTTAAGAATGCTGTATCTTAAGCTCCATCAGTAGTTTACACCAGAATGTGCAGTGCCTGAAAACTTGTCTTCTGTTTTGTAACATTAAATGCAATTTGCTATTACCAATTGTTGGTATTAATTACAACTTAACATCTGTGGATGGCCTCAGAAAATGAATGAATATTTTGGACAGTAACAACACATAGTAGAAGAGAAACTGCACCCCATGAACTATTAAATTGCAAGGTAATCCTAAGCATTGCATCTTGGATAAAGAAGGAAATTTTATGTTAATTTCCAGAATTCCCAAATGTTTCAGGATGATAAGATCTGCAAGTGAAATCCTGTATTGATTTCTTTTAAAACTAAAAATAAAAAAGAAAAGTTAAAAAAAAAAGAAAAAAGAGGGGAAAAAAGAAAAGAAAAAAAAAAAAGAGTTGCTTAAAAAAAAAGAAAAAAGAGGGAAAAAGAAAAGAAAAAAAAAAAGAGTTGCATGAGATCAAAACTTTGGTGCCTCAAAATTATTTTCTGCCTATTAAAGTGACTGAGAATGTGGACCCTATCAAAGAAGTGCATGTCAGGAGAATTTCAGAGCTTGTTCAGACAAAGATATAGAAAGACTTGCCCCACAATTCTCATAGCAGGGAGGAGAACACCATAGTGTAAATTCCAGGCTCACTCTCAAATGCAGACTCAAGTAATCTCACACTTGCCATTGGACCTGAAAGTGCCTGATGACACCGAGAAAATGTTCAGTATCAAGGAGATGGAAACTTGCTACAGCAAAATCCAGCCAATGTTCATTTCCAGCAAAGGTAATAGAGATGCTGCCACTGACACTTGATAGTTTTGATAGATCGGGGTTCAAAAAATTCAGATGAGTAGTATTTGACTTCTTACTTGCTCCAAGATCCTGTAGCAAACCTGCTTGCCAGCTCCTAACTAGCAGCTGCAGCTACTAACTCTTGTCAATGGCCCTGGGGGAGCCAGACCATTTGGGGCAGGTTTTTTAGAATTGGCGTTAACCTGAGATTATATGTTGATTGATGATCTCAAACTTGCTTTTGCATTCCAGAAAATGCAGCCTCACAGCAGTCCTGCTCGCCAGGGAAGTATTGACATGCAGGCTTCACAGGTGGAGAGATTAAGGAGAAACTGGAGAAACATGACTTACTGGGATCACAGGAGGTCAGAATTGAAAGTACATTCTTTGTGCTCAGGAGGAGGTGCCACCTGCCTCATCAATGCTCTGCCGGCAGCCGGGCCCCTTTCAGGTAGAAGGACGGTACATATTTAAAAGGCCATCTGGAGTTTATGACTTCCAATTTAGCATTCCAAGTAAAGTAAAACATTAAATGAGCCTAGCTATCTACAAAGAACTGAGGACCAGGTTGGAGGAAGATCCTAACACTTGCCTTTGAAGTTTAGCCACCTGGAAAGTGCCAGCTGCTAAACATCAAAGGAAACCTGTCCCTCCTCCACCCAGGGCAAAGCCCTTTGCAGAACTTTTCCCTAAGAAACATGACTCTGTTTAGCTTCTTAAGCCAAAGAAAAGCTTTAAAGCTGTTTGACAATCACAGCAGCAAGGAGGAGGGCTGGCTAAGGATACTATTCATTTATCAAGTGAGTTCCAGGCTCCTTGAATGCAAACATCAATCAGTCTGTGGTCCTGCCTGACTGAAACTCTGCCTGCCAAGCAGAAGAAGAGAAAAGTGTTCTTGCCTTCTATGGTCATGTAATGGACTTCAGGACAGGGTAAGATTGTTCTTAGCTGGAGTAGCCACCTCTTTAAGAATAAACAATGACTCTCATGTCTCTGGCTGCTATTCTATTGAAAAGAGAGAATAAAACATAAAGCAAACAGGTGGTCATAGCAGTTGGACTGGATTCAGGTCAGAATTTCTACTCATCTTCATTCACACACTGTAATTGCCCCACCTGATAAAGAATCGGTTTGGTAAAACAAGCTTTCCTCTGTCTACTGCAGGGGTTATTAAGCATATTAAAATTTTCTAGAGCTTTCCTCTCCATGTGGTCTTCCAGTCCCAGCCTGAAATTGGTAGATTGAAACTACGGCTTCTGGATTTTTGCCAAAATTTTACTATATTTCTGTAAATACATATATACATACATGTATACATACACATATTTAATCAAATTGAAACACTGAAATAAACACTCAAAACGTTTTGATATGTCTAGCAAATTAAATAGTCCCTCTAGCCATAGTGCTTAATGAAATTGGTACTCCTGACAGCTTCCTTAAGACTAGGGAAAAACAGGACTGTCAAGTTTGTTGAGCATCAGTAGAGTTCCCAGGTTCCCTACTCTCAAGAAGAAACCTGTGAGGTTCTGGAGTTACCAACATAGAGAAGCAATGCAACTATAAGTGTATATTTTGAAAATAAAGCTTAATAATTAGGGATGTTATGAAGTGGGTGCCCATAGGACAAAAAAAATCAAACACATAATGCAGTGTTTCCAAGCTAAGTTCCTATGTCAAGGCACTTAGGGTGAGCTAATACTAAAATTAAAACTTGAAACCTAATATATTGTGCTTGAGTTAGCAACTTACAATAACACCCAGCATACTTTTAGTATTAGAAATATTCTGACTTCCTTCTACATTAAAATATCCCACGAGTTTTTCATTAAATTCTGAACACTTTGATAAACAGGATGTATAAATCTTCTTGTAGTACTGCAATTTCCAGCTATTTGTTTTCCAGAATTAAGACAATGTGGTTTTGTACTATTGTATGAATAGTCTAAGAGGAAAAGGAACAAAAAGTCTTCCCTTTGTTTCCATTGAGCCATGCAGTTTTGGGAAAGAATTATCTCCATATTCTTTTTATCATTTGCAAAGGGCTTGGCTAATGCACTTTGGCTAACACTCTCTTCCTGAACAGCTCTAAGACAATGTACTTAGCTGACTTGGACACATGGTGAACTCATTTTAATATACATTTCTTTTATTTTGGCACTTTATCATCAAATTCAGCACAGCAATTACAGACTATTATAAAGCTGTAGCCAACTCTGGCTCCTTAAGTGAGCCTGCATAGGTCACATGTTGGATCCTTCTGCATTCCCAAATAAAATATTGTTATTAGACAGCACTCAAGATGAAAAACCCTCAGCCTAGAATTGGCAATGAATTTTACATTCAGAAATGCCAGAAGCAATTATAAAGAAATTGAGCCCTGTTTTAGGCTGAACTATTGCTCCATTTGCAGTCACTGGCAGCTTTCCAACAGCATGCTCAAATCTTATTAGTCAGGGTGGCGACTATTTGTTCACCACTGAGGAGCCCAAGTGTCACAGCACTGATCAGACCTTCCCTCCAGACACCCCTCAGACTTTTGTGGTCTCCAGCAGCTGGTCCTAAAAGTCTGTGTAGGGTACAGTGTTGTCTCCTGCTTTGGCATCTCTGACGTCTTCCTGGACATGACTTCCAGTTACTCTTCCATAGCACCTCATGCTTCAATGGCCCTGGGGTCCCAGAATTACAATAGACTTCCAAAACACTTTGGAAAGTGTTATTGAGCATCCTCTTTTTGCAGTCCCAGTCTTTAACATTCAGAGTTTAACATCCTCAGAACATATGATGTACATTATATTCTGCAAAGATTTTATCAGATGTACTGTAATTTTAGACAGCATTAATTGTATGCAGTTCTAAGCAAAGCAATAAACACCCAAAATGCAATCCCTTTCTGAAATTTGACTTTCCTATAGGACTTTCTCAGGGTCTCTGAGTGTATGCAACATCTACATCTCCACTTTCTCTTTGCAAATATGGGTTATTTGTAGCAGCATTAATTTCTTTCTCCTTCAACATCCTCCTAGAGCTCTTTCTTTGACTTTCTATATTTGCATAATCAAAAGAGGCAAAACAAAATCCAACCAAAATGTAGCTATTTTCTCTAAAATATTAGCTTTTTATTTCTTCTTCTCATCACTCTTTTCAAACCACTGCCTTACCCTTTTCTTCTGTTCTTCTTTTTGTGAGCCTTCATGATTTCCAACCCTATTTTTCAGTAGAAAAACTGCATATTCTATGCTTTGAACTAAATCAGAAACCTTAGAAACTTTCAAGAGAATGGAAATTATTTTTAAATTACACTCTATTCACTATAGTCTGAATGAGATATATATATATAATCCTCATTGATAAAACACAGTTAGCTCTACTTTTACTAGAAAATTCCACAATTTTGAGAAATCTGCTCATAATTTAATGCATATAAAGATTCTTCTTTCAAGTTACTATGATAAGCTATTATTAGAACATGGAGATTTTTTTAAGGATATCTGAAATGTAACAGCAGAATAACTAGCAATGATGGTGTATTGCCATTAGAAGAATTATTCATTAAAAAGGCAGCAAGATAAGAATAGGATTGTTATCTTTCAGTGAAGTGAAAATCTTCCCATTTCAGAAAACTTTTTAATATAAAATTATTATTTTCATGCTCAATATAAATAATAATTTTTAAAAAATTGTAGTGTTTGTACTCCCTTTCTGAAGCCAGACACAAAAAACTGATTCTACACAGACATTCTATTCCTCCATCTCTCCAAACACAAGTGAAGGCTCACATCATCACCTGAAGACCAGTAGGTTTAAATTTAGACAATTACACTGCATAGGAGAAGAGGCTTGCAAGCACATGGGAGTTTGGATTGGTTGTTTCTTGTTGAGGTTTTTTTGTATAGTGGGTGCTTCATCTCAGGCTGCAACTACTTCAGCACAACTGAACAAGAGGCAATCTTTAAAATAGTTCTAAACCTACTACAGACTCTGTAGTTCAAAAGCAGCACTTTTCCATTGGGAATCAAAAAGTGGCCAATACAGATCTGGAAATTCTGAGATTACCTGACGAAATGCTGTCTTGACTTCCTAATTAATTAATCACATCATTTCCTAGGCTGAGATTAAAAGAATCTTTGCTGCAGAGTTAACCCTGAAGTGATGAAGGCATGAATAATTGCTTCTGCACTAAAATGAGTGGACAAAAATTGTACTTGGAATGAATGCTGTGAAAGAAAATACTCACATAACTACTGCAGTATCCTGAAGCAGGGGATACACAATTTTTCACAGATGAAGGAAGAATACCAGAAGTAAAGAGCAGATTTGTGCCCTCCAATGAGACACTAAGTACAATACAGCTTAACAGAGGCTTCCTCTCAGCCACGAACTTAGAGCACACCTTTGTCAGCAGTGAGTACCAGTGAGTTGGTGGCCACCTCTGCCCCCTTGCCTTGTCCCAGAGGACTAACTGGGATGAAGGAGATAAAGAACAGGGAATGTGATACCCAGTGTCTTCTCATTAATCCTCTGGTGGCTCTGTGAAAGCCATTAGCAGGAAAGGAACTTCCAGAACAGCACATGGAAGAGCCCTCAGCAGTTCAGGATGTTTAAGCTAATTTATCATGATAATTAAGCACAGGTGAGCCAGTTGTATTTTATCACAACTGCTGACAGGACTGGAATCTTCTTCTACAGAGACAGCTCTGGGAGAATATCTGATTGTGTTTCAGCCAGACTCAAGGCTATTAAACAGGCACCTTTTAGTTATGTGTTTTGGCAAACTTGGCTTTATTTTCTTGCGTGTGAAGAATGGTATTACTGATGGCCATTATATCCAGTGTCAGAGGCACAGCATGTAACTCATGCACTCTGTTAGCTTTGGAGGTGTGCCAAGGCCCACCAGAGTCGAGCCCTAGGCACTCGGGTGGGTGGCTCACACCACTTGCTGTGAACGAAGACAAAATAGAAGTAGTTACTCCCTGGCAATCCTTACAGCTTCTCACAGCTTCAGTCAGACACAACATGTTAGATTCAAAGTTAATCTGGAATGGCAGGGTTACGCTTCTTGTATAGATTAATTCGTAACTGATGACTTTCACAAAGTTATTTAAATTATTTTGTCAATGACAAATTTCAAATTTTAGATTAACTCACTACCCTCTATCGATGACATCTCTGCAAATTCTGCAATGACATGTAATTTGCATTGAATCTCCCAGGAGATACCTATAAACACTAGTCAAAGGCCAAAAATTAGCAAAATATCAGGTAAATAGAAAAATCTGTTCTTCCACAGTTACTTCTTAAGGCTAAGTACTGAAAGTACTAAGTACTGAAGTCTTTGTCAACCTTCAGTGTACATCAGTCACAGAATTATATAAGCATAAGCATTGAAGGGTGGGAACATTTCTACCCTCTGGGAAGCATTAACATGGTCAAGACACTAGTCAGCCTCATTCATTTAAACTTCATTTAAAATGTATTTTATGCCTCAATAACACAAAAGAAATTCACAGAAATTTCACAAAATTTGAAAAATGATAGTTTCAGGAAAGCTTATATAATCAAGAACATTTTGTATTATGTTTATACGACTTGACTTCATATTAACATCTCCTGATATTTTGTTTACTTTATTTAACACCTCCTGATATTTTGATTACTTTATAGCAATACAAAGTCAGTTTGTACGGTCAATGACAGACTCACCTCCCCAGTGCTCATCACACACTGTGAACAAGGTGGTTTTATTGGCTAATCCTGGGAACACACTGCTGCACTTCATAACAATAGCCTGAGGAATCATTATGATGCAGGACACAATCCAGATAATTATAATGCTGTTCCTTGCTCGCTTGGCTGTGCTTTTAAACATCAAAGGGTGACAAATTGCATACCATCGATCCAAAGCAATGCAGCTGAGTGTTAGGACAGACACAGACACTGAAACTGTCTGAAGAAAAAGGAATATTATATAAATGTAAATGTAGGGTTTTTACCTAGAGTTTCAAAATTTATTTATCATACTTTCCCACCAGAGTTTTAAAAATTATTTATATTTTCAGCATAGTTAGTTCTTTATCTGCAACTGTTAAACAGACTCCCAGAACAAAGACTCCTTTTAAAATAACTTCTTACAGAATTACAACAGATATCCTCATCTGCTGTACTCCTACCAGAATCCCCAAGACAGTTCACACATTAAGATGCTAACTAAACAGAATAGGTGTTGCAAAATCAAATTTTGAAATAGAAAATTTCATCAACTGGGAATGTATAAAACTTTATCTGAAAAAAGCTTGTAGAACATTAGACAGTGAATTTTATCTTTTTTTTCTTTGTCAAAAAAATATTTGTTGGTTTCTGTGTTATATTACCATACTGGAGCCATCATTTTGCTTTTTATTTTTACAAGAACATTGAAACTCAGGATTTCATTCAAAAGTCCTTGACAACAATCAGCTTAAAGCAGACTAAGACATTTACCTTTTATTCAGTAAAGGAAATAACCTATCACTTCAGTTTTATTGTTTGAATTTGTATGCTTGGTGATCACTCAGTCTTCAGATTTTCTTTCACTAGAATGGAGGTTTTGAAAAAAAAAAAAGTTGTGATTTTGATTGTATCAAGCAGAGCTCATAGCTGCTGGAGAACTTCGCCCTTGGCAATATGATTCTTTGGCCATTGAGGTATCTTCTGCAAATATAAATTGTGCTGGAGGCACAGAGCTGATGATCTGCACACACTCTGAGTACCGCTTAATTCTTCTGAATTTTAATGACTACAACGCCAAGCACTTGTCATTCTAGTTTACCCAGTCAGTTCATCCATACACCTATTCTTAGAAAAGGTATTTATCAATCATTTTGATGCAAATTATTTCAAAACTAGTTACATCCAAGGGTAAATGAGAAGCAATTATTGCTTAAGACAGACAAGCTGAACAAGTCCCAGTGAACCTGGATACTTTGACACAAACCCAGTAAACATAAAAAAATCCCATACTGCTTTCAGAAGCTGGATTCTATGTTCTGGACATTTGTGTAGCTGTTCAGATCCACACAGAGAGAATATTAATGACTTTATTTCTATTTACAGATATTTTTATTGCTTTACATCTCTTCTGAATCATTAAAAATATCACAAAATTAAAGAGCATCTGAAAAATATCCCAAAAGGTGCATTGCCAAAGTCCAACAATCAGATGGATGAAAACCAGTCTTTATTATGCATAATCATATTCCCGAGTGGAACAGTCTTTTAGACCTCAGCATGTACTCTGAGATACCTACTCAGTATCAGGTATGGACTTCCATTGGATAAGAAGTATTAGGAAGATGGTTTTCATAACATGGATAATGTGTACACAAACAGAAAAATAATACCTGTAAGTAGGGAATCACTTTACAGAGGGTCTGCCCAAAGAACCACGTTTCTGTGATGTCCACAACCAAAGTTGCTGGAAGACAAGTAATTGTGACCAGAATGTCAGCCAGAGAAAGATTCACTATGAAATAGTTGGTAACGGTCCGCATGTGATGATTCTTCCACACTGCAAGGCAAACTGAATTGGAAAGACAAGTTAGTGAGATGGAAATGACTTAGAAACACGTAGGAAAACATTTGACTTTGTGGAATTAAGGAAATGTTTGTGTCCTTTGTTTAACACAGAATATCTGAATGTGGAGTTCAGTGCAAGAACCATGTGTTTTCTTTTAGAGTGGAAAGAAGTGAGTACATGTAGAGAGATTCTTGATACACAAGGAATAGCTTTCCACAGACTGCAGTGTGGGAAATAATCCAATATATAAAGAATCTTAATTCTCTGCTAGTTAATCTTCACTAACTACTCATACAACTTTCTTCATTTCTCTTTCAAGCCATTGGCTCTAGTCTACAGCAATACACATCTATACCTGGAAAAGTTAATCTGTTTTCTTATGATAGCATGATGCTTAAATCAAATTACTACAACACAGAATCTTGTAAGCTATACAAATATAATTTTATAAAATATTTTACTGGATTTAATATCTCTATTGCATCTGCAGAGAATCTGTAACAATTTTCTGGGTGACTGTGATTTGAATTAAGTTAATAAAAGTAATTTTTGCTGCATTAAATGTTACATTTTTTATGATGATCAAAAGCAGCATCTAGCAGGCACTTTATAAGATGTGCCTTTAAACTTGTTTAGTATATTTTATGTCGCTCTTTTTCAAACTGAAAGACTTTTAGAAATGAGGCAAATCAATCTTTAAAATCACTACACAAAATTCACAAATTGTTGAATTAAAAATGCCATAATTAAGTCTAAGAAAGTAGCAGAAAAGTAACTTTTAAAATAATTTTGGAAGTCAAACCCTGAGTGACTGGTACAATCAAAAGCTTTTGAATTATTTAGATTTTTAAATTAATTCACCCAAAGATCTTTAAAAATTGATGCCCAAAATTTTCCAGAAACACCACAATACTTTTTGTAAGACAAGAATACAATTCATTGTACATCAAAGGGTCTTCCCTGCAAACACTTATTCATCCATCATGCACATCTAGATGAAGATTCAAAGTCTCCTAATCTGTCAGGATATAGCACAGTGCTTAATTTAGATATGCTAAACAGATCAGAGAATGTTAAAAAATTGAGCTAAAAAGGTCCTCAAGATGTTGCCCAAATCTAAAATGGAATCTGCCAGAGTTAAGACACTCTCTTATAGTCATTAAACTGTCTAAAACAGCTGGAAAAAAATACACAGACTTTAAGGCACATAAGCTCTTGAGATCAGATGCTTCTTTAGATCCTAAGAAGGATGACGTGCCTGAAAGCTTCTGTCTATCTTCCAGCTGTATCAGTTGATCTCATAAAATATATTACTTCATTCCACAAATCTTGTCTTATGTCTCTAGAGCAACAGAACTACAGCAAGACTACAACTAAGCAACTGTTGGCAAGTTTACATTTGAAAATGTGTTATATTTGAAGATACCACACATCTCTTAAATGTGTTGCACTGTTTCATTATCTTCCCTACAAAAAAAAAATAAAATTCTCATGTCTAATTTACTTTTATTTTGCTGCTATTTATATACTTTTTTTCTTCTGCACATAGGCAGGAATGAGGAAGAGCTTTTTTCCTGCAGCAATGCTTCACATATGTAAGAATTTTTGTTATATATTTCCGCAGAATTTCAGAGCTCTTTATCTTTTACTCTCAGTCATTGCTAGAGCTTCTGCAACCATCCTTGTTGCTGCTCTCTGGACACTTTCAGATGGAATTGAACCTTTTTGGTGAGAGTGCAGTGACCAAAACTGGTAGAATATGCTTTCAAGATCTTACCAGGGCAGCGTCAGGGGCTGAGATTCAAGTACTTCTTCATGGGGACTATGTTTACATACTTAGACTAGAACACAGAAAAAGGGAGAGGCTAGGTGGCCTTCAGTTTCTCTAAGACCAGGTGATTTTATAAGCTGTCTTAAGATACAGGCTTCCAAGGTTCATTTAAAACCTCTGTTGTGATGCAACATATGCTCTTCATATATTTTAATGTGTTGCAGAGATAGCTCTGGACTGTGTTGCTTGTATAAATTCAATTTTTGCTACATATGTATCATGCTGTCATAAATGCAAATTAAAACCTCTCTACAAAAATCTTCACTGTTCCTGCACTGGTTTTGAAAAGAATACAGTGTACATTTCTTCTACTGTTTTCTTCCTGAATACAGAATTTCAGGTTTTCTTAGTTTTGGCCTCTAATACCTAAAAGACAAGGCTTATAAATTAAAGGCTTAAAGGAAACATCATATTGATTATATTTTCTTCCCATTTGGAAGATTTAAAGTACCTACCAAAGTAATTATTTATACAGAATTGCGTGATAATTACAACATAACAAATCAGGGCTTTATCACTGTCATTTGTGCATGGGGTTACCCCAGTTATAGTCTGATAGCACAAAGGCAGCACCTACTAGGGAAGTAATACATTGCTGCCCACTCTGGAATGTTGTTTGGGTTGGAAATGCAATGCTGGGGAAAAAAATGTAAAAACCATGTCACTTTTGATAATTTTAATATTTAACTCTAAAAATTTGAAGATCTGGATATTAAGTGGCAATGTTTTTCTGTACTTCTTTTTATCAACAGGCAAAAATTAATAAAAAGTTGTTTAAAAGTTCAGAGTTTGGCTACTTTTTTGTCATATTATGGTTTCAACAGTCCTGTGCTCTACCCAGTTCAGACAAGTACATCATTTACAGCCATGCATGTCATTGCCCAAAGGTGCAAGGTTTAAGCAGATATGTTTAGTCTTTGACCAGGCCTATTCCCATTCCTGTGCTGGTCCATGTGAAAAAGACCTGAACATAAACATTATTTTTGGTAAAACAAATCCATTAAATTGACAAATATGAGGTCAATCTCACTGGCAACCAGCTGTATCAGAAATCAATTCATACCATTCTGCATGTTGAGTTCAAGGCTGTGGGAGCAAATGAAACCTTGTGAGACCCCAGAGATCTAGGAATTACTACCATTTTCATCTCTGACACAAAGAAAGCGAAGTGCAGAACAGAAGTTGTTAAAGGCCCCACAGTAAATCAGACACAGAATGAGAAACTTGGACTCCTAATTCCCTGTTGTGTACTAAACCTTACAGATCCCACTGGCCTAACACAGATGGAATTCAGATGAACTTCAGTACTTGCTGTTCCTCAGAGTAACATAAAAGACTGTGTCTCTTGCTACTCAGGGTGTAGCAGTGTTCAGGAAAGCCAAGGCACAGAAACTACCCCTGAATTCCATTGAATTCTAATCCATAGGGATAGGCACCTGGAAGATGAAAAAGTCCAATAGTTTACAAGCACAGAAATGCAAGAGAATTTGTTACTTTATATTTCGCTGCTTATTCTTGTGTTTTTCCCCTTTTGACCTCTTCTCTTCTGTGCAGCATAAAATATTTCCCATTCTTTTTACGGCACATAGCACAAGAGCACCTTAATCAGCTTTAAGTTTACATAAATATTTATATATTACCATAACAATTAAATATCCCAGAAACTCGTTCCATTAATGTAGTAAAAAAAAAAAGGAAAAAAGAAAAAAGAAAAAAGAAAAAAAAAGAGAGCTTGTGAAAAAAAAGCCTCTGAAGAGGAAGTATTTTAAAACCAAGTCAGCTTTCTCTGCTCTGCCCTTATTGCCCTCTGCTGTTTGCAGTACTGTTTTCAACCTGCCACAGGCATTAGTAATGTTTTCATTCAGTGCAAGGCTAAAAACTGTGAGGATTTCCTACAAGTTATTTGAATAGGACAGAAAGATAAAAAGTCATAAATAAGTCCTAAATGACACATGGTTAGTTGAATACATTCCTTCCAGACTCACTTTTTCTGAGTTTACTACAGTCCAAGGTTACTCAGTAGTCTTGGACAATAGCCTCATTGATAATGTTCTAGCAGCTCATCAATAAAGACTCTCTAGCCTGTGCTCAAAACCTGCTATTTTAAAGGCATGAAAAACAGTTTGACTAAGCCACTGAATATTGTGCAGCTAGTTAAGTGTCAGAACAAAAGAATTTCATATGCTCTCCACTCTATACACTCTGATTACACATTTTCATACCAGGCAGTTTTACAGAGAAGCACTCAGCTCACATAGAAACACTCAAGGAACACATTAGAGTAAGAAAGTTCCATGGAGGTGAAATGCCATCTGCCTACACAAACAGAAATAGCAGAGAGCCGTGAATGTCCACTTATCTTGATGAACAGAAGAAAGGATAAGAAAGGTAGTAAAGATTCTCAGTTGGAAGTGTATTTTACCAAAAAGTACTTCAAAATAATAAAATAGGAGATGAGGCCAGCAGCAGCCTTCCTAAAAAGCTTGGGAGGTACCACAGTGTTAGCAGGACGCCTGTTTAGTTGGAGCACAGGAGAGTGGCCCAAACTAAGCTCTTTAGACCTCCATCAAAACATCTGTGAAATAGTAAAAATAATTTAATAAAACTTCATTTCAATATTATGTGCAAAGCTTTTATGCAGCCTTTGATGTTCCTAGCTATAAACAGGACTGAGAAAGAAAGTGAGCAAAGTGGTGTTAACACAGACACTGAAGAAAAGAGGATTATAAAGGAGAGAAATGTAAAAAAGCAGTTCTGAAACATGCTTCTGCTCTGCATGCTTTTCCCTACTGCTAATAGAACCAAATTACCTGTCCAATGTATTGTATTATTTCCCATATTTTTGCTTTTATTTTACAAAACATGTCAGAGATAGAATGATTCCTGCACGTACCAACAGGCAGGCCAGGTTTCACCAGGAGCAGCTGTTTTTCTAATGCCTGTTAGACTGCCTCAGATCCTTCATCTCACCGGAGACACCTCCCTTTACCTTTTTCAGACTTCAGCAGAGCTTTAAAAAGCGAAGCACTTGTTGTTCCCACCTCTTCCACACAGTGTCAGTAAAGGCTCGGAAACCAGCTAGAGCCGCCAGGCTGAAAGCATTTGGAAAAATTTGTGGAGACTCTTCATAAGCCAGGACAGTTCTGTGATAACGGAGCTGCTTTCTGGACCCATTCCCCAAACACTGATGATCTCCCACTCCCCAAAATGTCTCACAGGAAAGTCCCAACAAGGACAAAAAAAAAAAAAAGGTTAAAATCTAAGTTAAAATTTAATATGGATTGCTGTTAGAAATCCATCAATAAAGCTTCACCTCATATTCCTGAAGAAAAAAACCTTCTCTAATATGACAATATAGTGAGATTGGTATTTTTCACGTACAAATTTAGTCCCTGTGGTTTAGTGTCCTGAGGCATTTTAATTAGAAGCTGTAATGGTGTTTAATCAATTAGCACAGCTCATTGTATCTCAAGCTGAATATGAAAACAATAAAAAGGCTCCATCTGGTATAAAGTTTGCTTTATACCAGCTCCAGCTGCTTGTCTCCTGGAAGATTTATGCTGTCTTGAGCATATTAAACACTGTGCTGCAGTCCTTCCACTGGTGGACTCCTGGGTCAGCTGTCAATTTGTTTTCTACATCTCAACCCTAAATCATTTCCCTTACACTCCAGAAGTCTTGTCAACCTCCTATTCAGTGGGTCATCTTTCAGTGCAACTTCCTGGCCAAAATAGAAATGTAATTTCCATAACCAGCAATACCTGACATTTTCATATATAAAGGAATGACTTTATCTCTTATCTAATTTTTGATGAATTATAAATCCCAGATGGAAGTAAACAAAGAATTATCATATTTCATTCTAAGCTACAGTGATTTTATTTTGCTTTGGTAATTCAGTCTCACAACTGTTTGACTGAAATATCATAATATAGTCATCCAGAAGTTATTTGGAACTGATGCCTGTGATTATAAGACCTGGTAATCAGCATGTCCAAATGCATTAGGCAGAAAGCTTCTAAAAAACTTTACTCTTTCACAGTATTTTACAACCAGTGACAAAACATGTGATAAATAGTTTTGAATTATACATTATTTATTCTCTATCTCTTAATCCACCCACCCACATTGTTTTCTTCTCACAATAAATTGGTTCTCTATTTGGAATTCTTCCTCTTCTTCTCTTTTGGTGATATTACCCCCTGCAAATCAAAATCTGAGTGGTGGAGTGTCAAGCAACACAAGATTGAAAGGAAGGCTAAGTAGATACATTACCAAAGGGAATTCTGGAGAGCTAGAGCCCCTGTGAAAACACTGAATGTATACTGCTGGAAGGAAAAATGCTGTCACTAAAACTACCTTCATTATGAATGACTCCTGATTAGGGATTCTTCTGCTTTGACTTAGAAGTCTAAAAATTAGGTGCTTAACACTAAGCTTATTTAAGGAAGGCTTCTCATGAGTCTTTCAATAATTTTCATTGATGATCTTGATTAAGGAGAAAGAAGCATTTTAAATTGCAGAGGATATTTAATGAGGGGTTTTTAAAAACAGCAAAGAGAAGAAAAGATCTAAAACAAAGCAATATCTTCTGTGAACAGGGAGCTATCTAATCCTTAGGCTGTCCATCTCTTACCCACTATTAAGCTCTAAACTCACACATGACTTCATTTTTACATAACTAATTTTATCTGAAAGAAAGGAGACCAACATGAGACCAGGCTTACTTGAAAAGTAATAGAAAGAATGGCACAAAGAAAATACACTGTTTTGTACTATGTTTATTATAAAGGAAATACTGAAAAAAAAATCCTGTGTCTGGTAACAATGCCTGGCAGATAAGGACTGTCCTTGAATACATGATGTGCTAGCTAAAAAGACAGACAATACTCTGAGCAAAGGAATTACATGGCCTATCAGTGAGACAACAGCTCCTCATCAACAGGAAACACCAGATGTGTTCAAAAATGTGTGAAGAAATTCTCAGAAACACGACAAAAGGAGCAGGTGGCTAGGTCATGCTCCCTATGTATCACATATAAACAAATGTGCATATGTAGGTTCCATCACACAGGAAAAATATCAAAACTGTAACAAATGTATTTGAATAACAAAGAACACATGAAATCCCAAAGTATTTTGTTGAATATCAGCTTCACTGGAATGTACTAATGGGGAACTGTCACCCACAAAAGACAGTGAGGATCTACATAAATAAAAACCCAGATAACAGCAACTAGTTTGTCGTTGTCGAGGCGGTCACGACACGAAGCAGAGACCACAAGCAGTCTCAGATGGCAACACTTTATTATTGAACATGGCTGACCTTTTATACACTTTTTAATTGTTTATGCTTCTTCTACCCTAACTATTGGATACAATAAGTCAACATAACACCATTGATGAAAAGTTACAGTGAATTAATTAACTTTCTAAATATTCTTCGTACAGCTGTGAAGTTCTTATCTTTCTTCAGTCTTTCAATTCTCTTGGTCTCCTTAGTTACAGCCTTGGAGAGAGCTCCTTATCAGCTTCTTCTTTCTTCTTAGCTTCTTCTTACTCCTTTAGCTAACAGGCCCGCTGTTAGCCCCTTCCACACTAGTTTGCTTGCAGCAATATGTTTTCTGAGGTTTTCTACCTACCACATGTTCTATTGTACCAAAGAGTTAAGAGTTGAAAGTTTTGGGTTACTCGTGTGCTCCAGCACACTTCTACATCTTAAGAACTGGCTTATGAAGGCATTAGAGGAGAAAACAAGAACTGAATTCTGTGTAGTGGAAGCTTATTTCTGTGGATCACAACTGGGAGTAAAAGCACAACCATCTAGTTGGCACTGGAATAATTTTCTAACTCGGCCACATTACATAATCTTAGGCATTCAACAGTCTAATGGAAATGGAAGTTATTAGCAGAGGATCAGCTATGCTATAAAAACAGACTGGCCTGGTTTGGTCAGCTCTAGAGGAAGCAAAAGGTTCCACCACAGAGTTTTCCTAATTTAACTGTATTGATTAAGACAGACAGATTGGTTTAAAATATCCACTCCCCACACCCCCAAATCATTACCAGCATTAACTGGCAAACCCAGTCATCTCTGCAGAGCTGACTATACTGATTGACTAGATGTTTAATAATAATTGGTATTATTACAAATAAAGCCTACAAAATCTTTATCCACACTTCCTATTATAGGTGGAAGAGTCAGAAATTTAGATGTCATATTGTATATGACACTATGATAAAAAGATTTCACACTTGACTGAATCAGTTTAAAGCTGCATGACATTAAAATGAAGGTGTGCTTCACAGCTGAAATGCTGTGCAACTTTGAAAAAATATGCTTCAAAAAGCATCCATCAGTCACTGCAACATGAGTTGGACTTTCACAGCTGAAATGCTGTGAAAAAAAATATGCTTCAAAAAGCATCCATCAGTCACTGCAACATGAGTTGGACTAGGACAAACCTTTCCTTGTCCATGTCTGTTTCTACTGGAGATGTAAGACTGAGTGCCTTGTCTGGAGGACATACAAAGAAAATACAATTCACTATGCTAGTGACATGTTCCAGCAAATATCTTGCATATTATACAACTTCTGAATCAGTATCACAGATCCTCATTGTCAATATAATATTCCACAAACTGGCTAAAATTCTTGCAGTCCTACTGTGCTTAGAACCAGGAGAAAGAGCACAGTTCTGTCAGAGCTGAGTGCACCCCCAGGCTCTGCAACCTGTGCCCCCTGCCCAGGAGCTGGCTGTCCATGCTGGAGGCCAGCACTGCTATGGGTCAGCATGCAAGCTGGGACCAGGCCCCTGGGAACAGAGCTTTTGGAGTTTGGAGTACTCTTTTGGGAGTCAGCCTTTTGCCCCAGAGCTGCATTTAAGCTCAGGCTCTCACACTAAGCTCAGGCAAAGACTAGGTTGCAAGTAGGTTTTTGCCTTGCTGAATTTGATTGTAAAACTCATCCACAGACTTGATTTTCTGGCTTAACCTCAGACCTGTTTCATCAAAATAGATTTGTCTGGTGATTGCTGGGAGGTGACTGAAACCTGGTAAACATCTTCAGACCTACCAAGCTCTCAGCCTCTGTGGGACTGTGCTGGTGAGTGCACTGCCCTGTGAGTCTTGCTGCTGCCCTCAGCTCCTGGCACCCCTTCCCCTGGGGAACAGTCCATCATAGTTCTTTTCTGACACATTCCACTTGTGAGACAGGCAGTAAGTCAGCTGCTTATGTCCAAGAAAACAAAGAAAGATTCACTTGACATGCAACACAAAAAATAAAACATGCTTTATAAACAACAACAACAACAACAAAATCCCAAACCCTTCAAAATTTTTTTTGTTTTGAAAAATGGTGAGTAATCCCTATATTATAGAAATAGCAATGTACTTCAGCTGATACTCAAACTCTTCTATAAACTGAGCTCATACTTTCTCTATTTTAGGTAGCAAAAAATATGCATATTGTCTCATTTCCTATGTGCTGTCTTCTTAACACTGATAAAGCCATTCTAGTTATTCATCCAACAGATAAAGGTGACTCTCATGCTGATATTACAAACAAAGTTGTTTCAATGCCAGGTTCCCCAAGGAATCTGAAAAAAAATGAAATGTAATAATTTAAAATGTAATTAAATGAAATATGCCTCATCTACAGCAACAAAATAGGATTCATGAAGATCATTTAAGAGAATACATGACTCATCCAATTCTACCAACATAGGCATGTATGCCTAGACCTCAGTATTCACTGGATATCTTTAAAATTACAACAGAGTAGCATCTGAGAGAGTTGCCTATTCATAGGCATTGAGCAGGACTCTGATATTAGAGCCATAGACTGTTTTTTTCTGCTCTAGCCCTAGAAAAATGGAGGCTGTTGAACTCTATGAGTCAGACTATGAACTCTTTGAAGAAAGGAGCATAGTTGGGTTCTCACTGATTTTTTTTCTGCTCTAGCCCTAGAAAAATCAAATGGAGGCTGTTGAACTCTATGAGTCAGACTATGAACTCTTTGAAGAAAGGAGCATAGTTGGGTTCTTACAGATCTCAGCAAAACTAGCAGTTACTGTAAAACAGATAATAAATAATACATCTATCCAGACAGGGGTAAGTCTCTCCCAATCTCTTTCAGAGTTGGAATGAAAAAAAAGTATCTCCAAACTGTTTGAGTAAATAAAGTTTCTGAGACTTCTCACTGATGTACTGCATGGTCTCTTACCCTTGGAAGCCAGCAGTGCTGAGGACTTTCAAGCTGGGCACTGGCAGGCTGTATGTGCTAAGGACTGCAGCTCCTGCCAGCTCTGAGAAGGCCTGCCAAGAGGCCCAGCAGCCCAGCTGCTGGCATGCCACAAGGTTGCTTGTTTTGCCTTCAGTCTTTGATCAAACCAAGTGATCTCTGTTGCACATTTTCATTTTGATGAATGCATGTTCCCTGAGAGAAACCATTTCATTAGAAAAATCCTGACCCACGTGAATGAGTAGCTTCAACAAGGGTCATTTGCATTCTCCATATGCATAAACAGAGTTAAATATATGTAGCTGTACACTACCTTTCAATCCCTTGTAGTCTTACTGCAGTTATTAACTACTGCAACTGATCAGCCTGGAATGGCATCAGTAACCAGAGATCTCTAGATATCCTAAAAATACCTTTTCTTCTTTAATTATCTAGTTTCCTATTTTCAATCAATGTTTTTAATGACCTGTTTTCAAATAAAGAAGAAAAATATCTTTACAGTCAACATACATTCTGCATTAAGAAGTTCTACGTTTGCACTAGATGTGCAAATAAATTGCAAGAGTTTCATTGATCTGCAGTAGTAAAGAAAATTTTTTGTCTTATTTGCAAAACAGGAAATCCTTGCCCTCTACACTTGTTCTGCTTCTAGTGATAAATAGTCACCAAGTGAAGAAGAAAATAGGACAAATCATCATACTGATATTTCCATCTAGATTTCAGATTCATGTAAATATGTCATAAAATCATCTTAAAATCTGTTTCTTTTCCTTGACTTACACTGAAATACCTGGTGAGCAGCCAACCCAATTATACAAGAGAATCATTGACACAAAGCACTGTGTGCAATACTGAAACCTGCATTCAAACACAGAGACTTGCAAATGTTTTTCACTTTAGCTGGTTTGTGCAACAGCTCGGACAGTTTGTGTCAACTGTCCTAATTAAATTGAAAGCTTAATATTAATGCAGCCCTTGTTATATGCTATTATTAGTGGAATTCCTGCTGTGTCTCTCACTCAAGAACCCAATACATGTCAATCAAAGTTCAAGCTTCTGATTCTACCCTTGGTTGTTAATTAATTGTCAGAGTGCTTCAATCCAGTTTATTACTAATATCTAAGGAATGTGCTGTGCCTTCCACTTGCACAGATACAATTTCTGAGACATTCCTTATCCCATGTGAGTGCACAAACCAAAATAAGAAGCAGAAATGTAATTTTCAGCACCACATAGTGAAAGGAAGGGTTTTCCCAGTTGCTTAAGTGTTATTTGAATAGGATGTGTTAAAAATAGAACCAAAGCATTAACTCCACATGCCACAAGCTCTGCAACAAATGTAAGCAAAGGAACTCAATGCATCATTAAGGATGATACCATAAAGCACAAGAATGATACTGTGAAGCACTAGTAGCCACTAAAATGCTCTTTAGAAGCACTCCTGCTCTTTGAGAAAGTCCATGACTAAATCCCAGATTAAGCTTGAATATGGATTTTTCAAGCAGCAGAAATCAGTTTCTCAGAGATATCAACATGTGCACTGTTCTACCTCAGATTCCACTGGTAGTAAAAGAGTTCCTCAAAAATGTTTTTGTAAAGAGCATTAGATGACATCCATTTCTCTCCTCAGAATCACATGAGCCTGCAATCAGTGCAGTGTGAGCTTTCTTGAATAAAGATGAGACAGTATTCAGTTACCAAGCACCTGCAGAGACCACAAACAATTCATCCATGAACGGAACCAGCAATATGGAGCAAACAGCTTGAGGAGGATCACAGAATCATTTGGGTTGGAAAAGACCTTTAAGAACACTGAGTGCAGCTGCAAAGCTGAATGATCTGTTGTAGGATTTACTGTGATTTAGAGTGGATAGAAAGGTGTTCAGCTTCTCTGTCCATTTTAAGACAGAGATTTGCTACCAGGTACTACAACTTGGAGAGAGAGATTTCAGAGGACAAACGGTGGACATTCCATCCAGTAAAAGATGGAATCCAGGCGGGTGCAGAGCCAGATGCCAATTTCCATCCCAAGCAAAGAGTTAATGTACTCACATGCAAGGAAAGAACAGCTGGACATCTGCACTGGAATAATCTCTATTTGTGAGTGCAGAGAGAGAAAAGCTTTTCTCCTCCTGGCTTCAGAGGGGAAAAGTGTAAACAGGGCGAAAGCTCCTATAGCTGAAGGTTTGACCTTGAATTTTTACAGGTGAGAGGACAGCTTGTCTACAGTATCTGTGAAGGATAATAGGCAAGTACAGGTGGTTCTCCTAAAAGTTTTTGCTGAAACACATGAAAAAGGACAGCTTTTATCCTAGTTTAAAATAAAGCCTCTTTGCCAGGGCTGTTATCTTTACACTGTCGATCAAGCTGGCTGCCGAGCAATGGACTGAGCAAACGTGCACACAGGCACTCAACGTTATAGAATTACTTAAAAAAAATCAAATAACAATCCGTTGAAAATTTAAAAATGCCTTTAAAATACTGCCTTTGGCTGTAGTCTCATTTGCATGCCACTTCGGGAAGCCTGTAGAGTTTGCAGTGACAGCCCTGACACGCACAATTCCTTCTGAAAAACATGAATGAAGGACCCGTATGGCGGGGCGGGCCCAGCGCGCTCCGTTCGCGGCGGTATGCCAGGGATGGGCACCGGGAACGCCAATGGCCGCGGCCGCAGCCCAGGGATCCGCCTGGCGGAGCCGGCTCCCGGCTCACACCGCGTCCATTCACAAACGCAGAGTGCTGAGGGCAGCGCCTGCTCCGCTCCGCCGGCCGCCCGCAGCCCGTGAGGGGGCACGGCCGCCGTGGGACGGGGCAGGGCCGCGGGAGCGGGCTCGGCCCAGGGCGGGGGTGGGCACACCCACTGCCCTCTCCTAAACAAGCACAGGCGCCACAGCCCGGCTAGAGCCCCGCCGTGGGCGGCAGAGGGCTCGGGGGAGCGGAGAGGAGAGATGGGGAGAGGAGAGGAGCGGTGGGGGCAGCGGGCGGGCTGCTGACAGCCAGCCCCCTCTGCCGCTCCCGCCCGCCGCCACAGCCTACCCGTGCCCTCCTTCCCTTCACTATCCTCAGCTCTCCGCCACACTCCAGCGCCCCTTCGAGGCGGCTGCCGAGCAGCCGCGGTGCCCCCGCCGCTTCCTTCAAGGATGAATGGAAGCAGGAGGAGGCGGGCTTCAGGAGAGGCGCCGCCCCGCCTCGCTCCCTCAATGAGCGCCCGGGAGGGGCCGCCTCGCCCCCGCCCCACGTCCCCGCTCCGCTCCGAGCGCGGGGCCGGAGCGCGGCCGCTGCGAGCCGGGAAGGAGCCGCGCGTTCCGCGTCCGCCGGCAGCTGAGGGGACCCCGCCGCCCCCTCACGGGCCGGGCGCCGTCCCGGTGCCCCTGTCTCTGTTCGGAGAATCACCCCGCGCTCGATATCCCCAGCGCCGGGCCGGGGCTGCGTGAGGGAGAGGCGTCCTCGCGAGCGGGCTGCGAGGTGGAGCGGCGGGCGGGTTCAGCACCTCGGCGCGGGGGACAGGGCCGGCAGCCGCGGCTGTGCGCTCCGCCAGCGCGCTCCCCGAGCCCGGCCCTGGGCGCCAGCGGCCGCCGCCGCAGCCCCGAGCCCGCGCAGGGGGAGCGGTTTTAGGGCCCCTTCCGCGCAGCCCCAACTTTCCCCCTCGGCTGGGGACTGCCGCCTTGCCAGCGGGGTGTGCCAAACCCTCCCCGGCTTCCAGCACGCTCCGTGCACAACCCATCTCGGGAAGGGAGAACGGGAAGTTTTGGGAAGCTCGACTCACCCAAGACGTTCCCAACGAGAGCCACAATGAAGACGACGATGTAGCCGGCGATCAGCGCCCATTCATATTCCTTGGGATGCAAATACTCCTTCCAGAGATATCGCAGGAACTCCTCATCATCGTAGTCGGAGGAAGGGGTTAAAAGAGCCTCCCGCGTTTCATTTAGTTCCGACCCACTCGTCCAATTCCTGTACGGAGGGGAACCATCCTCTGGTTGAATCCCGGACATCCCTAGTGGTTGTTCCGGAGGCTGGGAAAAAAACAACAACCAACAAACCCAAACCCAGACCCTCTCAGAGCATCCGAGCTTTCTCCCGCCCGTCCATCGGGGCTTGTGGTTGCCAGTGCGAAAAGCGGGGTGTGGGGAGAAAAATGACGCGGGAACTTACGGGAACCAATGCGGGAACAGGCTGGGGATCCGCGTCGGTCCCCAACCCGCCCTGACGAGCCTTTTCCCCGACCGGGCAAGGGGTGCAGCCTCCGCGGGGGAGGCTTCACCTCCTGCACCGTCGTGGAAAAGGCTGCTCGGGGTAGGCTGCATGCCTCAGGTGCCGGAGTGCACCCGCCCCCGGCGGAAAAGTCACGTCCGCTTCAGACGATGTAGATTTTTGTTCCCCAAACCATGCACACGCATCCTCACGCACCCCCGCATTTCTGCATGCCTCCCCCCCCCTCCTCCCCCCGCTTCAGCTCATCCCCAGCTCCTCACCTCTCCCCAACCCTACTTCCAGCTTGCCCATCCCTCTTCTGACTCTGCTTCTCCTCGGTTTCTCACCCTCTCTTACACAAGCACTTCCCTTTAGACATTTCTACATTAGATTCCAGATATAATCAAGATATTTGTAAATTCGAGCTTGTGGAAGGCTTTGGTGGGAGGAAGCGCAGGGTTAAAGGAGCCATGAAAAAACAGTGGCTAATGAGGCTGCCTCATTTCTGTGCTGCTTTGAAAGTTAGGCTAAAGCAGGAACGCTGTGGGTTTCCCAACACTGGTGGGAAAATCCCTCAGAGAACTGAGCAGATAAATGGGAGGTTTCATTGGATTTGCAGATTTGTGAGACCTCACTGTAGGTTGAGTTTAGCATGCATTCACTGCGCTGAGGATGTTTCAAACATCCATTGTGGGATCTCGATACAGCAACTGCCCCTCAGCCATTCTGAAAGGGGCTCAGCTGGCAGAAAGCAGTTCAAGACAACCCAGAAGTGCTGGTTAAACAGCATGATAGGTTTCCTGGCTTTTGGTCATTACTTCTTGAAATATTTTCATACTTTGCCAAGTGTACAATCTTTGAAGGAGAAGGGGCAGGTCTGAACTTGTGACTGATAAAATCCCCTCTTATTCAGGCAATCTGTTCACTAAATATCTGAATAATTTAATGAGTCTGATAAAAGTGCCATTTCTATTGGGACATGGCACAGCTAGCTCAGTCAAGCATTTCAGTGCAGGGTCTGCACGTCTGTAGAAAAGTGTTATGATGCCACTTCCAACACAAGCATAATAGAGAGGCAGATATTAATTCATTAACACCGTGCATAGAGTGCTTAGCTCTAGACAGTGCTTTAGGCTACCCAATTGTTTTTTATCAGTGTGCAGCCTTCTCTACTGCCTTCAAAGTTCAATGCAGCATACCTACACCTGGAATACCTCCTCCTATTTCTATAGACCTACTCACTTTGCTTTAGTTCCTTGTGTAAAACAAAGAAAAAATTTATTTTCTCCTCCACAGGGAACCTGAGTGAACCTTTTAGTCTAAATATGTTATAGAGTGAAATATACTCAGATATACAGGTGGGATCAGCATCTATCTTACATAAATTAGAAGAGTAGAGTTTGAAAACACCATAAAGAAAGATTAGTCTGCAGCTAATGAAAACACCTAAGGTTAGTGAGTTGAGGTATGAATATTGAGAAGTGATTTAGACTCTCCTGACAATGTGGGAATGCAGGATTACTCGGTACACAAAAAGAGCCCTATTTAAGGAGCTTGCCATGGTCTTTACTAGTGGTGAAGAGATTTAGAGAATGACCATTTGGTAATCAATAACAGACAATCACACTCATGCTCCAGCTTGTTTCCTCTGCTAAAATGTTTGTAATTCCACTATTTGATTTCAAGTTTCCAAAAAAATCAAGTAATGTCTTTTTTGACGTAATGTTTCTTCCTCTGTCACCAGGAGTGACTCCACCTGCAGTGCTGCATGCAGCTCTGAGGTCCCCAGCACAAGAAGGACATTGACCTTTGGAGCTAGTCTAGAGAAGGGCCATCGAGGTGATCAGAGGGACGAAGCACCTCTCCTACCAGGAAAGGTTAAAAGAATTGGGGTTGGTCAGACTGGAAAAGAGATGGCTTAAGGGTGACTTAATTGTCGTTTCCCAGTACCTGAAGAGAAAGATGGAGTGGGACTTTTCACAAAAGTATGCAGTGATAAGAAAAGGTGGGAGATGGATTTAAGCTGAAAGAGAGTAGGTTTACACTAGACATCAGGAATAAACTGTTTACTGTAAGGGTGGTGAGGAACTGAAACAGGCTGCCCAGAGAAGTCGTGGATATCCCATCCCTGGAAATCTTCAAGGCCAGGTTGGATGGAGCTTTGAGCAACCTTGCCTGCTGGAAGTTTCCTTGCCTATAGTAGAGGGGTTGGGACTAGATGATCTTTAAGGTCGCTTCCGTTCCAACCCAAGCTATTCTATGATTCCTATGAAGAGTAAGAAATTGAATTAAAAAGGCAAAAATATTTGTAAAAACCATGAATTTGTGAAAAACTTGTCATGAAACTCATTCATTTTTTCAACAAGATTACAAATTTGATTGATAAATACATAAATAATATAATATGCAGATTAATTAGCTGCCTAAATTCAGTATTCCTAGAGAATAGGAAGACTTTGTTTTGATTGATATCACACATTCTGATCAGGGAGCAGGCTAGTAAAAAAATCAATGTAGGACACATTATAAAGATGAAAAATGGGTTACCCAGAATGAAAAGGTAGACAAAGAATCATTGCTGAGCCTATGAATTCCTACTGTCAGCTCTTGGTTCTGTTATAGTCATTCCTCAGTGACCTTGAAGAAGCTGGCAGGTGATGCAAAGATCAGGTGTAGTCAGCTAAACACACATGCTCATCACATGGTTGTATAAATGAGTATACCTGTGAAAACATAGTAAGTTTTAAAGTATGAGTGAAACTTAACTTAGTGAAAATATTCACCATGTACAAAATCTCCATGGTATTCAAATGCAGCCATTTTACTATGCATTTTAAAATCAAGATCAAATGTATTTCTAAAAGATAAGTGCTAAATGAGATGAAAATTAATTCAGAAAAATCACATGACGTGGAATGCAAGAGGTCAAACTAGATGATTATGGTTGTCCCCCTCTGGCTTTGTAATTTGTGAAAGTGTGTTAGCTAAATCAATTCCTCTGATGAATTTTGGTTCTGATTTATCTTTTCTTTTAATTATACTATCGGCATCAAGCTTGGTGCAACAATTTAAATCTGTTCCTTTCATATGGAAGTGTACAGCAAATGTTCAAAATTATGTAAGTCTTATTTTAACTGGTGGTTTGTTCATTTGTTGGGGGTTTTTTTTCCAGTTCAAAGCCTGCTTAACTTGTGGTTTTGCAAACTTCTATAACCAAAGAATATACTGGTGACACAGCACTTAAAAAAGCTTAAATTCAAGGGTATATCTATTAACCTTCTTATCTCAGGAGAGTACTTTCTGGTACTTTATTTATCTGAAAGGTTCACATACATTGATATCTTTTCTAATCCATAACTTTCCATCACTAATCCAAAAATACTGAAATTAAATTACCAGCCCTAGAAGATATGTCTTGTGGCTTTCAGTATCACTTATTATATGATATTAGACTATGTGAATATAAATCAAACAGAATTTTATGCTTTATTGCATCTGATAGCTCACAGGAACTGACATTCATAGAGAATAAACAAACCTTACTTCAGCATCCAAGTTTATCACTTCATCAAACACATTTCCCCCTCCACAACAATAATTTTATTGCAGACATACATTTTTATTAATCACACAAATAGGCAGCATTTTTCTCTTCTGTCACTGTCAGAGACTAGCCCTTTCATTTTAAAATTTATTTGATTCAGAGGATTAGTTCCATACTAGTCAAACACCATATTAAATTAGGAGCCCTTTTCTCCTTTTCTCAGGCCAGAATTAATTTGAATTTTTTGCAACTTGGTTTAAGAGGCAGCTCAGCTGTGGAGTTTCTGTTCTGCCTTTGTTGAACATTTTAGCAGGTGATTTTGTTGTCGGGAAGCAAACCACATGAACACAAGCACTTAAGAGAAACAGCCTGCTGTGCTGGCAGTAGAGACAGACTGTGTAAGCTCCTTCCTTCCTTCCTTCCTTCCTTCCTTCCTTCCTTCCTTCCTTCCTCTGTTCTCATGTAACAGGTTTTTTCTGTTCTTTTGTATCTTTCATGAAATATGCTCCCAAGAGTAGAAAAGCGCCTGCTTTAATGTTTATTTATTTGCATCATCCTGGCCAGTCAAATTCCAGATTTTGCCCATGAATATCCTCTGGTATCTTTCCTTCTGTAATGATATTTCAAGGTGGAAGTGCTGCTCCCTGGCAGCAGTTCTAAGTAGTTTCTGAGAAGCAGATGGGCTATTATAAACTAAATAGTGAAGAGATAAATGAGCAAGTAGAAACAAGGTAATAGCAAGAAAGGAAGACTGAAAGAAAAAGCCAGGGTTAGAAATCTATACAGCCATAAATTTCATTGGTGTGATGGATAGTGGCCATCAGATAGTGAGGTGAAAAGGACCACAAAAGAAAAATTGATATTTTACTGTACTTTTTTGAAGGAATTAATCAGTTACCCTTATAAGTAAACAATGATGTTCCATCACACAATGCATTTGCAACATCATGTTTCCTTTAGGTCTGTTCTTGTCTTAGCATCGGTTCAGTGATGAATTGTAGGTTGAAGATTCAAAACTAATTTTAATATTAGAGATAGTCTTCAAACCTTCTGCTAAGTTTTTTGAACTGGGGATATGAGAAGCATCCAGAAATTACCCTTGTTTAGGAAACCTCAGGCATTTTTCTCTTTGAATGTAGAAAGCAGGATCCTGTTAAGCAGGATCTAGTTTTAAACAATTAAAAAACTTGCAAAGGTATTATTACCCCAATGTAATAAGACTATGAGCAACACTCTATTGATTTATTAGCTGACTAGCACCATTAAAATAAGTCAAAGCTAAGATAATTTGCTCTGTTTCTAGTAGTGATCAGATAAGAAAAATTAGCTGTTGGTTAGCTCATGCCATCTTCATTTTTAATATCCACCAATGCAGAACATATTTGAAGTTCATATTTGAAAAATTCTCATTCTAGTCCCATTCATGCTACTGTAAATTAGAAGTATCTTCATTCATGTCAGTAGAGTTATGCTGCTGTAATAAAAATTAGAATAAAAGAATACATTGTTGTTCAAATTCAGATTAACTGAAAGCAATATTAAAACTCTTGGTGAAATCTCTGTTGTCCAGCTGGGAACAGAATTGCCTAACATCATTCCTATGTGTTAAAGACATCATTTCCAAGGGTGTGCAATGCAAATATATAAAACAGTACACTGCTGCACCATGCTTTTCTTGGTCCATGTGCTTATAAACAGCCAAGTATTAAAAGGGGTTTTAGAACTTGTTTTTATTTCTTTTACAAAACAAAAAAGGGTTTGATATATGAAAATGAATGTGTACCATCTGCAGTATTCTCTCCTCCACCAAGTCTACAAATATTTAAAAGCAAACACATTTAATGATCAGGACACAAATCCAAACATAGATAGAACAAATTACAAGACACCTTTCCTGAAAATGTCTCTGTACTGTATATGGAAGCTGAAAAAGACATGTCTGTTTTCTTTTTTTTTTTTTTTTTTTGTTAAGTCAAGGCATGCCCAATGTTAATTTCAGTCAGCAAGTTTAAATATATATAAAAAAAGTCTTCTTAACTTCATAAATATATGTGAGCACTGAAAGTCATTCTTGCTGAAGGTAAGACAAATTTATTACAAGTCCATAAAAGCTGTTAAATTAAGCAGTTTGAATGCTACTTTGCAGTCCAGAGCTCTGAAGACAGAGAAAATATAATTTGAAATAGAACCTTTTTCTTAAAATTATTTTACCTGGAATGCTCTTCTGACCCATTTGGAAATAGCAGAGGATCTGTGATGTGATCTAAGACTGGACAGATGGTTTCATATGTATTTTGAGAAACAAAAAGGAAGAGGAACACAGCTTTTTAAAATAAATACTTTGATTATTTTAAAGGAAATAAAGACCTTTCAAATGAATTCAGCACAAAAAAAGAGAGTATGATTTACTGCAATGTTTTCATAGTGATTAAAGCATTGGATCTGCCCTTTAGCAACACAGACATTTTAAGCAGATGAGATAGATTAGGAATGGGAAGTGAACAGTGACAAAATGGCTTTAAGGGACTTATCACTTCCAGTGTTACCAAAGCTAAATGACACCAACATGTATTAGAGGCCTGTGACCTGTACTTTTCTATTTGGGCTCACTGGCCTCCTGACAGAAGACCAGAATAAGAGAACTGTGTCGTGTTGTTGCTTTCATCAAACCAGTTCTTACTTTGGTCTCTAACCCCTCCTGTTGCATAAGGCCAGCGAACCCTCCAGTCATGGTTACATCTCTGCCAGTGGCCGGGAATAGATGAATAGAGGAGAACACAAGAGTAAAGCAAGTTTGCAATGAACTTCCCAACTTTCCCTCTTTGAGCAAGCTGCTAGTTAGCAACTTCCTGAGGCAAGTCATTATGTCTGGCTAACAAATAGGTCTTTACATGTTTTTCCCAACAATTTTGTTTAATTCTTTCCTGAGCCCATCTGAACCTCTGACTTCCACTGAAACTAGAAGCAATTACGTCCACAATTTGTTACAGTGCTCCTCCTTTTCTACTTTTAAAAGAGTTCCTAAATAATTTTATTATATTTGTTTTGTTGCTCATACAGTGTAAAAATGGAGTATTTCCCTTTCCAGTTTTTCTATATCATTTGTGATGCGCTTTTCTTCTGTCAAGTTCTCCTTGAAACTATCTGCATTTCAACAATCATTTCATTTTTGCTAATTAACTTAGCAGAACTGAAAGCTTTGTTACCTTTTAGATTCATGCCCTGAATCATCTCTGATCTGTTTAAGTAAGGTCCAATTAACTCAGTAGTGGGTTTTTTTCTGTCACTTGTTAGAATTTTGTTTGTTTTTCTCTATGCACTATGCTTCATTTGAATACAACATTCTGTAACTTCACTACCAGATGGATGGCACACTTTTGGCACATTGGCTTTCTGATAGTAAGTTTAAAAACTTACCCTTTTTAATTTAAAGTTTCATCAATGGATTTCTTTTTCCTTGGATAGGCTCTGTGCCTAACATCAGTTTGATCTTTTATTGAAGTTTCCCCGTTCTTAACAAACTGACTCTGCTCTTTATGCTGTTCCTCAGTCACCCTGACACTGCACTGTGTCTAACCCTGTTCATGGTACTGAGAACACTTCTCAGGTCATCTTTATTCAAAGATTTTCTATAACCTGTTGCTACTATTCTACAATGTGACCTCGTGAGATTTCTATTTTAAAGTTAAGTTTTCAGAGAAGAAAAGACAAGTATTTTGTCATCAAGAAAGAATCAAAAGCATTTGTTTTCATGTTATTTTTCACCCCTTGCTATTTTGTTTCTTAAGGTGTGATTTCTTATTCTGTTTAGATATGTCTATTTTCACATGGCATTGAAAGATTTTAGTGCTGCCTTGGCAGTTTATTCCATGCCTGCTTTTTTTTATTTTTTTCCTAGCCTAATAAAATATTTCATTTAGGTAACAGGAAGAGCTTAATTTCCTCCTATTCTCAATGAACTGTTGCAGGAATATTTTTCTCATTCATTGTATGAAATTGTAGGTGGCTATACATTACTTTGGGCTGCAACATGCAGAACTTTGCAATAATTTCCCTTATTGTTGCAAGGTTTCTTGTGATAGTAAAACATGTTTTGAGCATCATAAATTGAAGCCATAACGGCATTCAATTCCAAAAGAAAAACATAGAATTTCTTATACATTTTGTCATAGAATCATAGAATTGTTAAGGTTTGAAGTGACCTCCAAGATAATCAAACCCAACCATTAAACCAGCACTGCCACGTCTGCACACCATGTCCCAAGCACCACGTCTACATGTTTCTTGAACATGTTTCTTGATGGTGATTCCACCACTTCCCTGGGCAGCCTGTTCCAATGTTTCTCACCCTTTCAGTGAAGACATTTTTCCTAATATCAAATCAAAACATCCCCTGGCACAACTTGAGACCCTTTCCTCTTGTCCTATCACTTTTACCTGGGAGAAGAAACCAGCCCCCACCAGCCTACAGTGTCCTTTCAGTTATTTGTAAAGAGCAGTACCATCCCTCATGAACCTCCTTTTGTCTGGATTAAACAAGCCCAGTTTCTTCAGCTGCTCCTCATTAGTCTTGTCCTCCAGGATCCTTCAGCCTATGGGGCCAAAGTGCACTGTTTTGCCAGCATAGACTGCACTGATTTGTTTCTCTGCCACACTTTACTACTGCATCTATAAAATGTATATTTTCTAGGTATATTGTTAGAGAGAAGTTGGAAACTCAACACCAAGTCAGTGTGAAGAGTCAGTGTGAAGAACTTGATTATTTAGGTTGTAAGATATGCTGGGCCAAAAAAAAAAAAAAAAGAAGTTGCCTGTGCAACAGACTGACTAAACTAAACCTCAAACCTTTAGTGGTCTTCTCCAGCTCCTCAAAAATTGTTTAGGCTGTAAGATATACTGGGCCAAAAAAAAAAAAAGAAGCCTGTGCTACAGACTGACTAAACCTCAAACCTTTAGTGGTCTTCTCCAGCTCCTCAAAAATTGGTCACTGCTTTCTCTTTTCATCTCTTACTGTCAGTTGCATGATTCAGTAAGTCTTACCTTAACTGGTTGTGCTTTAAAGAATATTATTATTACCTAATATCCTATTAGACAGTGGCTGGCTCAGTTTTTTAGTCTGCTAAACACTGTAAGAAAGCCAACAATTCAGCTTGAAAAACTAAGAAAATAAAATGCCCCCAAAATGCCAAAACGAAAAGGAAATGTTAAAATTTCTAGATACAGATCAACATTGTACTGCAGAAATTAGCTTAGCCTGAATATCAGATGAGCCTTTTAGTGAATTAAACCCATATTTTTTTCATCTCAGTCAAGTCACTTTGCATTTTAGAAGTCAAATCTAGCTTCAGTTCTCATGCCTGAGAATACCACTACTTATAATTATGGGCAGATTGTTCTCCTCCCTTTGCCACTTGACAGTATTTGAGCCTCAGATAATTGTGGTTCTGCCTTTCATACTGTAAAGATGTGTGTATGCTTTGCAGGAGGAGCCTATTATCTATGGAGGGTGAAGGAAGAAGTCACTTGGGGACCATCTTTGCTGCTGGTAAAGGCAGTTTTGAAAGAATCAGCCCAAGCTGATGTGACCAAGCCTATGCAGACATACCCACCTATTGTGCAGCACTACATTGGGGCCTGAATGGGCTCAGATGTGTGACAACACACACATCACTGTTGATTTGGACCATGAGAGAGAAATCCATCAGCACAGGAACTTTCCTTGCTTTTCCTTGTATTTATAAGCAAGCTGCCAGCTCAGAGACATATTATTAAAAACTATTGTAATCTCTCACAATACTGTTACACACTGAGGCACCAACACTGAAAAGGAGAAAGACCTATTTTCTTGTGAAGTTAAAAATGTGAGGCATTGCCTTATGTGCTTTGAGTGATGAGTATGAACCAAGAGATTGTAGCAGACCTGCACCTTTAAGTTCCTTTCAGCAAGGCTTTGGGGTGAGGATGTCTCAGTCTCTGCAATTCTTCCAGTGATTGTGAAGATAAAAAATCCACTTCTGTGGGATTCAAGACTATAAACAAGACTGAGTCTGTGATGCTTTTCATTCTTTCCTCTTCTAAGATGTAATTATATTGGCTGCACATTTTTAATTTACTCCTATAGAACAGCTCACAAACAAGGCATCCTTGTCTCAGTTTAATTTCGCCTGGATCAGATTAACCAAGATACTCAAATAAAGATCTAAACATCTCATGGCAAAGCATGAGCAGAGCTTGAAAAAGTATCATTTGAAAAAGCACTATTCACTTTTTTCCTCTCAGGTTTGCTGGCTGTTTAAATGCTTAGACCTTCTCAGATGTTTTTCGCCGTTTCTTTAGTGACTTTTTCTTCTGACTACTTCAAAACTTTAGGTGTGAAGACCATTTCTTGTGAAGCACAGATGAACTCTCAGCATTTTCAGCTTTATGAGGATTCTGTATGTTTATACATGTCATTTGTCTGTTGCTTGCAATCATCTATAGAAATCTCTGTCCTTTAACCTCATCTTCTAGTTACTCATCTACAAACGAAGTTCACAGAATTTCCTTAGTGTCAATGCCTGGAAAAACATAAATTTTAGGTGCTATAAGTGAAGAGGGTGAAGGATGGCAAGTTTGACACCTAAATTTATACAAGTTACATAAATCCTGATACTTCTGCACTGAAAATATGCAGACTGAGTCCATTAAGTCCAAACTAAATGTCAGAGCATGAGAAATCTGACCCTTCCTTTAGCCATTTTGTTTCCTTTCTGTAAATTTGGTTAATCATTCAATTTGCGTAAAAATCCCCACAATTTTTTTTCTGGCTTCAGTACATCTACTCACATCTACAATTACCTAAACAGAGTTGATTTAAAGCTGTGTAAATATTTATGTATATTTTTATGGGACTTACAAACTGCTCTTTGTTTTCCATTTTTCTTCCTAGAGGAAAAAGACTGAGCTGGATCGTGAGATGGAGAATCTACGCTGAAAAATGAGCTGTTGTAAATGCACCTCAAATTATTTGTTACTTTGTTGTTAAAGTTTACTGAAGGTCTGTAATGAATATGTGTATGGGAGAAAGGACAATTAGGGGAAAAATACAAGGGTATGGTATAGTTACACAGATCAGTGTTGTCCCATCAGTAATAATGTCAGGAGTGGTAGTCAATCTATCACTCAAAAAGCACATTGCAGGTCTTGAAGATCTTTGTAAAAAAGTGGTGAAAAGGATAAACACCATAAGAATTTATTTACAAAATTATAATATTTTACCATAGGAAACAAATCAGAAAGGTCAAAAATTAACAGAAGGATGAAAGTAAAGTATGTATTTCTGCTCTCACTCATGGCAAAAGAAGGAATCAAAGAATGAAAATAGTAGTGGGAAATAAAGGATAGACCTTTACAACAGTTTTTCTTCCAACAAGGTAAAAATAGACTATAAAATTAATTAAGGTAAAAAATTTAACTACCTTTTAGAAGGTCCCATAATCAATGAATACAACAAGAAAATCCAGGCTTGTCACTGCTAATTATAACTAAAGGTTTGGCTTAGCTTTGCTGTGTTAGAAATTAGATGAGATTTCTGAAGTTTCCTGTGGAAATCCTATTGCCCATAAATTAACACACTATGGAGTCCACTAATAATGCAATAAGATGCACCTTAAAATAAGCTAAATTTCTTTTCTCCACAAATCAGCTTACTGTAAGTAAGCCAATTATACTCAGATAAACTATACATCTCCTGTTGTCACAAAATCACAGTAAACATGGATGATTACAGCTGAACTGAGTGTTTTTCAAGTTACCTTATTATCTTCAAAATAATTTAAGAAAAATATATTGCATCTTGAACATAAGATTGCAATGTCTGTGAATAATTAAGAAAACAGGCTTCGCTTTTGGTTAAAGATGAAAAAAATGCACACATCAGAATGATGCCAAAAGATTTTGCTTTTTAGATTTTTTAATATATTTCTAGCTCTGTAGACTATTACTGTATAATTATATAGTTTCTTAGCTAACTCCAATGCTTTTCCTACTCTGTTAGACATACACATTCCTGGAATCCTGTTCTAATCTTGCTTCTTCAGTGAACCAAGGTCGTTTCACTTTCCCATTTATTTAGACATAAACAATGTAGGGCTAGAAGCAAAGGGGAGACTTCAGTAGGGGGCTGAACCAAGAGGGGAATTACTACAATAACAGTACTTCAAATTGAGGATTCTTATCAATTATGCTAATTTGCTAAACTTATAAAGGTGTTGAAGCCCTGTATCATGTGCATATTTTATCATCTTAATCTTGCTTGGCTCTTAATTTTAGAGGCTATCAAGCAACAAGAACATAAAAATTTCAATTTAGATATGCAGATTAACCCCCATCCCCCCAGATTTGTACCTGTATAGTAGGCAAAATAGCCTCACAGAATTGTAGTAACAATATATTCTTAAAGTCTCTCCTTGGGTCTTACTCAGCTCTCCAAAAGAGAATATGAGAGGCTAGCATAAAATACCTGGAGACTGTCCTATATTGCTCTTCAGCAATTCAAGGTATTTGCACAGGAAAAGTTTCGTCCTCCTAGACCCATTGACAGAGCTTAATATTGTAGGCTGAGAGCACACTGCCTAGAAAGAAAAGGGTTCACACTGCCTCCTGTATATCAATCCATCTCCTAGGAAACTAGTATTAATTAATTACCCAGAAACTGTTCCCTCACTCTGCTAGACACAGCGTAGCCATATAATATTTCTCTACTCTGTGGAAAGGAATACAGTTAAGAGGGGATATAATTTTTGAAAAACTTACAGTTATCTCTGCTGACTTCTGTTAGTATTTTTATTTAAAAGCAAACATTTTTAAGCAGTAATAAACAAATCAAACATGAGTTATTAAAGATTAACAAAGTACTCAGAACTGCAGTACTCAAATAATCATATATTCGTTTTAGAATTAATGGTTTGAACAGACATCTGGAAAATATATCAAACACATAGGGATGTACCTCAGATCAAAGGCAGCACCTTTCAGTTGTTCACCTCTGCTCCACATGTTCTGCTAAATAGTTGTTAACCAGTTTGAGAAAAGTTCTGCTGCTTAGAGTAGAAGTTGACTTCAGGTGAGCAAGGCATTTACAGCCTGCTTGTCTATGTGCTTGCCCCTGTAGTTTCTATGCATGCATTTAGCTAATAAGTGAAGCAATGAATGCATTTGTAATTTATTTAAATGGGGCCAGGGGCTGTTCTCTGGTCCTGAATGAGTGGGTCACAGGCTAGATAAGTCAACACTACTTTGCTCTCAGCTTTGGGTCTTTTGATGGCCGCTGCTGGTATCTATAGATACTGGCTGTATCTATACAATAAACTAAGCAAAACCTTTGCAGTGCCTGAGTACATTTGGAGGTTGAACTAGAGGAGGAGCCATTTCCAACATACAGTTTTCAGGGCACCACACATTTTCCAAACTCTGCTGACATGAGCCACTCCAGGTTTCTGGCTTGTGTATTTGTCCCTAGATCTTCTTGCACTTCTTGAAGATGGGTGCAACTCTTTTGACTTTTACACTCAGTAGAAATCTTCCTTGATTGTCATGACGTTTTTATGATGATAGAGAAATGAAATTTGCCAGTCAATGTCAATGACATTAGCTGGTTCCTTTAGCATTACTGGATTCATCCCATCTCAAATAATAGATTTTTTAAGACTTCCTTAAGCTGTATCTTCCTCTGGTGTAAATAGTGTCATTTTCACACCCTCTCCAACTAGACCCAAAATACCTGAGAGCAGACCTTGCCAGAAACGACTATGAGAAAAATGTCATTGAATATTTTTGCTTTTTCTGTGTCCTTTGCCATTAGATGAGCACACTGAGCAGCAAACCCACATTTTTCTTGGTTTTCCTTTTGCTGTACATAAAGAAACTCTTATTTTCATTCATGGACTTCACCAGCTTCAGCTCCAGCTGACTTTGCTAACTCCAGCCCTAGCTGTTTAGGCAATATCTCTATAGTTCCTCAAGTAGCCCATTCCAATTTTCACCTTCTTTGTATTTCCTTCTTCTATGGCTCAACACAATGGTAAATCTGCTTTCAGAACTGAACATGATAAAAATGTTCACAGTCACCCGATGTGAAAAGCTCAACCTGCACAAACACTTAAACTTCAAATGTGCTTCTAATTTTTGAGGAGTTCAAAGTTAGGTCAGGCATCATCCATTTTTCAGAGCTAGCATAAAACATTAATAAATAACCCACTACACCGAATCACAGAATCATCAGCACTGCCTTCATGTCCTTATTTTTCATCTGTGTACAGCTGGTACTGCCAGGTGACCCAACAGCACTCAGATCTTTTGTGGATAATGGCCTACAAGGACCTGAGAGGTGAGCAGGGAGCTGCTGGTTGCCTCTGTTGTCGATTCCAGCTGCTCATCCTGTCATTCATATGACATGTTGCTGTGTCAATATTTATTTCCTGCTGGAATACACACTGTTTACTTAGTTAGGATGGATTTTACTTGGAAGAGATGTGCCTTTGATGTTTTCTGTGACAAGTACTACATGCATTGTGTTTGGACTGAGTTTTCCGTTAAATGAAATTAAGCAGTGCAGGTAATAAATCATAGCCCTTGAAAATCAGAACAAACTGCCTTGTTCTTATTCCAAAATGCAGCCCTTAAAAGAAAACCATGGTAGCCTTGAAAACATTAAAAAAACAGAATTAAAAGACAACTAGTCATCTCGGAAGAAGTTATTATGGGAAGAGACACAGAAGAAAAATGTGGGAGGGCAAGCAGGAAAATAGAGATGCGCAGACCTATGCAATGACCCAGAGTCACTCACACTGCTGGAAATCAAACTCATGTCTCCCAGTATTTTATACATCAGACCTTTGCATCTCAGAGCTACAGGACTGTGATCAGTATGGCAATGTGGTCCATAAAAAAAAAAAAGAGGCATTCACAAGCCTGAGCATTTTAATATATTCTTTTCTTTGGAAAGTATATTCTTTCCTTGAAGTAGTGGATCACATCAGAGCTATGACCGTGTGTGCCATGTTATTTCAGCTGCTAATCAAAGCCTCCATTCCCTGTACTGGATACCTGTTGAGGGTTACACACAGGGAAAGATGCTGGAAAGGCTTGAACAGATGCTGCTTTTAATCAGCACCTATTAAGTTTTCTCCTGAGCTCAGTTTGGCTCCCTGGAACATGGAGGAGTCACTTAGCTATGTCTAGGTCAGGTGCTCACAGGGGTGATGTTTAATGTAAGACATCATAAGTGCTGGTACAGAAAACCACTGTGCTTCGAGGCAGGCAGCCAAGTACCATCGCCAACAGCTCACAGCCTTTTGTGGGAGCTTCCATCTGAGTAAACAAGTGGTATTTATCATGAAAGTGAGGCTATGCCTATACTAACAAATTAGTATTCCAGACACAATTCTCCAGAAATTGCATCGACACTACTGAACTATTTTACTCTTCAAATCAGGGCACTATGTCCAAACTGCATTTCAATTCACTAATATAGCCCAGGTATAGTCTGAATGTGTGCAGCTCCTGTCAGTTAGAGGTCCCTGGAAGTTTGATGTAATTTTGGGTGAAACACAAAGAATCATTTGTGTTTGAAGACCGGTGTGTGGTGCAGCATCACATGAATATTTCCATCAATGCATGAGCATGACTGGACAGATAACTATTATAACTCAAGGATTTCTCTTACAGAGGTTCCACAATTTCTTAGAGCAACAGATAACTTAGGGCCACTTTAAATTTTTCCACTTGCTCCTGGCCTCAAGGCTTGTTCAATATCAGAAACTACAATTGCAGGAACGTGTCAGTGGGTCTAGTAAAGCCTAAGGAATTGCCATTTAAAAAACCAGAAACATTCTCAATGTTTTGACTTAAAGCCAGTTTTTTGTTCCCATCCAAGCATCCTGGAAATTTTTCTTCAGTGCCACAAGAGATGGCACAAAGTTCCTAAGGAGCAACTTGAAAAAAAATATTTAGTCTGTAGCTTCAACTATAAGGAAGGAGTATTATAATCTGTGTTATAATCCACATTTTTCTCACATCTATATTGCTCCCAGGAAGCCAAGGACTGTTATCAAATTCTTTGAAGGATTATAACTTCTTACAAAGATGTGAGCTTAGTAAGCCAGCCATGGGAGGTGTCACCTTATCAAGTACTGGCAAAGATGGGGATGGTGCCGATTCCTTCTGGGATAGAAAACTTCAGGTGATAAAATTGATAGGCAATGCCTTACAGGAAAAAAAAAAACAAACCTCAGCAAAATCCCCAATAATTCTTCACTTCTAGAGAGGCATCAGTGTTGAGAGTCACATAAAACAGATAGCTCTAGGCATAGAAGGGTGTACATACTACATTTAGCACACTAAGATTTACTTCCCCTCCTTCACCCTCTCTTAAGGATTAGCCAGTAAAACCTTAAAAAATGAGTGTACTTGCATGAGTGCAAGTGACAAGCCTATATTATCTGGAGTGAATAAGAAAATAAACCCTGTGATTTTCTTTTTATTTTATGAATGATTATGTATAAAAGAGGCAACAGAGAAAACCAAAAAGGGCAAGGAATCCAAAGGGATTATGTATTGGGCTGACAGCAAAAATTTACAGCACACAGAGTTTTTGTGTTAGGCAATAACACACAAGGCAATAATGTCTCCTGGGTCATAAATGCTCGGGTAGAGTACAGAGGAAGATTGAAGGAAGTACCATCAACTCATGGGAAGCTTACAACATGTTTCTATTTGTGAAGAATTTGAAAGTTTTCCAGCATGCTGATGGCAGACATATTTCAGACCCAGCATTACTCCATTTAATTTGAAAATAAAAGCCTTTCTATACATTAGGATACAGGCTTAGAAGAGCAAACTGTTGGTTAAAAAATTGAAGAAAGATCTCACCAAAGCTATCCATGACAAAACCTATTCAGACAGTTATCTATGCCAAGGTCTGAGTCCAGGCACTGGAATGTCAATGTCCACAATTCAAAATTGTTAAAAATATTCTGGAACTGGTTTTCACTCAATAGTTCCTCTGCTAAAAAAATCTAGGGAATTGTTCAGCAGGTAGCACAGGCAAATAAATATTCTCAGTAGAGTCTATGAATAAAGAAACCTCCTATCCTGCAGTCAGCTTAACTATACTAAGGCAGCCTCATCCTGTCACTTCTCTTTGGGACTGGAAAATAAACCTGGACATTGTTGCTTTGCTGACACAGATGCAACCTGGCAAAATTTGGAACATATAACCAAGGTAGATTTATTTTATACCTTTCCATCTAGGAACTGGCCCTGTCTTCCCTTTTGTACTGATACACAGAAAAATTACTTTTCAGATCTGTGAATATGTAAGTAGCATGTGAAAATAATAGTTACAGTTGCTGATAGTTAAGATGCTTTCCTCTGTTGGAGGAAAAAAGATCTCCTGATCTCAAGGGATCTAACTTTATCATTAGGACAATGTCATTTAAGTATGATTAAAAGCAACCCTTGTAATTCTCCCACCTTCAGCACAATTATATTTCAAAAATAAGGTTCAAACTCTGGCACGTTTGATAGTATGTGTTAAATAATTTGCTTTTTCCACTGACTGACAATCAGCTACTTTCACTGAATTATTTCCTAGACAACCTAGTGAGAGTTCTGTGATTTCCATTATTCATTACTTTTTTGAGCTGATAGTAGACAGGAACTCCCATGGCTGTCTTCATTTTGAGAATAAATGAATGATAAAAATGGGATTTTTCTCTGTCCTACGCACAAAGCCTGTTTTCCCTCAGTACTAGAGGGAAAGGATGTTTCTTTTAGTTTCTCTGGTCATCTTCTCAGTCAGTAGAGCACCCTTCTTTGAACCAGGTGCATGACTGTTTTTCACCTTTTTTTTCCTCATGAGTGTGCATTCTTTCAAGAGTCTTCAGGCCTCTTCAGTTCCACCCAGTCAGAGGAAAACCTCTCACAAAGTGTAGCTCATCTTTGTCCTGGCTCTGATATTGGGCTAATTTTTTAGCAGTTGTTAATTTTTATAGCTGTCAACCTGTAAAAAAGGCTGAACTAGACATGTTTTGTTTAAACTGATTTTTTTTATTGTCTATTGAGCCATTCACAGAAACCAGTTACACCTTTCAGTACAAAAAATATCTATACTGATCTCATTCTTTCCTGTGATTATTTATGGTGCAAGAAAACCATTGCAAGTTTGATGATGGTTAAATTCAAGCCTGCCTGCTGGAATTCCAATGTGGCAGTTCTGCTGGTATCCCTGATACTAGACCCAAACTTGAAAACTCCATCATTTTGTAGTTGCTATGCCAACAAATCATAGGCTATGACCCAGCTTCCCAAACTCAGCAGAAAAGCCCTGGGAAGCCTGCGTGACTCTGAAGGCCATGTGGGCACCTGCCACTGGGGAAGTAAGAATAAGAACCTGGAGCATGCATGGGGATTGGAAGAGTTCATTATCATTAAAATCTCCTGATTTCTGTTTGCCTTAAAAGTTAATAATACTAGCATTCCCTTTAATCAGAAATTGAATGGCTCATTGCTCACACAGGCACAACTTTGGAAGCATTAACAGGAGCTCCTCTGGGCAAATAGGTGAGCAAGTCCTTTGGCTCCACTGGAATCCCATTGCACTGAATGCATGAGAGATGCAGGAAGTGTTCAAAGTGTGGCTGAATGGGTTAAGCTATTTGCCTCTGAAGGTAGAACACAGATACCAGATTCTATTTAATAGAGGGCATTCTCTTGGCATATGCTTTATCTATGGCATAACAAAATAATTTAGATGCTGAACTGGAATATCCAAGTCAGGATTGTCGTCCTCCTAGAGTCAGAGTGGAGAGAGAAAGCACGGCAGAAAAGTCTAAAGAGCTGAAATTTTAGACTTGTCTGGAAGCCTTCCCTGACCACAGAAGGAACTGGAAGAACCTGTGTTTTGAACTGTAGTGTCTTTGTAAATTGGTTAAAAATAGGCAGAAAAGTTTTACCTACCTTGAATAGGTGCCGAGTGAGAATAAGGGATTGTCCTGTGCCTTCTATCTGGAGCTTTAAGAGCTGTAATCATTAGACCCCAACCTGAACTTGACACACATAACTCAGATGACTCTCAGAAATAAAGGTGGAAATTTCTAATGTTAGCTAGCAAATTCTTACTAACATCTGGAAGAGAATGTACCTCTGAATCCACTTTAGAAATATCTTGTTTTCCTGTCTTATGCAGAAAGCTGTATTCCCTTCAGTTTAATCCAGAGACATCAATGTAAGATTTCCCTTTTTCTTCTGTTAATTCTATATGTTTAAAACATTTTCCTTTTTTCTGTCTAAGTCTGTTTGTGCGGTTTGGATATTTGAGTTAAAGAGCTACAAGCTGAAAATTAAATATAATTGAACACAAATTTAATATTTGAAACCAGGTTTAATTTTTCTTTTCTATTTTTAAACTGAGATTCTGAACTACTTGTAGCAAATATCTTGTTCTCCTAACTTTTTCATTCTACTGTGACTCACATTTTTAATTTGGCCAGTTACAGCTGATAAAATAGCATTAGACATTTTTGTTTATTGCAAGACTATTCTGCTTTTTAAATGTGGTAAAGTCTGCTATTTCAGACAACTTTAATTAGCATGCAAGACAAAATATTGTACAAGATAAGTGGATGTCTTATCAGTAATAAACCAACTTAATAGAATGTGATGATATTACATCCATTAATTCTTTAAAATGCAAAATAATGTGTACAGCATACTCTTGTCTGGTAAGTTGTTCTTTGAATTTCTGTTGTTAATAAATCGATGGTAAAAATGGTTTTGATGGGTTATAGGGTATTTCATGGTCTTACTTCCTGATTAGTTTACTGTTATTTTTAATATTGGTATAAGAATCTACAGTGTGTTCTTCTCAGTATTTTGTCTAGGTTTTATTTAACAGTTTACCAAAAAAATTAATTGATAGAAAAGAAATGGCAGTTGAGCAAGCCTAAATGCAAGACTACTCAGAACAAATACAGAAGTATCAACATCTGAGAGATTTGCATCATTCTTTTTGTTGCCTATAGTTACCTTGTACTAATCCTGAATCATGAGATGACTTTCACTGTAAGCAGATGAGGAAAATGGTCAAGAATATGAATATCTTGTACAAATTCAAACATATCTATAACTGATAATACATTTGATAGGTTTTGTGATCTGCCAGTTCTCTGAAGGCAAAGCACTGTCTACAATGAAAAATTCGCCCTTAAAAAAATTTAAATGCATGGAAAAGAAAATAAAATAGGTGAAAAATGAATAGTTGGGTAATTATTAGGAAAATTACATGCCTGCATGTACATTACAAACCTTTCATTATTTCTATTATTTGGATATCTGCTTGGCTTATCAGTAGATATAATGATTTAGCCATGTAGATTTTCATCTAAGAAACAGATGCTGTTCAAACTGGAGTTAAAAATAACTGGTTCTGTGCTGTTTGTTTTGGAGTTACTTCCCAAAAGTGTGTCATTAACACAGTGATTTAAAGATAACCCCCATAATTATGGGAATTATGCCCATATAATATAAAAGTAAAACAAAAAACCTCCACAACAGCAACAAAAAAACCCTCACAAAAAATCAATACCATCAATATATATATATTTGCCTTCTTTCTTGTTCTCAGAAGTAGGGTATTGAATACAAACTTAGTAAATATCTGACATTTTCTCAGAACTAACCAACATTCTCTGATGCATACTATGCTATTTGAAACTTCTTAAAAAGTGGCTAAGTGTATGTTTTATGAAACCAAAAGAGAAAGTCTATCACTATCTCTCTTTCCCTTCTAATTTTCCTGGGTTTTTTTCATATATAAAAGGTATTTTTATGCAAGAGCCTCTATTATATTCATGTTTAGTCTGGAGCCTTATCCATGTTTGTAATACATCAGCCCTCCTTAGGGTAAAATCTATTTCTGTGATTGTAATAATTCTATAGTGTGTAGAATTTGGACTTTGTGCTTGTTTTATATGCAAAGAGCACAGATGTGGAACCCAACTCACAACATGCAAGCAAGAATCAAATTCTGTTTTCTTTTACATCCAGACACCCCAGGAAATCCAATGGAATGAATTACATGAGTGAAATTTTATCAGTAGCAAATTGCTTTAGGATGGCACTCTGACCTCACTGGATTACAGCTGCTCCCTCCTTGGATGCAGCTAACACTGGTGGATCATCTAAACTCTAAGTCAACAGAGCTCATGGATGTTCTGAAGTTCCAGAGCTGATCCCTGCAGGCAGCAGCAGGGTACAAAGTGCCCTTACATTGCCTGTACCCTACATTATGTTTGTGTGTCTCAGTGCCACACCAGGCTCTAAGCAGCACAGTGGAAGCCAGGCAGCAGTGCTGAGGCAAGGGCCCCCAGGCGTGGTGCTCTTCCTCAGCTGCTGACAGCCCAGGAAGAGAATCAGAGTACAACAAGCATATAATGATACCTCTCACACATAAAATCCCAGCTTCTAGTGATTCCTGAGCTAGGTTATTGGTATTCAATAGCACATTGGGTTTTGTTCCATGATATTGTCATTTAATCCTATTGTGTTTTCAATATGCACTGTCTGCATTGAGAAGGATTTCCTTTCTTTACAGCTATACTATACAATTGTTGAAATTACTCTGTGAAAGATTGTGTGCAAATGCTCCATTTATATACAGTTTAGGTCTATCAGATGTCCTTGTGTGTAGAGAGATGTAAGTGGGAACAGAGGAGCTGTGTCTATGAAAGTTCCTGTCTGTATTTCCTTACAGGAATGCTCTCAGTGCTGCCTTGTAGAAGAAATATGGTGTGACTGCCAAAGATATCAAAATCTGTCAGTAACAGTTATTACTAAGGATGAGATAAAATAAAATTGGAGAATACGTAGAAAAGGATGACATGGACATTTTCAACTAATTTATTTAATGTTTGTCTCACGTATCCTTAATGAAATCAATTGCTGCATTTAATATCATAAAAATAGGAACAAGAAACAGCAAAGAAATAGCCCATACATTAAAAACACTGATCTGCATATGAAAAAAATGCAATGTTTGTAAATACTGTGGTTTTTCTGCAGAAATTGCAGAGTTGCCATTTCTGGCATTCAGTATACTAACCTTTAGTTTTAAAAATACTTTTATTTTAGAAAATAAAGGAATGGATGATCAGCATGTCTGGCATATGCATGAGGTAAAAATGGAAATTTGACTAACAGATTGTTTAGTAGAAAACTCTTAACTTTGACTAAACTAGACTACTTTGTAGAAGGCTTTTTCTATACATTAAAAAGAAAGCGTGGTTTAAGAGGAAAAGCAGTTAGAGGTCTATTGAACCTTGACTATTGAATGCTGGCACAATATCAAACATACATCATTACAGTTTAGCACATGCTTAATCTAGCATTATTGCTAGTGAACTGCTTTGAATTATCTTGTGAAACACATTATATGGTCAGCTATCATTAGATAAAAATAATTTGATACAGTAACTGCTTCAAAGTCCTTTTTAGACATCTAATGTTTGCCAAACTAGGCTGAAATGAATGATCTGAGAGATTATAGGAGTTCCAGGGGAATTAGACATTGAACAATGAGACAGAAATATATTCCATGTCTGAAAACTTTGACATTACTCAGTGTTTTCTGTTCTCAATATATTCACTAGCTCTGATGTTTTTTTCCTACATATCCCTGAGCAGCCCACAGTGAGCATTTGATGTTTGCTATTTTAAAACCAAACTCTGTGTTTAACACTACAAATTACATTTTATATCCTTGCTGTATAATTTTAATGTAGGCTGTAGAAGTTCATATTCAAAAAAATCAGCCTAGAAATCTTGCAGTTCAGAGCTCCCCACCTTCACTTGGCACATTCCCAGTCAGCCAGTTTTCTTAAAGGATCAAAATTAGTTACCAGTACATGCTCAGAAATACAGTGGGGTAGAGAACTAGTTATTTCTCTCACCTTTAACCTTTTATGTGACTAGCTGAAAGGTATTCAGAAAAAGGTTTAATAGCTCCAGAAGCCTGAAATCAAAAATACTAAAAAACAAGCCAACAGACACAAGCAAAAACTCACAATATTTAGAAAGTGTTTTTTTAACTTCAAAGAAGTGCAGGATAATGGGCTCTGAGCCATTGTCCCAGAGGACAGTAATCATAGCCAACATGTTTTAAAGCTTTAAAATATTGTTTAGCCTATCCCTTTTAAGTAATTCTTTTTTGCTTGTCTGTTCTGAAGATTGCTTAAATCTTTACTGTGGTCACACTTTCTCTTTTTTCTACTGAGCAGTTTTTGGTTTATGAGCATTTTGTGCTATTGATTTCTTTTCTTCGTACTCCTTAATTAGCTACATTGGCCTTTCATGCCCTTTCCTCCTTAAACCCTTGTTGGGATCAATTTCAATTAAAGATGGGTTCATGACATAGAATACTGGTCAGGATCTTGAGTAGGCAAATTTAAGAGTTTGTGTTCAGTTTTGTGGCTCAGGGACTTGTTTAACTATATCTGCTGAAGCTTGTCTCTCCTTTAAACCTTGATCTAAAAACTTGACAATGGATGAATATGCCTTAATATTTGTTTCTGCATCATAAATTCCTGAATAAGTGATTTAATAAATTATTACCTGGAGAGTATTAGTTTCACTTGATTATTTTTTTCAGTGTTGAGAGATTACAGAATGCACTACTCTTGTGTTTTCACCTCAAAATCAGTATTTCTGTTTCTGTAGCCTTATTTCCTGTTACAGACCAATACTTAAAAAAAAGACCAACATTACTGAAGATAAATAAAATATTCCTTTGTTGAAGCATCATACTGGATTACCTTCCTCATTCTTAGTGTAGGACCAATTCTACTCCTTTCTTGTTTGATTTGTTTTTTATGGGTTTTGAATGAACATTTTGTGGTTCACTGCAGTTTGCCACATGTTGCTCAGCTGTCTTCACTACATTCTATTTTCTCCTTAGTTCTTTTAGGTTGTTATTTATTCCCACTACTCTGTACAAAATGGCTTGCTTTTTTTTTTTTTTTTGTGGAGACATGGAGCCTCAATGTGTTTTCCTCTTGACACAAGCTGCAAGCATCACAGTTTTATATTCAGCTTAAAAGAAATTCCCTATGCCAGGTTACAGCTAAGCCTCTAATCAATGACCCCATCTGACTTCAGTGAGTCTTCTAACAACAAGAGAAAGATTTTTTTTTTGAATAGTGTCATTTTACAGATCCAGTTTAAAGCAAAATAAATTACCAGCTTAGAGGCACAAGAAATGGTATCTCCAATTTCTCTGAAGAGGTGAAGACGTAAGGACAGAAGCCTATAACTGAAGGTAGGAAAAGGAAGGATGCAGCTTAAAGCTCTTTATAAGTTCTTAAAGATTCATAACATAGAATGAACTACAGGTTCCTTCTTGGGAAAAAAAAAGCTTTAGCTTTCTGGTTTTTTATTTTCCATTGAATGGAATCAGCTTGTGATGACACAATTTAGGCTTAGTGTCTATAATCAAATCATCGCCGAAGCTCTGATGACTTTCTAGGAAGGAAGTCTGAGGGAGGATTCCACCCCCTCCCAAATCATTCTGCTCCCCCAGCCTCCTCACTGCTGGGGTGGTGCGGGGGGCAGAGAAGTCTTTGACATTGTGTAAGTGCTGCTCAGCAGTAACAAAAAACATCCCTGTGTTATCAATACTGCTTTCAGCACAAATCCAACACACAGCCCATACCAGACATGAAGAAAGCTAACCTTATGCCAGCCAAGCCCAGCATGTATGTGCTTCTGAAATTTGTCTCTCCTTGAGGTCAATTACCTCCCTAGAGGCCTGAGGTTCATTTTTAAATGAAACAGAAACATAGCAAGTCTTCTCCTGAATTCAGGTGCCTTTAAGTAAAGGAAAAAAAAAAATCATTGTTTGAAAAGGAGGCAAGAGTAGAGCCAGCCTTATTAAATTTTTATTATTTAATGGTAAATTTAACTGTTGGCCTCCCTCTGTTTAAAGAGGTTTCCACCAGTATTTAACTCCTAGGACAGAGACATGATCAGTGGGCTAAAAATCTTGACAGACTAAGAATTAGCCCTGTTGATCCAAGAAAGCAAGATTCTTCAGACGCAGGAAACAAAAGAGAAACCTCTCATTCTGTTTTTTGCTGCTAGGATAATTTCTGCATTTTATACTGAAGCCTCTCTAGAAAAATTACGGTGACAGGACTTGACCTCAGACTCCTACACACCCTTAATTTACTGGTTGGTTACAGTCACCTTCCTTCTTTCTATACCTATTCTAGTACCAATGCTCTTGGCTGCTTGTTAATCAAATTTCTGTGAGGTACGGAAGCAGATTATTTAGGAACTCCCTGGAAGTGGATTTGTGTTCAGATATGTAGACTTGAACTTCCTTGGGACATACAGAAACTGGAAGCAAGTTTCTCACTTTGCCAGCCTACCCTCTTACCCTCCACTTAGAGATTCCAGGAGCACAGGAAACTTGTCCTACAATCTGCTTTACAGCTGATCAAACCCACATTGCCACTAATGTCAGCAGTCAACAGAGCTGGATTTTAAAATTATAAAAATTTATTATGCTCTTTGAGATTTTGTCATTATAGATACAGATTGCTTTTAGAAAACAACATTTTTGTGATCTCTAGCTGGCTCACATGTAGAGCAAAGTTCATGGTCACACAGGTGAATTGTGAAGTCTTCTATTTAAACAGCTGAAAAACCCCCAAAAACATATATATATATACACCTTTTTATTCTGTATTTACTCTTAATATTACAGCCATTCTTTAGGATAACTAGCACTATCAAATTTGGACATATTGAGTTTATAGACTTACCATCAGTTCTCGGAACAGAAAGGGTTTCTGAATTGTGCTACTACATTAGGCTGATTCATGTGATGCATCTATAAACTATGTTTATTCTAACAGTTTTCAGTCAGCTGGCAAACTTCCAAAACATTTCCAGGGAGATGGAGATTTTTCAGCATCAGCAATTTTAGACTTGTAATTGTTGCTCATACAATTTGGGAACAAACTGTGCATCCCCGCAAACCTATGAAAATCAGTGTTGTAGGTCATGTCAAACTGGAATAGATTCAGATGTTTTGGCAATTAGGATCAAAATTTAAAATAACTTCAACAAAAGAAAGATGTGACACAAAATACATAGGATAAAATTCAGTGAAGTTAAATGACAGAAAAGGAATAATAAAAAGCACACTAAAAACAGGGCCTGAAATTTATGCATAAAGAATAAATAAATGCACTAACCCTGCAGTGAGAAAAGGCAAAATTTTAGCCTAGTATTACAAACACAAGCAACATGAAAAGTAATTGACCTGTTCCATTAGTTATTGGCAAGATGCCAGCTGGAGAGGTTTAAGAAACAGTGGATCAGCTTGGGAAGAGCCAAAGAAGAACCACAAACAATTAAAAGGGTTAGATTATGTGACCTCTGAAGGAAGACTGAATAAGTTATTCTTGCTGAAAAAAAGTAAATTAGAGAAAACTTTATAACAGCATTCAAGTACACAAAAATCTATGTCAAAGAAAAGAAAAACATCTATTTTTATGCTCCTTTCTATACTCAGGATAGAACAAGGAAAAAATGACCTTGAGTTATAGCCTGGAAGACTCAGATACAGGGAATGTTCTTACAGTAAGGCTAGACAAGCACTGGAATAGACCTCTTAATAGGGTATGAAATCTCCATCTCAGAATGCTTATTAAAAAAGATTAACAACCTTATCTGAGCAGGATGGATGAGGGGTAATAGAACATGGATAGTATTGGATCAGGCAATCTCTGAAGATCCCTTACAGTCCTATTTTATATTCTTCTCTGTACACAAAATTTTATCAATTAGAAGTATGTGACTAAAACCTGAAAAATAAAGCATCTCATCTGATAACAAAACTTACTCAGTGAAGGGACACACACATGCTGTTTGCTGACACTGCCACTTCAGAACTGCTTTGAAAATCCACATAACACTTGGGATGACAGAATCACAGAATGAACAAAGTCAGAAGAGACCTTTGAGATCATCAAGTCCAGCCTATGACCTAACACCTCTTCATCAGCTAAACTGAGAGCCACATCCACTCTTTTCTTAACACTTCCAGGGACAGTGACTCCACCACCTCCCTGGGCAGAGGATTCCAGTGCTCAATCACTCTTTCAGTGAAAAGTTTTTTTCTGATGTCTAACCTAAAGTTCCCCCGGCACAGCTTAAGACTGTGTCCTCTCGTTCTGTCAGTGACTCCCTGGGAGAAGAGGCCAACCCTCACCTGGATACAAGCACTTTCAGGTACTTATAGAGAGGGATAAGGTCACTGTAAACACCATTCTGGGAAACTTAGTTTAATTTGACTGAATAAAACTCAATTCCCTCTCATACAGTGATATATTCAAAACTATGAGGGAAAGAAAATTACTGCAATGTGGTATTTTCACTAATTTTTGGCTGTGATTCATAAGATGTGCATTTCTTTTGCACAAAGGTAAGTTAAGAAGCCCAGTGTAACATAACTGACAAAACTGCAGAGAAAGGACAGGACTTTCTTCCATCCACCTTTCTCTTTCCTCATCTTGTGACAAGGTTATTTTCTTTTTAAAAACAGTTTTTGATCTGATATTTCAACAAAGAAACATTGATATTTACATTTTCAAGGTACTGTTTTGAGACTTGTCTAGAATAATGAAGACGCACATTGCTCCTTGTCATGCCAGTCATATTGTGTCTCTGGTAGATAAGCACACAGTTTGATAGACAATAGTGAAAATACCAAAGAAAATGTATCTCAGCAGGAGCAAACATGCATCCTTATGATGAGTGGAAGACTAAATGATAAATATTATTTATCTATCATAAGGACATGAGACCCTGAACACTGGCAACATTGGCTAGTATTCTACAATACAGACAGGGTGTTTTGGATGCTGTATTTAGGAAGGCTTTTGGTTTCTTTTTCATTTTCAGAATGTCTTAACATCTCCCACTCGCTACTCCTCAAGTGCATCATTGGCACAGGGAATTTTTAAAATGCACATGTTATCTGTTTTATTGTTCCAAACACCAATCCCACAATTGATCAATTAGTACACTCAGTATTCTTGCATTGTTTTGGAGCACTGTGTTTCAGATACAGGACTGGACAAATGCTTTTTGTCAACTTTTTCTCCAAATTAACTGAGAGTTAGAAATGTATTTCCAAATCTTATGAGAATTATACATTCAGAAGAAATATAAAGTGTCTCTGTTTTGTTGCAGTCATCAGCATTTAAACCACTTTGTCTGTATGAGTCTGAGGAATTTTAATGGGGCTGCCTACATCCCATTAAAAAATATCCTGGGAAGGCATGTTCTTGCTCCACAGAGAAGACTGAAGCCTTTTAAAAATAACCAACAAAATAGTGAGGTGCCCTTGCATTGGTTGTTTCACTAGGACTATAAATGTCACAACAGGGAAATGGGAAGGCAATGGGATTTAGGACACCATAGGAACTTTTTCTGACCTTGTAGCCTTCAGGGCACGTGCTTTGTGAACTTCAGTATCTCTTAGACTGTAAATCAGTAATGGCATACCCTCACTTCTGCACTGGCAGTAGGCAAAGTTGATTGGAGAAAAGGAAGTCAAGGGTAAGATAGAGGTAAACCAAGTTTGAGAAAGACAAAACATGACAAATCAAAGTAAATGGTACAACAGTGGGAAGAAAGGTATGAGTTTTTTTCAAGCTACTTCCCCTACACAGGCTTAAAAATTAATTCCATACTGAAGCAACTGCAAATTTTACTTGAGACATTAAACTTAGCATATTTATGTATTGCATATGGATTTAGCATATTAAATCTCCGTGGGTTTTTTCCTGATGCTAGAAGAAGGAAGGCTCCTTCTTCATCCTTTCCCAAGTAAGGATGGGCAAGAAACTCCTGCTCTGAAAGAAGTATCAAAAGAAGGAAGAAAATTGCATCCCAAGTTATCTCCCACAAGTAGGAACTGAGATTGGAAAAGCCTCAGATCTCTTAATTGGACTTGGATCTGCAAGCAGCACACACAAAGATTAAGCCAGAAACTGAGTAACAGTGTTCAGTGGCAACTGCTTTATTCTCATCAGACTACTACAGGAAATGAAAGGACCATGATAGAGGTGGTGGTAGTTGGAAAAGGATGTCAAAAAGTCAAATGCACTTGGAAAAGAATAGCTCCATGAAGTTCTCTTGTGGCAAAACAAGCCAGTGGCATCCTAACTACTTTAGGAAGACTGCTGCCATTAGTTCTAGGGAGAAAATCCTACCCTTCTGCTCAGATCTGGAGTGTAATTTCCAGTCCTAGGGTTCCCAGTACAGGAGAGACATGGGCACACTGCTGTGGGTTGAGTGAGTGATACAAATATGACCAAGGGATTGGAGCATCTGTTATACAAGAGAAGGCAGAGAGAGGTGGGATTGTTAAAGACTGCAGAAGATTTATACACATGTATCAATGTGTAGGTCAGGGGTAATAGACAAGCTGGAGCCAGGCCCTTCTCAGTGGTATGAAGGGAAAGAACAGGAGGCAAGGAGCATGAATTCAAATATAGGAAATTCCATTGAAACATTAAAAAAAAATCTTTTTTTTAAATTTATTTTTAATGAGCGTCATCAAACACTGGAACAAAACTGGCTGCCCAAAGACATTTTGAAGTCTCCACTCTTGGAGACATTGAAGTCCTGATTGCATATGGTTCCAGGTAACCTGCTCTACCTGACCCTGCTTTGAGCAGAGGACGGGACTAGATGAGCTCCAGAGGTCTCTTCCAGCCTCAGCAATTTTGTGCCCCTTTAATTTGTTCTTCTTGGCCCCAGAGGAATGGAGATGTCTTATGCCTTCATTGCTGCAGACTTGTCCTTGCAGTTATGCCAACATGGTAGGATGCCAGTATGAATTTAATCAGATTTTAATGCTGAATAATCAAACAACACATTTGTCATTTTAAAAATTGGATTATTCAGATTGTTCAAATTATGAGGAAGATTGATGAATTCAAAGGCTGAAACTCATACGTCAGTTTAATGCATGTGGATATGCATGACAGCATGATTTTGCATTTTAGAAAACAACTAACACATTAACAAACTTAGCAACTGTAAAACTCTAAACACAACTCTGATCTAATATAAAAATCAATGAAAAATATATAGTCCTTTTCAAATATATTGTGCTGGACATATTGCGGTGCTGTATTTATAAGGAAAATGTATTAAAATGTATAGATCTGAAAGTACTTTAGTATTAAAAATTATACATCTGAAGAAAACAAAAGAAGGATTTGTATTTTTCAATGATTATTTATAAATCAGAAATGTTGAAATGTTACTATTTGCAGGTAGAGTTTGCCACTTCAGCAAAAATTATCTGATAGTTATTAGTGGTTTAAAGGAGGCTACAGAGCTCAGGAATATCCACTGTTATACTCTGCAAGTCTTCTCCCAGCCCAAATCTGGCTCCTGTTTGAGAAGGGAAGTGCATTTCATTACACGTATCAAACCTTGGAAACTTGGATAAAACTGACTTTTTGGATATTCATTTTACAAAATTCTGCATCTAGCATAATTACAAAGATTTATTTGTGTTAAGAACATTACAGCCTACTTGAGATTGAACTTTGTGTCTTTAGTGGTAAAATGGCATTGAATTTTAGATTACTGGTGATTAAATGAGTGTGCAGTATCTGTAGGTGGAACACCATAAAAAGAATTATTTTATATATATATATAAAATTCTTATTCCATGAAGGTTTGTTATTTCTTCTTTAATAAAATCATTCAAGTTGGATAAGATCTTGAAAATTGTTGAGTATTGCCATTAACTCAGCACTGCCAAGTGCACCACTAAACCATGTCCATGAGTGACAGATCAACATGTCTTTTGAACACTTTCAGGAATGGTGAATCAACCACTTCCCTGGGCAGTCTGTTCCAATACCTGACAACCCTTTTATTGAAGATGTTTTTCCTAATATCCAATCTAAACCTTCTCTGGTCAAGTTTGAAGTAATTTTCTCTTGTCCTGTTGTTTGTCACTTGTAAGATGAGGCTGACTTGCACCTCTCACAAACTCCTTTCAGGTATTTGTAGAGAGCAATAATGTCTCCCTTTAGGTTTGTGTTCACCAGACTAACCCCTCAGACCCTCCTCCTACCACTTGTGCTGCAGACCCTTCACCAGCTCCATTTCCCTTCTCTGGACACTCCCCAGACCCTCAATGACTTTCCTTTCATGAGGGGCCTGAACTGGACTCAGCACTTGAGCAGTACCCTCACCAGTGCCAAGCACAATCACTGCCCGGGTCCTCCTGGCCACACTACTGCTGATCCAGCGTGTCCAGATGCCTCTGCAGAGCCTTCTAACCCCCAGCAGGTCAACACTCACAGATGACCTGGGGTCATCTGCAAACTGACTGAGGCTGCACTTGATCACCTCATGCAGATCATCAATAAAGACGTTAAACAGGACTGGACCCAACAGTGAGCCCTGGGGAACAGCATTGAGGATTGGCCACAGAATTCATCACCACTCTCTGTGTGCCTGGCCATCCACCCAGTTTTTACCCAGCAGCCATGTCCCAGTCCCAGCCACGACCAGCTGGTTTCTCCAGGAGAATGCTCTGGGAAGTAGTGTCCAAAGGTTATGAAGGTATAGAAATCCAATGTATCAACAGATAGGAGAGGAAATCAGTCATTTAATTTGTGAGTTTTACAGATCAGATTTCTATAACAAAAAGAGAATATAATCCAATTGCTTAAAAGGTAACTTCTCAAATTGACTAATTGACTTCTCAAATTATTAGTGAATGAAAATTGACATAGAAATTTTTGTGGCTCTGCTTTGTATATTTAGTCAGTTTATATAGAAGTCCATGCTAAATTACAAATATTTATGAGCTAGACATTTTAAAGTCATCTTTCATTAATGTAACATGATTGGGAAAATCAAAGAAATGGGCTAGTTTTTGCTTTTGGTTTAATATAAAAATAAGTACAGGGGAGAAGCCTCTGAATAAGAAAGCAATGAGACAACAGATGGATGAATCATTGCAGAGGCTCTGATAAAAATACACTGACCTCACTCAGACATGCAATCAAAACCCAATCTTTTGTTGTTAGCATAAAGTTTTCTTCAAAATGTGGCAATTAAAAATAAAACAGATTGAATGTTATGTGGGGTTCTTAATGTCTACATTCAACTGATTTGTTTTCTTACCTATTAGCATATGAATTTACAGAAAAATAATTTACACTTTTTTTTGGAGTCTATGCAATATATTTATAAATTATTTTGAATAACATTTAAGAGTCCTCCTGTGCTACTGAGAACAACTAGGAAATCTATTTATCTATCAGTGCTAGAAATCTATATTATACATTTTAAGTACTCATGATATAAATTCTAAGGCCATCACAATAAACCTGAAATTTAAAACCCCACCTCTGTGCCCCTGGATAGTTTATAAAAAATCACACTCACACTGAGGAGGCGCCTACAGCTAATGAAGAAGAAACTCACTGAAATGAAAGGGTTTTAAAACCCACCCCTCTTAGAATTTTGACAATTGAGCCAGAAGTTATTTTTGATCTGTCTACATTGCAACTAGTGAATTCTGGTTTCCTCAACAAGAAAAACAGTTGGTGCTGAGGATCTGACATCCACACTTGAAATGTTTCAGAGGGTTTTTTCTAGGAATAGGCTGGCTTAGTCCCTGCTAAGGAACCACAGTCTGGATTCTTTGAAGAGTTGTTGAAGAGCTGCATGGATGGTGGTGGTGATAAAGGGCATGGTTTCCATATCTTAGATGGCAGGAAGCAGTAGGCTACATCATCCTGCTCCTCTGATCATCTCATCTGCTCTTTTGCTCTCTGAAACAAAAGATATGAGTTATTTTGCCACAGTGGCCCTGCTTTACTGTGGATGAAAAAAAAATCCTTCTCTAAGAAAATATCCTGGCAAAAAAGAAGCTCAGAATTATAAACTTTCATTCTAAAGAAGTCAAAATCTCCTGTTCCTTGGTGAGTAAAAGCAGTTCCTCAGTCCCAGTTGAAGAGAAAATATCAGGAAATTTATCATTATTTATTGTTTCCAGAGAAGCTGGACCCTGTGAACATGTATTAAGGAATATTTGTTGCATGCCATATGAATTGCCTCTGTAGATACAAACTCTCACTCACCATTTTTTCAGATGGGTTCCCACAGAAAAGTGGCACTGAGTGTCTAAAATTGAAAAAAAACTAGCAGGATGCCCCAGCTTCAACAAACTAGACACTTACACAGCCAGAGTGGCAGAGGATACTGGAAAGTTGAGGTACTGTCAGGTTTGGGTACTCTAAGCAGCAGTTTGGACTTTAATTTTGACTGTAGACAGAGAAACTTAAAGGCTGATTCTGAAGGGAGTTTGTCATTTAAATGTATAACAATTATTCCTTGTGAGAATGAATGACTAGTACAAAAACCCCAAAACATTAATTTATAACAAGAAATATTCTTTCCTTGATATTAGAACTTCCATTGGCAAATATAGCAGGGAGGTATAGTTGATTTTTTCACTAATATTCTTTACCAGCACCATATGCAGACAAGTATAACTTCTGTGGCTCAACTATCAGTTCTCCTTTAACCTGAGATTTAATTCCTGAAATATCATCAGGAGTGTGAATTATTTCAAGACTCCTGGACTGACTGAGAGCAAATGCTGCAGAATCAACAGTATGTTGAATATGACCTCATAACCACACCAGAACATCTGCTTTTAAACAGTCAAATAGAAAATATATTTTTATTTATATTTTGAAGGGCAGCTTTCATGCTGCCAGACTGTATTTTAGGAAACTTCTTGAGGAGATTAGTCACATTAATTTTCCCACCTAGTAAAGAGGGAGATTCTCTCTGAGACTGAGCGAAGATATGTGTGAATGGGAAGACTGAGATTACCCCCATGTTGTGTCTCTGCTGATTAGAGTGAAGCATGCACAAGTATGCTTCATTTTCCTAACCTGCTTCCCTCAGAAACCAGGCCATGGAGACTGACAGATATGGAAGTATCTGCTGATGAAGATTCTAGCTAGGGTTATGTGAGGATGCATGCTTTACAATCAGTCTAAACAGACCTTTACTGAACCCAGATTGGGACCCTGATGCTCTTTGCATTTTTTGGTACCTCAAACACTGGGAATAGTCTCTATTACTTCCATTTAACTTCTCTTCCCACAATTTTCCTCTTTCTCACCTTCTTTGTGGTGCATTGTTTAACCCTTCATATGGATCTATTTTTTCCCAAAGGTGACTGACAACGGTCTGGTAGTTTTGACAGCGTCTTGGAAGGTTAATGTTACAAGGCTCTTTCTCCTGAAAGAGAAAGGACTTCCTACAGGGGAGATAAGAGTAAGTCTGAATAGCTTTATGAAGGCACTTCTTCATTCACTGAGGATAGAATGCCTCTGGAAAGATTAACTCCACTTCATTGAAGTGAGCCTTTCTTCTAGTTGCCGTCTATCTAAATACCATAAACTCTTCAAGTCAGGGGCTTTCTTTCATGTCTGTAAATGCCCAAACCACTAGGCAGTAGTAGGTTAAATACATATTTGTATATTACAATTATTATCTTATTAAACTCTCAGAATTAAACTCTCACTCAATAGTCTGAACTCTTCTCTGTAGAAGCCTTAAGGAACAGACATGTGATCCAGCCAACCAATGGAATAAACTTCAAGTATGTGTGGGATGAGAGACCACCTTCTTTCTTAAGGATGTGTGGTCAAGGACCTTTTCAATGCAAAAAAGGCACAATAAGTATAGATGGAAGACCAAAACAAGAAGATGCAGAGGCACAAACCTGACAGACAAGCATAATGGAGACAAAGACAAGAAACAAACCTTTTTTCAGTGCAAAAAAGACACAATAAGAATAAATGGAAGATGCAGAGACACAAACCTGACAGACAAGCATAATGGAGACAAAGACAAGAAACAAACCTGTCCAGTCTCAGTAGTTTGTGGGCTATCAAGAAGCTGCAAGCAAAGCTTGACTTTGCAAACCTGAGGGTGAATGAAGATGGAAGGGGGTCAATGGAGCTATGCATGCTGATGAGGGAATATGCACGGGAATGGGGAGCAGGGAGAAATGAAGGGGGAAACTGATAGAAAGGGGTATAAAAGGGGCTGGTTGCATGTAAAATGGAGCCATTAACACACTTGTCTGATGGAGCCCTGCAGCTGATCATCACAATTCATCCTGCTGTTTTATTACATCCTGTAGCTCTGCATGCTCTCACCCTGTGTTCCACATGGAACAGTGCTGCCTACTGGGGTTCCAGTCTGGGTGAGACACTGGCTCAGCAGTGGCAGCTGAAGCAGGACCATGGCTCACAGCTCACAGGCCTGGCACCAGTTTGGTGAGAGGAGCAAGTGTCTGAATCATCTCAAGATGGGTGTGCATGGGGTGTGCATCTGTCATTGAACAGCAAACTGCAAGCTGGACTCAGCAGCAGTCGGATGCCCCATGTTGGACCAAGAACATCAGGCAGGTAGAGTCCATGGGGATGGGGGGCTTTGGGGTGCCTGTGCAATGAGAATGGGAGTCTGCATGTCAGTTTGCAGCAAGCCCTGAGCTAGACCAGCTGGCAAATCAAGGACCCAAGGCCTGGGTAATCAGGTCTGGAGTCCTGGCAGGGGCATCAAATGGACAGAAGGGTGATGCTGCACTAACTGTGACTGTGTGTGTGCTAGTGAGCATGGACACTGATGTGTGTGTGCCCACACAGGAGACCTGCTGTCTCTGCCAGCCCTGGGGAGGAGGGCATGGTGCTCTCTGTGCTTCCCTGATGTGATGTGAGTCCTGTGTACGTGCAGCTTCTTGGTGCAGCCAGCCATGTCCATGTCCTGGAAGTGTCCTGTGTGTTTGGGACAAATGTTCAGCTTCCCTAGGGGATGAACTTGAGAAGGAAAAGGGGCAGCCATATCTCAGAGCCTGGGCAGAAACCCCAGGTCTCTGGGGCACCAGGTTTGGCTCCAGACGTCAGGCAGGAGAAAGTCTTGTGACAGACCTGCAGGAGGTGGGAGCTGCCACTAACAACTCTTAGCAATAACCACAGTCAATTTTGCAGTAATCAATTATCAATAGTCAATAATACAAATTTTTGATCTTTCTGTTAGCCTATGAGGAATAATTACCCTCTTTTTGGAAGTTATTTGAGAAAAAAAAATCAATATTAAGGTACTGTCTAACTTATGTGTATCCAAAATGACTTTTGGAAAGGTCCATTTAACATTTCCAAGAAACACTAGTTCACATAATTTTTATATTTAGGAATAATTATATAGTTCTATATACGTAAGAAAAAGGAAAAGTAATTATTTCTACAATAGATCTAATTACAGAAAGGTTTTGTGGAAAATGGAAATGTCAGCTTTCAATTAAGTTCATGTTGGACTCAAATTCCAAAAGGCTTGTTTAATCAAAAATAAATATTCCCTCAATATAGTGTATACTGAATAGTTATAGTAAGAAATTATCACCAAACCAGAATAGAAAAAAGTAAGTTCCTACATTTTATGAGATTCATTAGCTGTTTCATTGTTTCTGGTTTCATTAATATAGTTCTGCAAGGAATCATTACATAGATTAAATGATCACACAGAAACATACTTTTTACTCTTTCTCATTCACTTCTACTTTAATATCAAAGAAATATTTTCCAGTCGTCCAGATGCAATACACCAGAAAAAACACCCTAACAGGCATCATGATAGCTACTTTTCTTAGTGTCCTGAGCTACCTTATGCTACAGTATTTAAAGAATGGAAAAGAAAGTCTTATGTTCATCCTACTAAACCTTGAGTCTCTCATTTAGGAACACTAAACTTTCTGTACAATCATGTAATCCTCAATTAAAATCCAGGTTAGAGGAGATAGAATTGCTGTACAGAATTCAGCAATCACCTCCAACTTGCATTCTTTTCAGAGTGCAGCCCACTGACCCTCAATTAAAATCCAGGTTAGAGGAGATGTACAGAATACAGCAATCACCTCCAACTTGCATTCTTTTCAGAGTGCAGCCCACTGATATGGGATGAACTGTGGGACCAGGCTTCAACTGTTGATCTTGAAATATATTAATCTTGTCTTCTTTTCTGTTACTTGTTTCTTAATTAAATTCTTAATAAAATTAATTTATTATGAATTACAGATGCACAATACACCTTTTTGGTATGCAAGGGCTGTCACATGAAAAGTAAATCAGGGTAGTGTGATTGATGGTTGTGTTCTTCAGCACAGCTCCTTAGCACTTCAGAATGGGGTGCAAAGCACCACAGTCTTGAAGACATATGAGACATTGTTCAACTAAGAACACCAGGCAGGAATATTAACATTTTTGACAATGATTACTGAATTTTAGATGCCTATCTGCAGAGTGAAAGAGGCAGCAGAGTGAAAGAGTGAAAAATAGGCAGCAAAACTTCAGTTTAAAATTTCTGGAATTGCCAATTTTTAGCACTCTATAAAATCAGACTGTAGGCATATGAAACAGGGGAGCTGAATCTCAGAAGAACTACTGACAGTATCAGTCTCCATGGTAAGATTGGCCTTTGATTCTCCCAGGTTCTTAAGAGCAGCGGGAAAATCTGGAGCAAGGAGGACTTTTCCTTGGAGGAGGAGGACCAGGTTAGGCAATATTTAAACATCCATGATTCTAAGGGGTCTCATGTGATACAACAGTGATTATTTGGAAGTTGGCCAATGTTATTGTAAGACTACTTTCAATTGCCTTTGAAAGATCAATCAAGAGAAACTATTGACAGCTAGAAGGGACCAAATATAGTTCCTGTCTTCAAAAAGGACAAGAAGAAAAATCTGGAGAACTACAGGCCAGGCAACTTCACCTCAACTCCTTGGAAACATGACAGAGCAGTCATTTTCAAACATATATATTACAAGAAGCTGGTTAAATCTAGTCAGCATGGATTTACTAAGGATAAATCTCTCCTGACACTCCTGATAGCCTCCTGCAATGAAATGTCCAGCTTAGTAGCTAGGGAAAGACCAGTGGTTGTTGCTCATCTTCTTGTTAAGATATCCAACACTTCCATAATATCCTTCTCAATAAACTGGTGAAGGTTGGATTATGTAACCAAAATGAACTGTTTGGCTCTAAGTGTTTTGATCAGCAACATGAGGTCCAGCTCAAGGCCACCACTTGTGGTGCACTGGAGGGGTCAGAGTGAGAGCAGTATTGGTCAACACTGTCATTACCTGAACAATGGGACACAGTGGTCCCTCATCAAGCCAACTCTGCTGAGGTCAAATCTAAAGTATTGTGTCCAGTCCTGGGCTCTCCAGTACCAGAAAGACGTGGTCATAATGGAACAGGTCCAGTTCAGGACCATGAATATGTTTAAGAGACAGGAATATCTAATACACAAAGGGAAGCTCAAAGAGATGGGATTGTTTAGAGAAGGAAAGGCTGAAGAAGAGGAATCTCATCAATATGATGTGATATATAAATCTCATGGGAGGACATAAAGAACAGGGAGTTAGGCTTTTCTCATTGGTATTCAGTAAAAGGAGAAGAAACAATGAGCACAAACAGAAATACAGGAAATTCCATTTAAACATGGAAAAAAAGTTTATTACTGCAAGGATGGTGCTCTGGAACAGGTTGCCTAGAGACAACTCAAAACCTCCAACTTTTTTCAGGAAAATGCCTGCAGGGGACTGGGCCACTGCAAGCAGGTCAGGGACCTGAGCACTTTTACTGTCCTTGGCAAATAGGGAAGTATTGTTTCAGCAAGGAAGGATGAAAACGTGTTTGTTTGCTTTATTTTGAACTTATTTTATATACTTGAATGCTGAATCAAAAGACTCAGCGTGAAGGTACATATAACTTGAGGCTCTACAAATCAGGTTGAGTTCACAGAGAATGGTAAAATAAAAATGAGACAAAACCCAACCAACAACACCACCAACAATTTTCTCTGAAGGTTTGTTAAGTTCTCTGGTCAACTGAAATGCCATTTTTCTTTTATAAATAACATTAAAACATATGACTGTCATAGCACTTATAATTATGTTGGCCTTGTGTGGAAGCACTGATGTCAAATTCATTTCTATTGACTAGAAATTAATCAGGGCAGAAATGGTTGTTCTTTCTTCACCCAGCTAATTTAGAGAGATTTAACAACAGAACATTATGTACTTTTTGCTTTTCCTTTTCTGTTCCCATCTGATGGCATTTGCTCAAAAACACAGAGAAACTGATTTTCTGTTAGCTCCTGCTGAACACATCAGCTATCAAATATAGGAAGATAGCCATGAAAATATGAAAGTAAATATGAAGAGAATATATGACAACACAGTATTTTTTTTAAAATTGTGTATTGGCCTTCATCCATAAAGAAAAGAGACATCACTGCTGGAGTTGCTAATATTTGGCCAGTAGATCAGAGATCACACAGGTAAAATTATAAAAGCACTGGTTATAACCATCGACAAAATTAGAGTATTTGGTAGAGGCAATTGCATTTGATACCACAAACATCCTGATACATTCAGAAGGATACTGGAAATCTAATATTATTTTTTCCATTACTTTTATCATGTCACAAATATATCAGGAATTAATTCCTCTCAAATTACTCAACCTCACCCTGGATGTCTCTTGATAGTTTTCTTTGGAGAAGGGGCTGCACTGATTGCCTTCTTTTGCATCTGCACCAACTCAGTCTTCATGAGTTGATTGTCTTTGATTGTCAGCTACAGCTGTTCAAGCCACAAAAAAAAAAAAAAAAAAAAAAAAAAAAAAAAAAAAAAAAAAGGCATAATTTGGAGGTTCTTTGAGATACTGAGATACTGGCATCTAGTTCTGTCATACAGGGGCCAAAATTACTAGACATAGCCCCAGAGGCATAGAAGAAGTTGAGAAAAAAAGGAGAGGCATCAAAGTAGAGTCATAAAGGCATGGGCATTTGGGGACAAAAGCAAAAAGGTAAAGCTTACTAAAGGATAAGAAGAAAGGAATACACCAGTGTGCTAGTAATAAGAGGATATTCTGGTAAAATATGGCACCTTTTTTGAATGGTACTCAATACTTTTTGTGGGTCTCAGTCTTCACAGTAAAAATTGGCTTTCAGTCATTCTCATGAACAGTCTGAGAAAACAGACTCGTAGAATTATAGAATAGTTTGGGTTGGAAGGGACATTTTAAGATTGTTTAGTCCAGGCCCTCTGCAATGACCAGGAACATCTTCAACTAGACCAGGTTACTCAGAGCCCTATAAAACCTGCCTCAAATCTTTGCAGGGGTAGGATATCTACCAAATTTCTGGGAAACCTGTTCTAGTGTTCCACCACCCTCATTGTAAAAAACTCTTCCTTATATCTAGTCTAAATTTATCCTTTTCTAAGCATAAAACCATTTCCCTTTGTCCTGTTGCATCACTCTCCTAAAATGTCTATCCCCATCTTTCCTTTCTAATGTGTACCCTTTCATTAGTAGAAGGCCATAATAAGGTCTTCTTAGAGATCCTCTTCTTCAGGCTGAACATCCCCAAATCTCTCAGCCTATCTTCATACAAGAGGTACTCCAGCCCTGCTGATCATTTTCATGGTCTCCTCTGGAGCTGCTTCAATAAGTACATGTCTTTTCTGTGCAGGGGCCCCCAGGTCTGGATGCAGCACTCCAGGTGGGGTCTCACCAGGGCAGGGAAGAGTACAGTGAGCAGAGCAGAGAGCCAGAATCCCTGTCCTTGCCCTGCTGGTCACACTGCATTAGATGCGGTCCAGGATGCAGCTGCTCTTTGGGGCTGTGAATGTACCTTGCCCGCTCATGTCATCCACCCTAAAGTCCTTCTCAGCAGGGCTGCCCTCAATCCCTTCATCCCCCAACCTTTACTAATAGCAGGGGTTACCCCAGCCTGGCTGTGACACCTTGCATGTGGCCTTGTTGAGCCTCATGATTTTCACTTCTCAAGCTTATCCAGGTCCCCCTGCTGTGTCAGCTGCACCACTCGGCTTGGTGTCTCTGCAAAATTGCTGAGATAGAGAACAACTTGAAGTGGGGAATCAGCAGGTTAGGGGCTACTTAGACAAGCTGAAAGTTGTGAGGTACGTGGAATTGTAAGAGATTAATTCGAGTGTTGAAATGGCACATTGCTATGAGGAGGTTGATGATCATCTGCAGAAAGTAGATGACAGCTGAAAATAACAGAGATGACAGAGAAATTCTCTGCAAGGTGGAAAAAGTTTAAAGATATGCTTATCTTCGAGATGTAAGAATCACACTGAGAAGAGTAAGCTGACCAGCCTCACCTCATTCCCTGGAAAGGCCTCAGAGCACATTTTCTTGCAATCTATTTCCAGTTTATTGAGAGACAAGAAGATAATAAGGAACAGGCAGCCAGCAAACCCTGCTTAATCAATATGATTGTGAGTAGGTTACCAGGTGAGGATAAATAAAGGGCTAAACTGGAGGGCTTTAATCCAGGGAAGATTTGAGAGGCTTGAGGACTGAGCTAAGAGAAGCCTCCCAAAGTTCAACAAAAACAAGGGCAAAGTTCTGCTCCTGGAGAAAAATAATCCTTTAATAATAATAGGTGGAGAAATAGCTGAATGTATAGCAGCCTGCTGTAAAGGACCTACAGTGTATGTGACATTGTAAGTCATTCTATGTATATGTTACAGTCATACTGCAGACATCCTAAGATTAAAATAAGTCTTTCACCTCTCTTCATAAAGTATAGAAGATAACAGGTCATGGCTTTGATAATCTCCATGTGCAAGACACTTATCTGATATTTGCTGCTTTTTTTTTTTTAACTTCCTGTGAACTTTTCATGTCATTGGACTAGTCAATAATATTTGAATTATCTTTAAAAAAGTTTAGTCCTTACCTAATTAGTCATCACTTCTAACTTTGTGTTTAATATCCCCATTAAAAAAGCGGGAAAATAGTTAAATTTATATATTGAAACATGCCTCTTAACTTGCAAACTAAAAGTTTTGAGATTCCAAGACTAACATAGGCATGCTATTTAAAAATCCCCATCTTCTGGAAAAAAGGTTTGGACTAGACTAAATCCTAAACGCTGGGAAGCACTTGGGAGAGTATTACTGTTTGAGGCTTCCAGGTAGGGTTATAACAACTAAATAGTATAGGCAGTTGACTTCCTTTTACCATGCTTAATTTTAATTATTTACCATGTTTAATTTTTTTAATTTTTTTTTTTTAATTTTAATTTTTTAAATATTTTTTAATTTAATTTTTTTTTTAAATTTTTTACCATGTTTAATTTACTAGTATGGAGGTAGCAAAAGGGCTCTAAGTAAATACCAGTACATAAAATGGCAAAAGAAAGTGTCTAAAAAATTTTAAAAGAAAAATCTGTAGACCAGTGCAACATCTGAAATATAAGACTTTATATTTACATGTAGAAAATGAATTTTTATTTTTGTTTTATGAGCAAAAAGAGTGTTCTGGCATGATGCAACAGTTTCAGGTCATGGCATCATATGGCCCAGACAAATTACACCTAATGGCCTTAAAGAAAGGAGCCAGAATGCTCTGTGAACATCATATAGTTTAATGAATTATATATTAGGAATTAATCTTTGAATATGGGAAAAACCCTTTGGAAGACATCTGCTCATATATTTCCAGTATTTAGATATTATAAAAAGGGTGAAATGTAGCATGACTTCTAAACAATATAATAGCTAATTCAGGGCCAGCAGCAGTGACTTTACATGTAACTGACCAACACTGAGTGACTGACTACATACTCACACTTCACCCCTTGCAAGGTGTTCAAAGCACAGTCTTAAAAGAGGGCAGATTCAGGAAAAAAAAGGAGCCTTGGGATGCAAAACTTGAAAAGCATACTCTATCCAGCTATTTAGAGTGAAGCTATAGAGGTTACTTCTCCATAACAATTAATGTGTGCTTGTAATTTCCATTGTAGTATATGGATAAATATTTCAGACCTAGAGAAAAGAGTATGAGATAGCAAAGTTGCTAGAAGTTGAAGTCAGGCCACTTCCCTGAGGATGAAAATTAAATGTTGGAGCAGTTCATAAGAAGAGGTGGGGGAATATTAAGCTCTTGCAGAGATATTGAATTTAATTTTAAAAGCCAGCCATTGATCCATCTCTTGGCAGCAATCCTGTAGCCAGTGTTCAGAGCAAGCCTGCACACACCATCATGTGGTCCCATGGCACCAGCTGAGTTTCTCTGTGCTGAGCTGCCCTGGTATAATGCCATGGCACATCAGACTGGGTCAGAGTCCTCAATTCATGTTCTGTCATGCCCTGTGCCCAGAACTTGGCTGTGACCCCAGTATGGACCAGTGTCCCTGGTGCTACCAGAGCAGGCTGTGTCCTGCCTTGAGGCTCTCTGAACTGCTAGTCATAGCTCTGCAGGGGGAATAATTCCAGCCTGTTGCAAACTCTTCATTTGGAACCACTGTAGGCTTGTTTTAAATTCTGTCCTATCACTGTAATTCACATTAGTCTTTGGACAAAAGCACCTCTCAGACTGAGAACCTCACCGTATCTCCCACTGCATGCATTGTGAAAAGATAGCTGCTCAAGTTGTATGCTAAAAGCAAGTGACTCCTTCTACACCATACTGACAAAATGCTTTTGCAGAGTCTTCACAACTGACTGTTGGAAAGCAGCTGAAAATCCTCCTCCTGTGACTGTAAAAGGAGAATTAAATCCAACACTTTAATTATTATTAGGAAGATTAGACAACAATAAAAAGGAATAATTAGCAAAATTTTAAGAGCTTGTTGTTATGAAATGTAATTCCAAAATCCTGTTCTCTTTCCTCCCTTCAAAGTAATAAATATTTCCTGGCTGTCCATGCCAAAACTTCCTGCCAGCTCCCAGCACATTGTGGCTGTGCTGGGACATAATTGACACCATTAACAATCTGTTAGTCAAGGTTCCTGGCAAATGGTGTTGGCAAACTTAGGGGCTGATAACATGGATTGACTGATACTGCATTCACTGAAGGCCAGCTGACACACCTAGTTCAATCCTTATCTCCACAAACCCAGGAGGTGGACACATTTGAACTGCACTGGATGGATCTACAGCATGCACTAATTCCTGAGCTGGGACCGAGACATTTCTGTTATGTGCAGCCACGCCAGGGCCAATGCTGAGAAATGAATGGTGAGGAAAATACTGCTTGGGTCTGTCCTCTAGCCTGTTTAAAGAAATAAATGCACTTAGAGGTGTAGGCAAGTATCTCACAGCACTACACTAAGAGTATCACAATTACAGTGATTAAATTACAGTGCTGTGAAAACACTCAGTGTGACTTTGGACTTGAATTCTCTGGTTTCAAGAGGACCAAAACTCAAAATGCTATTCTGGATAGCAGCCTTTTTATGAGGGAAATATGTATTATAATGTTAGTGCTACCCAGCTGTTCCTTTTGCCTTCGTCTTCCATTCTGTAAGTGCTTATATAGTAATATAACACCATAAAGTACATGAGAATTAGCTTAAGAGTCTGACTGGTAACAGAGTATGCCAATACACCAATTTTCAATAGGAGATGAAGCCCAGAAACAAGAAAAATAAACAGAAGGCTAAGCAGAGATTTCATGAGAATAGAGGGCATGCTGCCTTATCAAAACCAAGAAGTGAAATATTATTTTACTTTAGGTGCCTTATAAAGAAAATAATTTCTGGGTTAATGAAATCTGGGATGTCCAAACAATTGCATGTCTAAACAGGTAGAAAAAGGATAAAGGATTCAGCCATAACAATGTGTAAGCAAACTCCGAAGAAAGAAATGTGAGCTCATTTCGTATGGCTCAGAAATCACAAAATAAAAGCAGAACATATTAACATGTCTCTGCACTTATTTCTGACTACCATCTCCAAAGACTAATCAGCCTATGAATACTTCACTCATCCCAGACAAAGATATACTTCATCAACTATGATAAATATGAAAATCAGCTTGAGATGATGGGGTGGTCTAACACCAGCTGGAAATTATACTCCAAATAAGCCACTCTCCTTCCCCCTGCCCCTTCCAACAAGAGAGGGACAGAGGCAGAGGCTGTAGGTTGAGGTAACAATTCACTGAAAGGAAACAGCCTTGGAGGAACACAGAGTAGCAGCAGCAATATAGATGACAAAAGTATAGGGGAAGAGAAGGTGCTTTGCACACAAAAGCTGTTCACCTCCTTGCCTTGGCTCTGTGTGGCTGCTGGGACAAAGACAGAATGGTGGTGCTCCCATGCAGCGCCACAAGGTTCTCCAGACAAAGACAAGACAGCAGGTGCTCCCTGCAGAAGGTTTTCCCAACCTTGAGCCCAAGACAGTGAAAAACAATGACTGGCAAACACCCAAAATCTGGACCATCTGTGCTGTGCCACCTGTCGTTTCCCAGGCCGCTGTGCTCCCCTGGTTCAATCCCACAAGGTGCCATTGCTTTGCAGTGCTCCGCCCCATTCCACTTGGCTCTGCGTGGATCCTTTCAGCTGGGCTGGGATCGGGCTCACCTCTGCTGCTCTGTCACCCATGGATACTTCCCACTTTTCAGCACCACTCCTTGGAGCTGTGTCTTGGAGGAATGGGAAGGGTACAGGCAGCAACAGAGGACAGTGTCTGCAGGGTTGATCCCGACAACTTCCCTGATGGAGAGAGCAAGGCAAAACATCACACTTCTAGTGATACATTCATCATTTCTTCCCCCTTAAACCATATCCCCAGTGATGATGTGGGTAGCATAGAATGGCACCCTGTCCATGCCACATGGTGCTAAGCCATGCCCCCTCTCTGCATTCAGAACAGGTGGGTATCTATGCACAGATTCAATCTAAGATGAAGATATTTAAATTAATAAGTGTCTGTAGGCATATCTCATTCTTTGTTAGGGTCCGTGGAGGTGAAGCTGTAGAGAAAGCAGCTCATCCTTCAGCAGTAACCAACAATGAAATTCAGCTGCCTAGATACTGATGTCAAGTATTTTCTCAGTAGGTGTATGGTACAATACCTGGTTTCCATTTTTAGAGGGATGCAAGTCTCATGTAATCTGTGCCTCAGCAGGTATAACGCACTTCCCAGTGTGTCTGAACTGGCACTAGGGGACTACATAGAGGCAGCTGAATCCTGCCCATAATACTGGTTCAACTAACTCACTCCACTTGCTGAAAAGAAAATTTCAACACATAAAACACACCTAAACACCTAAATGGGAGTCTTGAACAAATTCTGTCTCCAAAATCTGTTACAGAATCTCTGTATGTGATAAGAAGCATGTTCTGTAGCAGCTATTAGCTGTTTTTGCTATTAGCTGACATGGGTAGATAAATTGTAAAATTACATTACTTCAACTGAAAGATTAAGAGTAACTGAGATTGCATAAATAGTCTTATTTGGCTTACACCCCATGTTTTCTTTAGTTGTTAGAAGCTTCAGAAGATTTTAGATCAAGTAGAGCTGATATAGTAGATCAAAGTAGGATATCTCATGTTTGAGGGATCTCAGGAATCTATAGTTTTATCTTCTGCAGATCAGCTGAGGTCTGACCAGGTTGCTCATTCCCTTATTTCATCCAGGGATGGAGCCTGCTCAAGCTTTTTGGACAATCTGGTCCAAATGAAATAGAACTCAAGCAGAAGTCATACACTTTGTGTGCCCCTTTCAGAACGTTATTTAGAGTTTAATTTTCAGAAATACATAGGCATTGCATGCAGTCCTGAAGAGACTGAGAATGAGGAAGAAAAGGATTTAATAAGACATCCACAGAAACTATCAAATTATGAGCAACTTGAAATAAGTATCATTAATAAGATCACTCTGGACACTATGTTCTTGTTTCAGGACAAGAGATGAGAACAACCTCACAACAGATGACAATATGTGCAGTGACCAGTACACGACACCAGACTCCTTTGCTCATAGTTAGGACTGCATGGTGTCCATCCAGCTCCTCTCAAGAAATTAGGTCGCAGATACAGAAAATTACTGACGAGTGAGAAAGAGGAACCTAAACCCAGAAAGAGGAAATTAACCCAAAAGATCTTACCAGCAATATTTAAACCAGACTGAATCTTGGACGCTCTAGAGCTAACTAACACAATCCATTTAGCAAAGAAGGCACTATGTCACAACTGGTGAACATATGGGTTTACAGTGATGCCCTCTTTAATCATCTGCAGGTGTATTAGATCGTTTCTATTCACAGTAGGTTTCATTAGAGATGTTTGAGATGTGTTTTTAACAAGGACAGTGGCACTTAACAGCAACAAAAAGGCTTTCAGTGAGACAAAGAGGTAGTTCTTATCTCATTATATACCTATCATGTTTAAATTTGCTCATTTATAAGGTCAGAGAAGTATATGCAAAAAGGCCACCAGTACCCAGAAATTATACTCACATGCATCAAAATAGTTTAGCCAGTTAATGAATAGTAGAGATGTATTCATGACCAAATAACCAGGAACTTTAAAAGTAATTTAGTCAATTTGAGAAACAAATTGGTTTTGGCACTTTACACAATTGTGTAATTGAATCTTTAATTAAAAATTGAGCAACTTGTCCAACCTTTGTATTTCCTGGCCCTGATTTAGCTAGGTTTGTTATATAACCTTTCCTTTATGAGAGCAAATTACTTTCTGTCTATGAACTATGGAAAGTTTTCCTACATCAGTTGTGGAGACAAATGCAAGGTCACCATCCCTTATTCTTTTCCAATGGCCAAATGTCAAAGGAGCATGGAAAACATAAAAACCTCAAGGTCACAACCCTTTCTCCTCGCTACAGCTCCTTAAAAAATAAAGGAATTTTTTCTTTGAAAAATTGAGGAAACCTTTGTGGAGAGCATGAAAATTGTCAGCATTCAGAAGAAATACATTTCTTCTTAGTCCCTTAAAATCACACTCAAGGCTCTCAATTCCTTAAATCTGATCTTATGACTTACAAAGTAAACTACAAATATTCAGCTCAATGTGGAATCAGCAGCTATTAGTTCTTAGAACAGTAATTAGTGCTCATACTAGAATTTCCAAAAGGAAGACTATTGTTGCTGTTTACCATTTGGGATCAGTGGATTTTAAGCTAATTTTCATATGAAGCAATGCAGTACTTTGCTTCAGGCAATCCTGATTCAGTACACTAGAGTTTCTTTAAAGCTGTCAGTCTTCAGAGCACAGAAAACACACCTCTAATTGAGACACAAGCCAACACTGATTTCAGACATTACTTCTTGATTTCGTTGCTTGTTAACCGAAGTGATGAAGAGCAAATAGAGAAAAGGGGAATAAGAGCTAGGGATAATAATAATATGATAAATAGCATCTTGTAAAATTCAGTTTACTATTATTATATGAAAACAGCAGCTGGCAAATACAATCAGCCCAGAGAAAGTATGAATATGGAATGGGAAACTCATCATCCATTCTCAACTACCAGTTGGAACACGGAGGTGTTGCAGCTTGCTTCCTGTCACTTTAAGTCCTTTGGCATTATAAAGGTTTGTGTGCCCCTACAACCCCAGAGGTGAGTGCTTCCCTTATAGATGCTGTACCTACTTTTGTTATTTTCAGGGTGCATTTTGGTGCACCCAGACCAGGCCTTAGGACCCAAGAGAGATGACTGGGAAGAAGAGGAATTAGGTGAAACAGCCTGAGTCATATGAGAGATTAAAATGCAAACAAATAAGGAGTTGCTCACCATGTCTTCCAACAAAAGAATGAGGGCAATTATATAAACCCAGAGGGTGGCTGGTCATTCCAAAAGAGAAGGTAGTTCTTCTCCATGCAGTGTAAGCTGTGTTCATTAAATACATTTCTACCTATTCACTAAGAGAGTTTTGACCTGCAGGGTGGTGAACATTCAGAGTATCCTGATGTCCTGGTAATCTCCCAAAGGCCATTGGTGATGACACGATGCAGAATCAGATGGACTGGTGTAGTCATACTTTCTATTCTCTCTGCCTGTATTTCCCTCATGTTAAAAATTGCCATCATCCTTCAGATTCCCTCTTTAATGCTCACAAGGTGATCCCTGATAAGAAGCAGAAGATGAAGAGCAAATACACCTCCTGATTCTAATTTTCCACTATAGCTGCCAATAGGAGAGACAGTATGGCCCAGTATTTTTCCCTTAAGAATAAGCAAAAGAAAATGACCCCTCTGACCAGATACATTCTTCTGAAAGCAGAGAGCTTCAGGGCTTGAATGAATACTGATGAACACTGAAATATTCACTGAATTCAGCTGATTTTTCCTGTGGGAAATATCCTGGGATTTTGTGTGGGAATTAAAACAGCGATCATGGAAACCATGACTGCATGCAACTAAGTGAAAAACATTGAATTTTAAGATAATTTAGCTATTTAAATATCTGCATAGCACTCACAAATAACTTTGAATGAAATCTTCAAATATTTTGCTGAATATTTTCAGTAAAGATTTCATAGTCATACCATGGAGAAGCTAAACCTTAGCAGACACTCTGTCAAACAATTGAAAATTATCTTGTTAACTCAATCAAATCTAACAAACGCAGAAAATCCCAGGTGGAAAAATATATATTTATGCAAGTTTTCAAAAATAAGACGCTTTTGCACAAAATGTAAAGATATGATTGTGGCTTTAAAAGTAGAAAAATAAATCTTCATACTGGGTAATTATCTTCCAGTAAATTGGATCATTTTCAGTATATGGATAGTTACATGTGAAATCCTACTGCATTAATTTAAAGGTCATGGCTTCACTGGAGAAATGATTTCTCAGCATGTGTCCTCTGCCCTTGACTTTATTATGGTTTGCTCATTCCTAATATCTCTGTTTATCAGTTTGGTACCCTTGCTGGCTACATCATGCATTTTTGCAGCAAACATTATAAGTAAAAGCACAATTTTTTGGAAATGAAAGTCTGAAAGTTTGAAAGATTTATTTGCTAAGGAAAAAAATTAAATTAAATGGTATCTGGCTGTTACTATTTAAATGTGTCTGCACATATTCAGTTAGAATGGTGTTTTGTGCAAGTCTGTGACAAAACCTTAAACATTGTGACAAAACTTAACAATGGATTTCACCTGGCGGCTTCCATTCTGCACATGGTTCAGGGCAACAGAAGGGAAAAAAGGCAACAGAAAGGAAAAGCTAGTAGACAGAAACAGTTCTTAAAATTAGACAGCTCCTTAAATCCCTAATTAATTAAGGAATTACATTTTGAGTCTGTGTGTATACAGAATACATGCTATGAAGAATGATAATAAATTAGGTAGTCTGGACTGAACTGTTATACAGAATGCACTAGGCAGAAGGTGGCAACCTTCCTATTTCTGCCTCTGTCGTCTGTCTGAGTTTAGTGTTAGAAGTCATGTATTACATTTTATTAAGACATCAGAAAACTGCAGACGTGCTCCTAGGCTTGCCAAAAACTTGTGCAATTTGGATTAGCTCACCAGAGAGCTTAAGTGAAAAGAACTGGAGATTCTCTGTGGCATTTTTTAAAGCTCAGAAAATAATTGCAAAATGACGTCTCTGTTAAGCAGAAAAAAATAACAAAAGATGGGCAATCAGTTATTTGTATAAGGAGCAGACAGTACTTGTAGGTAGAAAGTGTGCATGGAGGAGGGAGCAGGAAGACTACCATAAAAGTGGGAAATTAAGTTCATGATCTACTGATTAGATTGATAAATTTTCATACAAAGAATGAAAAAAAGGTTGTTGATGGTCAGAAGACATTCAGATTACTACATCAGGCAGGTAAAAATCCACTATTCCTTTGTACTGACAATGCAGCACAAAAGTAAATAAACTTACTAAAAATGGAAAATATAATCTCTTTGTAGGAATGAATTTGCTCAGTTTGAACTAATGATCTCTAAGGTGCCTTCTATCCCAAAGCAGTCTATGATTCTATGATCCTTTGAGACTCCTATTGACTGGGAAGAATGGATTCCCTGCTGAGTAAAGTGTGAGAAGGATTTTTGGGGCCTGATGTTTTGGGGACTGACTCCATCTCTATCCTTTATTTTCTGTGTGACCTTGAATGAGGTATCCAAGGCCAAATGTACTTCTTATGCTTTATTCACATTCATTTAATGTTTTCATTCAAATGGATCTTTCCCTTCAGTAAAGTAATGAGAATGTTTTCCCCCTTTTCAGGCATTAATTCCATTTTTTGAAATATCTTTTTTATTTTCTATTTGTTCCATTATCTTGACTGAATTATATAAAATGTTAACTTACATGCTGCTAGACTGGGAAAATTTTGGCTCTGCATTGCAGAATTTCATGCACAAAAATGATGGCAGAAATGGCAGTCTGACTCGGGGAGATACAGCAAGACTAATTCATTGGAGCCTTTAAAATGCAGTTTAGAAATGAGAAAAACCTGTGGGATCTGGTTTCATGCAGATACAGTAATAGTCTTTCTGCCTCCTAGATGGAGCTAAAGCACTTGTCTCCTGTATCTTGCCTTGTGGGATGGAGGAAAGTAAGTAATGTGACAAACATAATTGTTTTCTTTTGCATTTCTTGATTAGTATTACCTGCAATTTTTTACATTCCTAAAGAACACATTTTACAGAATAAAAATTAAAAAGCTTGGTCTCCATTTTACAAGGAGAGTGAGTGTAAACCAGGATAAAGTCCAGGATAAAGACATTTTCTGCTTCTTTGCAGGCAGAGACAGTGCTGCTCACTAGATACATGCTTCAGCAAGCTCTGCCAGGTACCCAGCTCAGCTTCCTGGAAGATTGATGCTCAGTTTTCTTCCCTCTAGTCCTCATGAAGGATAGATAGAGGACTTCTGCTCCCAGGACAGAGGCTGAACCTACAACCTAGATGAGACCTCTTCAGTGTTTATAAAGACAGACATGCCACAATGTTGAAAGGGAAGAATTTGAAAATAGAACCCACAAAACAAGGTCCCATCATGAGCTAAGTATAGACACAAAAACAAAGCAAACCTTGCAGCTTTTTTTAACACGTGAACAAGCAAAATTATAATAAAACCTTGCAAAAAAACACCCACAAGTGACAAAACAGTGCCATTCAAACAGTGTATTCTGTTTCTGGGAAGGTCATACAATGTCAGGAAAAGGATGTTCCTCTTTCAGAGTTTTAGTGGAACTTAAGTCATGAGCACATGCATAGGTCTCTGTGTCTGTCTATGCAACTCAGTACCCATCAATATACTGAAACATTTAATTTTCACAGCCTCATTTGTGGTGAGTGCCAGCAATTCAGTCTACCTATCCATATTTTGGGGTGATGAGACCAAAAGAAATGGAGGGGGCATATCAAAACAACCACAAGGTGAAAGTGGAAAGGGAAGAGACAGAAACTCTTCACACTGTACAGAAATACGGAAGATTCACAACAGATATGATCAGAGTCTAAGAACGTTTAAAAATTAAATAGGCATACCTAAAGAAGACTTTTTGTGTTTAAAAATGGGAAGAGGATGAAGAGGTGGCTGGTGTCCAGTGCACCAGCTGCAGCTCAGTGTCAACTCGCATCTAGGAAAAAGATCCTGCCTATCTGGAAGACAAGGTAGTTAGTGAAACTATTACAGCAATTTGGCAAAGCAGAGCCACTGCAGAAGAGAAGGTCAGACCTTTTCCTCTGGGTTACTGGCTTCTGTCTGTGCTTTTGGACTCATGAAACAAACTGATCTGAAGTGCAGCCAAAGAGGCACTGCTGAATCCTTATGCCTGGCATCTGGCCTGTCTGCATTGCTTATGATTTTAATGGCATTAATTTATTGCAATATCTTATGATGGTTGTAAATTATTTAATTTGATGCTTGAGGTAATTTTTAATTATTTAATTTGTATTTATTCCCTTATGTTGCTGCCTGTATTATCTGTGACACTGATCCTACAATGACTTCCTTATTGATGTACCTCTTTTCCACTGTGGACCTGCATAAAAGGTCAATGCATATGATAAGGAATTTTCTCACTTCTTTTAGTTAAACAATAATTGTTTTTAAAAAAATTCTATTTTTATTTTATTCTGTACCTTTTTCCCAGTCTATCAAGAAACCATCAAAAAATAGGTTATTTTAATAATATTTGAGCCCTAATTATCACTAGAATCTTTCTTTTCCACTGTGAACCTGCATAAAAGGTCAATGCATATGACAAGGAATTTTCTCACTTCTTTTAGCTAAACAATAATTGTTTTTTTAAAAAACTCTATTTTTATTTTATTCTGTACCTTATTCCCAGTCTATCAAGAAACCATCAAAAAATAGGTTATTTTAATAATATTTGAGCCCTAATTATCACTAGAATCTGGTCCTTGAGCCTGCTCTTTCAGAGAGATGAACACTACACAATATGTTTGTTAGGTTAATGCATCTGCTTTAAAACCAGACCAGGTTCATATTTGGAGACTGAGGCCACAAGCCATAGGATTTTTCTGTGAGAGTCACCTCCACTCCAGACCTCCTAGTTGAATGTTATTATGCCATAAAACAACATCATGTGAAATTCAGGCTCCCCTTCAATATTTCAATATTTTTACTTCTTCAGGATGCCTAAATATTGCAAATGCACAACACTGATTAACAGCCACATTCGATAACAACTCCCTAGTTTATATACTATGTAATCCTCTGAAAAGTTACTTATCAAAGATGGAAATTTCCCTTGCCCTATAAAACAAGTTTTTAAAGAATATCTACATAGGCCATATTTTGTCATCCTCCTTTGGCAAAATCACTGCTGAAGTCTTGGAAAATTTCCCTTGCCCTATAAAATTCTGTATTCTATGTTTTGGCATGGGACTGAGTATAAAGCAGACTGAAATAAGGAGCATTATATAAGTTTTTAAAGAATACCTACATAGGCCATATTTTGTCATCCTCCTTTGGCAAAATCACTGCTGAAGTCTTGGCCCAGTTCTCAAACATGGCAGATGCAGCTCATACCATCTCACAGACCTGGTAACTCAGCTGACAAAACTCTTTCAAGTTGTGCCCTCATGTTTTCATCTCTCCTCAGATCTCTGCTTATGTATGCCCAGATTAAAGGGATTGAAGGATTAAAATCGCATCAGTGCGTGGTATTTGTTGGCATTCAAACAACTTGCATGAAGAGCTATTTTATCCCTGTGCGTTGACAGAGCTGCCATGGAACCAGTTTGCACTCAGGAGTGTCACTGCAGGTTGCAGGCTTAGCTAGGAAACCAAGCCCATAGTCTAATCTATTGCTGAGCACAGCTGAAAACAGATGTTAATTAAACTGCAATTACTTCATAACAAGACTTGCATGTCAATTGAAGATAGAAGGGCACAACATGAAACTGATGTCCTGGATCATTGAACTATCCAGCCATAATGCCCAAAGGATACAGTGCCAACTGGCTTTGGGATTACTGCAGCCTCTGTGAACTGGAGCATCAAAATCCTAATGGAGTCAAAAGTAAGAAGGTATTCAGAGGCTTTTCTTCATGACTGTTACTTGAACTTAAGCTGTAGCAAATTGACATTTAAATCAAACACCTGTTCTCATGGTGAAAGGGATTCCTCCTGTGCTATTAGCTAGCTGTTGGCATCACACATTTCAGCTAGACCTGCAAAAAAGGAAGTGTGATCCATGAGGAAGCTAGACAGGTATGAGAAGCAGAGAAAATAAATTGCAGGGAATGACACCAGTGGGAATACTGGTCTTGCAGATTAAAATGCTGCATGATTTTATGAGCTACAAAGAATTCTGGAATACAGATATGCCCATGAAAGATAAAGATCAGAAAATTAAGTTTAGAAAAGTAAGTAACGCTTTATAACCTCTTTGCACCTTACAAAAGTAAGTAACAATTTGCAATCTCACTTTAAAATCAAAGACTCATGAAACAAACAAATCTGGAGTGCAGCCAAAGGAATGATGCTCAGTACACTGTAACAGTGCTAAAAGTGTTTGGTGAGAGAGATTGCAGAGAGATAACTGGGTGACTGTTTTGTCTTATCTTTTAAAACTAAAACCAAGAATCAGCAGAGACAGTGGATATGTTGCAGAGTTGGGTAATCTGGTATCCACGTTGAAAATCAAGGATGAAATCTTAATAACAGGCTTATTTTGTGAGGTATAGCAGTCTAGTTTCTAGGACAGCCTGTTGAGAGAAAGTGAGCTTTGCCTCCAAACGTTAAAGAGAACTGGCAGGAAAAGATCAAAACCATGGTCAAAATTATGATGCTGATAAAACACAGCAAAAATTTATAAGGACAAATCTGAAAAAAAATCCAGGACTAGAAGACAGCAAACCTATCTTTTATTCACTGACAAAAATAATAAATATTTTAGGTCAATGTGAAAATATTTTCAGAATTTTTTGGCCTTTTTCAAAATTGCTTTTTAATTAATGAGCCATTTTCTAAGTGTGACAGTCACAGAGGGGAGTTAGTCTTCTGACAAAAGAAATGCTTTTGGAAGAGGACAGTTCCACCAGTTCAGAGCAAAGACAGACAACTTAGTCACAAACTGCCAAAGGAGAAAAGAAGACATCTTAGATAAATTTTGCTGAATACAAGGCCATGAATGTAAGGCCTAATTCTGTATATCATAACACACTGTGAAAGGCATTAATTAGTACACTGCATTGTATTTGCATCCTTGATAAGCCGTTCCAGGCAACACTGAGAAGATGTGGTACTACACACAGTAAAACAGTTCTCAAACTTTACAGTTGGCCATAACCTAAGATATAATAATCACAAGAAGTTGCTTTTTTCTGTCAGCAAAGTGCTGCACTGTGGGTGGAAAAGTGTATCTTTAAGAGGATCCAGACAGCAATAATATCAGATTTAAGACCTGACAGCATTTAGGTGATGCATACTTCATGCCTAGAGATAAAATAATGCCTGAAAGGAAAGAAACCTTTTATTTTGTCATGAACACCCATACAGGGAAAAATACAAGGTGTGTAAATACTTTGGTCATTCATAAAAGCAAACTTTTCAGACTTGAGAAATCAGAGCCTTTTTTTTAGAAAAGCTTGTGATAGGCCTCTACAGTTTTAAAGTAAAGAACTACAAGGTCAAAATTATCAGCCTCTGAGTGATAAATCGTGCCAGCAAGAATTATGATAAGTATTGACAGCAGATTCTGCCAGTTGTAACATGCTGTTATTTAGCATATGAATTAATGGGTCACAGTATATGCTAGCATATTCAAATATATTTAATATATAGCTGGAATTGAAAAGCAATGTATGACCTCTCTGGTTTCCCTGTCAGCATCAGTGGTTCAAGCTACAGACTAGTGTTCTGAAATGTATAGCAAATTTATTGACTTCTTTCAAGTTCCCATAGTGCAACAGGTTCTAGTTAGGCTTAATCCCAGGAAGTACTGTGCAGACTGCAATCAAATAAAGGATGGGAAAGGTATAGAAAAACTGGATCCTGGAGGGAGGAACTCAAACTGCCTTTCAAACTGGAAAGGAAGAGGCTGGAAGTGTCACTATGACATCAGTGTGAGTACAACAGGGCTAATGGGAACCTACCTGCATCCACACCTTAATTTGGTTTTAGAAGCAGAGTCCTCTGATGTTATTATTCCTGTGCAGCACACAAAACAGGAGCACCCTGCCCTCATACAGACAGAGAAGGAAGCCCAAATAGATACAAATATCTGGGATCTGGCCCTGACAGGGAAAAAGAACTGGATGTGGACAATACTCATCTTCATCATTGGGATGGAAGACAATGGCTTCTGAGGTACAGGCATGAGAGAAGCCAATGGCTTCACAATAAATACAGGGGTGGTCCAGGTCAAATTTTTGTAACATTTTCGTAAGAGCCTTAGTGAATACAATGTATAAAGATCAGCCCTAAGTGCTTGCTATATAAATATAGCGCACATAGGGCAACAGGGATGTACCAATTACGCGTCAAAAATTTCTACAGCATTTGCTCCACACTGCATCCTTGCAAGTAAATACATTCAGTAAGGCTGGTGCATACTGCCTTCATGCATCTGTCATTCTTCCAGTCTTGGAGCTGGCTCAACCACTTCTAGCTTGAATGCTCCAATGTGCTTGCACAAGAAGTCACTTAATTCACTTTCAGGACAAACTTTGCATTTTTAAAATCCTTGTATTTTTCCTTTAATAATTATTGGGGCAGACTTCCTCATACCTATGAGGAAGGTATTCCTCATTCCTATGCAGGAAACATTAAAAATTGTATCTGAGTGAAGTAGTAAATGTACCTAGTATTTTATAAGAAATTGATATTCTGTTTTCATGAAAGATGATATTTCATTCTCCTCTGTTGATTCATGATTGAGAAAGACTCTAATTCTTACTTGTTGCCCAATTTAGACATTAAATTTTGGAACACATTTAATAGGAAATATAAGAGTAGACTACAGTGATTACAATTATTAGAATCACAGAAAAAGGCTTGATATGTCCAGGCTCTAGGCCACAAAACACACCTAACATGAGACTATTTGAGCAAAACTTTCAGGAGCCCTACTTTTGTAGGCAATTTGTAGGACAGGGCAGTGCTACACCACAGAATAAAATAGTATGTGCCCATTCCAGCAGCAGATCCAAACAGCACATGTCATTACCAAAATGCTGAATATCAAGATACCATAACACAGATACTAAGAAGAACTAACATATTAGATGTGAACGTCTTGTAGAGAGAGAATATTTTACATTCTGACCTACAGTCTTCTTCTGGTATCAGAGAGGAATTAAAGTAATTTCGGACAAATTTCACGGGTGTGGATTTGCTTAAAGGGTTTTTCTCCTTACTGCATTGGTGGTGAGAGAAAATACGTAAGTAATTTAAGTTACTCACACACCAAATTGGGACAGGTGCCTTTTCTGCATCAGTGAGCATCTGACTTTGAAAAATACAGATCTTAAGACTCTTCAGTCCTTGTGAAAACTGCCACATGAATCCAAAATATTAGCTTGAAGAGAATTCTTTTATTTCATGGCAGTTAAGTTGGTGTAAGGTAAGCATGAAATGTCTTTCAAACCCATCAAATTACTGTTAGATACTTCTGCATTCTGATTTTGAAAACTGATCTCCAGATTGCAGTAAGAAAGCACTTGTTATTTAAATTCTACTTTTCTGTTATGAATCAGTGTGTACTTTCTTTCTGCTCACTCTACACAGGGTAGCATATATGTACATATATGTATCTACAGAATTCTAAACTCTAACACAGACAACTACTAAAAAACTCCCTTGATTTTGTCTAGAATTTTCCTGAAGTTGATGGCATGCTATTTGAATGCCTCTATTAGAATATTCTGTTATAGAAAGGACCTGGTTTAAAGTGGTGATTAAATTAAACTCCATCTATTTCCTATTTAAAGGGAATTTTTATTAATTTATCTTTCTGGAAGAAAGAAAATATTCAAGAATGGGCAGAGAAGTAGCTCATCTGAGACAAGCATGATATAACAATACAAGCAAAGGTGTTTAGGACTTCAGTCTGCTGTAACAGGTTTCAGTTATCCCTTTTAACTGTGGTATCTGGAGAGTTAGAGGTAGACCATAAACAAAGACACAGAGAGATAAATGATATATCTATATCCATACAAGACAGGATTCAACCATGTTGCATTTAATATTTCCTGGCCACAAACAGGTTTTTTGCACACAAATTCATAGGTATGTAGAGAGATTGCCTTGACTCCAGAGGCTTCTGAAAAGTGAAATTTGAGGACACTTGGCACCCCATCACATATCTAAGATCTCTCTTTGTAAATAGGTGGATCAAGCAGAGGCAAAGTCATCAGCTTTTCTGCCTGCATGTACCCAAAATCAGCTCTTCACAGGCATAATCATGGTTGTCTGACTAGCATAAGAGTTAGTCAGGAGGAAGAGATATGAAGCTGAAAACATGCTCACACATGAGTAGTAGAAATATTGTTACATGGTGCACATCTCTTCCCACTCTTCCTTTCTTAACCCCACAACTTCTGCATCTGTACAAGATGAATTTTTTAAAAGCAAAATATATATATTAATATTTTTTATTCATGTTAGCTTGCTCCTTTTTAAAATTCTCTGACAAATGTCTTAACAAGCAAGTTGCATGTCATTTCAATGGCATGAACACTCAAGGGAATGACCTGAACTTACATCAGGGGAGCTGTAGGTTGGATATTAGAAAAAGCTTCTTCACTCAGAGAGTGGCTGACAGAGCCTGACAGAGTTCAAGAAATGTTTGGACAATGCTCTCAGGCATGAGGTGTCTTGTGCAGGACCAGGAGTAGGACTTTGATGATCCTAGTGGGTCCTTTCCAACTCAGAATATTCCATGATTCTGTATGATGGTAATCAGTCTTCATTATCCTACAGTATTCATCATTTCAGAGATTCCACTTTAAAAGTTACCTTGGTTCTGTTATCAGTAAGATAAGAAATGTTATGGTTTATCTCTTGGTGTTATCCTCATGACACACCTTGGCTTGAGTTTTATGGGCTGATGGGTTAGTAGACAAAATGAAGAACTATTCAGTGCTTGTGTTGTTTTTAGAAGTTTTGCTGTTGTATTGCACTCTATCCTTCCTTTTTACTGGCAGACCTGGAATGAGATATCACATCAGACAGGGCAGCCTTGTCTCCAATTTTGTTGCTTCTTAGAGTACAGCTTTCTCTATGTTGGGAATTATACAGTTTGGGAACAATTTAATTATAATTAAGGATGGTATTTACACATTCTTTCCTGAGGTAGAACTGAAGATAAACACAGTCAAGAAAATAGCATGTGCTAAGTTCAAGAAGACCTGTAGTAGGGACTAAAACTTTTCATATTCATGAAGGACTATGCATTTTCCCGTGACATCAGAAAACAAACTCCTTTCTTTAGCCAAGCAGGCTTGCAGGCAGGGAGAGATAAACATATACCAATGAATTACACTTCTTCCATCTTCAGTAATGAACATGCCTCAAAAGTATTGCAAAGAGCTAACTTAGGTCAGATTTCATACCTCATGACTTAATTGAAGGCCTGTTCCTCATTCTGCACTAATCTTACATCTATTTCCATGGAGAAGAAGGTTTTGAATGCATTCATCCCTGAATGACTTCCACTTCTTTGTTATTAGGCAGGTGTGCAGCATGCAAGACAATCACTCCAGAGAAATTCTGCCTGTTCATTTTGCTTCAATGAATATGAGCCTTTGAGGACATTTTGTAACCTGCACTTTCAGGTGAGTCAGCAGGGAGTGTGCTTAAGTGGATAGCCATGCCCATAATCAAGAGGCTTGGCTTGCAGACTTCAGAGTCCTCATTGGGTGTGACATCTCTGAGAAGAGCCTAAAAAGTTCAGAGCAGATGAATAAAAAATGTCATTTGTCATAGTGAAAACCCTTTAAATTTTATTTAAATTTTATTTTCTGCAGTCAAACCTTTTCTTGAGCTGTGTCAGTGTCTTTACTATGGGCATGTTCTTGATTCTTCCTCTCCTTAGAGGTAAACATTTTGCACTGAGGAGACCTCCAACTCCCACTTTCTATTGGAACATAGACATTTACTAGGTCATTTCAGGGTAGATTCAGAGAAGAAATTTTAGAAAAGAATTGAGCAATGTTCACTTTGCCTTAGTTTGCATTCCCTTAAGAGTTTATCTTGCAGGCTAGTTATTTATTAGACTTCACTGATATTTGTAGGTCAGATCTGAACCAGGTGTTTTCAAGAGAAGTACTGTGATTTGAATAAATCAGTGTAGCACTGTATAAAAAAATATCAAAACATGTACTGAATGTCTGTTTATAAACATGATGTTATTACAGAGTGCACAAAATTTCCCAGACAGATGTGATAAAATGAATACTCCCAGAACACAATGAGTCATATTTTCTCTAGGATTGAGATATTCACAGCTGAGAGAACAGCAAGAGGGTGTCTTGGTTAGCTGCAATTCAGAGAGAAACATGAGAACTAAAAGCTAAATTAGTGGTGCTCTGATCTCTGCTCCCTTCCCAGAAACCCATACTGGAAGGTGACCCAGTTGAAACAGGAGCAGATACTGCCAAGAGTAGAAGGAACACTGAGGGAATCCTCAGTTTGCCATTTCTAGTAAATTACCTAGGACAAAACAGATGTCTGAAGCCTAAATTTTTTCTCTTTGTCCTAGTGAGTCATTTGAAGTATTGGTAAGACTCACCAGTTGATAGCTCTAAGGCATCTCAGCTTTGGTCCTATAAAACCACCTCCCTATTACACATTTGACAGCTATACCTTGAGAACACTGAGTAGGATTTTAATTGTGAGTATTGAATAATTACAACTTCACACAAAATAACAACATTAACAGCAGTAAAGGAATATTTATGGATTATGACCACGAGTAATGACTTCAGTGTGGGTGATCCTGACTTACACAATGGCACACTAAATCTTCTGCAAGGGACAAACACACAAACTTCGGTCCAATCTCACATCACTGAAATGTAAGAAAATCACTGTGAAAGCCAGTGGATTTGTTCAGATGCCAAAAACTAGTAAGAAAAGAAGCAGTTTTCTCCAGATCCTGTGATAATCATTATTACACAATATTCACAAACAATGCCTGGCAAACTTTGCACAATAGTTGCACATTTAAATGTAATAAAACACGTTGTCTTCACTATTTGTCTTCGTTCCTGCTTGCTGTTTGTAAGAGGTTCTGAAGGGTTAACCACATAGTTGGGAGGCAAGGAGATGCAGTGAAATGTAGCCAGATGTTGAATGAAGCATCAAGATATGAACAGGACAATTACTTGAGGCAGTTTTCCTGCCTAAAACAACAAGAAGCTTCATCTACTGGATATGAGTTTTTATCAGGAGAACTTTGAAGTGACTTCAAAGACATCAGGTGATTAAAACAGATAAAGGGAACAAAGGGAGGCCGACCCTGTGCCGTAGGAGGGGCTGGGATGCAGAGAGGAGCAGGCTGGGCTTTGCAGACAAGAGCCTGGCCAGCTCTCCAGCTCTCAGCACCAGGGACTGACACAACAGCCTCCCTCAAGGACTGCACTATCCACTGCTTTCACACAACAAGCACTCACTGCTTTGTTTCATAGGGAAATGTGTTCTCAGCTGCTGATGGGCTCCATCTCGTGAGAGTGAACACCCTGACCTGCCCTGCTCTGAGGCCACGGGTGAAGGAAGCATCCCAAGGTTTAGGAGAGGTTGCTCATCCACAGGAACTGCATCTGGGGCTAACTGCAAGTTTTCTCTGAGGATGTATTGATAAGATACTAGCTGAGAACAAAAGTATTGTTTGGGATAAAGGCACAACACCTATCCTTCACACCCCCTAAGAGCTATTCTAACACATCTTTCCGTAGGTTGTACTTAACACAGGCCTGAAATGGAGCAATAGTTTCTTTCTGTTTCAGAAAGCAAAGTCTAATGCAGCTGCTATATCATAGCTGGTAATTATGGAAATACTAGGGATAAAGGAATTTTCTGAAGGTTTTATCTATTACTCACAAACTTGTGAAAAATCTCATTATTAGCATATTTGGTATCAGCAAGCTACACTTTTCAAAAAAACACTGCTAAGAAATTTTAACGACCCAATTTGGGACTATATTGTAGCTGGAATATCAGTAAAGTGCAAAAAGCATTTCTAAGTATCTAAAAATCTAAAACAAAGTGAAAATTAATTTTGTTTTACTGGCATGTCAGTCAAGTTATTTAGTTAAAGGACTGTCTACTATTTGCAGAGAAAAGGGAAGGACTAATTCACAAAGTTCCAGCACAAAGTTATTATTTTCAACACAGAAAAACAGTTTAAATTTAAAGATCTCATTTATTATTTGATTTTGCTCATGTTTCTTCATTTTGTACCTGACTATATAGGAAGGTTGTTTATGGCATCTTTTCTGAGGTGGGAAGGAGGAAGAGTCTGAAATAATTTTGTGGAACACCTGTGATGTTCTGTGGAGCAACAGAAACTTACAGGTCACAAGCTGAATAATGCTAAACTAATCAGGAAATGCTGAATCTGTTAAAAAAAAAATTATCCCAGAGCCCACAGAGGTGGCTTATGTAGACATAGTCTGCAGATGCTCAAACAGAGTCATGAAGTGCACAGTGCAGCTTGCACATTAAACGCAAAGGTTACAATAAATAACCTAAATAACCTGTGCATACCTTGAGGATACCCCCTCAAGGAAGAAAGGTTGCCATGTGAGAAGAACAGCAGCAGCTCCATGTGCAGCAGCAGTTTCAGGCTTCATGCAGGAAGGGGGAACTGAGGTTTCCCTCTGGCCACCCTGCACAGCACCTCTGTGACTCCTGTGACGTGCCAGGGACATGCCAGCACTGGGGGTTGCAGGCAGGAGTGAGAGTGGGACACACCACACTGGACTGCTGCACAAAGGGCAGCTTCCACAGCTTCAGCAGAGCCACAGTGATGCTGGGCAGCCACACAAAGTCAGCTGCTGTAAAATATCCCAAATCACAGAACAACAGAAGAGAGATGGGACCATTTCAAGATGATATTTAAAAGTCATTCCAGTCAATTAGTTTTGACTGTTGTTTATGTTTACCCTTTTGTACATGCTGTCTTCTTTGAAAATAAGTGCTCCTTTTTGAACTGGTTTGCCTGGAACTTCCCCTTCCAGAATAACTGAATGCAGTGGTCAAGCTACTTTGGAAAAGATTTTGTAAATAATTTAAGTCTAAAAATTCATAGATATAGCTCACTCTGAAGGGGCAAAAGGAAACTGAGAAGCAAAAATGAGGAACAAAATCCTCCTTAAAACATTGGGAGCTACTGACAGAGACTTGGGGATTAATTTTACATCTACCCTCCCTTCTGAGGGGACAGTAGCCCCCAACATCCCTTCTCAGTTCCATGGGAATCACCAGCAGCCTTCCTTCTCCCTAGAGCACACTGGCTTTGCTCTCAGTGTCATGAGGAGAAGCAGACACATAGATGCCTGGCATTTGTCAGTTCATTTTTCCATCTTGGCAGAAAATTGTGAGAAAAAAACGATCAACAGAGTGGAATGAATTCTACAATTGTTAAGTAATGTTACCTTAAAAAGAAACAAACTTAGAATTATTGTTGTGTTGCCACAATAGATTTCTTAAACCAAAAGGAAACATTTTAGTTTAAGAGCACCGTTGAAATAAATACAATTATTTCAGAACAAGCCAGGTACAAGACTTCTTAGTAAAAATTTCAGAAATCTACAGATATTTATTCAGTGTTCTACTGCTGCAAGTGCTGCAAATTGCAATGACCAATGTTAAAGATATTTACACAGCAGAGTTGTTTCCATCTTTTTCAAAAACCTGTAAAGTTACACTTGAGCTATTCAAATAAACCCACCTGTAAGTTATAGAAGCAGTTTCACCTGGTGAGGAAGCAGGAGAAACTTTTTCATCACTTTGTCCTGAAGATTAACACAAAAAATTTTGTGTAAAACACAAAAAAATTTAGAAAGGGATACATTAAGAGGAAATTTAGGATTTCTTACTGTCTTACAGAAAAGATGTGAGACTGCAGCCACCAGCTGTACCATGGGCACAGGAGATGTATTGTATTTTGTCCCTGGCATGATGCAGACAGGTAAATGGAAGAGTGTTTTGGTTTTTTAGGGTTTTTTGTGTCTTCTTGTTTGGGTGGGGGTTTTTAATCTGTTTTATTTTGCTTTTGGTTTTGTTTCTTTTCTTTTTACAGTGTAGTTACTATGTACAGGAAGAGCAAAAATGGACTAGAAACTACCCCAGATAAAGTACCTCCAGCATAACACCCAATTTAGTAACATTGATCCAAATTATTAAGCCTCAAAAGCCAGCCTGGTTTCTTCCAGACTAGAAAGTCACTGCAGAAACTGTCAGTATTACAATTTCTGACCACTTAAATTCTGCTTTGGTCACCCCTAATAGGCCCAGGTCTTGCTGGCACAGGGACAATCATCTCACCTTTCCCATACTTCTGCCTTTAAAGTTTCTCAGTTAAGCTTTCCTCCATTGTTTTGCATTTAAGGTACCTGGTTGTTCCATCTATCCCCTGGTCTTTTTGTCTCCCTGGTTGATAAAAGAAGTCTGCATGGAGCTGAAGAAGAACCAGCATCTCCCCAGAGCTGCCCCTGTAGGAGCACCACTGATGAAGATGAGCAATCAGGTAGTAAAACAGGCAAGGACAAGAGAAGAGGTGTCAATTGTTGGAAGAAGAAATCCTTCCTTTTTAGTCCTTGTATCTGTCTCTGCTTCTTTATTTTAACTTAGAGGACAAACAAAGTATAGAAATGTTGATTGTTGGAAGAAGAAATCCTTCCTTTTGGTCCTTGTATCTGTCTCTGCTTCTTTATTTTAACTTAGAGGACAAACAAAGTATAGAAAAATGGGGTTGCATGATGTCTTTAGAAATCAAATCCTAGTTGGCTACATAAGAAACCTGTGCTGCTGAATCTTCATCTCCCAGATGCTAGTCCAGTACTTAATTTGAAAATATTGCCCATCCTGAAAATCAGGACTTGAGACTGCCCTCTCTCAGGAGTAAATCAGCATGGAAATTACCTCAGGGTTGTCTAGTAGTAGCTGTGGGTTCTAGTATTAGCTGGAAGTAATGAATACATTGCTGTTTTACAGCAAGCAGAATGCATTCATTCACACGACTTTCACTTTATGATTGGCTTGTAGTTTTTCATCTATACAGGGAGTATGCTTCATGTACATAAAAAGAAAATCCAAACAGAAAAAAACCCAACCAAACAAACAAAAGAAAAACAAAAACCAAAACCAAAACAAACCCTCCCACAAACAAACAAACAAACAAACACACAAACAAACAAAGTGCCCCAAAAGGGTGTTTGAAAAATTCTGTCATCAGGTTGCTGTTTTCTGTACCTGTTTTTCTGGCAATGATCCTTTTATGGCTGCATCATCACCATATTGAAAGCAAATTAATTGCATGTTTCCTAAGTATAATTTCCTGTAATTGATTACTAGCTAAAGTAAAACTCAAGGAACACTCTGTTCTTACTTGAAGGTCAGTAAGGAAGCATCTGTAAAAACAGAGTTATTTATTAATTAATGCGCTTTATCCTGGGGCATTTTACCACCTTTTCAGATCAAAAAAATCATTATTAAGACTGATTTTTTATTTAATACTAAAAATTATATATGTACAAAAATATCACAAGATACAATCAGTTATCATGTGAAGACTACTATCACATTGGTGCATTGACAATGAGCCTCAAAAACTGGGGGTGGTTTAAAGGCCAGTTTTGTTGTCTCTTCCATAGCCACGCATATACTTTTGTCAGCGCTGAAGAACAGAGATATCTGAGCAGGCTGTGAGCTGTGGCACTTCAGATATTTTAGCAGCCTCATTATACCTGCAAAATTGACTGTAGCTTGCATATTTCTCTGGAGTATCATTACGCATTGATGCTGATGCTGTGCTGGGCCCATGGATGCGTGGATAACAGTGTGAGAAGAGAAAAAGAAAATTTCGTTCAGGAAATGAGGGAAAACTGAAGACCAGGTCCTTTACAATGATTGTGTGATTTTGATCTGTGAAATTTTCATCAGACAATGAACACCACAGACCAGACCTGCTTGAGACTTCTCAGAAGTGCTTACAGGAACAGCTATTAACTCACAGTACTGACGAGGTCAGATTCCTGCTTCGTATGGTTTTGTGTCACTTTGTGTGCTTTCCACAGTGGAGAAGTGACAAATCACACCACTGGTTCCTGCTTTGGCCTTCTCAGCACTTCTCCCTGCCACAACAGGCTGCTTTCACATGAAAAAAAAACAACCCATAAAAACTATTGATGGCAGAGATTCTTTTGCTTCCTCCCTTTTTGTATTATTCAGGAAGATTGTTTCAGTTTCTCAAACAGCCTCCCTGCCAGTAATAGCAATCTCACTGAAGCCTGGTGCGGTCACTCATCAGAATCAAGAGAAAAAGGTTTGGGACTGAATTTTCTAAGTGCTAAATCTGACAGTGCATGAGTCAGAACAGGATACAGATCTTCTACCTCTAGATTTGAGCTTCACACTCAAATTAAACAAAAGCAATTATAGGGAGGCTAGGGGATACATACAGAGCATTTGGACAGGAGTCCACGCACTTGCTGGGAAATACTGAGAATGCCAGGTGAGGTATCCCCTGCACTGTGTGCTGAGCACCTGCTGGGACGGGCTCTGCCCCCGCTCTGCTGCTCAGAGTGGGCAAACTCTGCTCTCTGCTCACAAAAACAACAGTGGGGTCTGGCTCTGGTAATTATCTGAGATTCGTGCTGAAAGACAAAAGGCACAGGTGAGCATAGTGCTCTGAGTGAAATGCTAGCCTGGGTTTTATGAGACTTTTAGTTGCCACCTTATTTTGTTTGTCACTTTGAAGCGCTGCTGGTTTGGCTTGCTGCTGGCAGGGAATTAAAATATGCCAATGTACATTTTGGTTGCCTCAAGCAAGTGGAGGGATTAATATATCTTTCTGCCCTAGGATTCTTTTTTTGCATTTAATTAAGAGATGTACAGATGTGCATACAATTGTTATGATATAAATGCACTGACCCACATTTCCTCTCACATTAAAAGTATTTCTAAATAGTTAAAGAGCATAATGGTTCTTGTTTTTCAATAAGAGAAGAAAGTGTTCCATTATTTGTGAAGGAACATGCTAAAATATGCTTAATGGTATACTTCTTGAAACTTAAGGTACATAAAAAATGCAAAGTCATGTCTGTTGTGTTTCAATAATTTTGGAACTCAAGGCACAGATAATGGAGTGAATGATTTAAAATTCAAAGGAATAAGATCTATTAATTAATAAAATATTTTTGATCTTGGGAAATGAAAAGTTAACAGGGATTTTTTTACAAAAAAAAAGAAACATATAATACTTCTTGCTCAAGGAAATGCAGATGAAGTAAATGTTGTTTGAATTTAAACTGTCAACTATCAACTTCATTTATTATTAATCTCTCAAGGTAATGAGATTAACATTTTAATAAATAATTGATCTCAAAAATAATCCAAACAAATTACTGGCTTGTTGACTGAATAAAATATTCCCTGTTAATCTAAAGATTATAGACTGTAAATTTTTATCTACTGAGAAAATAATCTCTTTTGAATTATAGACCATTGTTGAATATTGTTGATCAGTCTTAAGAGCTGATCAAGCTGGAAAATAAGCTCATGTGAGAATGTATGCATGAATATATAGATAACCCCTAAAATATTATCCTCTGTAACAAGTAGTACTCCTCAGGAAAAATAGATTCCCATATAGATAATGCTTTTCTCAGAGCGGTGAAAGAAGTAATATGATGAGATAAAAGCAGGGCTAAACACAAGTCTGTGAAATGTGGGTTTGAAGAGCAGTGTCAGAAGAGCAACTTGATCCTACAGGTTTGCAGCAGAGACATAAAACCAATTGCTAAGCTAGCACAGAAGTCCTGTTAGGAAAAGAGTATGAGCAAGTATGAGATACAAAGGTGCCTTCTGGTTTACTCTTATTTTCATGGATATTTTTTCTCTCTGGCCACATTTGTGGTGTGGGTGGGGGAAAAAAAAGGACAAAAATCCTTCAGGCAAAACCTTCATTCTGCTTATAATCTCCTAAAGTTCAACACTTTATTGTTTGAGAAGTTTTATTGCTTGAAGTCTGCACATTGTGTATGAAAAAAAAAGGTAATTCAATTAAAAAATAAAAATCTAATTTGTGGAACATCTGTTTTTGAAATCTGCAGAGCGAAACAAGCTTCTGAGGTCTTCCCAGCAAGTGAGAAAAATACTATTCCAAATCCATGATTTGTGCTCCTATCTCTGCCCAAACATTTGCAGCATCAAGGGATGATGGTGCAGTCTCTTGAACAATGGCAGAGTTACCTGGTTGAAAAAAGACTGTATACAATGCATTGCTCCAGAATATTCCTCCCACCACTAAGAATTTGCAGTGCAGGGACTGTGTGAGCCCCAGATGGGTGTCAATGCGGTAACTAAAACCCAGCAGGTTACTTATTTGTCAAGTAACCAGTGACAGATGCTGTCCTCCTAATGTCTTTTTATGTAGCACGAGGGAAAAAAAATCTGCTGCCAAACAGGCTTCTGATCTTCCCAGATCTTCTTTCCTCCAGTTTTTTCAGTTTTCCCCCAAACCCTTGTTCTGATCAGAGATGGAAGAACAGAGTGCTTTAGGCACTTCTCTGGCTAGCTGTGAGAATAAATATATGGCAACCACCTGCTTCCCTGTGGCCTGCATTGATTGCTGTCATGTTTTTGGTTAGGGAAACAATCACGAGGAGTTTCTGAGAATATCCTTACCCCAAGGCCAGTCTGCCCCATTGATTTATCCACTTACAGACTGAGTCCTCTGCATCACTCTGGTGTAGGCATAAATGGACTTGAAGAGACTTAAGAGCCAGCTGCCTGTCCCACCTTAGAAAGCACAAAGATATTTTTGTTTTGATAAGCAAGTTGAACAGAACAATTGTGGAGAGCATGGTTAACTGACTTGAAACTGGCCACTGCATACAGAGTAATGGTTAATACTTTTTTCTTTGTTTAAGGGTTTTCTACTTACAGACATCTATCACAATACATTGCCCCAAGTACTACTAGTCACTACTTCAAGACAAAAATAGCTGGATATCATAAATACAGTGTGAAAGTTTGTAGGTTTTGAGATACATAGGGAAAGGCCATTTAGTATATACAAAGATCTGCAATTTTATGGACAGTTAATAGAATCAGTTAGGTTGGAACCAAATCAGTTGGTTGGACCTCTGAGACCAATTGAGTCCAACCTATGGATCCAGACTTTAGCAATATGGAACATACTTGTGCTAAACAAGACCTAATTTGCACACCTGGAAATGGACTCTCCCAGTCACCATATTATTGGAAAATTCAAGGCAGTGGAAAATTCAAATGGAAGTAAAACAAAGAGAAATCCATGTCTGCAGCCACAGCTACTCTGGCATGCAGCAGCAGTAAGGCATTGGGATTCTCATATGCCAAAGGGGTGTGACAGCTCTTTCTCAGCTACCAGGAATTCTTGGATAATAAAGTAATTCTGCCAAAACTCTAAATATTCTCGTTTTCAAAAAAAGTTTGACAAAAAAAGTTTTCTCACATTTTGACTTTCAGTAATAACTGGTGTGCAAGTGCTTTCCAGCCAGAAATCCCTACTCATACATTCATCATTCTTGTTCTCATTAGGATATATGCATACCTTCCTTCTCAATCCAACTGATATGTCTCAAAAATGAAAAGGGTTTTGTTTGTTATATATTTACTTCGTGATCATACATTTCAGAATGATGCACACAGAGCTACTGGCAGGGTAAGTTTGTCCTAAGTAAGGAAAACACAAAGTAAAGGAGACAAGGTAGCAATTATTATAATGACTTTTGTGTATGGGAACTGGGAAAAGACTTGAACTCAAGGAACCATTATGAGTTTTACTTAAATTACAATTTAGAAGTAAGTAGAAGTTCCTGCACAAGTAGGAGGCTTAGTATTATCCATACAGGTATGTGCATGGGTGCCTGAAGACACCAGGCCACAACCCCAACCATCGAAGTCTCCATATGTGGTAAATCATTTCAATGTTCTACAACTTTTTATAACTGAAAAAGTGCAAATTTCCTCTCTTTATCTTAATTTCCTTCCTCCATTAAGTCTATATATAGATCATAATCTGTTCAGAAAAGCTACTATGTTTTCTACTGTTTTTTCACAGGCACTGAGCAAATATTCAGGACTCAAAATCAATTTCTCAAGAGCCGTCCCATGGTACAACTCATGCACGGAGTTGTCAGAAGTTAATTCTCATAAGTACAATGCAAGAGACAGGCAAAGAGATTTTCTGAAGGATGTTTCATTTAAATAGGGGAGAGGACATTAAGGCAGAGATAGGAGGAAAAAGAAAACACTATTGAACCTGACATTACTAGCAAGGCAGATTTAACAGGAAGGCAAACAACCCCAAAATATTACAGCAAGGAAGTGATAGAAGGCTCTGAAAGCAAACATGAGATACTGACACTGTGGACCTTACCCCCCTACATTTTTTATGCCACTTACTTTCATTATTTCTATGCCAATATTTTATTGCAGCTACTTTATTTTAGTGATGTTGGCTTTGGTCCTTTCTCTGTGGTTTCTGTGAACTCTTGGTCCCATACAAGGTACAGCAGTGATGCTACCACAATATGGTTTTGAGACCTCAGTTTTTTAACATTTCACTCAACATTTCTGATGTCAGCATTTTTTAAAAGATGCTTAAAATTTTGAAACGAGAATTGTTAGTAACAGTATGAGCCAGCGAAAAACTAACACAGAAATGAGCTGAGCTTTAAAAGAAACATTTTATTTGGTAAAAAATAAAGTAATAAATTATTTCAAGGCAATTTTTGGTTTGTATTTGTACATACACAGTATACTTATAACATGGCTGCTATGTAATCCAGGAATTCCATCTTAGGAAAAAAGGATTTACATATCAAGTAGTTTTAAATGAAACCAGCACAGTCCTTTACATCTGTCAGTATTGAAACCAACTTGATGGAATTCCTTTCCCATGCTCCTCACTCCCCAAAATTACGCAGGAAAATCCATTCTGGATCTTGTGTATTTGTAGCATCCCTCATGTTTCTTTCGCACCATCTAGATTAGTGTCTCAGTTTTTTTTAATCAAATAACAACTGATTGTTATGTTTCCTGCCATGCTGGTGCACTAGCTTTCATTTTCAACTGGTAAAATGTTCAACTGGTAAAACATTATGAATATTTGTGATTTCATCTTCTGATTTTATTTGTTTCTTTTGGTGTGTGTGAAGATACCTGTAAATGCTTTTTAGTTTTGTCCCTCTGGTTTTTCAGTAATTCAAATTCACATCCATATCCTCTTCTGAAATCTTATGGAACATCACAGATCCACATACTCTGTTTTACAGAAGATTGATCTAAACTCTGAAATCAGAACATTTTCACTCCAGCACATGTGACATTTGAAATAAACCTGTCAGACATGATGTCTAAATCTGGTGTTGCCATGGGTCAAAATCAGACGTGACTCAAACAAAACAATGAAAGTACGTAGTCAACAATTACCCACAATACATCAGGTAGGATTGCACTGAGAGTTTTAGTACCAAAACCTAATAAAACATGTATGTGTGGTATGCTTTATCCTGGGATGGCCTAGTTTAAAAATCTAAGCATATTTGTAATGCCTCATTGGAACAGTTCTTCAGAGTAATATTGAAGAGCATGGGAAGCTCCAGACCATCAGTCTGAATTTTGAGTATGTTGATTGCTAAATGAGGCAAGAACAGACATACAATAGACATGTAGGAGTCCAGTGTTTGAATGCTAATTAATTACTTGCATTCATTTCTCAAATACAATAAAAAATTGTCACTGGTGCTCAGTCTTTCAAATATTTCTACTTCAACTGGCATAAATTCTGTGTGTTCTGGAGAGAAAAGAAGCAATTTTTCTCCCAGCTGTATTTACATATGGAAGCAACACTTTCAAAATAAGCACGTATCATGGCCCACGCATCAGAAATTATTGGTTTTCCCTCCAACTATCTTTTGCACTTAACCATTGAAGTTTTAGATATTTGAACACATATGGTGAAAGAAAAATGCATAGCCACCACAGAAGCTTCCTCTGAAGGGATGCCAAGTAATTTTTAGCAAACCAGATCCTCCTCCAGAAATACAGAGATATTTTGTAAAAATCCACAAAGATATATATGAAAAAAACAATATTTATGTCTTTCGGAAGAAGGGACAGGCAACTCAGGACAACATCACAAGGATATTGCGAGGCTTTGCAGGGAGAAAATTAGAAAGGCCAAAGCCCATCTGGAGCTTAACCTGGCCACTGCCAGAAAAGATAATAAAGAAGCCGTCTATAAACACATCAGCAACAGGAATGTTGAGGAGAATCTCCATCCTTTCTTGGATGTGGCAGGGGGAAACACAGTCACAAAAGATGAAGAAAACACTGAGGTACTTAATGCTTTCTTTGCCTCAGTGTATATTAGTAAGACCAGTTGTTCTCTGGGTACCAGCCCCCTGAGTTAGAAGAGAGGCATGAGGAGGAGAATGAAACCACAAAATCCAAGGGGAAATTGTGAGATACCTGATATACCACTTAAACACACACATCTATGGGGCTGGATTGCATCTACCCAAGGGTGCTGAGGGAGCTGGCAAAAGTGCTCACCAAGTCCCTTTCATTTACTAGCAGTTCTGCTTTATTGGGAAGATCACAGGGGGCTGCAAGTTGGCAAATATGATGTCAGTCTACAAGGACCAGAGGAGGATGCAGGAAACTACAGACCTGTCCACTCTGATCTGGGTGCCAGGGACACCATTTCCCACAGCATTCTCGTGGAGAAACTGGATGCTCGAGGCTTGGATGGGAACACTGCTCACTGGGTAAAAAACTAGCAGTATGGTCTGTTGGTGGATGGAATCAATTCCCACTGGCAGCCAGCACAGTGGTGTTCCCAAGGGCTCAGTGTTGGGGCCAGTCCTGCTTTGTACCTTTACTGATGACGTGATGAGGAGATCACATAGACCCTCAGTCAGTTTGAAGACGACACCAAGTTAGCTGGGAGTGTTGACCTGCTGGAGGGTAGGAAGGGTCTGCAGAGGGATCTGGACACGCTGGATCAGTAACAGTGATCAAGACAATGATTGTTCCCTTGTGCTTGGCACTGGTGAGGCCATACTTGGCACACTGTGTTCAGTTCTGGGCCCCTCACTACAAGACGGACATTGAGGTTCTGGAGTGTGTCCAGAGAAGGGCAACAGAGCTGGTGAAGGGTCTGCAGCACAAGTTTTATGACTTAATTAGACAACATCACAAAAGCAACTCAGAACTACCAGCTTTGCTTAACACCAAAGGAGCCCTGTTCTGAACTCTCCAAGAACAAATGTTTTCTTCCATCCTGTTTACAATTACAGAAGAGCATTCTCAGAACATGCAACATGTTTAGTATCATGTGAAATGTGAAAATTGTAGACCTAACTGTAACTCGTAGAGCTGAAAATTATGAAAGATTTCAGACCCCGTATAAAGGTACCCAGACATCTATCTGTAAGCACCTCTCTGAAATAAGGAATGAAATGGCAAGACAGTCTTCTGAGCATCGTAGTCTCCTCTCTTTTCACTGAGGTGCTAATGGAAAATGTGCTTGTGCAAGTGAAGGCAAAATTGGAGGAACAGGCTTCAATTACCCATGAACTACTGCAGCTTTATATTGCTCTAACTTTCCTAAATGAAAACAAACTAAAAAACTCCTAAGTACTGTACTGTGCAATACAACATTGATATGGGGAATAAATTACACTAAGTACCATGGTAACCCTACTGATCTCTGCATTACACAGTTGCAAAGCTACTTGTTGATTGTACAGCTTACCCCACATAATGCTATAAATGAAAAAACATATGTATTTATCATACAGCTTAGTAAATTTAAATTTTATTTTTACATTGTCCTGCAACAAATTTTAGTATTTTTATGATGTCTTATAAACCACAACATGTTTTAATACATTTCAGAAAGCTGAAAAATGATCAAACAGTTGGTGTCTTTGAATAGTAATTTTTCACCTATGCACAAACATCTAGTGCCTGATAAGCTTTTTGTTTTTCTCAAGGTTTGTCACAAATACTACTATCCTCATTTATGAGACAGCTGGCAACTCACTTTTTCTTGATTTATAATCTTTCTTCACATCTAGTTCGTGTTTGTTAGCATGAATAAAGAGGGCAGTGCAAGGTCATTAATAAGAGAACAACCAATAATATTGCAGTCTGAGAGGCAGCAAAAGCTATTTATTACGAGGCTGAAGAAATGAAGCAATTTATTCACTGCATATTATGACTGCATGTAGGGGTAGTTTATTTATGACACAAATTGAATGAGCACTGTATGAGGAACCTGCATCTCCCAGCTGCACCACTCTCTGCTCCCAAGAGTGCCCCTGAGGGAGATCAGCCCCCTCAGCACTGCCTGACCCTGACCAGCCTTCACAGAGATGTGGGACAATGCTAATGGAGCTGTATTTAATGCGGGAATGACATGACATTTCTTACGGATTTCACAACTCCCAAGCCATGTTATGGCCAAATGACCGTCATGCATGGCAACAGCTATTACTTCACAGCCTTACAAAACTGGGAGTGCATTGGGTGTGTGTGGGTTGTAAAACTCATAACGTGCAAGGCACATTTAGGACACACTGAATGAACTGCATCTCTTTGGAAAGGCAGAAACATTGAAACAAGCTTTGGGAAAAAAGAAGTTAAAAAATACAAATTCCAACCTTTTCCTCCAGAAATCTGCACATCCTTTTTATCTGCTGGATTTTTTTGCCACCTATATTTTCCTTTTTATTTTATGGAAAACTGGGTTCCCATGGAGACACGAGGCAATCACATCAGAGATCAGTACATCAGACAGTAGTGGGTGAGCATTTTCCCACTAACACAGGTTCTGGAGGGAACAAATGAACACTTGGTCCTTGCAGCATCTGTGGACCTCCCCAGTGTGCTTCCCAACCTTCAAAGCTGTAGCTGCAGGCAGGGCATTAAGCTGTTCTTCCCATGGTGTCAAGCAGAGCCTTATCCTCCCCAAGCAGCACTGGGTCTTGTTACATTCCTGAAATAGTGATGTCAGTACATTAAGAGTCTGATCCTAGTTCCCCTGAGGTCCGTGGAATTCATTTTCATTAACCTCGGATCAAGCCTTAGCACAGACCGTTCCTATGTGGGAACTCTGAGAAGAGAGCTGAAAATGAAAAAAAAGTGCTACTTCTACAGAGATTTTTTTTGCACTATCAAGTCTATGAGCAGGCTCTTCACTGAAGGATCTTAATCTTCTGTGCAGGTAAAAACCAGCAGTGTATATCTACAAAAACAGGTGACTTGGTAAATTAAAATATCTGCCTTATGAGGACTCTTTAATTAGCAATGTACTTTGAAAAATACAGTAAATATTTCCAAATTTCATTAGTATAGATTTCCCAAAGCTTATTACAATATGGAAAGCATTTGCTCTTCTAAACTTGCCCCAAGATTCTTGTTCTCCTTCTCTCATTTCCTTCCCAAATATAGTTCTGCCTACAAGCATATGTCAGAGATCACTAGAGCACAAAGGAAAACTAAAGATCTTCCTAAAACTACCCCCACCATTTTTAACACCAACTGCACTTCAATTCAGGTACAATCTTGGGCAAATGTCCAACTGGCTAAAAATTATTAAGTGTTTTAAAAAGTACAGTATGGCATTGCTGTTGTCTGCCTAGCTGTGGAAGTACATTGTGCCTATGCTGAAAACATGCCTTGAGAACTAAGACACATGGTGCCTCTGTTGGGACGGAATATTTAAATACAAATGTTTGTTTGGGAAAAATACTAACTATGGCATTTCATCAAGGAATGAACAAAATGTTCACCAAGAAATTAATTAAATCTTTTGTGATCACAAGCAATGGAGAGACTAAACTTTCAGCAGAGGACTGAGATGCAAGTCTTTGTCAGTCATATAAATAATATGCATCCCCACAATGAAACAGTTGCTGCTATAATGCATAAGGCCTAATAAAAGTGCACAAAATCTTGAATAAAAAGCTGACACTGCTTCATTGAAATCACTGACAGTAACTACAGTGACTTCATGGGAACCCAAGCAGGATCTCAGTGAGAAGTAGATTTCCATTTAAAATCTATTCCCAGGGTCACAGGTAGATAAGAAAATTGACTCCATCTAACTGGTGCGTTTTTGCCTTTCTGGTATTTCTTTCTAAAGAATGATGCCAAGACCTTCATGGTGGACTCCTCCATAGAACACCGTGGGACCTTTCAGATTTAAGACTGAAGTTTTCTCCTAAAACTCTTTCCTGAAACACAAAGATCTGTATAAGAATTGTAAGCTTTCAGCAGTGAAATTTCAAAAAAATTTCTGAATTTCGAACACAACTGTCACAGAATATCTTACAGCTAAATAGTTATGGAGTCCTTCTAAGACATGAACTTTACACCCAGGACAGGGTAAGCCAGTTGAATGTTCTGGCTGTGCACTGCAGATGAGAAGTGGATGGCCAAACACATCACCACACCTCTGTTTTTGTGAGCACTAACCTGTAGTCACCTATTATTGAGAAATTTTTTATGATACATTGGCTCAGATAAACCAAATGTCCCTTAGACTGCAGTTAGGTGCCTCAATCCCTTCACTGAAGTTTAACACTTTCTACTATTGCCCCTCACTGATACTTTCTTTGTCTTAGGAAAGGTGCCTTATCATTTGATGTGGTGATTTTTACAAATTTCACTTTTAGCTGCCTAATTCCTCACGTGCTTGTAATAGTCATCCTGACATAAGGCCATTAAAATCACAAAATACCTGGCCACACTTAAAGGCCACAGCTGCAAAACATCTGGCAACGCTTAAAACAGACTGTTGCATGTGAAACTCAGAAACTTACCTGAGAAATGGAAGTCCACATTATTTTTTTTTTAAACACCAAACAGAAAAATGTAATAAAAAAGCTTTTTTAACGAAGACATTACAGAATACTGGCATGCTGTACAAATGTAATTAACCCATTGAAATTTAAACTAGTTGTAGTTTATGTTCAAGGCACCTTTTCTATAAATATTTTTTTTAATGTTCATTCTGCATTCACACTAGTTTAACCATGTAAACAAGTCCATGAAAACTCAGATTAAGGTCACTTTCAAATCTGTATGCCAAATACTTCAGAAAAATATCATATTACACAGAAAATTCAATAAAGTAAGATAGTTCCATCTACTGCCCAAACAGTTCAATAGATGCTAGATGGTAAATTATTAACAAGATGAAACCTAAAAGAGGTTTCCAAAAATTAAGTAACATGCAATGCATTACATTTGTGTTTATCATTTGAAATTGTAAATAAATGCTGAAAAAATACGATTTACTATTCCTAGTGCTATCCTACTTTTGAAGGGCTAATCTTTGGAGACAGTATTATCTGAAGTTTAAAAACATCCCCCATCTTTTTTACCCCATGTTTATTAATCTTAAAATATACTAGAATGTAGTTTCTTCACAAGGAAAATGTATAAAATTAATCTTACAATATCAACACTATAAACAACTTCCTTGAGACATCTTCTGGACAGAGAATTTCTGTGAAGATTTAAGTATAACAATTCTAGAATAATTATTTTTAAAAATATGTACATTCATTCCAATGACCTAGACCCAAGGAGAAATCCAAGTCAACTCTATAAAGTTGCCACGAGTCTTTGTCCAATTAAAATTATGTCCAGATTTGCCAGTCTTGCTGCATTTCAATATAATCAACAAAATTATAACATTACTTGTTTTTGTGTAGGAAGTTCCCAAACTTTTGCATAAATCCTCTCAGCTTGTTTTCATTAGGCTGCAGTGGGTGGTAAGCAGCTGAGTTGTAGCTGACCATGTGATTACTCCTGCCATAATTATTCCCTAAGGTCTTGCTTTTGATATCTGATAGATGTGAACTGCTGTTGGCTGCATTTCCTGCAGGTTGGCTGGCATTTTCCATCTTGCAGAATGGCTCAAAGCGACTATAAACACGCCTTTCACTCAAACGAGATCTCAGCTCTTCTTGGTGCTTGGAGCTTGCCAGCTGTGGTGTCACTGAACTTGCTCTTTGGAGAGCAGAAACAGGAGCGCTTTCAGAAGTAGCATTGGTGGAGATTTCCTTTGCATCTTGATACTGAATCTGTTCTGTATTAAATCTTGGAGTAGACGGATCTCCTGCAGTTTCAATGAACTTAGTTTCAAGGGGGCACAAGAGAGGACACTTTTTATTGCTCTCATCAGATGGGGGTTTTGGAGATTTTGGTGACTTTGGAGACTTTGGAGACTTTTTTGGACTCCCGGTGACATCCTCTTTACTTCTGTTCAAACTACCTTGAGAATTTGATGATGAGTTTCTTTTTCTCCTTGGGGAAGAATCTGTCTTATTTTCAGAAATCTTTGGTTTTTGATTCTCATCTTCAGAAACCAATGTGTCAGAACTACTACACATTCTGTAAAAGGAAGGGCCTTTGTTTTTTGACAAGTTTTCCTTCTTGTCTGGTGTGAGATTAAGAAGTGACCGCAGTTTCTGGGATCCTTTCTTCAGAAAACTTGGGGAATTCTTACTTTCTTTCTTCGATGTGCAATCCTTACTAGACTCCTCCCTGCTAGCTTCAGTGAGAGCTGCCATGGAGATTGCCTTGCTAGCAGTCGGGCTCTTCAGCTCTCCTTTCAGGTCTTTTTCCTCCTGTGGCAAGTGATTGGTTACACTATGCAAACTTTTAGCACTCTTCAGCATGTCTTCTGGAAGTTTTGGACTAACTGGCTGCTTAAGTCTGTGCCTAGTCAATGTGCTGTAAACATAATTGGATGCATGTTTGTTGGTAGCAGGATCCAATATGGATTTTGAATTAAACATGGGAAAACTTCTCCTTTTGAGCATATTTTCATTTTGAAGGTTCTTCAAATTTTCTGCATGTTTGTCTGTACACAGCGTTGTGTACAAATACAGTGATGAGTCGCCAGCTGCATTTGAATTTACACTAGGTTTTTTGTTGTCTGCAATCTGAATTCTGTGGCCTGTTGGTGCATCTGATTTAAGAGGAGAGTTTGTGCTAAGCTCCTCTAAATTATTATCTGTTCCATCTTCCACACTCGGAGCATGGTTAGATGTCCCTTTGGGTGTTGCACTTCCCTCTGACCCAATTATAGTTGAATTTGAAGAACTTGCACAGCTGCTTACTTCCTGCTGTTCAGGCAAAGTTGGCTGAAACACCAATGACGATCGCAAGCGAGAATGAGAGTACAGTGCATGAGCTTTAATATTTTCAGCTGTGTCATAGCCATCATATCTGTCACCCAAGGCTGACCCATTTGACTCTACTGGATAATCGGACTGGTCATTCAAATAGGACTTTATTCGCCAGTTACGTAGGAATGATTTTGTTGTGTGCTCAAGGGTTGGCATCCTCTGCTGCAGATGGCGGATATGATTATCTGTCCCGTTAAAAGACCTCCGCACAATTGAATTTCTGTCCGCAAGATTCACCTTTGGTCGTGAGAACTGATCAGCAAAACTCTGCTGGGGAATATTGTAGTTATTTGCATATCCTCCTCGTAATGAAGACACAATACTAAGGCTATCAGATGGCATTTTCCAAGTATTTGGTAGATTGTTTGCTCTGTTAATAGCTCTGTTGAGCAATAGGTAAGGTGTCCTTTCTGGCTTCTCTCCAGCGTAACTATGTCTCTTCCAGTGCTCATTTTTTTCACTAGGTTGATATTGCTGTATTGGATTTTGAACATTAAAAGATGGATTAAATGGTTGCTTATTATAGGCTTGATTTCTCAAGCCATATTTATCTATTTCATTTACTGCATATCTTCCACGAGATTTCCAAACAGGATCTATCTTTAGAACACTGTCTTGCCTGCCAAAAAGGTTTCTTTGGCTAGAAACTGAAGCCAAGGAAGACACTGAATGCTGGTATGTATCATTATCCCAGAGTGTCTTGCGACTGTTTACCCGCACTAATTCTGGAGCAAACGAGCTGGGAACGGAAGAACGGGCATACAGTGTCCTGAACTCTTCATCAAAGGATTCAACAAGCTGTCCTGTGATAACTTGAACCATGCTGAGGTTGGTTTTTTCAAATGACCACATAAAGCTGAAATAAGAACAAATGACTATTAGATACAGTTCTTTTGAGCTGAAGTATTATACCAGTCTTGCTTCAGAAGAAAGCTTTTACACAAACCCTGGGCTTGTAAAAGTACCTTCTAAATAAATAAGCTGAGGGCAAGATTCATGTAATTTGGACTCAGAAGGTCTAACCTAACACCAGTTAAATTCAGATGGAGATTTTCCACTGATTTCAGTGGGAGCAGGAATGAGTCTATAACTACCTTTATAATTGCTCTTATAAAAAGTATTCTAAAAAAGGATTCACAAATGCAGAACAGTAAAGTACAAATACCTAATGGAAAAAGATCACTTCTACAAAGTCTACAGCAGGACTAACCTATACCCACTCAATTACCTCTTGTCAGAGAATGTTACTGTGTGATGATGTTGTGAAAAAAAATACATTCGAAATAACATGCACGAATGCTTCAGCAATTTTGAATGTACTTAATTCTAAACATTTTCAAAAGGATCCATCTCAGAATTTGAAAAAAGTATACATTTTCTAGTATGCACATTGCACTGGATATGAAAATTTCTTTTAATTGACATGATAATGCTTTGATAATGCTTTTTTCTTTTTTCTGCTGTAGAGAACTGAACACATGCTCAAAGCTAAGTAGCTGCATGCAATTAACTTACAGTTACAAAATGAGATAAAATAAATTAACATGTACATTAAGGATGCTGCAACAAGACTAGTATCATGGAGTGAAAACATACAATTTGTAGTTTACAACAAAGAAAAAATTTGTTTTGAAATCCTACATTTCAGGAAAAAAGAAAAAAAAAATTTATTTGTATTTTTCTTCTAGATGTTAGAAAATATGTTAGTTTTGTCCACAAAAATAGCTTACTGATTAAGGGATTTTTTTGCTGTTTTTGTATTTTTCAGTAAGTTATAATGTATCAAGATTAAATCAAATCATGCTGCCTAAGTTCTTCTCCTATTAATTCTCACAATTAAGAACAGCATATAATATTGGAAAAAACCTCTGAACTTTAAATTGAGTTCAGTGACAGAGTTCAGAAAAACTTGTTTTTCAAATCACTAGATTCTTTTACCAAGAAGGCCTAATTTCTACAGAAATTGATGATTCCAGCCCCTGTGGTGCAAAGTGTCCAAGCAGTGTTGTTTTTCAAACTGGAATGAGAAAATCTATCCCATTCTCACAGACTATGACACTGTGTGTAGATGTCAAAGCATGCAGGCTCTCCCTGCAGTCTCTTACCCTGAGTCATTTATGAACTTCTCACTTACCTCACTACCATTTATATGTGTCAGTCTGAATTTGGGGCTGGCTGAGTCTTAGAGGAAATAAAAGGTCAGATTTTCAAAAGCTTACAGCGGTGGAAATCTATGAAAGGCAGTGGCTGTGGATCTGGCACCCAGGCACTGTGCTGGCAGAAACTAACTTACTTGGGCAAAGGAGAAAAGTGTAGCATGAAAAGAAGGAAAATATTTAATAATATGTGAGTTTAGACTGTTTCTGCTTTAACTTAGGTCTTTTCCAGCTCTGCAGGGCTGTTAAGTCCTTCCAGCCAGTTTTGCTCACATACACTGAAAATACAAAGGAAAACAGAATACAGAAACTCAGCCAAACACAGAAAGAGACATGGGCAATTTTGAATTTGACCATCATACACCAGAGAAGCACATAATCAGTCGCTAATTAGAACATCATTACATGGAGGAACTATCTTATGAAAAAATTTTGACACTCACTTCTCTGGAGTGAATGTTAAACAAGAGTAATTCAGACAACATAAGACAAATCGGGATTTTTTCTTTTTACAACACTTCAGCTGTAGCAAAACCTATATCCTTTATTTCTTATTTGTGAAAAATGAACAGAGGATCTCTTAGGCTAGTTAGCAATAAGTATCTATGAAAACTTGTTACATTACAGAAAACATAATCAAATTTACCCATGTGATTCCCTAGAATAATTTTCACAAATACAAAACCCCAAAATTTGCTATAGCAGCAGTACTGAGATGACAGATTTGCTACAGACACTTCAGTGATTGATCTTACCTGTAAGAACCATATATGACTTTCTTACAGTCAACAAGAATAAATTTTTGTTCCATTTTTCCATGGAATTTTGCTCCTGTTTTAGAATAGTAATCTTGTCCTTTCACTGTCCGCACCCTCATATTCTGAAAAAGACAATCAAAACACTTTACTTCATCTACTATAGTCCATGTTTAGCATTCAGAGAGCTAAAATTCAGAGGAACAGTAGGAGAAAAGTTAAATTATTACAAAATAATAAATTCTGCAAGGAATTAAATGCTGATCACAGAATCACCTAGGGACCCAAAATGGTTTTGTTGTCAATACTGATGAGATTCCCTATATCTGAGAGAATGAAATTCCAGTTTTCCATAGCCACAACTTCAGAGAAGAAGTTCTGGCAGAAGATATCTTTAACAAGGGAAAGAGATTTTGTATTGTAAAAAAAATTCTTTCCATCAGCTGATGCACATGTTTATATGATTTCCAAGTATCTCTGCTAATCACAGAGAAATTGTGAGACAGGATCACTTTTATTTTAATTGAACAAGGCTGTTGTGTCTAGAAATACACATACCCTACTCTGAGATCATCCACTGAATTATACCACTTGGAGTCAGAATCCCTTGCAGACTTACCACTAATAAAATTTACCTATCAGCTTTACACCTTGAGATCAATCCCATTTTGAAATTCAGAGACAGAAACACAACATGCATAGGTAGCACAAACTCAATGCAGCAGCTGATTTTGAATTCTATTAAGCTTTATGCTTTATTCATGCAAACTCAGTAAATGGCACTTGGGAAATTTTCCATGCCGGATCTCAAAAATGTGGTGATTTTTTATCCCAGGCTACAGATGAAACTGATTCAACTAAGTCAGCATCTTGTAATTTTTCTCTCTTTACCGTCACTTGGGTTTTTATGTTCATAGAAATGGAAAATTTGAAAGAAGTTGTTACTATACCTCATGGACTGTACTAATAACAATTTTCAAAAAGTTCTTATGGGGATGTAGAAGAAAAAGACACATTTAACAGAAATTGTTATATAGAAGATGCTTATTTATAGAAAAAACTAAAATTTACATTCAATGCAAACCAACTACCAGCATCTACTTCATGTAAATATGAGACAAAATGCTTCACAAGACATAAAAGCAGCTTGGAAGATAACTGTGAACAATCACAATATTTACTGTAGTTTCTAGACTTGGAATAGTTTTTCTAGGAACCCTAAGCTTTCCAGTGGGAATAGAATCCATAATTTAGCATTGACAGTAAAAACCAAGAATCTACACGATTATTACATACTCTGTACATACATGACATACATATGGAAATGGTGGAATGTAGGAGCTGTGAGCAGACAGGAATGTCACCTTCAGCAGGACTGCCACAAGGGCAGGCTGCACATCATAGCACAGGTGCTCTGTAAAGGTGGAAGGGCTGCTCATGAAGCAAATGGAAAAGACTGCAAAATCAGGAGGATTAAATAAATGGATAGGATAGGATAGGGTAGGATAGGATAGGATAGGATAGGACTATTTCAGATAAGGATTAAATAAATGCATAGGATAGGATAGGATAGGATAGGATAGGATAGGATAGGATAGGATAGGATAGGATAGGATAGGATAGGATAGGACTATTTCAGATGGAAAGGGGGTACAATGATCATCTACTCCAACTACCTGACAAGTTCAGAACTGACCAAAAGTTAAAACAAATTATTAAGGGCATTGTCAAATGCCTCTCAAGCACTGATGGGCTTGGGGGGTCAATCCCTTCCCTAGAAAGCCTGTTCCACTGTTTAACAACTCCCTTGGTGCTCCCTGATGTCCAGTCTAAACCTCCTGTGGTGGGCTGAACCATTCCCATGCATCCTGTCAGTGGATACCAAGGGGAAGAGACCAGCATCTCCTTTTTCACTTCCCATTCTCAGGAAGCTTTAGAGATGTTCAAACTTACAAATTAATTTAAAATTCCAGTCTATAAAGTATGACTGAGTTTGCAATACAGTGACATAAGCCTTCATTATCTATGGGAGCACTTCTACATTTGCCTAAAACATATGAAGCTGTGGCAGAAAGAGGCTGTAGGAGTTTTAAAGACAGCATCTACTACAATCCAATGAACTTTATCTTTCCAAACAGAAAATTCAAAAATTAGGAGAAAATATCCATGACATGAAAGCACACTTCCAAATAACACGTGCTTTCTAAATCAGTCTATATTTCAGTGTTGACCTCTTGAAACTTTTATCAAATGAAAAATCCAACCGCAGAAACAGGAGTTGCACTTAAAAGCTTCTGAGTTAGAAAATTAGGGTTTAACTCGAGTTATCAAAGTTGTTTAAACTTCATTCACCATTAGGAGAGTTTTTGCTTTGCATTTTTGTCAAGCTTTGAAAAAGCTCAACTCAATTAAAATGTACAAAGACACCATTTAAGAATTACTTTTTTTTGTGAGCTGTATATCTAGCAAATGTAAAACACGTCTAGCAAATATAAAATATAAAGTTTATCTCTTCATTAGATAAATACAGGAGTATTATCTAGAAGTGCTGTAACATTTTAAAAGGTAAAAATTTTAAAAGAAAAAATACAGGTAGATACTTAGGTCTATTTTCAGAAATAGCTACAAAAGAATTAATTACAACCCAATTTGTATTACTGAATGCCAGGTTAACATAAATTTGCATCTCTAACTGCTAATCACTTTTGCAACTGAATGTTCTTTTAAGTTTTCTGCATTCCAATTAGAAGTTTTCTTCTTGATGAAAATCAATTTTTGTGCTTTTCCAAAGTGATTCTGTTGAACTTTGAACAAGCCCACTGAAGAAAATAATTTCTTCACCAGCAGCTATTCAAGCTTCAATTAATTATGTTAAAAGCCTTTATTTGAAAGATAAATACTATGGAAATAGTAATTCCTGAAAAAGAAGAAAATACTGAAATTTACCCATTCTATAGATAGCCATAATAGTAACCCCTTACTTCGATAAAATCCTGTGAATTAGTAATGAAATTTGCATTTACTTTGATGACTGTTTTACCCAGTCCTATAGACCACATAATTATATGTGTATTTCAGATATATTTAATTATATTTAATCATATTTATGTCATTATAATTTGAAAAAGGTAACTTGAGAGCAGCTTATACATTTTCATGTACCCATAACAAGTAATGCTGGCCTAAAGACATGCCAGTTGAACACATTAAATGTTACTCAGGTAATGTCTGATCAGTATTGGACAGGATATAATTTGGGAATCAATGCTGGAGGCACAACCAAGTCTAATGGCTTGCAAATTACCATACTACACCAAAAAAAAAGCTTTGCCTTAGGTACACACAAGTTGAAATATAACTTTAAGTAGGCATATGTAAAAAAGGAATAAAATTATTTACATTAAATTCCTGGGAGGTTTTAAAAAAACTTGTAGTCACTGTAGTTTTTGTTTACCTTCTCTTCAGTATTTTTCCTCTTGTAGCTTTTCCATCCTTATTCCCTGATTCTGAACTCTTTTCCTCCCTTGGTAGGTCATCCATTACCAGATGGGAATGTGACAAGTGCCAGAGATCATGCTTACCTTTCTCACATAACACTTCCTTTTCCTGCACAGTTCATCCAGCATTCTTCACCAGCTTCAAACCTCTAATTAAGGTGCCAGGAATGCACACTTTTATTAATCACCCAAAATCCCAAATCACCCAAACCATATTTGGAATATGGAAACAATGCATTGGGATTAGAAGCAGTAAACACACACATACTGAATTACAAGCCCCATCTAGTATGAAATGCTGGGCTTCACCCTCCTGCCTGGTTTCATCCTCAGGCTATAGGACTCTCCTAACAGCAGCGTGCTCATCACAGCATCATTGTGGGTAGAGCAATCATTCACTTACAAATGGATCTTCTCTCTTGTCCAAGAGTTTACAGGACACTCAGGAACATTTAAAACATCCAGTGGCTGCAGTTTAAGGATAGCCATCAGTGCTATCCAGTTAAATGGCACCCAATGATGAACAAGAAACAAGGTCTAATCTCTTTCATGCACACTTTCTGTACATTTTCTTTACATTTCAATTCCAGAGAGTGCCACATAATGATGATTTAAAATTTTGAAGCATTATTCACCACTATACATTTATTTTTCTTAGTAAAATCTCTCCAATGTGACAACTAGGTACAGTGAATATACTGGTCTCAAATATTTCATTTCAGCACTTTTTATTTGTAGGCACTGCTTTTATCAGTGTTCCATTACTTGCCCCATACTTGCTGTCAAGAATATGCACAAGAAGAAAATGGATGTCTACCTAATATTTAGCCTAATAGTTTTAAAGGAAAAATAGTCAAATTTCTCATTGTTCCTAATTACTAAAATAATTTATTGTCCTGTGCCTCTCCTCTCTAGTAAGATAAAAGAGGTCATAAAATGATAGAATACCAAGTTGGAAGGGACCTCAAGGATCATCTGATCCAACCATTCTTTGCAAAAGTACAATCTGGTCAAGATGGCCCCAGCACCTGCCCACTTGAATCTTAAAAGTGTCCAGTGTGTTGAGGAATCCACCACTACGCCGGGGAAATTATTTCAATGGCTGATTGTTCTTACTGTGACAAAGTTTCCTCTTGGAATCTCTCCAGGAGTAACTTGTTCCCAAGACCCTTTGTCCTTTCCAAGTGACTCCTTTTAAAAAATCAGTCTCCATCCTCTTTGAAGCCTCTCTTTCCATGCTAGAACACAGTGATAAGGTCTCCCTTTCTCTTCTCAAAGCCAAAAAAACTCAATTCTCTCAACATTTCCTCATACAACATCTCCCCAGACCTTGCACCATCTCTGTGGCCCTTCTCTGGACCTTCTCCAGCCTGTCCACATCTTTTTTAAGAAGTGGGGATGAAAACAGAACACACTATTCCAAGTGCTGAGCAGAGTGGGACAACGACTTGTTAATCTCTGCTGGTGATGCCCCTGGTGATGCAGCCCAGCACCCTGCTGGCTTTGCTTGCTGGAGCAGCACACTGCCCACTCACACTGAGCATGTAATGGGCAGAACCCCAGCTGGTCACATCCCAGCCTGTGCTGCATTCCTGGATTATGCTTTTCCAGGTGCAAGACTTTACCCTCATGCTTGCTGAACTTTGTAAGGGTCTCTTTAGCCCTTACAGCTAATCCAGGTCTTCCTGCAGGGTGGCTCCCCCTTCCAAAGTGCCCACTTATTCACTCTGTCTGGTATCACCAGCAAACTTTGTTATGGCACACTTGATCCTCTCATCCAGATGACTTATGAGGATATTAAACAGCATTGGGCCCAGAATTGATCCCTGGATGATTCCACTTGTGACAGATTGTCAGCTTAAAACATAACTATTGACCACATATGTGCAGTACAAATGCCAAGTAGTTTTCAAGTTTGCTTCTGTTCTGACTTCAAATATGACTCAATGACCACTCAAGACTTGACTGGAGTCTGGTCCTTATCACAGAAATTCACCCACACACAGAACATCATGTTGTGAGTGGCTATTCAATAACCAAATTTGCCTTAGTTGTGGAAGTACTGGAAAATTTCTTATGATTTTGGTAACACTGGTGAGAAAAAACAGGCTGCAAGCAGGTCTCAAGAGCAGCTCCTACTGTGTATTTAAACATGCATATCTGGGAGTAGATTTCACAGAAGGAAAGTAAAATCAATTAGTGGTTTAATTTTCCCTTTCCCGCAATTCATTAAAAATATTGAGAAGATTATCAGGTAATAAACAGGTCCTGCCAAATAGCTTTTAATATCCTCCTGCAGCAAAATGATTCTTCATTATTAGCAGGAGAGTAAAAAAAGAGGTTTCTCCAGAGCACAGAACCTCCAGCATCTCATCTAATATCAAGTAAAATACATGTCAGCAGCAGAAAAAAAAAGAAAAGTTAAAAAATTTACTTATTAATTTCTGAAAAATCACCTGGAAATAAAAAGTTTGAATCTGCAACAACTCTTCATCTCTCTGTGCAAAGGAATTGCTGACCAAGCAAGTCAGATCAGTGACAAAGTTAATCAAAGAAGCTTAAGTAGAGGAGAAAAAAAAAAGAAACAAATAATTACTGAGGACAAATGTAGTACAGCCAGAAAACTAATGAAACTGGAAAAGAGAAATGGGAAAGTAGAGGAAAAGAATTATTTGAGCCTCACTGATGGATGTGATATCAAGATGTAAGTAAGAAACATTAAAAGATGTTGCAGAAAAGACTAAACATTAAAATATGTTGCAGAAAAGACTAAAAATAATCCTAGTAACCCCTGATTTCCTAGTTTCCTGTATGGAATTCACAAAATAATGACAGAATATATGGTCCATCCATTTTTTCAGTCACATGTTTCAATAAAGAAGAAAACATGCCCTGAAACTGGAGTCAGACTACAAATGAGAAAAATTGTCTGCAGAGACATGTAATGAAGATTTATGAACAAAATCCTCTATCTTTTCCATACAGAAGACTACTTAGTTGTAAATGTGAATTAAAAAATACAGTTTTGTTCATCACTGCATCTCGGTTTTTTTACTGATTCAAAGGGAGAGAAAAAGAGACAGAGGTGTTGAGTCTGAAACACTGCAGAAAACTCATCACGATGCATTTATGTCAGTTCAGTGCAGCTCATGGTTTATATTCTGACACCTGATAAATATGTAGGCAGTGCAGGACATCTCATGAGTATGTAAATGTCATCTTCTTATCTCTCTTACAGGATAAAGTTACATATTTAATGTGTAAAAGGAATAGGACAGAGCACAGACATGAAAATATGGATTTTCAGGAAAACACTACTAAAATAGAATCTTGGGCCTCCTAAAGTATTTTAACGCAGAAGAAATCATAAAATGAAAGTACACAACTTTGTATGGACTGTATGGACTAAGAAGTATCATCCATACTCCAACAAGACTGAACCAAATCATGGCTTAGTTTTTCAAATATGCAGTACTCCTAAATACACAATAATGGAAATTTAATAATATATATATATATATATATATGGAAGTTATGACATTCTATGAAATACTCTTGTTTTGACACTTGATGCTTTAAAAAAATGTATCTGTAGAGAAAATTCTGCTGAGAGCTTACCTATTTATACCTGGTTGTTAATTTGAAAAATCAGTATTTAATAACCACTTTTCCAACAACAATCACTTTTCACTGGGCTGTGGAGGAGTAAGTAGTGAACGTTCATGCAAAAGAAGACAGTGTGCCTTACCCTGAGCCTTTGAACTTGACAGCCTTGTTTCTCTGTCATCTTCAGAAAGTGACTGAAGTTCGACTCATCAAGCAGGATATACACTGCAATCCCTCTAGCAGATGCTTCCACAATTTCTCTAAAAATATCCACATCTGTAAACATATCCATAACAATGGCAATGACCTGAATCAAACAGGAAAGACACAAATTATTGTATTGTATAAACTCATATATAGAATTTCCACTGAAGCCTGTGCTGAGCAGCTAATACACGAACATTTTTTATACATTAAAATATTCTATTTTCCATGTTGTTCCACTTAACCTGAAAGCTTTCAAGACCACTGGATCTTCTTTTTGAGAAATCAAGTGACCACCTGTGCGACACTAGTCACAAATACCAAAGTCCAGAAAATGAGTTGTGGGTTCTCTTGGTTTTGTCTGGAATCAAGTTGATTTTGTTCCTAATAGATGGTACCGTGCCATGGCTGGGACTTAGCACAAGAATAATGTCAATTACAAACTGATGTGATGTTGCTAAGTAGTGTTCACCCCAAGTGAAGGACTTTTCAATGTTCAATGCTCTGCCAGTGAGCGGGTTCATAAGAAACCGGGAGGAAGCACAATCAGGACAGCTGACCCAAACTGACCAAAGGGATATTCCGTACTGCAGGATGTCATGGTCAGTGTGTAAACTGAGGGGAGTTGGCTGGGAGGGGCCAATCACTGCTCAGGGACTGTCTGGGCATTGGTCAGTGAGTGGTGAGCAACTCTCTATCCTTTTACTTCAAATTACTGTTATAAATACCAATAGTATTATTTTATTATTATTACATTTTACTTTCTATCTTTACTATAGTAAATTTACTTATTCAATTATTAATCTGTTCTTATCTCAACCCACAAGGGTTTATTTCCAGTTCTTTGCTCCATACCACTAAGGGGGTGAATGAGCAAGTGGGTGTGCGGAACTTTGCTGCTGGCCAGGATTAAACCATGATATGGGTGTGTATAGTGACTGGTTTTATAAGTGAAAAGGAAACCCAGTAAAAGAGAAAGGGGGAGGAATACAGCAATACAAATGCTGTGGAAAAACCTTCAAAATAAAATTTCAGTATGCATTTAAAAAAATCAGATAAAATTTTTGTACACAAGGCTTCTCAGTTTTTCATTATTTTCTCTAAAGCTAATGGCTCAAGAGCTTGAAGTAGCTAATAAGCAGACACTGAAGAGCTGGAGGCACTCTCACTGGGACAAAACGTCCTCAGCTCATGAGAGCTTGGCTTGAGAAGATCAGCATGCTGAACATCAGCTACCAACACCCTTCAAACCACAGGGATAAAGCGAGTGTGTCTGATTTGGAAAATCAATGTCCCTCTAGTGGTATTTTGGAGATATATATATAGAAATGTTATACTGTTGACATACCATTAGTAATTTGGGAAGAACTACTGTTGAAACGTGAAAGAAAATAAGAGGAAAAATAAGTGCCTGTGTAACTTCTAAAGGTATTATTTTTATCCACTAGTATTTTCATTAAAAGTTCCAATGAGATGTCTTAGATGCAAATTTTACTCCATATCAGAGTAAAACATATCAGAGCAGGTTTTACAATTTTCACTAATCTTTAAACTACCTGTACATCAACTTTAACGGTGTAATTGTTAAGTTGCAAGTACTCATCTTATTCTAGAACTGAAATATTTACCTCACCCAGGTAAATGCTGTTGCACACAAACAGGTAAAAGTTATGTCTCCAGTCAGCTGTACAAATTACCTTTTTTAAATTCCACCTGCTTAGAACTAAAAGTTTCATTTATGCCAAACATGTAATTAAATCACTAGAAATATAAATGAGAGATGACTTACATAAAGTAAAAAAACAATGGAAACAATTAGAAAAGGTAAAAAGACAAATCCTGAATAAGAGAAAAGGAATGAACTTGGCCTCTTCATTACATGGCAATAAACAGTCTTCACAAATCGACCAGTCAGAGAGGAACTGAACAGCATCAAAGAATTCCATTCTTTCGAAAATGTTAGGTAACATGCCAATGCACAACCTCATTTCCTTTACTGATTTTTGAAAGTAAAACCTAAACGTTAGGTTTATTTATCTCCAGTACAGAATATGTTTCTTTATCTAAGGACTGAAAACACGAATGTTTATCTTGACTCCAAGGATCTCATAATTTTCAGACTGCACCTTCTGCTTGGTCTTGTTTCTGAGATACACAGCATTAACTGAACAAGGCAACCCTACTTATTCATCTGTCTTGTTTCACTTGCATCTGAGAAGAAAACTGCCAAGGCAGATCAAGTATGGTAGGTAAAGACCAAAAAATAATCTGTTCTCAAATAGTCTGTTTCATTACCTGTTTCCCTCTTCCTCTGAACTCCCTATTTTCTTCCCAGACTTTCCTTTTCTTAATATCTTCAAGAAAAGGGTGCTTATTGCACTCTAGGATAAATTTAAATGTAAGAAAAAAAATCCAGAATGGATTCATTAGTGTACAGAGATACGAGTACTGAAATATTCAAAACCCACCGCACAGCCCTCAAAAAATAATTTTAACACTTTCCTATGGCAGATATCTAAGATATTCACAGGTTTGCAGCATTTTGTGGTTGCAAAGACTGCTAAACTGGAAAAATGCAGAAAAAACCCACAAGAACATGTAACAAAAATTAAAACCCAGCACTGACTGGAATGGCCACATCTATCTTTATGAAGGTAGAGAAATAAACACGTAAGCAAGCAGGCCAGTAAGTTGGTGACATAGGAAAGATGCGTGTGCATTATTGTGCAGATATTTCACTTGGGAATGAACAGGGGACCCTCTTTGCCTTCACTAGTAGAATTATTCTTAAACCAGTTATCTTCTCTGTTGTAACTCTGCAAAGCATCAAGTAGTCTTGCAAGAAAAGGAATTCCAGAACAGGAATAGGAATTATCTTTTGAAACCGAAGCTTGTGCTGTCTGAAAAATCTTTACCAGAATTTGAGCACACAGATGCAAAGCCACAGTCATGATCTGACAACTAAATGGGCATCCATTTGTGCATTTCCTACAAACCAGAGGTGACTCTTGTTGCATGTCCTCATTAGGCTGCCCATTTACTCTTAGCAATACTCAACTGATCTATTAAACACAAACATAATTAGGTTCAGCTGCTAGAGAAGAGTGCCAAATTTGAACAATGCATACGATACACGTATGATACACACAATATGTAAAAAGTCATTAACAGTGATAAAGTAATTTCTGCATAATGATTTCTATAAACCAAAACGGATGTTTGACCATAAACTATAGGTTTTAATTCAGATGAAGTAGATTCCATAAAGGTCATGGAATAGTCTGGTCTTTAAATGTATTAAACTTTCTTTTTCTTTCTCCTTTTAATAGGGGTATGTATACATTTCCCCAGTTTGCCTGTTTTGCAGCAGAAGGGAGTATTGCACATGGGAAAAGACAAAGCAAATATGGTATTCAGGGTTCTAAGTTTTGATTAATTAAGGAGACCAAGACTAGGAAATTACTTCAGTGAGGTATTCTATAATGTGTACCTACCTTTAATTAAAGCTGCAACAACAGCTGCAGGATTAGTTACTCGCTGCATCACTTTGGAAAGAAAGATTTCACTGCTGTGTTTTTACTTTTGTTTTTGTAATTGCAGAGCTAATTTCCACCCTGGTACTTACAAGAACACAACAGTGGATTCCAGCAAGGAAGAAAAACTGATATAATTCAAACTGCAGAAATACATCAGAAAATTGCCTATTCCATACATTCTGTTTCTTTTAGGCATAACAACATTATCCTGAGTCAAGAAAACCTCCTCAAGGCAGAAAGCTCTAGTGTCACACAGGAGGCTTCCTTACAAACTGCCTTTTTTTTCTGAAGCATATTTGTTTTCCACAATGCAAAGATCTTTTTAAAATGAACCACTCATGCTTTTGAAGCAAATACAGTGGCCTTCCAACCATTCCAGGAAAAGTGGATAGGTACAGAAATTTTTTGATGAAAGACCAGAATTCTGGGAGAACTTTCCAAACCTTGTCAAATTGATTATCACCCTCATCAAAAATGACCCTCATTTGGGAACAGCTAAGCAAGCATGTTACACCTCCAGGAAGGAGAAAATCATTGGTAGAGCAGATACTTGCTGTGCATAATATCACACAGCACTGAAATTATGCACAGCAAGAGGGAACTACCACCACCTACGTGGGTACAGATAGAAGAGCACATTTCAGTGATCAACTAAAAGTGAAGACAGTGCAGAAAACAGTTTTTATGCTGGCTTTCCTCCCCCAAAATTAAAATAATCTTTGATTGTCACTGCTAGTATTTTTATCTTATCAACCCTTTTTTTTTTTTTTTTTAAGTAATGGTTGTGATTAAGCTTAAAATTGGTTTCAGTGACATCCTTCCAGAACAGGAAAATCTGCTGAAATCAAGCACAAAATGACTCTTAATGAATCTGACAAAATGCTCAACCTAACTGATGGCACCAGTAGAGCCATATGCTATTATCCTTCTTACTGTCTTGACACTATGAGTATGCTTTTCAACAGAAAAGTAAACTACACACCCCACTCTAACATTTAAAAACATATAAATACAGAGAAGAAAGTATAATTTTGTTGAATAGGACTGTTTTTATGCAAATATTCTAAAAAACATTTTTCAGTAAGCTGATTTATTTAATTTGCATGTTAGTGGGGAAAGTACCATTTTAAAGCTCAGTATCTCTAAACTATCATCACTCTGTAAGAATACAGAGTATTCTTTTCATTCTTTCAAAGTCCTCAATCTTCAATTTCAGTAAATGACCGACTCCTACAAAAAGTACCAGTGACAAGGTTCATGAAAGACACATATACATTTGTTTATTGGTTAAAACAAAAAGATATAGCTGAAATATCTTGCATATCCTTGATAAACAGGAGATTATGTACATGGTGACATGGCAACAGAGTGGATAACATGACACAGTAAACGGAGGTCAATGTTCACTTCTGAGGCACCTAGCATGCTACAGGGTAAGTTAGTGCTAGTTTGGGCCCATCCATGTGCATTGTATTTGCTTAGATGGTTCTCACCTTCAGAAACTAACTCTATTCAGAGGCTTATCTAGAAAGAAGTTGCCAATCCCAACAGATACACTTATTAAACAACTCCTGAGTGCATCCAGGGGAGAGCCACCAAGAGGGCATTTGCCCTGTGCAGACTGCCTGAAGGAGCCTGTTCAGCCTGGAGCAAAGATGGCTTCAGGGAATCTTACAGCAGTTCTGGTACTTTACAGGGAAGTTCCCGAGGGACAAAATCAGGTGTTTTGCAGTGGTGGCAGGACAAAAGACAATGGTCAAATGAAAACAAGAACAGTTCTGCCTGGATACAGGAAAACCCCCTTATTCCCACAAGGACACCCCAGCAGTAGAGCAGGTTGCCCAGGGCAGTCCAGTTTGCATTCTTGGAAGTTTTCCAGACCCTGCTGGATAAAGCCCTGGGCAAACTGTTCAGATATTACCACTAGCCACGCTTTAAGCAGGAAGCTGGGCTGGAGACTTCCAATTGACCAAAGGCTGCAACTCAATGATTCAGAGATCTTCACTCCCATCTTTGTCAAAATTAAAGCAAATTTTGCTGTGTTTGGTAGTAATTGTAAACTTTGCTGTAAGGCCTAAAGAAAACAAACAGAGACTATAAAAAGAGATGGAGTTTTTCTGCTTTATTTATTCCATTTTTGATAAGAAAAACTAAGTGGATTTTAATCTTCATTGAGTTTTAGGACATCAAAATGAACCTTTTAATAGATGTGTGCTGACAATCAAGCATAAATGTAACAAAAGGCCTTTACTGCTAGCTCTCAGTAAGTCTGTTTTGTGAAACCTTGACAGTTTCATTATCTCAGCATTACCACTTGTTTCACATATATGAATTATTATTCTCTAGGTTATATATTGCATTTAACAACTCCTTTGCTATAAACAATAAAAATACAGGAGTCCTCTACTAAAACTGCTTGCTTAGGGCAGGCTTTACTAGTGACACCTACCAACATCAATAACCTAGTAAGGAATAATGCTGAAGATCTACCCTATACTGCAAAAGTATTGATTTCTTGTAACCCACATGTGGCCTACTTTGGGCATTGCATGACAAAAATCCATAATGCTGTGCAGTGCTTTAAATGCCACCACCCTTTCTCACCCCAAGAACAAAGAACCACATATCTGACAGAATTATTTACAGTTTATATGGAATAAAAGTTAACTTCCAACATCTACATTAGCAATCTTCAATAACTTCAACAATTTCTCTCTGCAACAGCACATCAGGAAAGTTCAACACCACCAAAAAAATCATACAAATAAGTTCACTGTCCAGAAAACATAAAACAAAACTTCTAACTATCTCCTGCAATACAACAAGAAAAAACAATGCAAACCATTAGAAAATTATGAAGGTGGGTAACCACGTAAGGCAACTATACAAATAGTTTTCACAGAATTCACAGAATGACAAGGTTGGAATAGACTTTAAATATCAAGTCCAACGCATGGCTGAACACCTTAACTAAACCACGGCACCAAGTGCCTCATCCAGTCTTTTCTTGAACACATCCAGGGATGGTGACTCCACCACCTTCCTGGACAGACAATTCCAACTTTATCACTATTTCTGTGAAAAAAGTTTTCCTAATATCCAACCTATATTTCTCTTGGTGCAGCTTAAGACTGTGTCCTCTGGTTCTGTCAGTTGCTGCCGGGACAGAGACCAACCCCACCTGAGCACAGTCTCCTTTCAGGAAGTTGTAGAGAGTGATAAGGTCACCTCTGAGTCTGTATAGAAGCCTTCTGCATTACCTTTCAGAAAGCTATTGCAGGCCAAGCTAGCAAGTCACATATACAACACCTTAAAGTGACACCTTCTCTGTCACGTCTTGAAATTCAGGCAACTGGGAATTTTATCTTGCAAAACCGATGGGAGTGAGCTGCATTAATTCTATAAATGTGATCTTTATCTATGAGTTTGGTAGTTGTTATTCTGGCTGAAGGATTAATGAGAACTCATCGTGAGCTGACCAAATTACAGGAGACACTTCCTCACTCTGGCCAGCAGCAGAGGCACTAATTCCTCTGAAGCTTTACTTCCATACATACAGAATTGAGTGTCAGCAAGTCATGGCAATGAGAAGATGAAAGGGGATATTCCAGGCATTCTTCATGGGGACTTTCCAAAGAGCATTTATAAACCTAATCCTTGGAATGAAGGATCTGCAAAGAACCAGCTGCTGCTCAGTGCTGGCACACCATAGACAAGAAAATATTTACCTAAATCTGCAAAAATCTGTCATGCATGATTAAAACAACAAACATTCACAATGTTCAATTTTAACACTTTCCTTCCTGCTTGCAGTGCTCCCATCAACAACTACAATGCTTTTGGTATTTAGCAAGCAAGTTGTATTCTGTCACTGAGAACAGAAGCAGGCAGAGATCCTACAGGAAAGGACATAAGGCAGCACAGCAAATCCTTGGCAAGAAGGAGGGAACACATCAGGGACCTTCCTCTGCTCTTTCTTCTCTTGCCACGGGTATCGCTGCTGTATTCCCAGTGCCATGTGGGCTGCAGCTGGTTGGGTAGCAAGATTCTAATATTTGTATTTAGCTCTTCAGAATGTTCATATTCAGTTGTTATGTTGAGAAGCTGCCAAGCTTTTTCTGAGGAAAGCAATCAGAAAGGAAATGCCAGGATTTCTGACAGCCTACAATTCTGCTATACCACAATGGAAATTCATGACAAAAATCAAAGGTACTTCTCTAGCCTCTGGCTTTCTCTATGATGAATTTCAAAGACTTGCTGCTTCAGAAATACTTTTTTTATTTAAAAGTATTAACAGCTTCAATATGTGGGTTCTCATGGGATCCCTTAATATTTAGTGAATGTTTAGGCTACTTGAATGACTATTATAATGTTACACTTTTTATTTTAAATTTCTTTATAAGTAGAAGCACTTACATATTCATGTGTGTGTATTTAGCGACTGCACAAAAACAAACAATGCACAACAGTGTGATAAGTCTTAATTATTTTATTTAAAAGTCTCAGTAGTATGAGTTACTACTGCAAGGTTAAAAACTCTTTAAATACCTGAAATAATTATCTCACACCTGAGAACAAGGGAAAGGAATACCTCAAATGCAGGGGGGATAAGGGGAAGGCAAAGGGACAAAAGCAATTTTTAAAATGCACTAAAATTGTCCTTTCAAATTACTCCTGCGTAAAAATGCTCCTCGTGCCACAGTTAACTAGATTGGACATTAATACTTCTAAGGGCTCTTCCTGTAATTTCTTTCAAGAAATATGAAAATAATTGACTACCTATCAAAGAGTTAAAGTAAATGTATGAGATTTCAGCTAATCTAGATAACAATTCTAGAGAATATTTTGGGGGTTTGCCACCTTTAACTGTACATTTTGGCGGGTTTTCTTAGATTAGGAATGCAGTTCTGAGTCAGTTTGCCTTCCCACTGATTCACTCAGGTTTTAAAACAGCGTGATAAGTCTTAACTATTTTATTTAAAAGTCTCAGTAGTATGAGTTACTACTGCAAGGTTAAAAACTCTTTAAATACCTGAAATAATTATCTCACACCTGAGAACAAGGGAAAGGAATACCTCAAATGCAGGGGGGATAAGGGGAAGGCAAAGGGACAAAAGCAATTTTTAAAATGCACTAAAATTGTCCTTTCAAATTACTCCTGCGTAAAAATGCTCCTCATGCCACAGTTAACTAGATTGGACATTAATACTTCTAAGGGCTCTTCCTGTAATTTCTTTCAAGAAATATGAAAATAATTGACTACCTATCAAAGAGTTAAAGTAAATGTATGAGATTTCAGCTAATCTAGATAACAATTCTAGAGAATATTTTGGGGGTTTGCCACCTTTAACTGTACATTTTGGCGGGTTTTCTTAGATTAGGAATGCAGTTCTGAGTCAGTTTGCCTTCCCACTGATTCACTCAGGTTTCCTTAAGAATCCTGTATACATTTTCAATACTAACCCCCTCTTCCTGAGAGTTTATATATTGAAAAATGCTAGACAATGTACAAAACCCCACAATATAAATGAACATTTACAGGCTGTGAACTTTAATCTATAACAAAAGCACTTCTTAAAGTATAGAACTTTGCTGGCATTTGTTAATTAGTCACTTGGAAACAATGAAAGATTCTCTTCATCAAAGGCAGATTTATAGGAAAAAAAAAGATGATTCAGACCAACTTTTCTAGAGCAGGAAGGATAACTTTGCTTTTAAGTTTGCTTATGCAAGAGCTATGTATTGTTTGTCATCCTTAAGACCTTAATAGCAAATTGCCTGAAATCTTGTGCTCTTGCTTACAAGAGTAAGTAGGTACAGCAGGAACAACTTGCACAGAAGAGAATCCAAAAGAAAGGCAGATATGTAACACAGGGGTGGAAACTGCTGACTGACTCCACAGTGGATGCTGGAAAAGAATGGAGTTAGATGAAATTAAGTGTCTCAAAAGCAGAAAACACTTATTTTTGCATTTCTATGCACATTAAAATTTTGGTGTATCCAAGTCAGCAAACAAACCTGATGTGTTTCAGAGTGGCTTATGCGGCTTATGATTCAGATCTGGAATACCTATATGCAGTATGTTAGGCACAGTCCACATGGATGGCCTGTCAACATTTTTAGCAAGTGGAAAAATAAAAGCATATAGTTGAGAAAGACTTGTAAGCCATGTACTGCTAAGTCCACGAGTCTTACACCAGGGTGACCCTGCATCAAGCAAACACAAATTCATGCCAAGACTAATATTTTCTAACATGGAAGGTATTGCATCCAAGAGAAAACAAATGTATTTTTGTAGGCAGTGCCCAATTTAAATCATCAACAACAACAACAAAAAATCCAAAAAACTCACAAAACAAAACAAAAACAACAAAAAACCAAACCAAGAAAAAAAAAGTTCAGTCACTAGATTTCAAATCAGTGAAGGGCTGTAGACCAATGACCATGACCTGATTATATAACTGACTTAATGACTTTAATACTGAGAAACAAGTCCTAATTGTATCATTAGTTGTTGAAGGTTAGTCCTCTATAGACACTTAAAACTTCTTCCAAAAGGCAGACTGCATAAGAAACACTGGTAGAGAAAGTGTTACAGAGATAAATGTAGGAAAAAAAGAGGAGTATAAAATTGGGAGTCCTTGCAGAAGACATTGTTGTATGTCCACAGAACCCCAAATGAGACTAGAAGCAATTCTGGTTAAAAACCTCCTCTAGGTTCATGGTCTAGAGAAGGTAATACTGAAGTGAAGAAAGGAAACCTCAACAGAGGCTCCTGTTAATCTTTTAGTAGCATAATTTCCTTAAGTTAAGAAGGAACATTACAGTCTACTGCAATAGAGTAGTATTTGTTGCACTGCAATTAGCAGACCTGGATGGATCACATGCAAGACAGCAAAATAATTTTGCTGTTGGTCATTTTTAATTAAACTTTTGAGTATCAGGGAAATAATGCTTATGGCCACAATTTAAGAAACAGCTTGATGACCCAAGCTCGTTGCTCAGCCTGACTTCTGAAAGGAAAACCAACAAAAGAGTCAATTAATACAGAAATGAAGGCTAATCACTTATTTAGAAAATGGTAAATGGGAAAACACCTTTTCAAATATTGCTTATTTCATCCTTTTTCAAAATACAGCTTTTGTATTCAGCTTCATACACGTGATTGAGAGGCAGTAAGACACATGAGGTGTACACACTTAAGGCCTGGTTATTGGTCAGATGTGTAAAGCAGTTCTCCAATGAAAACATTTTGATTACATATTTCTAGAAGCCACTAAGGCTCAATGATATTAAAGATTTTCATACAGCTGTCACAAAAGGGGAAGCAAACCCACTATAATTCACAGATTATTATGGCCTATTTCTGTTCCCCCTTCCCTTCCTTCTGTGACTGCCTTTGCCTTACTTCCCTCTTCCCTCTACCACTTCACTCCCTGAATTCTTTCTTTCTCCCTTCCTGTCCCTTCTTCCCTCTTTCAAGGGAGGAACTCCAAACTGATTTAAATTTGAGACTGAAAAAAACCTGATATTAGATACTGAATGTGGGCTTAAAATGGGCTCCTACGCATTCTATACAAGCTTAAAAATACTCCCCATTTTATTCCACATTTATGACTATACCCTTATGATATTCACAACAAAGCTTTTGACTCCTGCTACAACTACTATTTGCTTCAATGCTACTAATTGCAAATTCTATACATATACCTAAATATGTTTAAGGAGGCCAACTCAAGCAGTAATATGGTTAGAGTAAACCAGAAAAATACAGAATGCAGGCTGTTTAAAATTACTGGCCACAGGTCAGTGATGGGTCAGTATAAAGGAAAGCCAGTGATCCTCTGGTATAAATAAGCGAGGATGAATAATGAAAAGTTTCTGCAAGGTTTAGCTCTGCCAGATTCTCTGTTTACCTTTAAAATTTTTCCAGTTTAGCTACATTATATAGTAAAATGCATTTACAAGTAAAAATAGAATGACTGGACAACACCTGTAGTAACAGTTATGTTGCAAAAAAGGCAACAGCAAATACGTCAGATCACGATTCTGAAACATGTATTACAGACATAATGTAAGCCTGCATAAGTCCATATGGCACACAGTTACATCTGAATGCCAGTAAGCAACCAGATGATTTAAACTATTTACTTTTTTAAACATGTTGCCAATTGAGCACGTACCTTCCCTGAGAGTCAAGAGAAGCAGATTACACCACCTGCTCATAGAGCAGCCACAGCTACTTGTGCAACATACTGCTAATGACTGTGTGCTGGCAGACTGCATTTCAATTTCACCTATTTAAGACAGGTTTTGAAACTAATTAATTAATTGTTGTCTGCAAATCATGTTCAGGTCCTCAGGTGAAATCCATTACCCTGGCATACTTGATTATTTATTATAGATTAAATGAAAAAGGAAAAAAAATAATTGCAGACTGGTCTGAAAGCATCAGCAGAATGTCCTAAAGATAAGAATAAGATTAGTCTTGTTAATAAGTAATTATGCGCAGCTTTTCAGGAAGAAAACAGATTTAAATTTTTATGCACAATAACATATGGAGCAAGATGTCTGCAATAGTAGGGAAGCAATTATAAAAACCCTGCTCAAACCTCCCGTGAAGCAAACTGAAATGAAGAAGATAAGTAATGCTGCAATTCTTGTAGCCCCAGTGGAGTGAATTGTGAACTGGAACTAAACAAGGTACTAAACAGAATTTAATTTCTGATCACATGCAGCACTTAAAAACAAAAACAATAAAATAATTACAAGTAAAATTATTTTTAAAGTGTTATAATTTCAGTACCGATGCTATGCTTTAAAAATACTGTATTTATAAAAATAATTTCAATTTTTAAATCCTTTAAAAGCTTTTAAAGTGACAATTCTTGTTTGAGCGTGAATCCTGCACAGGTAGTAAGGTATTTGAGGGAGTTGCTAGTCAAGGGATAAGAAATGAAATTAAAAGACACTAGTGAAAAAGAATTTAAAGAAACACTTCTTTCTTATTTGTTTCTGCCAGGTTTTTGCTCAACTGATCTTTTGTCTCTATGTGAACTGACTTTTAAATAACCACCTCTGTCAAGCAAGAAGCAATACAGCTTTACAATTATCTTGGTGACACTATTATTTTGAAAATGCAGTTAGCATCAGCTTTCACTGATCTGTACAGCTCTTCCACAAGACCACACAAGTATTAATTCATCACTTGTAATTTGATACTACAATTATGCAAAATCAGAAGAAAGATTATTTGATCCTTGTGATAAAGTCTGGCCAGGTATTTATAATACTCCATCTTTGCTATCTAATACTCTTTCCAAATAAATGTAGAAGTTTATTTTTGATGGTTACAAGTTAATTAAGCGTATTCATAATGTTTTCTTAAATCAGAGCCCTAGGCCACTTCCAGGACACATCTGGGAAGGAGCAGACACAGCCAGGCTGCAAGACTTCCTTCCACAACCCAGATTCCATCTGCCTCAGCCACAGATGGGCACTATGGTCTGCTCCTCTCATTTTTATCATTCTCACAAGGATAGCATGCATAATGAAGCACTCATTCAAGAATCATTAAAATGAGCACTTATTCAAATAAATGAGTTATCACTGTGCAAGTAACTGAACCCTTTATACTCAATTGAACTACTGAGGCAAGTTAATAGGGTTTTTTAAGAAAAAGAGAAACATGTGATGACAGGTCTTCCACTGTACAGCTTCATGTATGTGAGAGCATTTCCCTTTCTACAAAATATTCCTCCTCATGTGCATTGCATGCCAGTTCACACACACACCTAACCTCCATTTGGGTAATGATAATCAGAGATATAATCAGGAAGCCTGCTGAACATCAGCAAGAAATGCAAAACTCCTGCTAGAGCAAGGTGGTATTCTCCAAAACATCACAGCTAATACCTGAATTTAAGAAGGAGGAAGAAGAAAATCAGTCACAGGGACACCTACTGCAGCTCTCCAGCACCTTTCTTTACAAGATTTGCTGTCTATTTGTGCCAGTGAAACCCCTGTAGCCACAAAACATTCCAGTGTTGAATATCTGTGTACCTGAAGGATATATATGCTAGGAAACATGAGGGACTGAGAGGAAAATTCACTTATTTTGCCATCAAAAGCAGAACCTTCTAATAACATGGAGTGAAAGCAGAAACACCACTGACCAAACCACCCATGGATTTACATTAAGCCATGTTCTACTGGCAAATTGGCTCTGCTGGAAAATGTGCCAAGCATGCTAATAGCTAAATATATGAGAAAACTTCAGTTTGGAGTAAGGATGGAGGTAAGAACATGCAATATGCATCTGTGGAGGAGAGGTGAACATTTTATTCAAAGAACACTTTGTAAAGTGTTGCTTTTCAATGCAAAGTAGTGCCTTTCAAATAAACATTTGTTATTACCCAGTACCTCTCAGGTCTCAGGAAACATGTCCCCTTGAGTAACCTCCCCACTTCAAATTCATGCCAGAAAGCCTCTCCCCATCCCAGACTGCTCTGCTCCCTGTGCCTGTGTGCATGCATGGAATCCACACTTTCTGTAGCACAGTGTGCTGGTAGAGGAATGTGCACATATGCACACACACTGACTGAAAAAACCCATTTTATTATTTCCCTATTTGCTTTAGATAAAAAGTTTCAAAGCAGTACTGTATCGACAAATGAAAAAAAGAACAATCACATCAGACTGTAGTAACAGGACAGTTTTTATCCTTTTTTCTTTCTCACTTAAAAAGGTGTATACCTTTTCCTGCTCTTCAGAGTCTCTCACTGTAATTCTGAATCTGCTTTCAGATATTGGTACAGTGTGCACTCACTCAAGAAGTACAGCTGTCAGGAAGGAATTTTTCAGTGAGTCTATGATAATTTTTGGTTTACTGTGACTAGCAGTTGGTAATTAAAAGATACTCCGGTCTCTTTTCAATCTTAGATGTGCAATATACATAATTTTCACTAACACAGGAACAACTTTTGCAATGAAACATGACTCAGGTATGGAAAGCTGAGACTTTCATGACACTTCTGTGGGTGACTGAGCATTTGCTGAAATGCAACCTGAATTAGAAACACTATTTCAAGTGAACAACAAAAAAGTTATTTTCTTGTTTCTCATGCACAGAGGGACATTACGAAAAAAAGTAACATCAGAAGATGGGCAGATAACGGGGAAGCAAACAACTCTGTTTCATATTTGGATGTTACTGAAATATTTCTGCTTGAATGCTCTAAAGCAAACAATCTCATGGACAAAACAAATACACAAAAGGCCAATGCAAAATATGAAGTTTTAAACTATTGGAAGCACCTGAAAAAGGTAGATTTCAGCATAAGCTCTTGAAGCTGTTCCCTACCCCTAGCATAGTATACCAAACTATCTATATGTTTTCACAAATCACTCTGAGATTATATTCATATTTTTAGATGAGGAGTCTGTGTTCTGCAAGGAATTTGTATACAAGTCTTCCCAGTCCTAGACCAATGTATTTAATCAGAATTTTTTTATATTCAACAAAAATAAAAACATACAAAAACTGCCATATTTTTTAAAGGATGTAAAAGACCTCTGAATGCAGACAAATGCAGGGAACTAAAAAACCATGTAAATCACTCCCAATTTATCCACTTTCAGAAGATATTAGCATAGAAATATATTTTTAATAGAGTAATGTTATTTAAAACCTCCCAAATCATCCCTGGAACAATTAAAAAACCAGAAACTTACTGAAATCTGTTTCTATTATTCTTTGTCATAAAAGACTCTGGAAGAATTACCAGAAAAAATAAGCCTCTTTTTAAATTCCTCTTAAGTTAACACTTAAATGCACACAGAAAGCTTTTCCTCTGTAAAGTGCAAACCACTCCATAAATGCAAGAATAACATATTGCATCTATTTTTATCTGGGAAACTGAACAAGGTGTGTGTGTGTGTCCCGCTGCTGTCCTGTGCAGGGACACCTGAGTCAGCCCATTGCTAATGAGCTCTGCCACTGCAAACACCCTGGTCACGCTAAGGTGATGCTCCGAGGAGGTGAGGACACCCTGCTCCTCGCAGTGCCCTTGTGCACTGACCCCTGCTGTGTGAGCAGCTTCTCAGAGGCCAACAGCCAGGGATTGTGGAGAGGCTGAGCAGCCCAAGGTCCCTATGAAAGCAACTCCTGCAGCTACGGATCAGCCCGAGCCTCACCTCACCCTCCAGTCCTGCATTTAGAATTCTCTGCACCTTCTCTTTTGGCTGACTGTCATGTTGACTGATGAGATACACAAGCAGAAAGCTCAAGCAGGCTTGGTCTGGGCTTGGAACCTGGGTTTCCTCAAGAAAATTCCATCATTTAGAGCAAAGTGATTGTCTAAAAACTTATCTCCTGGGCAATTATGAATTAGTTACCCAAAAGTGTTGATGGCAAGACTAGCACCACCTGTTTTAAGGTCAGATTTATTCTTAGTTCTTTCAAGATGCAACACTGTCAGGCTTGTGTTGTGCAGGGAGTCAGATGTCATTATGATTACAGTCCCTTCTGACATCAAAACCTGTGAATCTCTCTGCTTTATCAGCCTCTGCTGATTTCACAGCCCAGAAATGGCTGCAAAGATGAACAGGGAGAGCCCAAACAAGCTATGAGTTTTTAAAGACTACAAACACTGATAACAGGCTCACCCAGCTCCTTTTCAAAACAACTCCCAGTAAAATCAATTAGAAAATCATATCTGAAAAGGAAAGCAATGACAAGGCTCAAAAAGAGGACACATGAACACAGTACAAGCAGTGGTATAATCAAGAAGTACAGAAGACTGCTTAATAGGAAAAAATAGCATTCATTAAAATACCAGAATGACTGCTAGCCTTAGGAGACCATGTCTCTATGAATGAGCTCAAAACTAAAGGCCTGGGATTTTAAGGAGACTAAACCTGGAGCATAGGAATTACAATGCAAAGAGCCACTCACTTCAAATTCCCAGGCACAGAGAACCCCAAAGCATGCCTAAAAACCACCAAAGAAGCAAAAACTGCAGATTCTGTGAAACACCAAGGAATATTTTACAACTCAAAAACAAATGAAACATTTAAATTGGGATTTTGTCAGTTTTGTGGTCTTGAACAAATTTGAGAATGGAAGGAAAAAGGAGTGTACAGTTATTACCATTAAAATCCTTCCTGGACAACCTGCTGACCTTCAAGAGCCAACCATGACTTTGAAATTAATTAAACTGTCCTAAGTGAAATATCATTCTCAATTTTCATAATGCATTAATTTAGTTAACTATGTTCATAATTACAATGAAAGATTTTTGGCACACATCATATTCACCGGTGTTTTGCATTTCAGCTTATGGCACTGCTGACAGCAAGTTTTTCAATGAAATTCCCGTGTGTGTGTGCGTGTGTATTTATTTATATAAATATTTTGTAACCTGTTAATACAGATTATTTTGAAATATTTAATGTCAGTTCTTACTTTTTTTTCAACAGGTTAAGAGATTTCTCTTATTGCATCTATGTATTTTATAAGTATAAAATGGATCAAAATAGGTTGCTTTGCATTTTTAGTTTCAGGCCAAAATCCAATTTAGACCCACAGATCCGCAATTTAAAACCAAAACCAGAATAGTTCAATAGTTCAGTGCTTATTACTTACACTGTAATTGCTTTACTCATGGCTGTTGAAAAAGAAAAAATATAAACCAGTGTATTTTTACTGTAATTTAAGGCAGTCAGTGGAAGTCACTAAATTAGAAAAAAGAGTAAAGTACTGGATTATTTTTAACTTTTATGTTACAATGCTTTCTATATTTCCAGATTTCTCACTAGAGAAGTAGCTTCTAGTCAAAGTGATTTCTTTCATAATCTCCAAACTGAAGTATATTTAGCATAATTTTCAGAAACTTCTCCACTGTTAGTATAGCAGTGCCTCCAATAGGCATCAACAAGAAGCTTTTTGTACCATATCAGGGATTTCTTTTCTTTAGGGAAAATTTTAGATTCCTTACACAGATTCAGCCAACATTGATCAAAGAGACTGCCAGATTCAGATCTACTGAGTAAGGAAAAGTTATGCTTAAATCCATGTCTGTTTCTTTTTGCATGCACTATATATATTATGAATCCCCACACACACTGTATGAGAAAAAGCAGCTCTGACTAAGTTCCATTTGAATTTCTAAGACTGGAATGTCTGTATGAACATCAGTGTGAAATGAAAAGCAGCCAGCAATGCCATTGTTACTTCTTTAAAACAGGTCAGAAAGATTTCTGCATTAGGAATTAAAATGCCACAGCTTTTCATTCAGTATCATATTTCCACAACAGGTAACTATAACTATGCTCCTGGAATGTGCTTAACTGGAAATCCCCCCAAATCTTTAAACACCTAGCTTTTTGTGGTATTTTCAACCTAATTGTGTTCTATGGAAAAAAGTCTGACAAGGATTATCTTCTAATGAGGCTTTCAGATAGAGTATTTAGCTTTAGTGCTAAACTTTAACTTCAGTGCCTGCATTAAAAAACTGTTATTACATATTTCAAAAATTAGATATTTTCTCTCTTCAAATTATCTCTGTTTTTGTTATGTGCAGTGTACCTTAAAATAGATGGCTGGGTTATGAACTAGACAGTAACACATTAAACTGTTTTCTTCTTTTACTTCAGTAGTCTTTTACTCAAAGGACTACTTTGTATAATTAAATTTAGCAAATAACCTCCTCAGACAGTATGAGCAAGGTCTCTGCACAGAATTTAGCAGACTATGAAATTCTGACCCCTAGAATTTTTTAAACACCAACACATTAAACTGTTTACTTCTTTTATTTTAGTATTCTTTTACTCAAAAGACTACTTTGTATAATTAAATTTAGCAAATAACCTCCTCAGACAGTATGAGCAAGGTCTCTGCACAGAATTTAGCAGACTATGAAATTCTGACCCCTAGAATTTTTTAAACACCAACACATTAAACTGTTTACTTCTTTTATTTTAGTATTCTTTTACTCAAAAGACTACTTTGTATAATTAAATTTAGCAAATAACCTCCTCAGACAGTATGAGCAAGGTCTCTGCACAGAATTTAGCAGACTATGAAATTCTGACCCCTAGAATTTTTTAAACACCACTAAGAAAAATCAAAATAGGTAGACCTACCTGTGTACACACCATTCTGTATCAACATGTCATAATTGTCCATTTCTCGAGGTAACTGTTTTGTTTTAATTTAAGAATATGGAGCATTTAAAAAACAAAATCCATAAAGTATTTTGGACAGTTCTACCACAATAATTAAATTCCAGAAGTTCGCTTCTTACTCATTTTTATTTTGTTTTTGTTGCTTGCATACCAGCATACATGGAAAAGTGCACGTGTGCTTTTTGCAATACATTTTGCAATCATTTTTAAAGCCTTAACTTGTACTTAAGAGTACAAATTGAGAAACTTTTCCATGGAATTTTCCTTGCAGTGTAACTGAGCTCAGTAAACGTGTAATGTGGCAGAATAAAGCCTGTATTCCCCATATAAACTGTTAAGGTTTGCTAGCAGAGGACTTAATCATTTTGGTTGATGCTATTTACAGGAAACTACAGAATAAAATGTTCTTTGACAGACATTCTATATTGGCAAAACCTGTTCTTGCTCTTAATGTATCAACATGATAAATTCTCACTCTTGTATTCCTTCTGAAGGACCAGCCTATCTTCTATAACATTAATATGTGCACCCGCCCCACTTCTGTGGCAGCTGGGCCTGAATGCAGGGGTCAGTAAAGGGATGGAATAGCACCTGGGGAAAGCAAAACATTCCACTGGCTTCATGGCTTTGCTTGGCTTTCAGATATTCAGTCATTCAACACAGTTTTTATTTAGAATAAAAGAATTGCAGCAGTCTGCTTGGACACGTTATTCTTTTTTTAGGTGCTCACAGTGGATGCAATCACCTGACGATGTAGCTCATTTTGGACTACAAATGTACTGTGGCATGATTTAAGAGAAATAAATTAATTGAACCTTCAAAATCAGATCCTTAATGATATATGGCCATATCCCTAGGCATCAATCCTGCAAACATATGCATGTCAAACTAATAGAACCTCTCATGTACACAAATTACAGTATTTAAATCCTCCCAGAATTACAGATCTAATTTTGCTTGCTGAAAAAAAAGTGTCTTCATTGAGCAGATATTATTTTTTTGTCTCTCTTCCCTTTACTAAATATTCCCCAAAAAATTCTTGTAAAATTTTATTAGATGTACTGTTTGATAAAATGAGATGAAAAGCAATTTTGTATACAAGTCACAGTTGTAATTAAATAGCCTACTGTAATTTCTGATACACAATTGTTCAATCTCTAAACTTTGTAATTTTTGCCAAAAACTTCAGTAAGATAGTCCTGTTCAGAAAATATACCTTCCTAATACTTAATATCAGAGATGCAATTTATAATAAAAATCAGAAATCTGGCAATAAAATTGATTGGATTAGCAACTCAAAAGCAGTGCTGTGTTTCTAGCATCATGTTGGTGCTTTACAAGTTCTTACAGGTAGTGACAGAGGACAGGGAACTGACACAAACACCACACAGCAAGTTCTGTATGCTGACTGGCACCCTCCAGGGCAGACACATGTCTTTACTGACCTAAGAGGCAGATATTGTTTCCAGATGTCTCACCTGGAATTGCTTTCCAGAAAGATGCCACAAGTGTCTAGAGCAGGCAGCAAGTGTTCACCTCTGTCTGAGGTGCACAGTGAAAGGAGGAAGGACAGAGGAGGTAGGGATGTCCAAGGGACAGAGCTGGAGAGGGGGCCAAAGAGGGAGGGAAACGAAAGAGGGGCTATGACCAGAAATGTATGATGGTTTCCTGCCAGGTATGTAAGGATGATCACTTCAGTATGCACAGTTTTTGTGCCTTACTCCCACCCCTTTGATACAGAATCTCAGGAAGCTATTTCTGATCAGTGCTCACCACCACAGAGTGGAGCCCAGCTGATTCAAACATTGGTGCATCTGTGCATGTCCTAAGCTGTCTCCTTCCACATGATGTTCTAAGACTGCAGTAACCTCAAGCTGGCAGCATTTTCACCCTGGGTGCAGGCTCCAGAGTGTTATGGTCCCTCAGAACATCGAAAACAGTGTTTAGTTGCTGCACTGATTGCTAAAAAGAATCAATGGGAAGGACTGGCAGGATCTCTGCTCCTCTGACACGCCTCTTACCCAACACCCAAGAACAGCAGCACATCTTTTCCTTCCTTTGCTCTCCTTTCTCCAAAAAGCACCTGGAGCTCTGGCTTTGAAAGGCTCTGGCATGCACACAGAAAGAGCTTCCTGAGCTCTAAGAACTCATAGCAAAAACACTGTTTAACTCTTCTAACTCCAAGATGAAGAACAGGGCCTTTACTTGGGACAGAAATCCTGTAATGGGTGATTGCAATATCATATGGCACTTCAGATCTGGACTGAACTGTCGTCATTAAACTTATGCATAAGAAATCAAATCCTCTGACTAATGAGATTTCTGGCACAAGTGGCTTACTGATATTCATTAATCTAGAAGTCATTAACAGAATACATGATGATATTACTGCAATTATTTTATGCATCATAAAATCCATTAGAAAATACAGTGATATTACTGGTGCTCATGTTATGCTAAAACATGAAATAGGGTGATAGAAAATAAACAAACAAATAGAAGAATCAGTCATAGTTCCCAGTTTCATATCTATGCTTAGTCTTTTCATTTCAAAAGTATATCCATTGAGCAAAATAACATAGTTTTTGTTATGTTTTAAAACAAATGTCTGTAGACTTGTTAGAGTACATACTGCTGTAAAAGTTGGACTTGTAGATGGCTGTATTTTTAGGCCCGTCCTCAGCAAACAAAGGTTACTGATCTCTATCAAACACATTCTGTGCAGCCACACAGGCCTGTCTGTTATTTAAAAAAAACCCACGCCCTTAAGAGTGACTTTTCAGGCAATTACTGCATGCCTGTGCTAATCCACCATTAGTCAGTGACAGGAAATTATCAGAACAGCAGACAGCTTCTGATATTATACTGTGCTCTTTCATGCTGGATGGAGACCTAGCTGCTTTGACAAGCAGCATCTCTCTGGCATTTGAAATAAATCAATGCTGCTGGTTTGACACTGTAACTTCTGTTTGCTGTCTCGGATGTCTCTAATCAGAAGGCACAGCTCACTAACAGGCAGTTCTGCACAGCTCAAGAAGAGCTGAGTCCCTAAATGGGCATTTCTTGAGAAAGGTCCCACTGAGAATCATAATTTTCTTCTGTGCTGGTTATTTCATCTCATCTTCTGTATTATTTCTTCCTTATCAAGCATCAAAAGCCTCACTAACTACAATGCCTTCTGTGGGCTGATGCCACTCAGATTCACCTGAATTCAAAGGTGATGTCTTATGGCTTCACCTAGTGCTTAAGCTATAAAGGGAATTTATTGAGCTGAAGTGCAGCCTTCCTAGCAATGAGTGCCTGCAGCTCCAGGAAACAGAATGAAAATAGGGCAGAGATGTTGTATCTGCTGTTTGAACTGAAGGCACACCTATTTGGCTACCTGAACACACAATCCTGTGCTACTGTTCAAGCCTGATTGCTAGGGGATGATGCAGATCTCAAAGTTTTCTTTTCATCTCTAAGAGATATGGTGCATAACTTCTCATATTATCCTATCACTCAGCTTCGTCTCTGACAGCAGGATCACTGGCAGAAGTGAAAAGGCCTGAGGAGATCTGGTGCTGCAGCTAGCAAAAATCCCTGGATAAAAGATGCACCAAGAAGCTTTCTGAAGGCAGATACATGCCCTCACTCCTTTCTGGGGAAAGCAGGGGTCACCATGGACCCTGTTTTTGAGGAATCTGTTCTGTTCCCTCCCACCATAGATCTGGGCAGTCAGCACAAGCACTCCAGACCAAGAGACAGAGCTGGTTAAGATAACCCGCTTCCAGATAAGGTATGAGAACACCCTGCATACGTCACACCCCTCTTATCTGAAGCTAAGAAATGCTTCATGCTTTTACAAATATATTTGAAAAGTAAGCATTACACAGCTACAGTTTTGCAACTTTTATCAGGGAAGTACTGATGTTCATCAGAAATTAGTCTGCACAATTACAAATGTACAACAGTAATTTTTGTCAAAACCTAAAACCACAGAGGCAAGAAAATAAAAAATGGCCCCTACTTGCTCTGAGTACTGTTTGTTAATGTATAATATTCTCACACTTTTGGTTTATAGCTGTTTGTTTAAAAAAAACCCCATGATTTATATTAATTTAATGCTCAGTAGTCTCATTTACAGAACCACACACACTTTGGTTATGCTCTTTGCTGACTAAGGATAAAGGAGAGCATACAAATTCTGAATCTACTGTTTATATTATAGTAGTGGTATGTCTGTACTGGCTGGCACCAATCAGGTAGACTAGGACAGCAGTAAAGTGTAGGATATACAGACACACAGTGAAACATAATAACATTCACTGCTACAGAAAACAAACACCTAAGATATGGGAAAAGATGACAAGGGCAAGGAAAGCAGAGATAGATAGTTTGATTGCTTATAATTCTGTATTTATAATGTAAATAAAACTACTATAAATTCAGCTGGCCTACTGATCAGTGGATTGTATACTGAAAAATTATTAACTGTTGATCAAGCAAGCAATAGCCAGATCTTGCAATTATTTATTTTGGATAGCTCTATTGAGGTGAGTCATTTTATGGATGTCTGCAGATCCTATGGTAAAGCAGCAAGCTCAGCACCAGTTACACCCTATTATGGCTGTGATGCCAATGCTGCCTTCCTTCCAAAGGTAAATTACACTAGGGTTTTAGAGAGCAAAAGCACTCTGAGGTCTCAGGCACATTGACAACATTTCTGAAAATGTGGACTTTAGCTTCTCTTGCAATTTTATTGCATCTTTATTAGAAAATTGTTATAGATACAGAAAATGGGTATAGATACATTAATCAACAGGCTAAAATGGAAGGCATGACTACACAGCTATCTAGGGCAAGGTCTGCACTACTTTCAGAGAGGTAAATATTAAAGTGTACTTTGTCTCGTCTACCATCTGTGCTGGAATACTTGCAGTACTCCTCAAGAAAAATAATGCAGCATTAAGCAAGTTGCTCTGAAGTTACAAAAGAAGTAGCTACTTCTACTTAAATCTGATATATGAGGAAACTTAATACATGTAACTCACTGGCAATCCCACTCTTTCCGAACACAAGAATAGGAAATTTTGAACTTTTTTGGTCAGCACTTCTCCACTTTCTATGTAGATTCTATCACACTGTGTTACACAAATACTGTTTCAGGGCTGCAGGTATCTGCACACAAAGCTATGCTCATTTAAAATTCTACCACAGATAATATAATATTTTACTTTCCAAATTCTGATACATTACAAGTTCAAAGTTTAAAATTACCCTAAATATGTCCCACTCAGAGCATCACTGGCTGTGCTGGAAAGCTATCATGAGCTCAAAAGTTATGCTAAAACTGCAAAAGATGAAAAAAGGCTTATGGATTTATGAATGTGATTAGAGCTATAGTTCTTCAGGCAAGATTGTTTCCTGGCTGAAAAAAAAAAAAACCAGAAAAACGGAGATCTCTTCAGGAGAGGAATTCATAAGAACAAAAACAGCATTTCAACATAATCAGTATTTTTTTGGACAAGCAAGAAAAGGAGAGAGACAAAACTCAAATACACTAGTCTGGGCACTGAAAGAAGCATTCTGCTGGGCAAAATTATTTTAAATGAACAGTTAGGTATTTATAGTGTATTTTGATCTGTAACTGCTTCAGCATAATGTAGTACAAGTTATTGTTGAATATGATAAAGAACGCTTTAATCTACTGAATGTGCAAAAAGCGTAAATGACTTCTTAATGGCGCTTTTGTCTTGACTGACAGAGATTTATGTCAATGACAGGAAATCTTTTAATGAAAGGAATTGCTACAAAGCATATGTGCATGCTTACTTCTCATATGTATGTGAATGAGACAAACATTAATAAAAAAATGCAGCTGCCTGCAATATCTAGCCTTTAATCTTCCTTATTCTATTTTTAAATTCATCATGGAGGTGTGGTATTTTGATAACACATTAGCACAGTTCTGACATAAAAATGGCAATACCTATAAATTATTTAATTACATCTTTTAATACAAGTATTGAAGATGTTATAAGCCTTGCAAAGATAGAAACCTGTGAATACAAAACTACTACAACAAATTAAAAATTACATTCTCAAAAATTCCCACTCCCCAGGCTCTGCACTCTGCTTGCTCTTCACTTTTGTATCCTCCCCAAGTAACAGGAGCAATATCAAGAAAAATTGTGAGTTTCATGTTCAGAGCACGTAAGAATTGGATTTCACCAAAGTCCCAGGTTTTCCAGATTACAAAATTGCCAGCAGATGTGCCCCATCGATGGCAGTCCTCTCTGCCTGCACTGGGAGCGCGCTGCTGTGACTGCTCCGGGACTGCCCTTACATGGGGGGAGCAGGACAGCAGGGAGAGAGGGGGACAGGCAGTAAAACAGTGTGAAGACTCCAAAGGCAAATCCAGGCAGACACAGTGCCTGAAATAGTTACTTATTGTGAGCAGTGCTACTTTGTGATGACAAAAAATTGATACTGGGTCACACAGTAGCAACAGGAGCAAGACCAGTCCTCTTCCAATGCATGGCATGTACTCTGTGCAATTAGAAAAAATGGGACACAATCTCACTTTCTGAAATACATCTATCACAAACTAAAAATTATGTTTCACCTGGAAACCATACACATGACTGCCATGCTGGTTTTCAACCATCAGGAAGTCTTTTAAGAGACTTTGAGAGGAAGTTAATGATGAATTCACCCTTCAGCAGAGCAGCTGAACCAAAAGGCACCTGCTGAAATCCTTGTGGAGCAAAATATCTTGGCAGGGAAAATGCTGCCTTACATGTTTTCAGCCAGAAATTGAGTATTTCTGTGTATTACTCTCACCTTAAAAAATGGTATCTGCTGATTATCTAACACTTTAAAAATAAAAAAGAAAATGTCTGAGCGCGACAACTACTATATTTATCTATTCTTTCTCCCTGTATTCAGCAGATTGCTCTGGTTTTTGCATCTAAAAGGTGCAGCCCCTCTCTCATCTGCTTCAACCGATGCAATTAGTGAGCTAAGACAAGCACTGCCACAAGCACTATTCATTATCATTGTTCCAGTCTGTGTTCAAATTATATTTAAAATAGTTGGCAAAGAGTACCGGTGAAAGACAAATAAAAGATTGCTCAACACATCCATATTCTACAAGTTTTCTCCTGTACAGAAACATTACTCTTCATATTAGCATGTAAGAATTTGATTTTCTTTCATACTAGACTGCAGCCAGTACTAGACTATTATTATTGTATTATACACATGACCAAATGAGATTAACAGTATATAACAGTGAAGAATGAACAATAATTAATAATAACAAATAGCAAATAATAATGAGTTAATAGTGAATCATTTTTTTCTGTAATACAAACCTTTCACTCTTGCTTGAAACAATACACAACAAAATAAAAAAAAAACAAAAGGAAAAGAAAATATTTTCCTTTTTATATATATTTGTAAAACGAATCAACTGTTTTTATTTGACGAGGTCCACTGCTATAGAAAACAATGCAAGGCATTAGATTTTGTACATAACTCTCTCTCACGAGAATTCAAAGGAACACCTTTGTGACCAAGCGCTTACCTACAGTGTCCAGCAAGACTAATAACAAGTTACACTGATTCACAGTACATAACGTAATTCTTTCCCAAGGGCCCAAGTTTTGCAAGTTTTCTCATCATGAGAAACCCCAATCATGAGTATTTCAGCAAAAACAACTGCCTTTTTTATCTTCCAAAATTGCAATACACTAACCATTCTAATTTTTATTTAAGCTTCTGTGCAATGATATTTTTAAAAATATTCTTACAAATATCACTGACTTCATGAACCCAGGCTTATGACTGCTAGTATATTTGAATAAAATAAAGTCAGTGAAAAGTATTGCATTTTTTTTTGAATAATGTGCTACCTCATACATTCCATCATAAATCCCAAAAGTACGTCAGGAAAGTCTTTAAGTGTCTTCTGGCATGTGTACAAACCAGTAACCCTTCGGTTGTCTAAGCAACATAGTTCTTTAGAAAACATATTTTAATCCTCTCCAGGAAGAGCAGATCCTTATTTGGATATTAGTCTGAATGTGCCTTCTCTCTAAAACTGGGTAGGAACGAAATCCATGGTCGACAGAGGAATCTAGTTGCTGTAAAAGAGAAAAACACACTGCCAGAAGGTCCCTTTGGTGCCCTGTCCTATCCCTTCCCTCTTGCCTCACCCTGTCAATCACACCTGAGAAAATAGTACAAGAGATTTCTTGCACACATGCACAAGCTCATAACTGATGGTTTTAAGGCAACCCTCAGGAAAAGTCACAGAGGGTGAGAACACTTCATTATTGAAATCTTTGAGTTACAGAGTATTAAAAGAAGGAAGTTTCATGTTAACCAGCATCAACCCACTACAACCTGGCACAGGTGAGTAATAATCTTGATATCATTTCCCAGATGAATAATCTTCTCAGTAAAAACTGCTAAACATTATCAGTTGCTGTTCAGACAGCCCAGCCATGATGAGTCAGGCTGTAGGAGCACCTCGAGCCTCAGAGAAGCCGGAAACCTGCCAGTGATTAAAGGTAGAAGCCTCCAAAACATAAGAGAAATAAGGCTACCAGCTTGTTTACAAAAGTCTCCATCATTAAGGTCAGACAGACCTTGCAGTGCTTTTCCTCACATGCTTATATCAACATGTGAAAAAGACTCGTGTCTCCCCAGTTGACACAGTCACGCCAAACAGCCTCCTTGTGTGAACACAGGTTATGTTGACAGAGGAGGGTGGCTGGCAAGCTGTATCATTTAGAGATGAGGTCTAGTTACACCAACTGTAAGCCCATCTTGTTGACATCTTGGTTTTACCTAAGGCACTCTGCTAACATCACATCTCTCCCACAGAAGTGCTGTAGTATGTAGGTGACAATGTAATGCCATGCTGTGCACAATACAGCTTCCCTGCTCTAACAAACCTTCAGAAACATATATCACAAGCATGGATTCATCTCCTTAAAATGGTTAGCTCATTTCTCTAGGATCTAACAGTACTGACACTTTTCTGTAAGAATTCCACTATTATATCACCTGTATTTTACAATGAAGGTGATGTCTATTTTTATGCTGCTTGCGTATTCAAGACTTTATTACAACACTTCTCTATAGTCACTGGTTTTATTCTGGTGTAGCATGGGCTTACAAATGATTTTCTTTAGTCAGGAAAAAATCAGTCAGCAAGCAAGTTGCTTAATGTTGTTTACAACATCTTCTTAAGGTCAAAATTAACATACATAATAATCATTTTAAGGAGTGACACTGTGATGCATCAAGCATGAAAGAGGTCAAGAATAAGTCCACTAATAATGTCATCTTATCCTTATATATATCCCAATATTCAAAAGCATCTATGTTTCAAGTGGCTGAGTCTCCTTCATGAATTTTTGGGATAGTTTATACATTTAAATACACATCAAATGGGTTCCTTCATGGAGTGAATCAGTGCAGAAATATTCTCTGCCTTGACCTTGTAGGAGCTGGTTTCCTACTACACTGAGCTGTCAGGCAGCCCAGGGAAATCAATGCCTGAACTCAGACAATCAGGCTTGGTGCTTGAATTTAAGTGATATGAACATGCCCACCTCCAACAGCCTGTTTATTTTCACACAGAAGTTTGCTGAAATTCTCAGAGATTTTGCTTAGACCTCTGTTAGCTGAATATGATTCTTGATTTATTCTTCACAGGTTTCTGTTTTTCTTGTGCAACATTATCCTCTCGCCTTTGAATAGTCTCAAGACTATACATTTCCACTACCACATAACAAAGAAACCTGTTTAATATAACTACATTTTTAAGTTGCTTAGGAGAAGTGCACTAGGCTGTTTACAAAGGGATTACCTACTGTTAAGCATGATTTAAATACTTTACCTTACTCAGAAATATTTTAAACTTTTCTCTGCATCTGCAGACAAAAGAGGTTGAACAACACTATGTCTCTTAGATTTAATTGCTGGTCCCTGAAGCAACCAGTCTATATCACTGTATCAAAAGTGTTATGGTTGTTGATGTTGAGGTTGTGCTGATGAACTAAACAAATTTTTCAGCTGTCAGATTTGACAGTGAGACGCATAAAACATCCTCTTTATAAAGTGGAAGCAACGTAAGCACACCAAGGAGCACAATGTATTCAACCTCTTTCCAAAGCACAGCAAGAAGCACACCTAATTTTTTTCTACAGTTGCATTGAAGAAGAAACTAAGGGGGAATGGCCTAACTTCATAGCATTTCAAGACTTGTAACAAAACTGAACTAGTCTTCTCAACAGAGTTAACAGTGTTTTAGTTGTTTCCCTTACAGTGGATACATTGGTAGGTCAGGAACTGCAGTTGACAAGAATATTTTGGGCAGTTTACAGTCAGGTCTCACTACATAACAAAACAGAAAACATTAAATCTCACTCAGAAAGGGACAAAGAGGGAGAGAATCAATGAACTCTTCCCTGCACATACAGTCATTCTAAATTATAAACTGTAAGATAAAAGGCCTAGTGATAAGTCTATTATGGCAACAAATTATATGCTTTATCTAAATATGGCAGAGACATTGTAAAAAGATGCAGTCCTTCCCTGCCCTGCCCAGTCCGTTTCTGTTGCACACATTTACACACATATTTCAGCCACTGAAGTGTTTACAGATGTTTGTGAGATAGAGCCCAGTCTACCAATTTAAAGTTCATAGAGTCACGCAAAACACAATTGTATTTCACGGGGGAAATTTGAGAGTGTGACATACTTGCCAGAAATACTTCTGAATGTTTGTCATAGCTTTTAAAGAGGTATTATATACCCATGTCAAACAGATCTGCATGCTAATACTTTTTCTGATTTTTTTAACTGACATTGTTTTAAAAATTTAAAACTTAAAAGTTTTAAGCTGACACACTGAGAGCAATAGTGGTTTGTACATGCAACATTCTGTCTCTAAGGTGTAAGCCAGAAACTCAAAGATACAAGTGCTTCTAAGTGGAGACAGGTACATTTTGGAAAATGTCCAAATTTTCTAGTCATTAATCAGAAATGAAGGCAAGATACACAAGTAAGATCTATTTCCCTGTTGCTTAGTCTAGTTTGGTTTTTTTCATTCAGAGTTTGATTTCTGCAAGAACATGCCAAAATCACAAAAAACAGACTCTCAAGGTATGTGAGTCAGATGAACACCGAGGTGTTTTCTTATAACTGTCTGCCATGCCAAACCAATGCATGTTGCCACTGATGCAAGACAGAAACATTAGTATAAATCCTGAAGTTACACAGAATTGTACCAATGCACATTCAACTGAGGTCAAAGAAAATGTGTGCTGATTATCTACAAACTTCTCATGCACTGGTCAGCATTACAGTAAAATGGTAATTATTCATTATAATGGCAGTGCTAATTAATCCCTCCAATTAACCCTTGGTCCCTCTGAATTAAGGTTAACAACACTGGTGCATGTGACACCAAAGGACTGATCTCAGCCTGGGAAAACCTCTCCTACTGAATTGTGAGCAACCAGATAATTTTTCCTGCCAGCACAGAAATAAAATTTACAAAACCCATGTAATAAAATACCAACTAGATTGTTATTATTGCCACCTTTTCCCCAGTATTATTTTTCATGTTTACCTTTCTTGCGTCTCGTATCATCTTCCGAACAGTTTCCTTAATGGTGTAAGGCTGTGCTCGTGGTGGATGAAAAAGCAGATCAATATTTGTGCCACCAGAAATTCCAGGCATCAGATAGGGCCAACCTAAGTCAAGATTTGGAGCCTCCACATCTGATTCAATGGGCCAGTAGGTTCCTGATGAAGAGGTGTCATCAATGGCATGGTTAGAGGAATAAATTGTGTTTTGGGGAAGTTTGTGAACATTGTTCAAAATATAATCAATCTCCTCATCTGCTAGGAACTCTGAGCATCTCTCTTTGGAAAGAAATTCTTTGTAGGCTTCTAAACCTCCTTCAATCAGAGCATCAATAGCTATTCGGTACCATTCCTTGTAATGAGGTTCAATATAGTTGTCTGATCTGCATTCATCATGTAAGGATGACAGCAAAGATGAAGTTTCCATTTTTACATGTATTTTGTATGAAGTCTTTTAAAAGTCCATTCATGAGCAGATGAAATGTATCTGCAAAGAGAAAATAAGTAAGAAAACAATGAAAATACTTCTAGATAACTATGACATGCACACAGTTATTAACTAAAATACTCTTCTGATAAAGTTGCTCTAAGTTTTTCTAGCATTTTCCAAGAATTTAAAAATATTTTTAAAAGGCTCAGGGACTACTGTTGCCAAAAATTAAATATTAAAGAGATAGATAAATATTAAGGAGATAGATAGATAGATAGATAGATAGATAAATAGATAGATAGATGGATAATATTATATTTGAGAGATAAAGAGCTTTTACATAAAGTAAACTAAACACATAGTTCAGTGATTTTAGGAAGTTGATATTACAAGCTGTGTCAGAGCTCATAGTACACCAAACATCCATACCAGTAACACCAATACATACCCAATGCATGTTCCAACACACTGTCACAGGTTGTGTTTCAAAACTCACTTTGCAACAACTGACTGAGTAATGTCCAAAGAAACGCTTCAGAAACCAATTAAATTTCCTACTTTTTCATACATTACTGTCTCTGCAATGCATCTCTTTTCTTTGGCTTCTTTGAAACCACAGTCATTCAGGTCCTCCTCCTTATCTACCTGTTCTCCCATGCTGATCTAATCCATTTGTTGCTCCCAAGCAGGACCAGCCTACCTCATTTCAGTGAGTTATGAGGAACTCCAGAAAGATTTATCCTCCCACATCTGGGATCAAACTCTGAATCAGCAATTTGATGTCTAGTTTCCACCCTGCTTATTCCTTCTGCCAAAAGGAGCGGCTGCTTTAATCTCTTTTTTTTTTTTTCAAAACATTAATAACAAGTTGTTTACTGTTGATGTTTTATAAATTCATTCTTATACTTTTTGATTTCATTTAGCAAGGTCTGAGATAGTTGCTTTGTGTTGCATACTGGAGATTTAAGAAAGAGAGAGAACAAATACCCAATGTTTCTTCCTTCACATTTCTGCAACCCTCAGTAACCCACCAAAAAAAAGGGGGGAAGGTGTTTCACAGCAGCAGCGTCAGCATAGCCATGTAAAAACAGAAAGATGGTAGCACATCTTCCAGGGCTAGGGCATGAAGCTTAAGAGAAAGACTGCGGAATTACAAAGAACCTGCAATGAAGGCAGAATTATTAGAAAAAGCTTGATAGGTTGAAAGTTAACACTGGGTTTCCCTACCAGCTTAATTAATATTATAGCACTATAATAGCAAATAGTTCTATGGAGTTCTGATTTCATTTACTGGCATATGAATGTAACTTAATTCCCTCTTCCCATCAAGACCTAGATATTTCTGCAAACAATGCAATTGCTTCCTACTGTCTGTTGGGAACAGTTTAAATCTTCCCGAAAGGAAATGTAAATTACCTATATTAACCTAAAGGAATGAAAATAAAAATCTGCATATCTAATGATAGTTCAAAAACCAATTAAATGTTCAATTAAACCAAGATTTATAAGAAACTTGGGAAGAGTGAGGTTAAAAAAAGACCAAGAAATAAAAATTCAGATCTGAAGCTGGCATCAGCATGTCATATGGAATAATTCCATTTGAATCCTGTCTCTCAGCCAAGTAGCAGGGCAGATCTTCCCAGATAGGATTGCTTTCGAGCCTGAGGGAAAGGAGTGTTCCTTGCTGCTTCAAGAGTAGCTCTTTGTGGTGAACTGGAAAGCAGAACGCGAAAGGGATCTGACTGCTCTGCCCCAAACTAAGAACTACATGTATTCCTCTGACAGCTACTCAGGGCTTCATTCTACACTGCTCTCCCAAGAAGAAATGAAATGTTATAAAACAGGAGTGATACCATTTCCCTCCTCACAGATGCAGAGACAGCCCGTGGTGGAAGCTGACGAAGAACTAAGCACACAGTACAGGCAAGACGGATTCAAAGATTAAGCCCTTAACATAGTGTAAAACTAAAACACTCACATCAGGACAGGCCCAAACGTCTGGTTTTCAAGACATTTTAGATACAGAATGAAGAACAACCAAGAGTATAAAATGCAGGTACTCAGCTGAGTTGCCCTCAAGAGTCTGAACAGTAATAGAGGTGACTTCATTGAGATTCCAACACACCCCTCTTTTAGGGCCCTCCAGGACAAATCATTCTCTAGTCACTGCAGCAACACAGTCAGTCTTAAAAGTCAGTAATATTACGACATGTAAGAATAAATATGATTTTACAAAGGCAAATGAAAGATATTCCTAAAATCTCACTACTTTGGAATGGGATACTTCTAAAACAAACTTTTTCACTGACTGCATATATACAGTTGTGAAAGATGTGTTTATTTCAAAAGCCTGCCTGAATTGATTTTTTCTTCTTCTCATACTGTCCTCTGAAAATAACTTAAGGGAATAGGACTATACTTAATAGGTAACATTGTGCAATATCAAATATTGAATGTTATGAACAAATAAAAAGTAAAAAAAATTATTACATGTGTGTTCTGCCTCACATGCATTTCTTTTATTTGGTTTGGTTCTTTCATTTGTTTTTCACAATAGTATAGTAAATTGCTTGACTTTTCATTGAACATAATGAATTAATTAAGTGTTGAATATGTCAAATACAGCAACTTATGCTCAGACTTATGCTGAAAGCAGAGTATAAGTAACCTTGAAAAGGTGAGACTTCTAGTGCAACATCTTCCAAACAAGAACAGTCATTTTACGGTGAACATCTTTGAAGTTGATGTTTGATTAACAAGTGCTGTTTAAAAAAGAAGCTTAAAGCAGTGCACATTAATTTAAGAAAGTAAATGTAAAATTTGCCAGCATGGAAATAAATCACAGAACACTTGAGACAAATGAAAAAATTTTAATCCTGGTTTTTGAAATTAAGGACATCAGCATGAAATACATTCATATGAAACAAAGGAGAACTCCCAAATTAAAACAGTGGCTTCAGGTATACTTAACAAAAAGCTCTAGATGTCTTTACACAGGTATTTTTCTCCTGAGAAGGTAAAAGCTACTGTGCAGAAACTGAACCTGTGAAACCATATAATTCTGTATAAAACAGTAGAGGTTTGGACAAAATTCTTAATAACTTTTTGATGTCTTCTTCACCCATGTATTGTGATTTCCACATAATAAACTTGATTCTTCAAAGGTCCTCCTCAGGTCAACAATTACATTGGCAAGGTTGTGCAGAATGAGGCCCATTTCTTGAGGCTTACAGATCTTTATCACACTTTATGTACATGATCACAAATTCTACCAGCACCAGGAAAGTTGTCGTTCATCCTCTGAGAAACAACCTTGCCTGTTAATCCCAGCCCAGCATATCAGCCATCTTCTCTACTTGAACAAAAGGATCAGTCACTTAAAACTTTTTCAGTAAGTGCTATTAATGGCCTTTAATTGAATTTAAACCCAAATGGAGCTGCTAAAACTGGATCTTCTGCTAAAGAACACAAATTCTGAATCCTGTATTCATGTGATCGTCTTGTCCTTCTATTAACATGCTCAGACCTTTCTAGCACCATTACCAGGAACCCAGCAAGAAAAGACCTTTTTCTATGAGAAAGAAGTGACTATGCCTTTATATAGAAACATTTGGAGACTATCACAGACTTCACAAATACAGCAGATGACAAATGTCCACTAAAGAAAATCATGCAACATTCTACAGGGGTTCCAGACTAGCACTAGAGACAAGGAGCTTCCCTGCCACACTAATATTCACAGGAATTGAAAAATTTCCCATTCAGCAACTTTACGGAGCAGCTCTAACCTCAGGCTTGCACAGCCGGTCCTTGGCATGGGCCTGGCCATGGTGCTTTCCTCAGGATGTCCTTATCGCTTTTCCAATGGAAATGTGATTACTTTGACAGTTTCTGCATAAAGTCTCAGCCTTGCCAGGAAATTTACACCTCAAGAACAGCTTGTTGTGAGCTGTTGCATATTCTCAGGTATGGTTTTAAGGGCATCCACCTGGGCACCTTGGGCCCACGGCTCGGCCAAGGAGCCTCCCCACGGCTTCAGGGCCTGGCATGACCAACCTCTAAGAGAACAAACAGGCGTTTTATGACACCTGCCTTCCACCAACCTTTCTATTAAAGAATTGTATCAAGAATAAATAATAATTACCTTACATTAAGCAGTGACAGGCAATTATTTAATTATTAATGAAATTACATTTTCTGTGAATACAAAGGGCATCAAATCCAAGTGAAAAACAACACCGCAAGCGCTCCTGCCGCTTTCCTTATTTTCTCGTTTGTTTTTCTGCTCGTTTTGAGGCCGTTCGGCCGGTTTTTTTTTTATTTTTTTGGGGGGGTGTTTCGTTAGTTCAACCAGAAAGTTAACTTTCCAGGCGAAACAAGGCAGCGGGCGCTCCGCTGGACGGCGCCGCGCGTGTGGCGCCCGCGGCCCCGGCAGGGAGCGCGGCGGGGAGCGGCGGGGGCGCTCCCGCGGGCCGCCCGCCGTGCCCGGCCCCCTTCAAACGCGCCGCGGCGCCGAGCGGGATGTTGGCGGGACGGGGGACTGCCCTGCCCTGCCCCTGTCCCGTCCCTTCCCGGGGAGGCTGAAGGGAGACCCACTTACTGCGCCGGTGCCCCGCGTTGGGGTCTCGCCTCCGGAGCGGCGGGGCGGCTGGACCCGGGTGCTGCGAGCGCGGCGGCGGCGAGTCACGGCGGCGCAGCGCTCATCGCAGGTACTTCCCGTCGCTCTCAGGCGCGGTGGGTGTGGAAACCAGTTACAACATGTCAGGACGGTGTCGCACCAAACCCGCCGCCGCGGGAGCGGGGCGAGGACTTGTTTGAACTGGGGAAGCCCGGCCCTCTCCCGCGGAGCGAAGGGCAGCGCCTTCCCGGGCCGCGCCGGGCCCCCCGCCCCAGCCCTGCCCGCCCGGCCCATCCTGCGCTGCCCTGCCCGGCCCGGCCCGGCCCTCCCCGCCGGCCGGGAGCCCGCGGGGCAGGGGCGACCCGAGCCAAGGCAGCGGCTGCCCCGCGGCGGGCCCGGGAGCGGGGTGTGCGTGGGAGATTAAACTCAAAGTAAACGTTGGCTTCAAGAAAAAATAAACCCGTCAGCCTCGAGTCACGGTTTCCAGGTTAACTCCGGTGGAGCAAGTCCTGGCAAGGGAGCGATACCCGTTTGAGACCTTCAAAGTCGGATATATGGACAAGCCCCTTTTCCGTAGCTCGGTTGCTTTGAGAAGGCTCTTCTTTTGCTCTTGATGTCTTGGGCGAGAGATGCGGACCCGAAGGTAGAGCCCCCCGTCCTGGCAGCAATGTACCTTTCTGCTTCATTCTTCGCTCCAGCAGCAGGCTGGGCACGGCGCACGGCAATGCACGTGTTGAAACCTCGGAAAAGGCGCTTTCTTTCTCTGAAAAGCTCTTTGAAAACACCATCATCTCTTCAGCAGCATCTTGCAACCGCCAACAGATCAGTGCATCCCGTGTGCATAACAGCACACTGAGGGTTTTTTTAATGTTAAACTTTCTGTAGACTTTGTCCACATCATACTCTGGTGCTTATCTGCAGGCAGCTCTTTTTGAGCCATTTAAGACAATGCAGTATAACCCTGACAGTTAGGCTTTATTAGCAATAACTCATCCAGTCTGGCTTTAGGCACAAACTCATTTTCCTAACCTATACTGCCTAATAGTAAGTGTGGGATGTATCCTATGTTGTGACGTCTTGATGATGGTTTCTGAAGAAAACAGTAAAAATATGCAATATCTGCACAGCGATATCACATGTAAGTGTATAAGTCTGGCCATCTGGGAGTGTTTTTCTCCTGTGCAGTTAGTTCAGGTAGTGGAATGCGCAAGAGGAAATAGTTGGTGTTAATATACTCATGGACTACCCTTTACAGACAAAGGAGCATCTGGATTAATTATTAGACTGTTCTCACACTCAAAAAAGAATTTTGCATAGGAAAAAAAAGGGGTGAAAACCGCTTTAAAACCAAAATTTTAAAATGAACATAGAACTTTATAGTCAGTACACAGCACCTTTGGTCCCATGAAAATACATAGTCAGGAAAGCGAGCAAATTTCTGTGGAAACTTACCCATAAGGAGGTGAGGCTATCTAATTTTTAACAGAGCAGAGAGAGCAGATCTATTTTCTAAAATTATTTAAGAAAGGGTAGGAAGGTAGATGAATGGTCACAAAACTCCTTTTGACCTTGAATGAATTGGTTGCACTTTTATTACACGAAATTTACAAGTCTGTGTCTTCTAAAGAAGTTAAGTGGTTGAGTACAGGCTTAGCATAAACAAAAAGCTGTAATGAGACCAATCATAGCTTTTTAAATAAGGAAAACTGCATGAAGGAAAATATCTAGGTTTTTTTGCCTCATTAGTATCTGTAGAAGAAAAGGATTTTTTCTGCTCCCTTACAATTTATCAATTGAAGCCCTCCAGTAGCTATACTAGGCCAGACAGTTCATAAAACCTAACTTCGGTAATGCATTTTGGAAACTGTTAGCTGTCAAAATAAAGAATGTTTTTACCTAGCAGGTAGCAAACTTAATAAGGAAATCTGCATGAAGGAAAATATCTAGGTTTTCTTTTGCCTCATTAGTATCTGTAGAAGAAAAGGATTTTTTCTGCTCCCTTACAATTTATCAATTGAAGCCCTCCAGTAGCTATACTAGGCCAGACAGTTCATAAAACCTAACTTGGGTAATGCATTTTGGAAACTGTTAGCTGTCAAAATAAAGAATGTTTTTACCTAGCAGGTAGCAAACTTCTGTGTCCTGCAGCCACAGGCATCAGTGGAAGCAGACAGTATGAGCAAGCTTAATAAGCAGTAAGACAAAAAAACAATAGGTATAAAACTGTATTGTAAAAGTATGGGGCAGGAGAATGTGTTTCAGTGTCCTTACTCCCAGAGCTGTGGAACTGCAGCAGTTTGAGGGGAAGGGACTGCAGAAATTGGGCAGCCCTCATTTACCTAAACAGCCTTTCCTTTTGCCATTGAAAGTGTGGCATTGGGCAGGATCAGTTGAAGCATCCTGCTGTTTGGAATTGTTTTACTGTAATCCAACTGATTCATAAAGCCTCAAAACTGCAGAAGTTCTTAGACATAGCTCTTTCATAAACTACATGAGAGAAAAGGATCAATTCAATATGTTTGATGCCACCATCTTTAGAATGATTGTCTTAAGTGACCTGGGTACTTTGGTACCCAGGTGGGATGATGGTGCTGATGGTCCCTGCTACTCCCATCCATTTGCAATTCTGAGACTTTTTTTGTGTTGACAAATCATCTTTCCCTATACAAGTCTAGCTGAATGCAAGCAGAAGATAAAAGATTATTAGCACATGTGCAATGGCACCAGTCCAAAAGTTTATTGTAGGGATGATTATTAAGGATCAATACTTATATGAATTTTATTTCTATTCCTACTGCATGCTTACTAAGATTTCATTTAGATTTACTAAAGGGAACATTGATTTGGAAGCAGTGGATGTTTATACAATTCACGATACCTATGAGTTGAGCTTTATTAGATTTTAACAGATGAAGAAATAATACAGTCCTGAAGATTCATACTATTTACAAATCAATGGCCATCTACTCTAAAGCATAAGCACAGAGACTTCACACACTAATCTTAAAATTAGAGGAAATGTGCTTTTACAGATATGAACATAAAAGGAGCTGCACCGCATTTGTAACAAAGCTTGATGGGTAGTGATACAAAATCCACACCTTTCATAAAGTAGCAGAGAGAAAAATGAGACAGAAAACTACAAGTTAATATGGAAAAGCAGACATCCTACTCTCAGTACTTTTTCAAATTAAATAATCATAACCTACTCTATTTGGTATCATATTCTTAAATCAAGAATACATTAATTTGGTCCTTATGATATTAAGGAAATACTTTGCAATGTCCAATCACTGGCTAGTTTGCCAGTTACTTTCATAGCTTCGATCAAGAAAAAGCCAGGAGTCAAAATAAAAAGTATTAAAGCCAAGGTATTTTACTGAGAGCATTCCTAACCCATATATTGGGGCCTGGGTATATACTATATGGTAGTTTTTTGTTATAGCTCACGCCCTGTGTTAAAAGCTTCTGTACAAGCCTTCTGAAATTACTTCAAGAAGTTCAATGGTGTGAAGAGAATCTGTGTATTTCCTTTGAGAAATTTTGGTAAGAGATGAATAAAGTTATGCAAAGTACATTATTTTTGGGACACAAGTAAATAAATAGAAATCCACCAGCCCTTATTTTCTGCCAATAGCACAAGTAGCTGAGAGAGAGGGTAAAAGAGCAGAGTGAGAGGGATGATTGAAGGTGAAGAAGAGCTGCTATCTGAGGAAGAGTCACGCAGTCTGGGATTCTTCAGACTGGAATGGAATTGGTGATTGAGGCTTCCTGGTGTGGTTCATTACATGACGTGTAGCTCCAATGTACAACAGGTCTGAATACAGAGAAGGAAACTCCTCTAAGGTCAGCTTTAATATGAAGCCAATATTTCTCTCTCAGGCAGTTCCAAGACAAGAAGTTCTAAACTGATGGAGGTTGACAAAGTATTCTCTGGTCCTATACTTCATTCCTCTCACTTTTCTCTTTGCCACTAGTCTGCATGTCATTAAAGGGCAGATACAGGGCTACACAAACCTTTGTTCCGAAATTCATACTGCTGTTCTTATATTCCTTCAGAGCATGCTAAAGACAATGTATAAAGAAATTGTAGAAGCACAGATTTCTTACTTGGGATTAACTTCCTTCTCTATGGATCAGAGATGTAGCTCCTCTTGGTCTTCTTAAAGGCTTGAAATACCCATGTGTGGCATTTAATATGATTCCACCCCTGCCTTGGGGAAGAGGACTGCACAATGGGCAGTAGGTTTCTCTGAGATTTTATGTCTTCGTGATACCTAGATTTCCGCTATTTCAATTTGTACCTCCTTGTTCTGTCTACAGTTCCTTACAGAGTTGTCTCCAGCTTCCCTGTAGGCCCCTTCAGGTACTGAAGGTTGTTGTGAGGTCTCCACAAAACCTTCTCTTCTCCAGACGGAACAGCCCCAACTTTCTCAGCCAGTCTTCACAGGGAAGTTGCTCCAGTACGCATCAACTTCGTGGTTTCTTCTGGACTTGCTCTCACAGTTCCATGTCCTTTTTGTGCCGGGGACACAGGGGATGCAGCACTCCAAGTGGGGTCTCACGAGAGTGGAGTGGAGGTGTAGAGGACTAGACCCTCTAGTGGTGCCTGGGATTGCTATGACCCAGGTGTAGGACCTTGCATTTCTCTTGGTTTAACTTCACAGGCTTTGCATTGGTCCATGTCTCAAGATTCTCAAGGTCCCTCTGGATGCCATCCCCTCCCTTCATGCAGACTTGCTACGTAGCTGTAAGGATCTTTGAGTCAAAAGGAGAATTCATAGCTCCTAGGATCCTTCTGACTGGGGAAAAAAAGGTGAGTCCTGTAAATAAATTCATAGAAAGAGCAAAATGAGATGGGGCTTACCTCCTTGTTCTGTCTACAGTTCCTCACAGAGTTTGTCTCCAGCTTCCCTGTAGGCCCCTTCAGATACTGAAGGTTGTTGTGAGGTCTCCACAAAACCTTCTCTTCTCCAGACTGAACAGCCCCAACTTTCTCAGCCTGTCTTCACAGGAAGTTGCTCCAGTACGCATCAACTTCGTGGTTTCTTCTGGACTTGCTCTCACAGTTACATGTCCTTTTTATGCTGGGGACACAGGGGATGAAGCACTCCAAGTGGGGTCTCACGAGAGTGGAGTAGAGGTGTAGAGGACTAGACCCTCTAGTGGTGCCTGGGATTGCCATGACCCAGCTGTAGGACCTTGCATTTCTCTTAGTTTAACTTCACAATTGGTCTGTGTCTCAAGATTCTCAAGGTCCCTCTGGATGCCATCCCCTCCCTTCATGCAGACTTGCTACGTAGCTGTAAGGATCTTTGAGTCAAAAGGAGAATTCATAGCTCCTAGGATCCTTCTGAGTGGGAAAAAAGGTGAGTCCTGTAAATAAATTCATAGAAAGAGCAAAATGAGATGGGGCTAGAGGGAACAAATTGTTGCTTGATTTGCACATGGTTTATTTTCAAAGCTTTCCACCTTCTAACCACTGTGGCAGTGGGTTGCCACTTACAAGGACCCAATTTTGGCCTAGTATTTACTTCTCTGCTTGGAGGTGAGGTTGGCAAAAGGATGAAAGCTGTTTGTCTCCTTCCAATCCCAGAAGTGCCTGAAGCTAGTTTTCCTAGAGCTGGTTACATGGAGTCTTCAATGTTACCCTAGTTGCCCTGTTACCCATCAAAAGTAATACTGGCAGAAGTAGAAGAGAAAGATAAACCAGGGAGTAGACCAGCCTATATCAAGTAATAAAATCACATTGAAGTCTCAACAGCAAAGGAAGTTATGTCAATTTGCTAAAGTACCAACATCGTAAGTCTGAATGCAGCTACTACAAATGGCAGATTTACTCTTTTGTGGATAGATTCCCAAACTGCCAATTAAGTTACAGCCAAGGAAGTTATTACCAATGGCATAAGTGGCAAACAAGTGGCAGAAATATTCCATCCTTGAATACAAGGTTTTCTTAAGTGTCCACATACCTGTCCAGAAAACAAAAATGCACTCTGATTAGGGAATGTTTATTGGCTGAATGGTGCACAGCAAATGCTGGAGTTCACTTATGAGCACTATGAACTCAGAAAATGTTTTCCCATTAATTTGGTTCTTTATAATCAGTGTGAAATTGTTAATTTACATGTACAGTTAATGAAACAAATATAATTTATTCTGCATTTATCAAGGTGTCCTCAGAATTAATGTAGTAGTATAGTGATAAACTATGATAAACTAAGAATATCTATGATTCAGATTTTTAAGAATAGTTAAATCTTTCATCAAATCATTGAATGCTGTTGTGGAAAGCAGACAAGCTTATGGTCAATGATACTTCTCCAAACCTGGAATAGACACAGCAAATTTCAAATACAAGTACAAATTGTGAACAATTTCTCTGGGTTAAACTGGAGATGTTTCAACTACAGAAGAGAAACAATACAAGTACAATGCAGGAGTATCTATACTAAATCCATCTAATTCAACATCATGCCTTTGACCAAGTATTTGGGTAAGTCTTCCATCTTCATCTCTTATCTCTTTCAAAGGCATATGAGAGTGGGGGTGATGGATCCCCATCATTGTCATCCCCAAAGCATGCTGAAAACACAAACATATCTGATTTCCAAGTAGATAAGATACAGAGACTCTCGTTTCAATGTTTCTTGCTGTGAGGTTGTGGGAGGAAGGGGTTACATTGTAATGGAACTTAGGCAGTGCTCTTTGTGACGATGAGACACCAAGGTGCAAGAATTACAGGTTGCAGCAAGAGAAATTCTAATTGGGCACCGGAAAATTCTTCACTGTGGGGGTGGTTAAGCACTGGGATGTGCTTCCTGGACAGCATGTGGGAACCACCTCTGTGGAGATTTTCAAAACATGACTGAGCAAGTCCTTGAACATCCTCATTTAATTTTTCAGTTAAACTGACTTGAAGCTGGAGGTTGAACTAGATAACATCCAGAAACCCTTTCCAGCCTAATTGTTCTGTCATACTGTGATTCTGTCCTTATTTTCCTTCCTGTAACAGCTGTAGTTCTGACAGAGGATATTCCATCCTTAGAATGGTAAAAAATTTACAGGAATTTTTTGAAATGAAATATTTCTTTGTGCATCTCTATTGTGTGTTATATTATAATCCCCAGTCTTTAACTGAAATTACCTAATGATAATAAAAAATTTGGGCTTAAAAGTTTAACTGTTTGTATTCAAAACATTTTAGAGCACTGCAGAAGTTACTTCTAGTAAACTGAGGAGGTTTGTCGATTCATGTGAGAATCAGCTGAGAAAAGGTGAGAAATAATAGCTTGAGGTTATGAAATAATTTTATTATCTGATTGTGTCATGAGATTTTATCAATAAAAGAATGGCTAACTTCTCTGATACTTAAATTGGCCTTGGAGTTAAAACAGCCAGATCAATGGAGACTGTTCACTCCTAACACTGGAGTCTTCAGCTAGCTGTTAATGTCCTTAAGGTCTGTCTTGAAATCCTGAAACCAATATAATACATAATATTTATTAACACCAGCTTAGGTCTGGAACCATAATTGTGTCATGGCCATGTGTGTTCCTTATAGCACTATACATGACTATCACTTACAAAACTTCAAACAAAACAAATAATGTCAGATTTTACTGGTAATTGGTGAACTATCTGACATCAGAGAGAAACTCTATGTCAAATGTTTATGAACAAAAAAGATGAAAAGTTTTTGTACTTTATCAATAACACTGCAAGAGATTGTGTTTCAGTGTTAAGAACAATGCTTTGAGTGGTCTATGATATGTGATGGTTAATCTGAAATAATCAGGTCCTTGAGTGGTATCTTGGACAAAACATACCCATAAATTCAAATGTTTGTGGATTCTTTCCATTCCCTTCAGCTACCTGAAATGGAAAACCTGTGTGATGAAGGCCTAGAAGTGGGTTTGAGTTGTCATCATATATTTACCAGTTATGAGTTGTCATGTGCTCACAATTCATTTAGGTTAAACAAATACATTAACATTTAAGTGGCAATCTTTGTCTGATTTGTACTGAGTTAGTAAATGAATAAAGGTTGTTCAACTAAAGGCAAAAAATACATAGACTATGGAGTAATTGAGTGAAAAGGGCTGGGTTATGAACATGGAAATTGGCAGTTGCCCTCACCAAGAATTGAACTTGTTTTAAAATTGAGTCATTTATAGAAAAAAAGAAAGATAGAACATATCTTGGTCATGCTGAACTAAAATGTATGGCAAGCTAGAATGAGGCAGACTATCATAAAAATGTTAGGCACCGTAAAATCTTCTCCAAATGAAGAAAATACTATCCTTTCATTTTTTATCAAAGCCAAAGAAATTCCTGAATGAAGTAGCCAATATGATTTCAACTATTATTACAAGGGGCTTTCATGACTAACACAGGATTTCAGACTCCTGTCTTGAAAATTTCTCATCAAATAAACTCTTCTCAACTGTTATTTAAACTTGCTCCAGAGAATCCTAATTTTTCCTTTTTAAATTCTAGACTGCCTGATGCTCTGTGCTTGTTTGTACAGGGATCTTGGTCCTTATATGCACCTTCACACCTATCTCATAAGCGTGATCCACTCCTAGAGGTTTTGAATTCCTCCTCTCACATCCCAGTGGTCAGATTGAAAGGTTCTCTGGTTCGTTCTGATCCTCTCAACTACATTTCAGTTTTTATTTACTGCAATTTACAATGAAATCATAGAAAATGCCCCCAGTTCAACTTGCTTCAGTCAGCTTTAGTTCAGGCTCTTAACCAACAGCACACATCTCAACAGAGGCGTGAGCAGAGCTCACCGGAGGAAGCTGGTGCAAGAACTGCAGTTGGTGAGGAAGGCTCCTTCTGAGGAAGGTGACCTCAGAAAAGTGGAGGGCTGGTGGCCTACAGCATGAACCAGAATGCAGCATGTCCACACCCACAGGAAGAGCAGCAGAGCAAGGTCACCTCCAGCTGTTGTTATGTACATCCTAGCAGTAGGAAGCAATAAAAGAACAGTGGAGCTGGAAGACAAGTAAACAACAGCCCTTAGATCTTGATCAATAACCTCCAAATTGGCAGTTACATTAGGCATTTAATTGCTATGTTATTCGTAGTAGAAGTAGTTTTTTCGTGAAGGAGGGTCATAATAAATCGTGGTCTGAGTTTGGAAAACTACTGCCCATGTCAGAAGTAACACAGAGTGAGAGACAGAAGGATTAGTGAGAAATACTAATACAAGTAATTGAGATGTGATAAGAATACAAGTATTCCTCAAAGGCTCGTTCATAGGCAAATAATTCAATAGCATCTTCTGTTGTCTCACCCCTTACTGAATATGCACATACATACTTTTTCAATATGCACCTTTAATATAGACCTTCTCAGCAATGTAGTTTTCATTGTCAGCATTTTGCTCATTTTCCTTGTCATCCTGCAGTTTCCCAATAAAACCTGCTATTCCTGGAAAAAAAAATCATTCTCCTTTTTTCTGTGAGTTTGTTCATTACTATTGCAAAATGTTCCTCCACAGCCTAATAAAGTGCAAAAGTAGCTCTGTAGAATGTCTGTAAGTTTTGATTTAAGTTCATATTGGGCATCACAGAAAGCCAGATACAGCAAAAAGTGAATAATAATCAAGAATATTTGTGGTAAAAAGTGCCTGAGTGACTATGAGTTTGACTGAGTTGCTCTTACTCCATTGCCAGGTAGAAAATAACACAGTGGAGGTAATCATGTCAGCAGACGCACAGGAGTCACACTATTCATAGAGGAAGCCTTGAGAGGTTTCTGCAAATGCCTGACAGTAAGGGTGATCCTGGCTTTGAGAATGGAAATATGAAGATAGGGAGAAGGGAGATTTGTACAACATTTAATTCTGTGTAATGTAAAATTAAAGTTCTAGTTCAGTGTTATTATTCATAACAGGAACTGGAAACTTTTGATAGTGCTTTCTGTTTTGATAGTAATTAATGTATTAACCAGGATGAGAAATGCTGAGAAATCAGGTGAGTGACTGGCAACTTTGAGAAGAGCTATCACAGTGGAACTGAGCAGATTACTCCAATGAATTTCTGGCATCACAATAAATAGAAATACTTATGAAAATACAAATACTTATGAAAATACAAATATGGAGCATAAAATATCCAGACAACAAATGCAACACAAAAATTAGGTGTGTAGCATATTTATTGAAAATGAAGAATTAAAAACAAAACTAGATGGAAGTGGTGATTTATTTAATAAGAAAAAGTAAGTGATTTATGCATAGAACTAAATACATTTGTCCAAAATATGGTGGTTATCATACTTGGATATAGACCTTGTTTAAGTTAAGATCAGTTATTAAGAGGAGAAATAAAGATGCTAATGCAGGAAAGATTGTCATGAATTAAGATCAGTATTTTTCTTTATTTGGACATTTATTGTGTATTTACATTGGACAACTTTATATTTTAGATATTGTACCCTGATTGTGTTGGAATGTCTGATGTTAGATGACTTTTAGTGCTGGTAAAATTATTTAAGTCTTAATTCATATGTACTACAGTCTGCATTTAACATTCTTAAACAAAAAGCATCTTCCAGTAAATACAGATCTAATATCTTATCCTTCATCATTTCCTCCACCACCCCACAAAGTTTTGGGTAAGCCTTGCCAACGGATCGTGAAACAGCATGTACAGTTCCATCTGTTCCTTTTTCTCCAGAAGGAAAGTTGCTTACATTTTATACTGCTTGTTTTTGTAGGATTCTGTAGTTGGGGATTTAAAAACCAAGCAAACAAGTAAAGCTAACAAACAAATACCTGGTATGTCTTAACAGGAAAATTTAAGACTGAAGAGACATGCATTGCATCTGAAATGCAAATTGCTAAACACACAATGGCTATTATTTTCTCTCAAAAATAATACTACACTTCCTGGAGTGACCTACAAAAAATTCCTTCTCTTGGAGACTCACTTTACTCTTAGGCAGAAAGCTGGACTGCTGTACACACATAAGAGCATTGCATTGAAAAACAAATTCCACTTACAGCTTTTTGATACTAGTTGGATCTCTTTTGAATGAAAGGTGTTTTTTCAATAATGTCAGAATTCTATTTTCCCATTGATTTAATTGATTCTGCCTGCTTCATGCATTATGGAATGAACTGCTAAACTTCCTGATAATATGTCAGCAACAATAATGAAAATAATAAATTATTTTATAATGATAGAAAAATGCTTACCAAATCAGAAATACACATGGAAAATAAAAAGGACAATCAAAATAATTTTGTTGACATTGTGTGAAAACCGGAAGTTTCAATCTTTTAAACTGTCTTATGCACTAAACTCTTCATGTAATTAAAATAAAGTTGCCTACAGGGATAAACCATATCAAAACTGTGATTGAAAAGTGAGGTGCTTTAAATGTGGGGAATGTAAAAAAAAAAGGCTTCCTGTGTAAATTTCAATCTGCCCTTTTTATGTACACAGATTATCAGATAGCTTTTAATTGTGTGATTGTATCAGCATTGTTTCTTCACATTTGGAAATCCTGCCTTATTCGGTAAAGGGGTAGTTATTCCTTATTTCTTCTTCCTCCAGTATTTGATATCAGATCTTACTCAACATCCAATGGGCAGATCCTGAATCAAATTCAAAATTATCTAATATCTTCATGGATGATTGTGCTGTGCTCTTGCCATGGCATGTAAGTGCTTCATAAAATTACTTAATCTATGGTTCCCTACAAAATTAAGTGCCGCTATTACCCTCATTTTATAACTGAGAAATTGAGACACATAAAGATTAAGGTCAGAATTGTCAAAACCTTCCCTAATTTTGGATGCTGAACATGAGATGTTTCGTGCTTCATTTCCGAAGCACAATGTACTTTTATCACCCTTTTTATCTTCAAAGCACAGGGTTCATCAACTTGAAGTTGATCAACTTGAAGAACAGTATTGTAGCTGTGTCTCTGCTTGCAGAGACTGTGATTGGGTGTTTAGCAAATGGATTTATTAGCCCTGTATCTAAAAGATGAGCTACACTATGTGATGCAAATGGGCCTTGCCAGAAGAGGAAAATGGTGCTTCACATCTATTGTAGGCATTGGAGGGGATCGTGCTCTGGTACTTTAGGGCACACATTTGTGTGGAGAGGGTTTTAGAGACCCTGAGGGAGTACCACTCGAGCTGAAATGTCCACATGATGCTGTACCATCAGGAAATGCAAGCACAGTTCCTGTGCTGGCAGGTAAGTGGTGTCTTTATATCGGCATGGTGACACACCTATACTAACAAGCCCCAATTTTCAGAGGGATGAATTAGCTCACACACAGTAACTTAATGGCAATAGTTACCGTGTTTGGGAGCCATCTCACTTGTCTAACTCTGCAAACAGGGCAGGCTGCCCACAGAAATATATGTGCCTGTTTACCCTAATCATGACTGATGCCACTCTGTTTACCCCATTTTGTCACAACAGAGAATCTGAATTCCTGCCTCCCAGCCTTCCATGAATCCCAAAAATGATGCCCCTTTCGACCATTATGGGTGCTCAGAGTCCTGTCAAGGTTATCTTCTCTTAGTAGGACTTAGGTCCTTTATTTTTGGTGTTGAGCATATCAGTAGTGAGAGCAGAACCTGTGCATAGGATAGACAAAAAAAGGTCTTAGCCATTCTACAAAGTAAGTCTGATATTTGAAAATCCATTTATTTCTAGGAATCAAAAACAAGGCGTCCTTTTCCTTATGAATGACTCTTGAAGACCAACTTTGTTGCCACACTTTTCTTTTAGTAAATATGTGTCCCAGGTCAAGCTCCTTATATATGTCTTATGTATGCCTTCATCTTATGCAGTAATCTCATCTACTTTCTTAAGGTCTGCCCAAAATCTAGGATCTGTAGATAGATAAGATACTTGCTGGCACATTTTAAGTGCTCAGTAGTAAAGTGCAGTCATTTTAAGGAATGGGAAATCTACTAAGGAAGGTGGAAATAAGCCAACTTTTTGGATTTTTTGGTGGGTTTTCTTTTTGTTTGGTTTTGTTTTGTTTTGTTTTGTTTTTAATAATTGAAGCAGTATATTGGAAAATTCCTGCTAATGAAATGCACTGGTAAATGGAGAATTCTTTCTGAATTAATTAGCATGCCTATGTTTTAATGTTTTGGGACCTTTAATGGAAACCAAAGTAACAGATCTGAAAGAAGATGATCTGTTGATAACTGTTGTCCAACTAGTCTAAACTTGAGACAGACATCCTTAATTAGGTTAACACATGAACAGACTCAATTATTTTCAGATGTAAACATCTATAGAACCGGCTATAGGACACTGATACCTTTTTGCAACTTTTACAATTTGCCTGGAAGCAGTCTTCTCTATGGTGGATCTGTTCACAGAAAAGATTTTATTACATGGAAAAGTGATAGCAACACACTCTTGCAACTGAAAACAGCAAGAAAAAAAATGATCTCATTAATTCAGGGACTGAATTCAAGCTTAAATTAAAGTATTTTCATTCAGTTATTAGCTTCTTTATTTCCTTTCAAGATAAGCAGTAAGAAGCCCTGCATCTTCTTACTGTAGTACTTTAAAAAATGGGTTATCACTTTCAGGTGTTACCAGTTTTACTTTCCTTTATTTCCCTTACATTTCTTTTTCTTAGATTTCTGTGCTAGTAGCCATATTAAATCTGTGTCTGTCATTCTTACTTCTTGCCATTCCATATATTTATTTTACATCTTTAAAGTCTTATAGATGGATAAACACGTGCTTTGTGACTTTTTCCCATATTTTTATTTCACTCACACTTTCCATTAAATTTTGTAGATATGTAGTATGTCTACCAATGACTTAAACCTTTCTTACCATTTCTTATTTTTTCTATCTTTGTAAAATAATGTTGTGTTCCTATGTAAAATAATCATAGTTTAATTTGTTTCTTCTCCAAATACCCTTGACTACATGATGCTTTTCTCAGCTTACCTGGACAGGGGTTACCTTGAAGCATACCACCTCAGGAAAAGCAGGATGAAGGACTTGGCTGCATTATTTTCTTTCAAGGATGGTCTTTTTAATAAAAGGGAATGTCATACTATATATTAGACCCATAATGACACATCTATTTCTTGTACTTTGTTTAAAATACCAGAATAATTTAGTGTGACTGGCAAATGTGTCCTGTTGAATATTTTGCAGCTGTCAGAGCTACCTTGATGCCTTGCCAGGGTCAGAAACACTAATTGTGTCCTGGTTTTTGACATATAGGACATGCTGGAACTTGGAGTTAATTTCTGGAATATTAGACTGTTGGAACTTAACATTGACCTATTCTTAATCATTTTGCCAAGGAAAATTAATTTGTAAACAAGATAAAACTTGAAAAAAATGTTTAGAGCCACAGGAGCCACTGTTGTACAGTCGATTGTTCTCAGTCCTAGAGATCTGGGCTGATTATTGCAATCCAAGCCTTTTGACTGGGCTTTAATAAAATGATAAAGATTTAATTTCTGTGTGAATGCTTCCCTTTCTTTGTCATCTGCTTTAAATTTCTGCACTTGTGTCTGGTTTCTGAGATATAATGTAGCACAGGTTTTGTAGTTAAAATAAGACTGTACAGATCTGTAGCTATGCAATAGCATTACATTCTTAATGTGTTGACAGAAAGCTTAGCTCACCAACTGCCAAGCACAGGCTTGTTGAAGCATTTTGTATTGCCAGCAGGTTTGGTCATTCAGCACCAGTATCAAGCTTTCTTCTTGGCTGTTTGACTTATAACTAAATAATAACTTAATTCATAAGCAGCAATTGATGATCTCCACCAATGGGTAAACTCTGAGCCTGTGTATAGTTGTCAGCAGATAACCAGCTGGTACTATATTCAGACACAGACTTTGCCCATTATCCATATAGCCTTTCCTATTGTGAAATGAATTGTTTGGGAATTCAGGAGTTTTGGAAAATGGTTCAGTCTCAGTGAACATTAAAAAGAAACTAATTTTTTATACCACTTTGGGCAGATATTTTGATTTACACCAGTACTGGTAAAAGCTGAAAGAGGGCTACAAATAAAAGGAATTTCAAATATTACATAAATGTTTTACATTTATTCAAATATTTGTTTGTGATTATTTTGCAGTGCTGAAGTGCTGCTATTTGTTATTTTGAAAATAAAATTTAAAAAATTGATTTTTTTAAAATTTCCTCTGTTCTTACAAGGTCACAAGGATATAAAGACATTACCTACCTCAGCAAGGTGAACATTCCCATTAACTTCAAATTAAGTCAATGCAAATAAGGTCTGTTCTTAAGACCAGAGATTTTTGGAACTTTGCTTTAGTTGACCATGATGATATGGAAATGAAAAGACACCAGTATTTGATAAACAGATCCCATGATGTATTGAATTTAATTCATCCTAAGTTATCATCTGTCTCTCTGTAGCTGGCATCAAATTGGTGCACAATGTCTTGTGGCTGCCTGCTCATTCATCCTCTGCAGTCTGATTGTGCACCCCTGTGTGAGCCAGGACGAGTCTGTCTTGTTCAGGGATGTGGTCGTGCATGGCTGGTATTAGGAATGGTGAAATCAAAGCCTCACTTGTTCCCCACCTTGTGCTCTCCTGTGTAAATACTGGGTAGCCTTAAATTCCATTTTGCCCAACACTGCAAACCAAAAACAAGCTCAATTTAAGAGGAAGAAACACCTCTAAATTGGCAGCCTGTTTAAGCTTAAAGATATTAATCAAAGCTTAAAGTATTTGAAGGACAAATTGTCCAAAGACTGTTAGATGTCTTTGGGAGTTTAGAACCATTTTTATAAATGGTGATAAAAGTGATAAGAAGTGCTCTTTGCTGACACTTTGATGGGATGTGAAAAGACATTTTGTTTTAGATATAACAAATGAGTGAGATTTCATATATCTACAAAGGTAAAGTGGTGAACGCTTCAATGACAGTGTGAGGCTAAAAGACTTTGTTTCAATTTTAAATTGTCAGTAATGAACTTAGCCTTCACTGCTTGTGTTAGGCTAAAATTGTGTTTGGATGTTGCTAATCCATTAAAAAATAGGTTTAATTTGCAAGTGAAATTTATATGAAGTCAAGAACAGGGAAAGAATACTTCTGGCAGACGGCGTTTCCCAGTTGACATTGCTGTTTGATGGAATTATATATAGTTGGCACAGACAACACTTGGCATAGCTTTCCTCTGAAGTCAGAAAACAGCTAGCTACCATTTTCCTTGGCCTCTGAAATGACTCTCCATGCTTTCTAAGTTTTGTGCTTTCAGTAGCGTGAAATAAGCCAGAAGAAAAATCTCAATTAAATATGTTTAGAAAAAGAATGTAATTCCCCACAAATCCATAATTTTTAATATTACAGTCAAAGAGGAAGGTAGATATTCACTAAAGTCTTAGAAATGGCTGACTCTAATAAGGTCCCTATAAATTATGATTGCAAAAATCTGGCAATGCAAATGGAATATGTTTATTTGGAATTGTTTCATTTAATCCACTGTTTAAATTAATAAATGATTTGGAATACTATCTGGGATCTATTGAACAGTAATAATCTGAGCATCAATGTCAGATTGATGTCATTGCAGTTTGGTCATATAAATAATTGCTTTGGTTTGGTTTGGTTTGGCTTTCATTTTGCAGGGATTTGCATTTTCAGTCTAACACCTGTGGAATGGCCTAATCCTTCCTCTGCTTCTTTTCTTGGTGACCCTTAGCTGCTGTTTGAGAAGTTGTGGTCTCAGGGGCGTCTGTTGCTGTTGCACTGGGATCATTTGTCACTTCACCAAGCTCGTGTGTGAGTTAGTTCTGGAGTCATTTCTACTTCCTCCAAGGGTAGACCTGACATGCACCCTCTGGAGGCTGGCTGCAGACTCTAAGCCCTACCCAGGCCAGTTTTAAATGGGTGAGATGGGTATTGGCACTCAGCTCCTCGCAGTGCAGGGCAGCAGCAGGAAGCAGTGTGTCTTTGTTGATTTCTAAACTATTTGTTCACCTTCCCTAGTGGATTTTGCAGCCTTGCTCAGCAACATTTGCAGTCACAGAAAAACCGGCAGTGTAAATATATTCCTAACCTGAAATTCTGTCTTGCAGCCACTAATGCCAGTAGACAACAGGGTAATAATTCATGTACAAACAACAGGAAGTTTAACTTCAGCAACATCAATTGAATGCTAACATCACAGTTGCGAACAATGGCTTCCAGCACATATTACACTTTTTCTGAGACATTGTATAAGTCACTCCAGTCAGGAAAATAAATTTGATTTACGTAGAAACAAAATATTCTAGAGCAGCCTTCCAGTCAAACATGGACAGTAATAAATATTTAAAATGCCTTCATTAATGTGTTGAAGACCTTGTTGCCTCCAAAACCACAGAATTCTTCATTTTAAAAAATACTAAAATTTTGCAGCAAAGTTAAACATACTGATAATAAATTTAAGCTGAAAATTACTAAATTGAAATTATAGTCTTTTGACTGAGTTACAATTTCACCTATTTTAATAGTTTTTCTGAAAGTAAATTGTCAAATATCTACATTTATAACAATTGTTCTGTACGTGAAAGAGGAAACATGACATTCTCGTATGTTATTGAAATAGAAACTGGGTTAAATAGAAATTGCATTTACCAGATAAACAAATGTTATCTGTCAGGTTCTTTTATTTTAAATCCTCTGTATCACAATTTTTCCCCTGCCAATTGTATTGCATAGCTTGCTTAATATACCTACAACTGGCCTTAAAATCTAAAAGCCATGTAGTTCAACTAAAAATAAAATCAGAATTGCAGAACTATACAGTAGCTAAAATATATCTAGACTCTGTGATACCAGTAAATCTAATTGAACTTTTGGTTCAAAAACAAGGGTACAAAAAAGTAAAAAATACTGAATTCCAACAGTAGGTGACCTCTACTGAAATCACAGATCTTCTGATGTTGGCACATAAACAAGAACATTTTAACAGCATGTTAATGTGAACAGTGTTTCGCTATGGACAGCATAATTTTATTTATTAGCCTTTTATGCAGCCTTTAATGCATATGCTATTCCAGATACTAACCCAGTGACATGATGCTACTTGAGCAAGATGATGCAATGCTAGTCAAATCTTCTGACAGAGTACAGAGAAGAGATGGGTAATGAGAGATGGTAAAACACTACTTAAAAGAAACCTATAAATCTCTGCTGTCAGGCATTTACATGAAGCCTGTTGAACATGCAGGATGACAGTGCAGACTGCAGTGCCAATGGTTTTGAGATATAATTGTAATTTTTAGTACTGCAACCATTCACTAAAAAGGTACCACAAAGCCTTCAAGAAATTATTTCCTCAAAGAGGAGCAACTGACTGAATCTGAAATTGTCCTAACTTTCTTTTGAACTTTTTTTAAGGCATACTTTAGAAATGTTAGAAGGAAATCACTCCCTTTCTACTTTCTAGAACCAAACTCTTCAGTATTCAGTCATTAGACCAATTTTGCAGTTTCTGGAACAGACATCTCATGGTTCTGCATCCTCTATTTGCTTGGAGAAGAGTTATCTGCCATGTATTTTTTCTTGATCTCCACATAGGTATCATGGTCATAATCATACCTTCCAAATAAGCAGTGAGGCTGTCCACTGGAACCAGTATATGACACTGGTTAAAATAAGAGCCCTTTTGCTCGTGGAGTAGGTTCTCCCAATGTCTGCTGCCACAATTCTTATTCTGCCCAGTTAAACAGAACTTAGTCACCATCACTTCTACACCCACCAAACTGCTTGTGAAAACCTGGGATAGGAGAGAGAACCAGGATGTGATGTTGTCTCCCTTCCACTGGTGTTGTGGTAACTGAGTGGATGCACATAATGAAGGGAAGTAGCAGCTTGACAGTACTTTTAATCAGTGTGAAAGGATGTGATGTTGTCTCCCTTGCCACTGGTGTTGTGGTAACTCAGCGGATGCACATAATGAAGGGAAGTAGCAGCTTGATAGTACTTTTAATCAGTGTGATAGGCACCCCCCTACAATTGCTAGAAAAGTTCTAAAGCTGGGGAAGACATAGAAACAGTAGGCACCACTGACACCTTTAACATGCTTGGTTTTACTGCATGAAAGACATAAACCGGACTAACCCCATTTTAAGCCCTCCCTGTAGCAAAATGTCTGGAAATGAGCCAAGGGTCCATAGGGCTGGAACAACTAACCATCTACCCTCACCTCACCTGTGTAGACTCATCCAGCAGGATAATTTTATTTGGTAGTGAGTCAGCAGGACAGTGACATTGAGTATAGTGCTGTGTGTGTATGTCTTGGGGAGAAGTGCAAAGCCAGGTCAAGCGTGACAGGATTTATTAGATTAATTATACACTGTATGTATTGATCAAGACCCATTAAATATGTCAAAGTGTGAGAAGCTGACTATCTCTATTAACACTTTATTTTCCTTATTCTGGGAGCCAAAAAATAGGCATTTTGAATGAGGCTGGAATCTTTTGGAAGAGTTATTTCATGCGATCTCATTCTCTATTAGATTGCACAGATACAGTAGATCAGGAAAAAAGTTTGCAGTGTGAAATCACCCTGCTGCAAAGAGTACTTGCACTATTGCTGCAAATGGAGGTCTTGAAGCTGTAAGCATCTGATTAAAATCTCCTACGATTAAAATGTGTAGGTGCTTAGTTGCAGCTATGACTCCCCCTTTCAACCATTATATCTACGTGCATGTCTCTGTGCTTACATGACTGTGTACACCCATGTGAATGTGTGCTTGTGTCAACATTGACCACACGCATTTATATCAGCTTTCAAGTCCCTTTTCAGATTTTACTGCACATCCATGCAGCCGGAATGGTGAATTCTTGCTCAAGGCTGCTTCTTCTAGTAATTGACTTCCCCCAAAACTGGGTCCTGTCACTGTCACCAGAGATGAGCTCAGTGCCTGCCCATCTGTTTGCCCTCATAAGGAAGTGTAGGGGTTCACCAAAGCCTCTCTGTTACTACCCTGTGCAACTGGACAGGGAAGAGAAAATATAATGAAAGGCTCATTATTTGAGATAAGGAGACATCATTCACCAAATACTATCATGGGTAAAACAGGCTCATATTAGAGATATTAATTGAATTTATTACTAACAAAATCAGAGCAGCATAATAAGAAGTAAAATAAGCCCTTAAAACACCTTTCCCATTTCTCCCTTCACCTTGACCTCCTCCCCCAGCAGTGCAGGGAGACAGGGAATGGGGTTATGGTCAGTCCATCACAGGTTGTTTCTGCTGCTGCTCAGGGAGAGGCATCCTTCCCCCTCTCCAGTGTGGGGTCCCTGTCACAGGTGATAGACTCCCCAGTGTGAGTCCATCCCACAGACAACAGGCTCCCTCAACTGCTTCAGCATGGGTCACTCCCACAGGGAGTGCTCCAGCCTGGGCTCCTCTCTCCACTGGCTTCCCACAGGGTCACAGCCTCCTCTCAGGCATCCACCCAATACAGGGTGCAGTCCCTCAGGGACAGGCTGCTCCAGCCTGGGCTCCTCTCTCCATGGGATTCCCACAGGGTCACAGCCTCCTCTCAGGCATCCACCCAATACAGGGAACTAATGCTGTGAGGTGTCTCCAACAGTCTCCAAGGCCACTGTTGTGATTTCTTTCATGTTAGTATCCTGGTACCACTTGACCCTCAGAGTAAGATGGGTTTGACTACCAAACCAAAAAGGAAACACTCACCCTAACATTAGTATCTGCAGGCTTGAGTGTACATGAGAGCAGTGCCTCTCAAACACCACTCTGTGACTTTAGCACAGCACTTTTCTAACTACCCAAAGATCTCACAGGATGACACTTTTCATGCTGTGTACCAGCACTGCACTTTTATATTTTTTCATGACAGCTAGGTTCTTAGTAATAGCACTAAACTAGAAATAAAGTGGGAAGCACACACATCAGAGGTCTCAACCTGTAGTTATTTACATACCAAGTTCTAGGACAGTGTAAAGCCCTGCTAATAGTCAGTGTGATGTCTCATGTTAATAAGTTCAGTGTGTATATAAATTGCTGCTCAGCTGAGGGTTGTATCTGATTTAGACTGAAAGTTAATTGGATGTGGATTTTATATGCCTTTATATTAGTGAAATGGAGTGCATATCTATGGGACTATCAGGTAGTGTAAGTGATCTGTGTGTGAAAAGAAGGTGTGGCTAAGTTTTGTACACATCAGGGTGTGTTTTTAATTTTATAAGTGTCTGAGCAGAATTTTGCGTATCTCATCGCCTCGCCCCTGCTTTTATCTTTCTTCTCTTGTTTTTTTGTTCTTCCCAATCCTTTAATTTTCCTGCTTCTTTTATCTGCTTTGCTTCCTTCCTTCTATCCTGCTAGACATCTTTTCTGCTTTCATCTATCAGGTCTTCTTCTCTCTCACTCTGCTGTCCCCAAACACATATCTCCAAGGTAACTCTCTTTTATAATCCACAGTACTGGTCTCACACCTTTACTTAGTTTGGCCTTTAATCCTATGTTTTGACGTGCCACATTAGGGCTGTACCTTCTTTGAAACAAAGAAAACATGTTACATGTTGGTGCAGTACTGCTCCAAATTCATTACAAATACTTTGGAAAAACTGCAACAAAGTGCAAACTGATTCTGCACATTGCTGTTGTGTTGTTGCTGTTGTTGTTGTGTTTTCAGTTTTTTTCAAATCCTGTACTTGTCTCCTCTGTTTCTCAAGATCACATATCCCAAACTCATATAATTGTTTTTAAGACCAACTGTCTTAAAAACTACTCAGATGTTAGTGGATAAGGAAGACAGCTCATTCATTTCTGACAAAAATACTATATTTCTGTTAAGAATAATTATGAGCTTGCTTTTTCCTGAAATCATCTCCTATTGGCACTGCTCATTGAGAAAAAATGGGTGTGCCTAATACATGCAGATCCTACAAGACTCACCTGTGGGAAGTAATCAGAGACAGTTTATCCAGACTTTTGTGGTTAGAGTGCTTTTTACAGCAGGGGTAACACAAAGTAGATGGTTGGAAAATGATAAACTTTTCTTCATGTTGATTTGTCAGCCTCTGTGATATAATCATCTTTAAAATGTTATAAGCGGTGAACATCCAGAGTTACTTTTGACTTTGTAAATATTTTTATATGCTCAGTTACTTAACAATAAAGCCACATGGCATATTTTAGCAAAATTTCAGATGGGTTACATCTATCAAGTTGAATATTAGTCAGAAATTACTGCAACTAATTTTCTGACTACCAAAGGAAGGTACAATCATTTTTTGGAACATTTATGCTTGACTGTGTTGACTTAGATGCTTTATATCCATCTCAGTTAAGAAATAGAGGAGAAATAAGAAATTACAAAACTCCTCCAGTAGTCTAAATATTTTCTTATATGGAAGAACATACAAAATGCTTTATGCATGGAGATATTACAAGCTGTGATCAATAATATCTCTCTTCTTCAAGAAAATAAATTAAAATAAAATCCTGATATTTACTGTATACCTATTTGAAAGACTTGTTGTATTTTGAAGATAGTTTTAAAAAAACCAACCTGCCTGAATGTCAGTATTTTAATGTTTTACTCAAAACATGAAAATATTTTCAGATCTCAGCAGCTGAAATCTGACTTCTCTCACCTCCCCTTCTCTTCACAACTGGGATTTTAATATTTCAAAATATTTCTTTCCAATTTTTTCCTACATTTAAAAATATCTTTTAAATTATTATTTCTACTTTTCTGTGGTGAACAGAAATAATAATAATAAAAAAATTATTACACAGGCAGGTGACAACAGCTTTGGATGTAATCGCTGTGAGCTCTATCTGATATTGACTTTTTTTCCTGAACAGACATCCCTCTGTCATCAGACACAGGTGGAAAATGAAACTTCCTTATCTTCCATGCCAATGTGAAAATAAAGCCAAATTCACCTACTTTCCAATAGATGATCTCTTTGACAGATGAAATGTCCTTTTCTGGGGAAGACTGCAGTGGCACTAAGCCTGTATAAGCTTTACACTTCAGCAGCAGCCACAGGCTGGGTTTGAATATTCTGCCCAGCCTCTCTTACTCACACAGTAGGAAATTGCACCATGGTTTAGCTGCCTCTCAACCCCCAGGTTTGAATGTGGAATTCATATCTGCTTTCTCACTTCTAGCCTCAAGTAGGAAGTCTCCAGAGACCACAGAAATCCTTAAAATGGCTGAAGAGTCCTCATCAATGGAGGAAAGCCCTAGGCACTTGGTGTATTTGAGGTAGGAATGCAAATGCAAAACAAACCAAGCATGAGGAAAAAACGTTTCAACTTGCCATGTGTTCTAATGTAGGCTGCCACAAAACTTTGGGCAGGCTCTAGTACTTTAATGAGAACTCACCTTGCACTTGAGCTATTTATGTAATATTATATTCATTGAAGACAATTTCATGTAAATACTGCTGTTTTCTTAGAATACCTGGGATGAATGTGAAATTAGCTCTATTTCAGAGAAAGGAAAACAACTGTGGGGAATCTGCATCACACAAACAGATTTATTTGCCACCAGCCATCAGCTGCTGCTGAAAGAGCAGACTTCTGCTAAAAATGAGAACTGAGAAGGGGTTCATTTGTTCTGGCTGCTCTTGGCCATTCATCTGAGCTTGTCTGATTCGGAGTCTGTTTGATTCATACACCTCTATCCTGCCCTTCCAAGCAGCCATTTGTAGCAGACTGAGCTTTATTAGGGAAGATTACACTTGTCACTTGTACAGTGTCCTTAAGGTAAAAAGTCATCTCAAGATAGTGGAACATAAGGACAGTCAAAGTTATTACTTTCAATCCCTTTACCACCTTTTACCTGATTCTTGAAGGCCAATATGGGTCCAGTTCAAACAGGATATGGAAATACACATGTAGCTGAGTTTCCTACACATTTAGCAACAGCAGTAACCATTTTCTAATATATATATTTTTTTATAAATATCTGGTTTTCATGTAGTGATGTAAGCTACCAATTATTAGCAGCCATTGTAGCTTTCAGAAAGAAACAACTTCTCTATATCAGCAAATGGGTCTTCAGAGGCTCAGGTTGGTAAGTTCTGTTCTTATTTGCAGTCTCAGAATGAGCAATAGATTTTGTTGATGCCTAAAATTTGTTTGAAGTAGCCCAAATTAGTGTCAAAAAATATGCAAATGGTAATAAATTACCTGGTCTTGTCACCTTCCAGCAGTGTAGGATTGCCCCTCACATATAGTTTTATCAGTAAAACTATCATGGCTGATTTTAAACATGCCAAGAAATGTAATTTTTCTTCTCCTCTGTAATCTTCTTCCATATATACTTTTGGCTGGATTCTTCTTGCAAAATGTCTAAATTTCCTTTTCTGACACTTTTTCCCCATTTTTCTGCTAAAGGTTGAATATACTTTTCCATTTAACTTTCGCAGCTCATCTGTGGGCAGTGAGGCTGATGCACCTGGCCTACATCTCCTGAGAGGCTCATGCAGATTGGAACTGGAGCACAGCATTCTGTGAAGGAGGCCAGAGAGACATTTTCACACGGTAACTGTGTAAGGACACAGCTGCTTGGCTCAGGTGCAGCATCTCTGTGCCCTCAGTGCTGTCAGCCCATCAGCAGGGAGCAGGAAGAAAGAGTTTAGGAGATGTGGTCTCTTGGGAGATCTAACACCATACTGATAATGTGTTACTGTTCATAGCTTCTGAGTGTCTTCAGGCCTTATGTTATTTTCTCTTTCTTTTTGACTTCTCAGTAAAAATGAATCTTATGCCATTCCTTTGAACTGTTTCCTGCTAAGGAAGCTCTTTTTCCAAAGGCTTGTGAACTTCAGTGGGGATAGCATTACAATTGTATCTCTAATGCCAACACAATTACTGTACTTCACTGCTCCAGGCACCATTCTCTGGCACCTCCAGGCTCCAGGAAGCTGAGCTGATTCTAACAGGACTGTTCACATTCACATATATATGTGCAGCACACTTATATGTGTGCAGCCTTAACTGCTTCACATTTACAAATTTTACATGTCATCTGCAGAATAGCTGACTGCTTGTACAGTCAGCTATTCTGCAGAATGAAATGCTGGCAGGGCTGCAAGGGCCTGTAAGTTTCCAGGTAAGTATGGGTCACCCTGACTTTTTTATATTTCTCTTGGATAAAAAATATCACCTTTTTTTTTTTTAGTCTAAGGAAATACATGTAGACTGCTGCTTTGAAACAAAATCACAACAGGTATCTAAATAACAAAAGGGAAATTCTTTTTTTCTTCCTTTTCATCTCTTTTTCATCAATCACCTTAGTTTCCCAAGGGGATTTCCCATTCTAGAAATGTGTCTGGCAAAGGTTGTGTGATGTGCATGACAGCAGGACAGTTTCCTTTGATGCATGCCTCTTAGCTTTGATGAAGACCTCCAATATAGCCTGCATATGGCTATTATTAATACTTAATGAAAAACTACCTTGACACTGAACTTTCCAAAAAATTGTATGAACAGACGCAAATAGCTTATATCCAAATACATCCAAGGCCAAAATCTGGTTCACATAATTCAAAAATGTAAGACTTTACGTATGCTGGTCAAGCTAATGGCTCACAGTGGTTTGCAATGACTTCTGAGCATCCCTCTGCACAATCTTATGTCCAGGGGTACATGGATAACCCTTCCAAGATTACTTTAGTAAACATAAATCTGAAGGTGAAAGTTGTTAACGGTCCTTTTAGTCCTTTTTAGGAATGGAAATCTCTCTAAGACCAGTGAAATTGAAATATTCCTGCTGTTCTTACAAGGTTTTTGTATCTAGAAATTGCATTCTGTTCCCTGGGGCTTGTGTCCCCCAAGCTGAAATTACCCTGTTCACCTCTGTGTGTTGTTCTGATACATGGCAAGTTGCACTGGGTGTTTAAAAAAGCCTGCATAGAGACATGGCCACACCACTTAGGCATGGATTCGGACACTTGATATTATTGCATTTTGGTGGTTTGGATTATGGATACCTAAAAAAATATATCCCTTATTAATGAGACTTCTTTAGGACCTGCTTTATTTCCAGTTGTAGAATATTTGGTTACCAATAGGAAAATGTTAAGGTACACAGGTGCAGGTTGCAGGTGATTTTATTGCCAGTGCAAATGCAGTGTTTGATATGTTCAATTATACTACAAAGACACCTGACACATTCCAAATTCCAGGCAATGCTGGCAGACAGGCAGGCAAACAGCTTGTCACACCACAGAGAAACACAGAAGGGTTTTGATTATCACAGATGTTTTTATATCAGCACCCAGTCACTCCCTGGATAAGCACAGTGTTCTAAGTTTGAAAGAGACAGATAAAAGAGATCACAAGGAATAGAAACAATACTAAGAACAGCATCTTCAAGCAAGCACATATACTTTGAAAACCTGGGCCAATAAAGGTGTCAGACATAAGGCATGTCTTTCTTGGTGTAAAAAACTAATATATGCTTAAGTGTCACACAGTTTTATTAAAATATCTTTTGCTATTTTTCTTCTCTTTGACTGCTTAGAAGAAATATCTACATCAAATCATCCTGTGCTTGTCAGTGTCTTGGGTGGAATACAGATAAAAATCCATGGTGTTTCATCTTTCAGACTCAGCATTTGCCACTCTGGATCCCAGAACGCTCTATCTGTCTGCAGAGGTGTGTGCTGTGGTACTCTGCCATGTCAGGGACAGTATAGAGGCTTGTAACCACGGGGCTTCTCTATGAGCTGTGCTGCTAGCTTTTCATCTGCACCTTCTGAGATATGGAGACTGTGGACTGGTGCTTCCTCAGCAGCCTCAGACAAGCCAGTATAAGGTCACAGTGGTATATTTGCCTTTAGTGCTACAGAGAATGTGCCATCTCCTTGCTTCAAGATTCAGAGCATCCTCTTAATCATTCACATTTGGATGAATTTGTCATTATGCTACCTTACACATAAGGAAAGGAGTTCAATTTAGACATATGTCAAGCTGCTGTCTTCTTGCAATAGGAAAACAAGTAAACATACTAATTTACAAATTTATCTCCAGGCTTTGAATTGACATTGGACTTTTTGGGAAGGGGACAGAAAAACAAGAATTAATCTGTGTGGAAATGTCAGGTTGATTCTGAGATGAATCACTTGAAATAATAACAGTTTTAAGACTCATTCTCTTCATTTTTAGATTCTTAAAGTTTACAATCCCCTGTAACTAATTTAAGCATTTTGGAAGCAGGTTACTTTTAAGTCTGTGCTTAGACAAAATTATGTATTCAGCACTGATTTCTTTTACTTAGCTGACTGAACAGCTACAAAAGCAGATACTAGTAAGCATTGGAGTCAGATCAGAAAAGATAAAGGTTTAAGCTGTAAAGTGTGCAATGGCCTGATGCAAGAAATACATAAAGATAGAAGCCCTAGCTTAGAAGCAGCCTTGTATGTCAGTCACTGCTATTGTGAATTAATCCCTCTTTATGCCAGTGCTAATAGCTTTCTGCAACACCCACAAAAATAACAATAAAAAAAGACAATGAGAAGTAATTGCATGAAGATATTGAGTTTCTTATTTAAGCTATTGTGTCTTACCTTACAGATAAATTAATTCAGAATCAACAGACATTTCCAGAATTGCTTAGAGTTACACATACTGGTTGAAAGTCATGCAGTTATTCTGAGCAGATATGTGAAAAGATACATTCTAAATTCTAGATTTAGTAGTGAGCCACTCTTTTCAGCATGGCTTGTAGCAAAGGTTTTCATGTATCACAAAAGAACCTGGAAGTACAGTTTATGGATCATCTGTGTCAGAATCTCCAACTAGAAATTTGAACAGGGAGAGCTCACCTTTGCTTACTCATGGCACCATGGACTATAACTCTGAAGAGGACTGCAACTGTGAGGTTTTGGAGCCAGAATCCTAAGCAGTATGAAATTAATATTGACAGAAATGCACAAATTCAAGCCCTTTTCTGCCAGCTACAGAAATTTGAAGGGATTTTCTCTGAAAATGGATCTCAGACTTAGAAGTAGCTTTAGAATGCATGAAAATGAAATCACTTTTCTGTCCAAAAAAATTTCCATGTTACCCTTGAATTGTCAGTTCATACTATCCATAAAGTTTTTGGCATCCCTTTATAGGTGTTATGTGTGTTGCTTCAATTAAAAAAAAAATACAACAAAATTATTAGAAATTGTGTGTCCTCAAAAACAAAGCCAACATAGTTGAGCATTTATAGACATAGATATTACCAATAATGCACCCACAATTATGTGATGCAATCCCTGGTGTATTTTGTAACTGGATGTTACTGAACCCTGGCAACGCAGTCACTAAGCTTGTGTTTTTACTGTGGTTTCAACAGAGTGTTGTTTTTCTACAGCAGAGACCCAACAGGTGTACCAAGTAACATGAGAAGGGTACTCCTAAAATACTAATGGAATTAGTTAAATTATTTTTTATTAGGAACATTAGGTCAGCCTTAATTATGTATTTTTCTAATACTAACAATTGGAAAACATTCTTTTTCCTGAACAATATTTACAGGTAATAATTAATATTTTAAAGTCTTTATTTTCACTGCTGTCAGTCCTAAAATGTGAAAAAACATTCAAGAATACTGTACAAACTATGGATGCTGCATGCTATGTGTAAGTTACTCTAGAGTTATTGCCAGAACAAAGTGTTAACACAAGGTGTAACTAGTCAAGCCAATGTCAGAGGATCACAGGAGAATTCAGGTGTGAGGGAAACTCAGGGGGTCTCTACTCAGGCTTCTTGCTCAAACCAGGATCAGATGTGGTCAGAACAGGTTGCTCAGGGCTTTACCCAGATGAGTCTGAAAACTTCAGAGGCAGGAGACTTCACAAACCTTTTCTTCTCTCCTGCTGGGCTATCCTTATTGTGACAAAATTTCTCCTTCTATCTGCTCCAAACTTCCCATTTCAGCTTTCAATTTGCCCTTAACCTTCTGTGATACACCACTGGGAAAATCCTGACTCTGGCTCCCAAATAACTTCCATGTATGTCTCCTCTGGAGCTCTGTCTTCTCCTGTCTGAACAAGCCCATCAGTCTCATCTCAAAGACAAGTGCTCCAGCACTGATGGTATTGGTGTACTTTCTCAAAATCAACTGCAGCTGTTTTAGGAGGAGACTCAGTGCTGGATGCATGCTTTAGATGTGGTCTAATGAGTGCTAAATAGAGAGGAATAAACCTGTTCCTGATCTACTGGCCGTGCTGTGTTAACACAGCCCCAGGTGCTGTTGGTCATTCCAGCTGCCAGGACTCATTTCTGGCGTGGGCTCATCTCGGTGTCCCCCAGAACCGCCAGGGTCTCCTCAGAAAATCTGCCCCTCAGGCAGCCAGACCCCAGCCTCAATCACTGCCAGAGTTTAGTTGCCTTTGTCTGTCCTTGTTGAATTGCACAATTGGGTCTCAAGATGAGTTAAAGGAGTCACCACGTTTGGTACCATTCCAAGCCATGCACATGACTGGAAATCAGACAGACAAACTCACATGAACCAGGAGAACAGCAACCATTCCCCTTTCTGCTTTTTACCCTTGGGCAAATCATGTCACCTCTCTGTTTTAGTGTTGTCATGTAAAAAGGCATTTGGCATTTATTGGTATATTTATTACCCTTGGCAGAGCACTCTTGGCCAGATTTATCGGCAATGTTTGATTTCTTTCTCCTGAAACACAGAGGATGACAGGGAGTGAACCCAGGTTTTCGTCTACAAAGTCATTTATTAACAGCTGCTCAACAAATAGATAAAATCAGTAAGTAATTACAAATATACTTGTGTCTGGCAGTGAACCGAGTGTAAAAGTAATTTTGCTTTAAATCTATTTCTCAAAAATATCAAAATTTGAACAAAAGCACGAGCCTAATTTTCATCAGAAGCATCCCAGCAGAATTCTGAGTATAGTGCTTACAGGCTATGTCCAAAGATGCTAAAATAGAATTCCATGTGATTAATAATTAATTTTTTTCTTTTCCATTTCTTATGTTTAATATTTTATCTTTTAGCTCATTTTTCCAGCCTCTGCAGTAGATGGTCAGTAATCTGTTGATACTCTTCCCTTGATAGAGTGCTAAATAAGCACTTTATGATATTATGAAGTTTGTCTTGGGATTTACTAACTGTGTAAACATTGCCCTGAAGGCAATGTTTCCTGAGAAGCTGGACATTGCAGAAAAAAAGGAAATCTGCTCCTTGGGTTGTTTCCAAGTATAGTTTGCACATTATTTTTTCAACTACTGTGGGACACCTGCACTCTGCAAAAAAAAAAAAAAAACTAGGCCAAACTTTCAAACTGTGTTTCCGTCGGTGATTCATGCTGCACACCCTCTGCAGCAGGGTGTGACTCTGCATGCTGGGAACATGTCTGCACAGGTCCTCGCTGGATACCTGTGAAACACAGTGGTTATTTCTGACAGAGAAACAAACTTGCTCAGTAAGTAGAAAATGCTCCTCAGCTATCAACTTTCACACTACTTTTTGTTTTAAAAGGTCCAGCATTCACAGTGACTTGCAGACAGATCTTTGGAGGTGTCCACTGGAGGCCTGGTGCACATTTTGTGGGAAATACGCCACAAAATATTGATTCCTTTCACCAGTTCATCTGTCAGGCTGTTAGCAAGAAAAACTGCTACCCTCTAGAAATGGTTTAAAAGATAATAACTGAAGTGGTGCTGTTCTCCCATGGGATCTCTTAGCCGTCTGATATTCCTCCCGCCACAAAGAGCACAGCTCAGGTAGCTCTAAGACAATCTTTTGTCAGTAGAATTAGAAGGCTCAGTGTGTCTTCTTTATGGGATGTCTCCTTTTGACAGTGAGATCTCATGCCAACACCACAGTCCCTCATGAAAGCTGTACCAGCCCTAGTGTCAAAGAAAGAGTCAAATGTCATGAGGTTTTCCCTGTGGATAATAAAAGGCATCTAGATGCAAGCAGTTCCAACTCTTCCTTATCCACAAATACTATAACCTCTTTCATATATATAAATACATAAAGAAAGAAGGACTTGGAATCCTTCCTCAAAATCCCTCTGGAGGAGTTGTATACAGCAGCTGGTTTGCAAATGCTATTTCCATGAAAATTCTGATTTGAAAGAGAAAAAGCACTCAAGCTCAGTGAAAACGTGCAGCAGACATTAACCCTGGAAAAGAGCTCTTGAAGAAAATATTTCTTGGCTGCACTTTTCTCTCCCACACCAAGATGTGCTGTACTGACATTTTATAAATGCTGTAGGTGTGGTCAGCAGTAAATCATGACTCTTCTGGGGAGTTCACTCCCAGCCCCTCCAGCTGTATTGTGCCTCGAGGGCGGCTGTCTCACAGAGTACTCGTGCGCAACTCAGCGCTTGGGCAAAGAATCTTCACATTCATGTTACAACATGGGAAAAGTATTTCTCTAACATTGGTACTTTTCCAGTTGCATTTTCTCATACCTGATGATCATCCTCATACTTAAGGGCTCTTGAAAAGAAATGTCTTGGCGTACACTGCTAGAGCCTTTAGGGCTCTGGCTTTTCTCAGGAAAATGATGTTTACCTTTCTGACAGAGTGCCAAGCATTAAAAACTCCTCCCTGCGATATTACAGTTAAAGAAGGCAAATTGAAAGGGAAAAATAAAATTAAAGCCAACAAGACAACCCCACCTTATCTATTATAACAGTTTGCGAGCTTGAAAAAAAATAAAAAGCTGCAAATTGCCGAAAAAAAGCTGACAACTTATCCAATTTGGTGTTTCAGTTGACAGAAAAAAGTATTTGGGTACCTAATCTCAGTGGTATCTGTGCATTATTATAGTGCTATACCTGTTAGGTCTGACCCAGCAGCATATCCAGTCACTGTTGAAATGCAATTTTATGACTAACATAACTGAGTTTGTTTCATTCTTTTTAATGTATCTTGCTTTGTTAAAGATTTGTGTGCTCCTTTGTCCTTTGACTAGACTAACATATTCTGAATCATGCAGCATTGGTCTCTGTTTTAGGAAAATGGATGTGAAAGTTAGCTGTATCACACAGAAAGTCTCACAAATTCATCCGGTAGTAAAAATGTAATATATCCCAATGGCTATTGACCAAGAAATGGTGAGGGATAAAATTACATTAAATGCTTGTGTTGAAGATACAGCTTTAGCTTTGGTGATTTTGAGTAGTAATGAACTTTTTATTTTTTAAAATCTGGTTAAACCCATATGCTAATAATATCTTCTACATTTTAAATCAAATCCACAAACCAAATGGAGCACTACTGTTATATTCTCTGATTATATACCGTGATGTAATCTTCTTCTAGTTGTTGTTGTCATACTGTGCATATTGAAGTGTTTTACTCACTATTGACAGTTCTTTTTTTCCACAACAAAATGAGAATGAGGCACTTTTACAGAAAAAACAATGTGACAGTTGAAGTTCCCGGAAAAATTTCTTGTTTATAAGGTTTAAATCAAGTAAAATATTTTCCTTCATTCGCTGGGTAAAGACTGAAAGATTTTGTTGTTGTCAAGTTAATAAAATCTAATTCAGAAGTTAATTTCATCTGTTTATGATTTTTAAGAGACACAATAAAATTAATTATCAGATTATTATAAAAACATGAAATAGTATTTCAGCATACAAGTACCAGTTATGGAATAGGATACTTATAATTTCTGTAATTCTTGGTTACTGTCAGTCTGTTTGCATCAAGTACATGGCTGGCTTTTCTTATTTTCCTTCTGATCCTTTCTCTTTCAAGAAACAAACAGAAAAGGAGAACTGCTCTCTGTACAAAGGCTCACCTTTGTTCCAGATCTAGGCTGAGGGTTTGGAAGTTGTGCAGGCGTCTTCAAAAGTCTCCTGCATTAGCTAGATGTTCTTGTTTGCTCTTTGCTAATTTTGTTTTTGGCTTACATACCATGAAAGCTCCAAGATCTTCACAGTAGGCTAGTAAATGTTATAACCCAGCTCAAATATAATTCTGCAGTTTTGTGATGTCCTGGCTTGTAACAAAAAAACCAACCAAAAAAACTAACACAAACACAAAAAAAACCCCACAAACAAACAAAAAAACAAACAAAAAACAAATCAAAAAACCAACCAAACAAAAAAAAAACCACAGTAGGCTAATAAATGCTATAAACCAGCTCAAATGTAATCCTGCAGTTCTGTGACAAAAAAGCCAAGGGAGGAACACCAAATGACAAAAAACCCCCAAAAAACAAAAAACAAAAACACACACACACACACAAAAACCCCTAAAAAACAAACAAACCAAAAAACTCCCCAAAACCCCCCAAACCCAAAAAAACACCCCCAAAACAACAACAACAAAAACTAAACCTAGGAAATCTTGAAAAGCTAACCTCTCAATAGCATTTTCTTACCTTAATTTTCTGTTTCCAGTGAGGTAGGGGGAAAAGGCAGAGAGATATGCCACCTCCAAGGAATTGTCTTTTTGTGATGAGGAAGAAAAAATACTTCAAAATTAAGTAAGGAATATAAAATTTTAAAGTGCACAGAACCTTTCAAAATGTTATTTAAAAGGACTAGGATACAGACTTTGCAATATCTCTTCTATGCAGTCCTTCACATCTGTCTGAATTTGAAAAAAAAGTTTTTGTGATGAGGCTATGAGAAAAAAAGTCAGTTTTATTATTCTCCCTTAGAGTTATGCTTTTGCAGGTGAGGAAATATCTTTTTTTTTTCAATTTATTCAGTACCTAGTTACTTACTATAATCTTAATGGATAATTTTTTGTACTGTTATGATAGAAATAGGAAAAACAAGAAAACCAGTGTTTGCCTCTGTAGGTTTGGAGGCTTTTTAATTAATGTAAGCTTTTGGGACAGCAAAATAGGAAATGATGCTTTGCATTTAGCTTTGCAAATGGTATTGACATTTTAGTTTGCACAAGAATGAGATTTCATCTTAGATTAGAACATTCAGCCAGACTTGTAGCACCCTGAATGTTTGACAAAGGTTAGTGCTCTGTCATTATGTTCAAGTTATATAAGGATTAGTCATAATGTGACAGACTCAAGGTAAATCACCATGACTCCTATTAGAATCTGATAACTTCAGATTTTATGCACTATTCATAATGAAACCAAGTAGGGACCTCTTCTAGACTTCTAAAAGATGTCTAATGCAATCGCCACAAAACCTTTTCTATATTGCTAACAGGAGGAAGATCTGTAGCGCTGATGTCTTCCTGGAAATGCATGTCAAGGCATCTGTGGCATTGTTCCAGGAGGAGCTCGGCTGTCTGGCTGGTGTGGGCCCAGCACAGTTTGATGTGGAGGGCAGAGGGAGAAACGAGACAGCACTGCTCTACTCACCCAGCAGCTGTTGTTCACCTGCTATGTGGAGCTTCCCATTCTATAGCTGTGGGAGGTAAAGTTATCATGTACCCCTCTCCTTACTCTCATCACAAGCTTCATGTCAGCTTTAGCTTCAATCTTCATCAGCAATTACTGTTTGAAATCACTGATTCCCACTAAAGTCCTCAGGAGCATTCCTCTTGATTCCAGGTGGGTGTACTGGGCTCTAAGGTGAACCTTTTGTGTTACCAGTAGAAAAATGCAGTAAGTTGCCAATAAGAGAATGAAGTATTTCAGCAAGGGCAGGACTGCTTTGTTTTGATTGGTTGTGGCTTTTTTTTTTTTTTCTCTGAAGAAATCTAGGCAAACAACAAAATATAGTAATATTTACTGCATTTCTGTTTAGGAGCCAAAACCAAATTGTAACACAGCAGAACAAACTGGTCTTACATTGTAATGCTTCCTAATAGACTGTTCTGTTCCTCCTGCAACCTTTAAGAAGGGGAAAAGTCTCATCTCTCTGTGTTTGCTTTTCACTAGAAACATCAATCTCCCAGGGTTTCAGGCAGATACAATTCACGTGAGAGACCATGTTGCAGCTATCATCCCTCAAAGATGTGGGTGTGAGGGTCGACAAAGGAGAAATAATATTTCTTATACCACACTTAGAGTATCCCAAATGTTTAAAAAAATTGTTAAAAATATAAATATCATGGAAGTTTTTAGTAATTTTTTATCATTCATTGTGAAGTCATAAACAGCAGAATAAATAAATGTTATTGTTTTGTAGATAATCCTTCCAAATAGCCTTGGTCATTAAACAAAGGGTCAGTTATATTCCAGAGAAATATAAATTTACCCTTATTTTTCATAGAAATTGAATGAAAAAAATTATAAAAAGATACCTGTTTACATACCTAAAATAGCTTCAAAAGCCAAGTGATATACATTCTGAAGGAGTTTTACTAGAGACTGATAAGAGAAAGATAGTGTTGGAGATAGGCAGTAATTTTATTGTTCAAAAGTGAGATGACCAACTTCATATTGCTCAGATCCTAGTGGAGTTGTAACAGTAAGCAACAGGAGGATCTCCCTGGCAGAGTGTCTTTTCTGGAAGAGTTTTTTCTGGAAAAAGTCAAATAAAATCAAATGCAGTAAGCTGAACATCTATATTATTCTTTACCTAAAGTCATCCTCACTGGAAAAGAAAGGTGAGTTCTCTCTGTGATCTTCCTCTGTCACAGATTGGAATCAGCCTGTAGGACCACCTGGGAAAGTGTTGTTTTCCCAACTGGCTGCAGTGTGTCTGGCTCAGGCACAGGTCTGAAAGAAAAATGACCCCAAATTTCCTTCTTTTCAGGCACTACCAATCCATGGGTCACTTTGTAGTCACGCTAACCAGCTGTGGGTACATCTGCAAAGCCTTCTGCCACTCTCTCCTTCAGAGACAGATCCAGCAGGTCTGCCTGGCCAGGTGTCTTTCTCACAGTGTATTCTGATTAACATTCTGTTGTGTACTGTGGTCTGAAGGGTTTCTTCACAAAATGTAGAAATATGTGTATTTCTTTTCTTCAGAAATCCTGCCTCATCTGGTTTGTGTCAGTCAAACTTTTGCTGAAGCAAGTCGTGGCGTTAACTACCACAGAAATAGGCTTTATCATTTACTCCAATGAAATCTGAAAGTTCTGGGGAGGCTACAGCTTCCTACTGCTGTTCAGTGACCCCAGCTGCCATGGATGGAAGAAAATAGGCTGTATCCTAATCTGCTCTGAAGTAGCTACTTGTGGAACACTGGATTCAGCATGATACCCTGAAATACCTGTTTGCCTGTAGAGTCTGTCTGTTCAGCTCCTCCAGCTTGCTCCTTTGCACTGCTCTCCTCCTGCAGCTGTTGCACTGGCTGCTGACACTGGAAGTCACCAGCGCTTGGACGCTGATGGGGTGGAGGCAGAACACCCCTGTGGAACCTTCTGCTGCTGGAGGTAAGCTTGTCCTCGAACCTAAAGTAGCATTCCAAACTCGACCACTTTCTGGAGTGCCTTACTAGTGGCAGAGTTGCTCCTAGGAACGTACTGGGGGATACATTGTGCTGTGGATTGTTTCCTCTTGAGATGAGAGCAAGTACCCTGTAACGAAGGATTTGCTGTTTGCACTGCATGGGTGTTGCCTAGATACTGTAATGACTGATGTCTTTAAAACACAAATCCTCTTGCAAACAATAGAACATTATTAAGGTTGCAGAGTCAAGTACTCAAAAGATAGGAAATGCCAGAACTAGGATTGCCCAGGAAACCTTAATTCAGTCATCTTTTGCTGAATGTACTATGACACTTTAGTTACATAGGTCACCTGCTTCATTAAGCATGAAGAGAGACAGTGCTCCAACAGTGAGAAGTTGTATATTGCATTTGCTTCTCACTGCTCACTGTGTACCCCTTGACCTTATTTGCCTCACATTATTCAAACACTTCTGTAAGGCTGAATTATTCATTTCCTCTAGGGTGTCAGATTGTTTCACAAAAATTAATTCATTCAGTCCCACAAAACTCAAATTAACTCTTTTTTTTTCTTTTTTCATACAAAAACCAATACCAAAGTTGTTTAAGGTCGGAGGTTTCTATCAGGTTGAGTTGTCAGTCAAGGTAACCTAAACCAGGAACTTTTAGAGTACTTTCAACTACATATTCAGGAACAGCATCTGTTGACTTTAACTGCAAGTTTTATTTATTTTATATGTAATAAAAATTTGTTTCTAAATAGAGTCTGCACATATGCATATATATATTGTACCTAACTTGTAAAAATGTAATAATGTATTTCTGGTTTATTATGCTCTCAGAGATATTTTGAGTCTGTGTTTTCTAATTCAATGCTCATTGACCCAGTGCTTGTGTGCATTGGTCATTGGAGACTATAGTGGCATCACTGATGCTAGAGATGCCTTCTAAATGCCTTGAAGACTGTCTATAACTCAACATTCTGAAGGAGTGGATTTAGCACAGGGGTGTCTCACAAAGGTATTACCCTTGGACCTTTACCATGACATTATTCATTATCTAAATGAATTGTGTTTAATCTTTCCTGAACCTCCATGTAAATTAAATGCTTATTAAATACATGTACAGCAATTGAATTCTTCTGTGCTGTCAGTATTTTAAGAAAATTTTATCCCCTCTCTATACTGGGGGAGCATAAGCTGCTTTATTATGTGAATTCACCTATTCTACATATGAAGTTCTGCTCTGAATTTTAGTATGAGATGCATTTTGTGACATTTATAAACCCTATTCTAAAATGTATTTGCCTGTTCTTATATTACAGGATATTTGGTCTCTGCTTTATCCTTACCATATTCCAGTATACCTGTGCCTGTGTAAGAAAAGTTTAAGGACACAAAAGAGAGTGCAAGTACACCTCTGCACAGTTCACAGTGTCCTACCATGGAAATATATTTGCCTTTCAAAGACATGGTAAAATGGCTTTAGATGTTTGCTGAGCAATACAACAGTCTACCCATAGTCGTGTCAGGTTTACTGTTAAAAATCAAAGGAGTTTTGCAACAAAGAGCTCTACTAATACATCATGCTAATAACAAAGTTTTATATTTGGTTCAGAGACTCAGCTGAGAGGAGGACAGTTGAGAAATGGCCCTAACAGGACTTTATTACATGTTGAAATCATTTCAGGCTTTTTTTTTTCTAATGAACAACCTATTGAAACAACTCTGTGGAAATATCTCCAGGATTAAGTTGCTTTTCAGCAAGAAATACAGCCCTCAAAGTTGCATGAAAACATAAAAGTAAAGCTTATTTCTCTCTGGTTTGCATATTGGCAATGGTAATTGAAAAAATTATTAAGTGTCCTCTAGGGACCTAATTTAGATTCCTTTTTGATTTTAATGGAATTTGGATGAGGCACTACCTTAGATGATAAATCTACCAATGACATATAAACGAGTATAGAGCTTTATTTGCTGCATACCAGTATAAACTTTCTGTTGTTCATTTGGTTCAATTATGAACACACAAATTTGGATACATCTGTTAAGACATATGTGACTAAATTCAAAACTCTCTGATAGTCTCTTTTTGACTATGACAGATTTCTGAAATATTATTTACTAAAACATCTTTTTCATAACTATTTATATTTCGTTTTGTTGATTTTAGATGTGTTGTCAGAGTTCATTTCCTGCAGCTTTTTCTTGCAATCCATGTAATCCATGCTTTGTCTGTTATAACCTGCTCATAACTAGCCTTTGTTTGGTGTATTACACATGTAGATACACCAAACAATACTTGGCTCAGTATTGTTTGCTTTTTCATCAATGACTTCGATGGAAGAAGCCTCCTCAGCAAGTTCCCTGAGGACACAAAGGTGTGAGAGCTGGCTGATACCCCAGAGGACTGTGCAGCCCTTCAGAAGGGCTGCAACAGGTTGGAGAGATGGGCGGAGAACTGTCTGAAACTCAATAAAGGCAAATGCAGGGTCCTGCATCCGGGGAGGAATGACCCCAGGCACCACCTCAGGCTGGGGCTGAGCTGCTGGAAAGCAGCTCTGTGGAGAAGGACCTGGGGGTCCTGGTGGACACCAAGCTGCCCCTGAGGCAGCAGCATGCCCAGAGGGCTGGCAGTATCCTGGGGTGCATTAGGAAGAACATTGCCAGCAGCCCAACAGAGGTGATCCTGCCCCTCGACTCAGCCCTGGCAAGGCCACATCTGGAGTGCTGTGTCCAGCTCTGTGCTCCTCAGGATGAGAGGGACATGGAGCTCCTGGAGCAGGTCGAGCAGAGGGTGGCAAAATGTTTTAGGGATTGGAGCATTTCTCTTATGAGAAAAGGCTGGAGGAGCTGGGCTTGTGCAGTCTCAAGAAGAGATGACTGAGATAGGGCCTTGTCAATTTCTATCAGTATCTGAATATGAAGACAAGACAATAGACCCAGGGTCTTGGTGGTGCCAAGCAATAGATCAAGTGGCATTGGGCAGAAACTGATGCACAGGAAGTTCCAGGTTGTTATAGATAAAAATTGATCCGGCATTGGGCAGAAACTGATGCACAGGATGTTCCAGGTTGTTATAGAAAAAAATTGATCCAGCCAATTTTAATAAAAATAAAAACATAACATTTTAATAAAAATAAAAACATAACATTTTAATAAAAATAAAAACATAACATAACAAAAATAAAAACATTTATTCATGACAGATACACAGTCCCGACAACCAACAATCAAAGGCAGCACCAACCCCAGGATCGTAGCTGGGTGAACTCAAATCCAGCCTCTATCACACCGAATTTCCCCGTTCACCAATGCCTCTTGGCAGAGTCCGAGTTTTATCCTCTCTTTCTTGCCTGTGGCAGGGTCCCTTTGTCCTTCCTTGGAGTTCTTCATATTCATGCTGTGTCTATTCTCTGTTCTGCACTGGACAAAGCCTCATCCAGGAATTGATGTGTATCTGTCTCCAGTTCCCGGAATCCCTCATTCAGATGTACATCCGTGGCAGGGTCCCTTTGTCCTTCCTTGGAGTTCTTCATATTCATGCTGTGCCTATTCTCCGTCCTGCGCTGGACAAAGCCTCATCCAGGAATTGATGTGTATCTGTCTCCAGTTCCCGGAATCCCGCATTCAGATGTACATCCTTGATAGTCCTGTCTGTCTGAGATGAACATCTCCATGGGCCATCATCACTGGGCATTCTCTCGTTCATGTCACTGAGAATGCCCATCTCCTGTGCAGGCTGGGTTTACTTCGTATGTTAATGCACCTCCTCCTCAGATGCCAGCTGCAGTTTTCACCATCCTGTGAGGCAATCCCCTTCTCCCTTGCTAGTGTGATTTTAAGGCTTTATATTATATTATTCAAACAATCATATTCTATCAGCACGTATTACCATGATATCTATAACAAGCTGAATATTATGAAGGATGTCTTTACTGTGCAGGTTCTGAGCAATGGCACAAGTTACCCAGGGAAGTTCTGGAGTCTCTCTCCGTGGAGATACCCAAGAACCATCTGGATGCTAACCTGTGCACTGTTCTCCAGATGACCCACTCTGGTCCCTTCCAACTTGGTCTGTGATTCTGTGATAACCTTTGTGATTTATACTCCTTTAAAAGACAGTTTTTAAAATAGAAAATCTGTTCTTAACTTCTACAACTGAGCTCTATGCTGGAACTGGGCACTGTGAATCCAAGTTAAAGGCAAATGTTGTGCACTCAGAAGAGATTCTGCTTACTTAGAAGCTGCATAGCAGTGGCCAACAAGTAATACATACCATGAAAGCATCTGGCTTTCATTTCCACTAGGAGGACCCACCTAGTTGCTTCTGTGCTGATGTAACTGCTGGGGTATTCAACTCATGAGCAGGCCATTAAATAATATTTATTTGCTGTGAAGTCTTTGTGTCTGGAATCTCCTGTGCTGAGATGCAAGGGCATGTCCAAAACTATTGTCCTGATGATATTCAAAGAGCATCCTCTTCACATTTTATATTATTTTTTTCATCAGGTAAGACACCTAGACCAGTGTAAGATGATCCTAGCAGAGCATCTGCTAAAGGCAAGCATTTATCTCTCCTTCAAATCTGATTACTTAAATCCGCATCTAAGACTGAGCCTGTATCTTTCATAACTATGCAGAGATTTTGCTAGTGTCAACTAAGAGAGGTGATTTAGCTAAGCTAAGAGGTGTAAATTACTTCGATGACATCGCCAGCCCTTGGATTCACTTGGAATGAGAAAACCGTGAATGTCACTTAAAGACACTTGTTCTCTGTTCTCTTGATGTAGCTACACATTCAATACTATGTGGGTGACGTGGATGTGGGAGGAAGGAGAGACAGAGCAGGTAGAAAGAGAGAAGGTATTCACTGAAAAAAAGGTTATTACAGAATAAATATTTTCACCTTTTTGAAAATAAATATTTTCAGCTTCACAGCAAAATACTGCAGTCTGAGCAACTACTGTGCTATCCTCCAGGGCTCTGTGAAATATATTTCCTGTAAAAGTATTTAATTGACCTTTTACTGTATAAAACAAAAGAAATGAAATGAAGTTTCAGTTAATTCCTTAGCTAGTGAAGTTCAAAGGGGTCTCCTTTGACCTTCTTGTCATACTTATTGCCACTACAGAGAAGACTTAGGCACTGTCATCTTTGTAACTACCCTTCAAGTAGTCACCACCTGCTGTAAGAACTTCCCTCACCTTCACTCTGCCGTGCTGAACAAGCTCAGCTGCCTCAGCTTTTCTGTTAGGCAAGGGTTTGTAAAGCAACCAAGACTGTGGGAAAAGACTGTTCCATTTAAACCACGTGCAGTAGCTGATGAAGAACTGAACTGGATATGTATGAGAAAACTATTGACTTAATTACTATAAACATACAGTAATCTAAAAAGAAAATAAAATTATTATAACCAATACTATAGTGTCTAAAAGTTTCTATTAGCATCAGACACTTGTTGCTTTTAGCACTATGAAAACTCAAGGTGTAGAAATTCCTTACAAAGCATTTTTTTTCAGTGTCTTTTTAACGTCTCTTTGAGTTTAGCACTATGAAAACTCAAGGTACAGAAATTCCTTATGAAATATTTCTTCAGTCTGTCTCTTTAATGCAACAGTTGTAGGAGTCATTTCCAAATTAATATTTTATAGAAGTTATGGAAAAAGATATCCAGTTTGGTCCTGTTAAAATCCACACACAAAAAATTCCTGAGTTAAGAGGCTCAGAAAAGTCATGAAGAAAAACTTCAAACTTCTTTAATCCTTTGTTCATTTTATTAATTCCTGCCCTTTGGGCCCTTTTCAACTAAGTAAAACTCTATCATATTATATCAACATAGTTGATATAATATCAACAGTTGAAATACAACATAGTTGATATTATATCAACAGTTCATAGGAGACACCATACTACCATAGGTTAAGATGCTACTTTGCACCATCCTATTTTTTCCTTCTTTTTCAACAGAAATATTCCCAGGGAATTATATGAAGTGGGAAAGGTGTTTTGGCCTGATAAAGATAATTCTGAGTGCATTTTATACATGAAAGGTATGCAGCCATAACTGAAAAGTGGCTTCTGCAACTAAGTTACCTTTCAAAATCATTTTACAATTGAGAAGTAGATACCTCAGATTTTTGTGTTTTAGTTAAAGTAAGACAGTGCCTTGTTCCATACAACTTGTCTCTTCAAAGCTGAAAGCTGATCAAATGCAAAATTTTTAAAAGTTAAGAATGCTTAACATGTAATGAAAGTCTCTGTTAGTGGAAGAAATTCTAAAGCCTGAAACTTAATCTAAACTGTGAAGAATGTGAGAAATAAATGCAAAGGATAGAAAGAGATGGTTAAAATTATTTTATTCCATTTAAGGTTGCAGGAAAAAAACAGTATTATTCATCCCCACCAGACCTCCTGTCAGCAGGTGCAAACACTGCTGTCCTTCCTGAATATTTTAATTTTTCTCCAAGAGACAGGAGCTGGGATTTATTTCTAGTAAGTGCAGGTTAAAAAATTGGAAGGACAGAATTGTCAGGACAAGCAATCATTTTGTGTCATGGCTGGAATAAAAAAAAGACACGCTTTTCTTAGTTACAATGTCAACCCTCACAATTCAGCAAGGGAGGTAGGATAATAAATGGGCAGAAAGCAATAGGGCAGAGTAAGAAGAGTGAAATAAATGACTGGAGCAAGAATCAGGATAAGAATAACTGCATAATTGAGTGAAAGTCTCAATACCTCTGTCAAGAAGACTTAACGTTCAGACTTGAAGAGTTGCATCAAATCTCTCAATAAGGACTGTAGTAACAGGCTGAAGTGTTAACATTTTTAAATGGGAATTTCCATTAGGCAGGTGGATATCATATTTAAACATATATAATCACCAATATGTATTTAAAAATTTGAGTAAAGAAGGGGAAATTGAGTGAGAACTCTTCTAGAAATACAGACTGTATGTGCCCTTTATATGAACTATTTATAAATTTGTTTTGTATTTTTTATCAGGTATTATGGCAACTCAGAAAGAATATAAGAGTTGACAAAAAAATTGAAAAAATAAGACATTGATTAAATTTTGCATTAGGCATGCTGGTTTTTTGTTTCGTCACAAAGTCTTTTGTCTTCTCCAACAGCATCAGTCTTAGACAAAGAAGAGAAACTGGTAAATACACACTGATTGAGAGCTTTTGCACTGCTCATCTTCAAATAGTGGAATTCCCAGGATACCTGAGTATGCACAACAAGCTTGCTGATTTTCTCACATATAACCTAGGAAATTCCCTGCAGTGGTCTGGGAAAAGAGGGTGTGAAGAGCTGCGTGCTCTGTCCTTCTCCACAGATGTTGCACAAAGAGACAAACAAGTGAATAATGGAATGATTGCTTCACAACCTGCCACACTTAGCTATTTTTTATACATAAAAGGTATGTCATAGGTAAATTGGGATGTGACATATAAGAATAAAAGACCTGACTCAGCTGTTAGCAAACTTTTCTCTTTTTTGACCAAAGGTTTCTTCATCCAGGGAAATAATTGGATTGCTATAAGGTGGACCTGGGGAGTGGACTAATGTGCATGCTAGGCAAAATGATCATTTGAATCAGCCCCAGAGCAAACAAATCAAAACACCTTGGCAGTAAAGTTGTTTTCAAGAGTAAAGCTGCTTTCAAAAGGTCACTTACATTTAGTTAAAACAAATATTTGCATCAACAGATGAGTTATAACTACCTCTAGAAGTGAAAACAATATTTCTATTTATTGAATATATGCTGTAAAAAAGTACATTTCTCTGACATGCAACATCATGAACATAAAATTCATATCATGAGAAATATTTGCGGCAGTGAGAACAGCAACTATCTACCTTAAGAAGTATTGCTAACATATACAATGGATGTAATACATTTGACAGTATTCATTTCCTCTGCATAACTGAGTATAAAGGACACTGGATGAAGGTCCTGTTCCTACCTTTACCAGTAATCAGCAGTTGGACACTGCTCAAATTCTATGGTAAAAAATGATACATTTTGATAACAGAAGTCCTATTTCCACAGGAAGACATAAAATTTTATAAATTAATACACTTCTTGTATCAACTCTCCAACTTTTTGTTGAAATAGAGAATATCTTTCTTCTCAAAATAAATAGAATTATTTTATTTTCTAAATTCATATTTTAAAACCCCTTTTTTCTTGAAAATCTTTCTAGTTTTCACTGACACAAATATTTGTTCTATTATTTGTTTTCTGTGTTTCATCATGTAGAGAGAGGAAAATAGATAGTTTGAAGTTTTTTGCCTATGACATTGTATGTGCTTAAAAATAACTTTCAATCTTTGGTTAAATATATTACTAACAGAATTTGAACAAAATATATTTGTCAGCACTTTTCTAATTTGTTGAATTTGTAGCCCCAGAATTTGCAATGTTCTTTCCAATAAACAGGTACATTTTATGTTTATTTTTATAACTGTAGGTTTATGGGTACGCAGATCCAGATGACTCTGTCTTTTCCTCTCCTGAAACATCCAGTTGCACAGAGGAACACATCCTAAGAGAAGGACAGTTACTCACAATTGCCCTGGGAAGTTGTGGATGCCCCATCCCTGGCAGTGTGCAAGGCCAGGTTGGATGGGGCTTTGGGCAACCTGGTCTATTGAGGGGTGTCCCTGCCCATGGCAGGGGGGTTGGAGCCAGATGATCCTTGAGGTCTCTTCCAATCCAAGCCATTCTATGATTCCAAGCAAGAACCTGAAACTAGGAGTTATGTCCTCTATTTTTCTTTGGGTACATTGCAAAAATGTGCTAGCAAAGGTTGAGGTCTGGTGAAACAATGTGCAGTGTGTTGCTGTTTACAGAAAAGCAGATCAAAACTGATCAAAGTATAAGAAGCACTGGGTTAGGAGCTGGGAAGAGTCACAGTGTGGCAAATTAAGTAAAGCATACGTTTGGCTGAAGGATGGAACAATTCCAGCTCCAATGATCCTAATTTAAACTTGATCATTTAGCAGTTAGTAAAGCCTAAATCTGAACCAGTGGCACAAAAATCAAAGAAGCTTTCATGAGAATCCAGCTCTGGATCCTGAATTCTCAAGCAATTACTCAGATGACTGTAATATAATGATCTGAGTTTTCTCAGAGTGTGAGCAACATCCTTCCTAAAAGCATGTTCAGACCTGGCGACACAATCCTCAATTGGATTGCTCCATAAGGGTTAGAACCAGCATAGTCACCAAATATTTGCAGTAAAAGCTGTAACCACTATTATCATGGCAATCCTCCTCCCACCCCCATCTTAGAACTGCAAACTCTAAATAGCATGAAACAGGAAATTTCACAATGCACATGCATTGTTCAGGTAGGTGAGATCTATTTGGGGAGGAATACACAACACATTAATTTGTGGGTACCTTTACCATAACTCACAAGTGTCTTATTTGGTTTAATAAAGTGCATTTCTTCTTCCTTGGTTCCTTTAAGAGCACAGCAACTCATCGCAACTGTGGAGGAAAACACAATAACATAGGACACAACAGTAAATTAAAATTATGTCTACAGACCCTAATTACCTGTATTTGGAATGGCTGACAAGTATAGCAAAAATACTGAGCTAGGCAGTTTGGCAGGAGGAAACATCAACATTTCATAAATTGGCCCCATTACTGTCATATTGCAGAACTCCAGAAAAATATTTTTGTGAACTCGTAGTAAGTAGGATATTCAACAAACACAAAAATTAAAAATTAATATTTCCATAATGAAAATTAATTTGAAGTGTGAAGCCATAGATACTGGAAAATAGAGGAGTAGACCTTTAAAAGAGAAATTCTGTTTGCAAGTGAATTATGTGCTATGTATCAGTTGTTGAGGCCATAGCAGCAAAATGGCAATTTATATTTAGTAGTTTTGTTTTCTGAGGGGTTTGTGGGGGGCTTTTTTATGTCTCCAAAGTGATAAACAGTCCTGGTTCAAACCAGTCTTGCCACTTCATTCCCACATGTGCACAAAACCTAGTGTGAGCATACGTCATGGTAGTAGGATATTATGGATTCAAAATAAGAAATGAGAGTGAGAAAATACCATTTCACTTAGACACCTTTCTTAGTTTCTTCTTAACAGAAAAGAATAAGTTTTTAAACACACCCTGTACCCAGTTCTTTGCAGTGCAAGTTATCTCTAGAAAGACTTCATCCCACTTTGTTCTCATGTGTCCTACAGGGCTCATCTAAGCCAGCTAGCTCTCCTCAGCGCCCGCTGGATGGAACCAGGAGAAGGGCTGTGCTTTCCTACTCCTTCATGCACAGAAGAGACCTGCGGCCAGACTTGGAATCAAGGTCATAGAACCGCTTGGGTTGGAAAGGATCCTTAAAGATCATCTGATCCAACCCTCCTGCCGTGAGCAGGGACACCTTCAACTAACACAGGTTGCTCAGAGACCCATCAAACCTGACCTTGAATGTTTCCAGGCATGGGGCATCTCCAGCCTTTCTGGGAAACCTATTCCAGTACCTCATCACCCACAATGTAAAAAGACTTCTTCCTTATATGTAGTCATAACCTACTCATTTTTAGTAATTTAAAACCATTACCCCTTGTCCTATTGCAACAGGCCCTGCTAAAATGTTTGGCCCCATCTTTGTTTCAAGCCCCTTTCAGGAATGAAGGTTGCTCTAAGGTTTCTCTGGATTCTTCTGCTCTCCATGCTGAACATCCACAAGTCTCTCAGCATGTTTTCACAGTACAAAGGACTCCAATTACCTTTCTGGTTCTGTTCTATACATGCTCCAAATGGTGCATTTCTTACCTCTGCTGGTGATCCCAGAGCTGGACACAACAATCCAGGTGGAGTCTCCCCAGAGCAGACAGAGAGAACCTCTTCCCTCAAACTGGTGGCTACCACTGCTTTGATGTAACCCAGGATGCAGCTGGGTCTGGATGAACTGGATTAGCAGTTCAATTGCCCAGCACCCACCAAGGGGCAACTCTGTGAGGAAGTGCCAGCACAAGAGTGGGAAAGGTGCTGTGTCCCGAGTGTAGCAAAGTGCCTTTCTGCAACTAAGAATCAACTGCTCCTCCAGGTCCTTGTGGAAGATGGGAGTTACCTGGGAGTCTGTGTAACTTTCCTAAAGGGAAGTTTATAGAACTCTGAAATAAGGGCTTTTTTTCTGGTTTTGAGCCTTGATTCTTCTGTCTCAGAGTCACTCTCTCTCTCTCCCTCTCTCTCTCTCCAGCTTTTGGGATCATTCCCCTATTGCAGTAAAACATTGTACTCTGTCCCAAACTTCTGTTTTCCCCATGTTGGTTTGTAATGTCTGGCATTGTCTGAGCTGTGGCTGGGATGTGTTGTCCCCTGGCTGTGGGCTGGAGGTAGCCAGCCCAGTGGCAAACTGGTGTCAGCATGACATCAGCTGCACTGAAACCACCCAAAACTGAGCATATGCAGGGTTTTAATGAGCTTGTTCGAACTGCAATCAAGATGCCTGCAAATGCCTGGAAATCAAGACTACCCAGGCCAGAGCCACTGATCTAGTAAGGCTGTCACTGGAGTGGTAGAAAGCACATATTCCTACCTCACTCCGAAAAATTTGCAGCTCAGCTTCCTAGCTTAAGCTGCTGGCAGAGACAGATATGAGCTATAGAGTCAAAGATTATTTTGTGCTGACATGGGAAGAATCTTGGCATGGAACGTCAAACACTGAGCTGTAGATTTCAGCACACACGAATGTACCACAGGCTTGGACACTGCCCAGCTCCTCTTCAAGCACCTCCCTGTGCACCAGGTATTTGGGATGCAGGAGCCAGGCAGAGCAAAAATAACGGGATTTGCACTGAGTATCAGTAAAAGCTGGCAAATGGTCATGCCAGTAATTGAATTGTTTGCAAACTGAGGAGGAAAGGGAGAAAGTCCAGATAGGATGAAATGTGATCAGAATAACAGCTTGCTGCTAAGCAGCTAAAAACACTGGCTATGACTCCTGGGAAATGAAAGAAAAGCTGGAAATACAGCAATTAAGGCCTTTATTTAGCAGTTAACAGGCAAGTACATGCAACACTGGGTGCCTTTGCACAATCAAGTTCTAACAAGTTAAGAGATATCCTTCAAAAAAAAGGTGCTGTACTGTACTCACTGGGCTGCATGAAAGGAAAATGTTTGTTGTTCCTGTTTTTGTAAAAAGGTCCATGGAATTGCATTTGTGAAATGGGATGTGGCATGCGAGGAACCATGACTCGCATGAAGGACTTTTTTAGAGTGACACCCTAAAAACAGTCTTTTGTCAGCACGGCATTATTTTTCATTGTTTGGGTTTTTAAATTTAATCACTGCTATGGCTGCAGATGTTCATGAAAGAGTGAATCACAGAAATGACACAAATGTTTAGGTTTTCATGCTTATTCACTTCATACTTGTCAGAACAAAAGGAGGGCTGAGTATTTGCCTGCAATGCTTCCCAGCAGCTTTATTGCTGTTGCAGCGCCCATCCTTTCAAAACAGTAATCTGACTTGTCCCATTATTTCTGTCATTTTTCTTGGTTTAGGATCTGAAATACAAACAATACTTGTAGGTTGTCAATCCCATCTTCTTCCAACAAAATGGAAAGACAGAATTGAAAGAATCTCAACTAATTTCATCTCATTAAATCTTCTGGCTTTCCTAATCTCTTTCTTAGACACAGAGAATAGAGAAATATTAGGGCCCTAAATTAAGGACAGGATGAGTTAAAACCCCCTCAATGTCAAAAGCAAACAAACAAAATGAGGTGACTATAAATGAAAGCAAGAAAAAAACCCAGAACAGTATAACAGCTGTTGATGTGGTTAGAATAAAGCCAATTATTCTATGAGAAACAATTAAATCAAACAATTAAGCAGGAGGTTGGCATAAGGCAGCAAGGTAAAGCCTAGGAGTATGGGAAAGCAAGCAGGTTAAACAGGTTTTGCTGCTGCCTCAATATCCCTAAGGTACCTATGGATAATACTAGGCTTGCCTTGCTCAAGTTTCATTTGAGTTACATCAGAGATGCCAAAAACTGGCGTTGTACTTAACGGAACAGCCCCCTCCCTCCCTCCCTCCCTCCCCAGACTCCTGTTATTGATGATTGTGAGGACAGGAAAGTCTTTAATAAATTTTTTTCTTGGTCAGATGACATATATGAGCAATGCCCAAAGAGAATTCTGTGGGAAGACTGATCTGAGGTTCCCTTCCTGCATTTGGGAGAGAATCTTTACAACTAGCTTGTGTCTACTCACTCACTCATTTGGTTCAAGATTTTCATTACTAATACAATGATTGCTGCTTCCTATATTTCAGAAGACAAGGTGACCATACATAGTTCAAAACTATTCCACCAGAGTGTAATTTGGATTATCTAACTATGTTTAATATGTATGCATTTGTGAAACAAAAACAGCAGTTCTCATGCATTTTAAAAAAGGCCAAACGAGAGGTTTTAAATAAATATAGATAGATATCAAATAAGGAGAATAAAAGAAAGAGAATAGTTTTAAAATAGCATTTACATACTGAATATGTATAGAGATTAAAAATATTGACTGTGTATAGGGGAAAATAATTCCTTCTGATTATCTCTACAAACATTAGGTTATCTAAGGATCCACCTCTGATCGTCATTATATGAGAACAGTTTACTGATCCATTTTCTGTTTATAAACCCTTCTGGACTGGAGATAATGTAGGATAAAGCACCTAATATTTGCATAGGATCTTCTGTTCCTTTCCCAATCAATATATTCTTAATAATTTTAATTTTTTTTCTGTTCTGGGTCTCATTCAGTGTTTGATTCATATAAATTAGAGAATTACTTTACATGTTCTTCCCATAGCCAGGCCTGTAAAGGCTAAATAAGAAAAATGGGCAAAATATGCAATGGGCTAAAATGAAAACAAAATATGCAAGTTCTAATTAGTGTCCATGTCCTGTAATTTGCCTACAGCTTTCCTGTTTTAAAATTAGTTGTTTATGCCATTTTACTAGGGATCTATTCATAAGAAGGTGCATTGGGCAAAATTTGTTGATCACAGTGTTTTTATAGTACCATGAAAGACAGTCCCTGCTGCAGGTGTGCTTTTACTTTCTACAGTCATTAATGGTGGTCATGCAGGGTCTGGAAAGGCTTAGTATCCAAGAGCCATCTGGAGAAAGAGAAGATAACTGTAATCCCTATTAGTAGGATGGGGAAAATTTCTTCTGTTTTGGGGATTCAAGGGTGCTTTTAACAGCTAAACCACAATTTTTGCATAATTTTGATGTTCTGCTTATGCTGTACACTAATTTTCCCATGTTTACAGGTGAGGTAATATTTGCTAAAATGGAGAGTTATCTATAGATAATGAATTAATGCTTATAAGGAATCAAGATTTTTCAGAAGGTTTGCATGTGACAAGTACTTGAGATACGGCAGGTTTCTCATGACAGTGTATTTAGTTGTAAAATGTATTTTAGAATTAATTTTTTTTTTCTGGCAAAGAAATATTGAGTTTTAAGATAAAGCTTTATATGACAAAACTGTTTCTTTTACAAGTTTCAAATGTTCCCTTAAAAAAACCCAAAACCAACAACAAACAACCAACAAAAAAACCAAACCAAAACAGACAAAAACACAGAACAGTTTGAGCAACATTTAAAAATTTTTTTGATCTTTTGAGAATTAACAGCATCACATATTTTACTCGAGTTTGTAGCCCAAGGTAAGTTTGTGATACCATTAGCCTAAGGTTGCTTATGCTTATTATAAAATAAGAATTATTAAAAGACACTACTGCATGGGCCTTCAACCTCTGTTGTATGTAACATACCTTTTTTCTCAGACTAACACTATAGCTGCCTAGACTTCTGATAAGTTCTTGCCTAATCTTTCCTCAAAACTTTCTATTCAATTCAATTCCTTTTCAAAACTGTCAGAAAATACCATCGTACATTTGGAAAACTTATTTAAATAATTAAATTTGATAATTTTAAAAAATGGCTTAAGGGTTTGGATGTGTGTGTGGGGAAAACAGAAGCAAATAAAATATATTAAAATTTGATAAGAAAATATATAATATTTTAGATCTCCTTGTCAACCCATTAAAAAAACTGCCTTATCAAAAATCTTAGAAACTACAGCATATAATAAAAAATCCTGTTACATAAACCTTTGACAAACACAAAAACGAACTATCATGCACATTGTTCTGAAAATATCATAGAATTAAAAAACATTTGGAATATGCATTTGAGTTTAGGTCATATCTTAAACAGTGAAATAACTTGAAGTGAAACATATCTTAAAGTGAAATAACAATTAGGTATGAGGTTCTATAAAAGAGTTGTCTTTTTCTATTACGTCTTTATTTTAGAAAGAAAAATTTGAGGTTGGAGTAGGGTGAGGATGAGATTTAAACAAAGATTTAAAGAGAGAAATGCTTTCTTTTTCTTGCATTAGCCCTCCATTGCATTTTTATGAATCTGAAAATGGCATTATGGTAGACCCCAGGAAGAGCTGAAGTTCAAGTACAACTTTTTTTTGAAAATACAGATTAAGTTGTATTTGCTAAATGTTTGTGCAGAAATGCTAAGTGAGAGATAATTCACACCCTTTATAAATTCTATGGCTTGTTGTCAACAGCTGTTAATCTGAGAAGAAGCTCACAGTAGGAGTGGAATGTGCAAGCTGTAATGGTTCTGCCAGCATCAAGTGTGTAGGAGGTGTTTAAGAAAGAGCCAGCTCTAGCAGTGTTGGCACAGGGTGCTCCACTTTGTCTCTTTTTCCTTAATGATACTCTTCAAATTACTTGGAAGCTCTTCCCACACATAATTAACCAGCATGTTCAGGACAATTATATGAAGAATTGTCTGTATGACGGTCCCTTACCCAAAACTGTATTTCCAAATTATAAGACTGGCTTCCTGAGCAGGACCTTGACCTTCAAGACATGTGTACCCTATGCTCAACATAATGCAAACATATGCCATGCATATTAATGTGTGAAAGGCACGTTGCTCGCCTACTAGTCTCTCATGCCACTCAAGGTGTGTCTTACTAGTTCCAGCTTGCAGGAGCAAAGAGTTTTCATTGATATGCTACAGGGTGCTAAACCAGTTCTCACTGTATCTGCAAATAAACAAGCACGGGTACAGATATAGATACATATTTTATCCAAGTGGAAGCCATCACGGCATGCTAATCCTCAGAAGTGACAGTCTCAACTCCACCGTGTGCTGTGCTTTTAGAAGAAGATCCGTGTCCCTCATTGTGAGTAGTATAGGAACACAGCTTGCATTTCAAAATCAAAATGTGGCACAAAAGTCTTCCAAACCTTTACAGGAATGTGAAAGCTGGACACCGGGGATTAGTAACTGCTCAGTGAAGACTCCAATTTACTAATGCCTCAGGAAAATTGTGATTAACTATTCTCTTTCATACTCTGGTCAACACAGTAACATTGTAGAGAAGTACAGAAATACCCTAAGGGTGAAATGAGCCCAAATCTGTGGTGAACCATGGTCCTGAATTCTCTTTCTATGTCAGTCAACAGAGTGGTGTTAACTTCCAAAGAGGTTCACAATGCTTGTGCTCTCTAGGAATGCTGACAGGAAGAATTTGTGCCGTGGACTCCATAACTCCACTGTGATACAGAGTTGCAGACTGGAGGGGATCACTGACATGGAAAATGTTGGTCACTGTAACACAAGTAATTGATCTTCCACAGATCCTCTTCTCCTCAAGGTTTAATAGAGTTCAGAATCAATATACAGAATTATGTACATAATTCCCTTATATAAATCTCCTTCCATTCCCGCCAACTCTCCATTGAGAGATTTTCTATTACCTTGATGGCTCCTCAAATTCTTTCTTATTTTTATTCATTACATTTTCATGAGATTTATGACTTAGTAATACCTTCACATCCATTTAATCCGGTATTGGTCTCTCCTTTTTTTTCAATGGTACCATAATTACAGCTTTCCCATTTGCACAAAAGTATGTGTTTAGGTCTTTAGACCTCTTGTGAAATGAACTTTTCTCATTAAGCAATGAGTTTTAAGTATATACAGCCATCACTCCGTTGTCAGGGTAACAGAGGATTTGAAAAAAATAGATAAAACAAAAATACAGATAATAGGACATTCATTATCCTGTGAGTATCTTTAGTACATTCCCTCCTCATAGCTTCAAAAGTCCTGTTTATCCAGTTTTTGCTCAAGAGTGGGGTATTTTTACATTGCAACAGGCAGAGTTCAAACTTTTAGTATCAAGTCCTTTTTATTATGCATTTTACAGACAGTTCTGTATGTCATATGTCATAATGCATGGGAGAGGAAGTAATGGGGAAGGTGTGATTAATATATACAATTTAGTTAACACACTCAGAAGAGTTAACTTCTGAAATCTCTGGCCATTATATCTCTTCCTTTAGTACTGGTTCTGATATTTCTAATATAAAAGTCATGTACGTATGCTCATTGCAAAATTTATATACTTATTTTGATTTCATGGGAACTATTTTATTAGCTGTTTCCTACTATGTGTCCCATGAGGAATTCCTGGGAGACAACCGTGCTGTCACAAGGCACCTCTGCTCTTTGACCCCTTTGACCATGAGGCACATGCTCTCAGGGTGCCCCTGGTATCTTCCCCCCTGACTCACAGGGTTGCAGTGGTCATGCTTGGATGGTCACATTTTGGGCAGGACATGATGCTCTGGCTCCTCACAGAGAGCTCAGATTTTGACTTATGACTCTTAACCCACTTCTGACTGCAGCGTCCTTGTCTGTCAGCGTTGGTCCTGTGTCAAAGTAGAGAGCTCAGATTTTGACTTACTCATGACTCTCAACCCACTTCTGACTGCAGCGTCCTTGTCTGTCAGCGTTGGTCCTGTGTCAAAGATCAAGGTTCCGTCAACACTGGGTGATTTTATTTCTCTGAACAATATAACTATTTCCCTAAGTGTAAACTCTGGGTTTCCTATGCAAAGCCATGAGCTTTGACCTGTATTCTATTCATGATTTAGCCTGTTATCATGGATTCCATTAGCCTCAAAAACTTGTGAGACTGGATCTGCTGCCTTAAGGCAGAGATAAACATCTTTGTGGGTTTGGGTTTTGAGTCTCATCTTTTTCAGAGAAATGTCAGTATTTTACACAGAATGTTGTCTCCCTGAACATTTCTGATTTCTCATTTCATGTTAGCACAGGTATAGGTGACTGACTGTGCTTTGTTTATAGCATGGCCATCTGTTGACAGAAATAAGACCATTTTCTGACTAGCCAGTATTCATCATTTACAGTTATATCATGGGTTGTTCTTTATGTTCTTTAGTGTTGATAATGCTTTTAACTGATCCACTAAATGGGATTTTAGCTGTCTTCAATCACCTTAATGCACTTTGCTTAGTCAACATCCAGAGTCAAGAGTATCAGATACATGACACCAAGCACTAGTGTGTGATTGCCCACATACACAATTGCTGCTGTGTTCCATGTTGCATGCACGGTGGTGGGTAATGTTTAGCTCTAAGGACAAAACCCATGAATTATGTGCTATTTGCATGCAGGACCAAAGGACAGCTTCTTGCACATTATATTCAGCAGCACATATATAGGCAAAGAGTCTGACAGAGGTCTGCTTCCTTCAGCCACTGAGTTTTACTGATCACTATTACAAGGCAATAAAGAAAATAGCTGGTTACAAACAGTGTGGTCTGTAACAGTTCAGCTCCCAACATCCACAGCCTGCTCTCATAAAATAAAAAATGTTTATTTTATTTTTTGTCCACAAAATGCTGTCAGCACTGGAAGCAGAGAAGGAGAGAGTAGCTTATAAGGAGGTTTAGGACCAACACAGGGGCTGCCAGGAAAGCCCATGTAGCCAGGTCAAAGCCCTGTCTTTGATCTTCTTGCAGTTTGCCCTTGCAGGTGGAGGAATTCAGGCTCATTTTCCCTCTACACATGTGCTCACCCTAGCTCCCCAGTTACATATTCTCATTATTACTTAATAAAATTAGGTCACATATTGTCACAGTTTAATAGTCAAAAAATGCCAAGAAACTGCATCAGAAAATGCTATACCAAATAAAACATCCTGGCCCAGAGTCTGGTTATACAGAGACAGTGAGCTGACAAGTTCACACTGAGGATGATGATAAAAATATTCACTAAACTTTAGCCAAGAAATGGGTTTTTTTGTTTTTATTTAAATAACCTGCCAAAGCATAATTAAGTAGTCCCTTAAAACTACAATGTAAACAAGCAAAGTATCTAATCAACATCTATCCTGTCAGCTTCAAATTGTTTTAGCCCATTAAAAAGCCATGCAATGAAATTAAGGTATTTTTACATAAGCTCAAGTGAAATAAACCAGCACTGTTGCTCTAACATTTAGTTCTTTGAGACAACAAGCTTACAGTACAGAGATGCTTAGTATTAGGTGACTTGTATTAATTATATTGTCATCCTCTAGCCTTCTATTAATATGAATTCAGATCCACTTATTTTGTCATTTTACTCATAGTTAATAACTAATTTTCAGGCATGACATTCTCTGGTGACATAATTCAGTCTTTCAAATACTTTAGAGCATTATTTTTATTTTATTACCACAGTCTCTTGATCAATATCTGAATAATTATATTGATATAAAAGAGATTTTTTCCATGCCAGATCCTCTCCAATTGAAGGTTATGGCTCAAAACAAAAAGACTCATCATCTCAATAACTACTCAATAAACATTTATTTTCACTTGTATGACTACCAAAACCTTGCCACAGAAACTAAATACAATAATTGTGATAAAATATACTGCTTTCATTATCAAACCTGTAGTGATCAATTTCAGTGGAGATTTGCTAATGACAACTCCTTGATTTTTCTTTCTCTTCTTCTTCACAGTATGTAAGAGGTGAGTTTCAAATCAGAGTTCATTTGTTCAGAGTTAATTTTTTGCAGCAAAATATATGGAAGCAAGAGCTGAACATTCATGCAGTTTTCTTGTTTACATGGGGCTTCATTCCACAAGTTTTGATTAAAATAAATGCTGCAGAAATATGAGTTGTGCTGTGTGTTACACATGAGTCTGAACATGAACTGCTTAAATATCAGGAGATCATCCAGTAAGACTGCAATGAGAAATGAAATTTGAATGGGTTTTTTTGTTTGTTTGGTTTTTATCTTTTCGTTTATACCCACTGTTTCCAATATTTCCATGTGGCCAGAACTGTGTGAAGCCATTCCAGGGATCCATGCTCTGAAAGTTATGGTGAATCCAAGCTGCCCAATATTTTTGTGTCATTTCTGCACTTAGGCTGCTGCTCTCAAGGGTGCTAGATGCTAGATTAATCTGTTTCTGAAGAAGAGAGTAGGGTATTTCTGACAATATCTTCTTTCATAATAGAAAAAACCATAATGCTTTACTTGTCTGGCAGAACTAGAGGATTTAGTTCTTCTCTATCACAGACAATGTCCCAGCCCATTGAAAAGAGCAGGAATTATGTCCTGTTTCATTGAAGCTAAAAATTTATTCTAAGCTGAAAGAACACATAAAAGTGAGACCAAAGTTCAAGCCTTCACGCTTAGCTGCTTTTTTCCAAAGGCCAAAATAATTAAATTTATTTTAGAAAGATTTTTTATTAAATTACTTCAACAGAAAATATATGGTTTAAATTGAACATAAAATATTTAATATTTATATTTACTCTAGGTATTTTGCTTAAGAATTCATTGATGGCCATTCATCCTAGCCTATATCTTGCAGAACTTCAAACATGCTTTTCTGCTACTATTGCAAAAAGTCAGATGTAAAATCCATGCATGATTTCAGATTGTTTTGCATTTGGAACTTGACTTTGAGTGCTCAGTGAGCTGAATTTTGCAAAGGATTCATAACTGTCAGGTAGGACACCGACATTTGGAAAAGATTTGTTGGCCAGTTGACTTCTGAATGGTTTTACAGCTGTGTTACAGAATAGGCTGTGTAATTACAGTTTGCAAAGAAGTCTGCTGTCAAAAAGTCATATTTTTATCCATCAATAGATATTCAAAATGAAAAATAACTGAAATTATAACTAAACAGAAAAAAGATAAGATATCTAAATGTGATTAGCTAAGTGTGGTCATGCACACAAGAGGACTAGAGTGATCCATACCTCTTTTACAAGTTAAGCTAATAAATCTGCCCAAATATATTAAAAGAATTGGACTAAGAGCACTGCTAGTCATTATTAGTGTAGAAAGTCATCTTTCCAAATGTACCAAATGTACCAAATGTAACACAATTCATAAAATCAGCCTAAATGGGTTTTTTTGGGCTTTTTTAAAGGAAGATTCAGAGTGTGGTTATTTTTCATTTCCATAGAAACTGCTGCCTCATTCTACAAGTGCCTTTCTCCACTCCTGGGGATCCTTCAGGGAGACACAGTTAATTAGAGTGGACTCCATGGGGACTTCTGTCACATCTTGTGATTTCCCCTGTTCATTTGGCACCTCACAAGGCAGAATTCCTTAGGTAACTTGAAAAATCAAAGTGTTCCAAGTCTTGTAGGAAAAATATTCCTGCTTTTTAAAATGCCAAAGACATGAAAATAGAGATGAAAAAAAATAGTTTCATCCCTCTGATGCTATCGTTTCATTGACAACTACATCACATAGGAAATTCAATTACCATTAGTTTAAACTGACTTTAAGTTTCATTGCTGGTTCAATAGAAAAATAATATAACACTAAGTTTTTCATTTGTAAGAGACTTTATTTGCATGTATCTCTCAATTTATATCACACTTTTTTCCTCATTTTAGTCAGTTTACATTTTTAAGAGGTTTTTCTGAATGGAGAAAAAACGTCTATGCCAGCATATACAAAAACCTAATACTGTTCAAAATTTGTTTTTGAATCATATGAATGATGGTTAAAGTTAACTGTTGTGCATATATTCTATGGAGTCACTTCCTAGTTTGGAAATGCCTGAATCTTCAATTGTTACTAATTTGTTTAGATAAAAAACGTCTATGCCAGCACATACAAAAACAAAACAAAAACCTAATACTGTTCAAAATTTGTTTTTGAATCATATGAATGATGGTTAAAGTTAACTGTTGTGCATATATTCTATGGAGTCACTTCCTAGTTTGGAAATGCCTGAATCTTCAATTGTTACTAATTTGTTTAGAGAAGGTGGCAGAGCTGGAGGAAGGATGTCCATTGAAAAGCCCACACTTGTGTGTGGGTGGTCAAAGAGAGGGCTGGGGGAGAGATGGTTTGGGCAGTTTTGAGTGAAGAGAGGGAGAACTGACACAACAGATGGCTCTCTTAAAAGCAGGATGGCAGAGGAGACCTGAATGGGACACTGAGCAAGAGTCGGAGTCAGAAAGGTCCAGGCACATCCAAATGTCTGGGCAGAAGAGAGGAGTCTGTACAGTTTCAAGAGAGATCTCTGTGGAAGACTGTGGTTATGTCTGGGGGAGATGCAAAGGCAGGGAATGCTTTCTTCCCTCTTTTACTCAACAGCTTCCTCCTTTTGTGCTCTTCTAGGGCCTAAGAGCAGTGCTTCCCTTCCTGTTCTCCTCGCAGCTCCCATTAGGAACAAAGTCAAACCATCTTCCTGGGCCGCTGGGACTCTTGGCAAGGTCAGGGCTGTTTCCTTTGAGACCAAAACAGCAGCAGGATCCTGCTGCTTTGAGTGCATTGGGATGAGTGGCACCAGAGGAGCTCTGGCACCCGAGGAGCTGGTTTGGACTAGAGAAGGCAGTGGGATGTTTTAAACAGAGCCACACTTCCCCGTATGCCAAAGACACTGCTGCTCACCTTTCCTCATGTGCCTACCAAGCCTGTGCTCCAGCAAAAATTCTGGAATGCAAATATCCTATATATAATCAGCCTACAGTCTGATTCCCCATGGGTCCCAAATTCTTTCTGCATTTATAGCACTTCCTCCCAGAGCCTAGGTCCTTACAGGGAGAAGTGGCAGAGCTTCAGGAGGAAGCCTCATCCTGTGAAAATGACAGCTCACACCACAGAAACAGCTCTAACCGGGGAGTGGAAAATGTGGATGTGAATATTTTTGGACCAAGGAGAGATATCTCACTTCTGGATGACAGTTTTAAGGCCATTTATGACCTTTCTTACTAGGGAAGAAAGTAAGACTTCATGATACACATCTTGGAAAAAAACCCACCAACAATATGTTTTCGATTTTTATGAAAGAGAAGATATTTATAGCACTATAAATCCAAAGTGTAGTAGGTACCTTCTATCAGCAGGTGACTGGCCAATAAATGTTGCAGACAGTCTGTCTTTGAAATTTCCTGTCTTGACTAATTCCAGACTTCTCCATGTACTGACTACTGAATACTGCTGCTGCTTTAGACAGGAATCACATATGGATGTCTTTTGATCCTGCTATAGCAGTCATATAAATAGGTCCCTTTGGGCAACTTGGGATGAAGCAGAGTGGAAATTAGTACTTATGAATATATATACATATATATATTCATAAGTACTAATATATATATACACATGCATACAAGTAGAATCTATTAGGGGCTTATTTTAAAAGTTTTTTAAAAAGTGAATCCTGAAGATTAGGAATTCAAATCAGATTGCAGCTATTGTATACAAAGATTCTGAACAGAAGCAAACAAAATAATTTTATCTACATAGTTTCATTGTCTATGAAAATAAAATTTTACTAAGGGAGATATACTGTGCTGATCTTAGTATCACTCAGGTACTGAGAAAACAACTTCTTACCAGTGGAAGCTGATACCAGTGAAGATAGCATTTAGCTAGAAAGGGTGATGAGGGCTCAGTCTTGCAAAAACCCCAGAATGATTCCCAGGTTACTTCAATGTCAGAGTCACAAATGCTTCCAAGCAAGCTAAGGCCAATTCCCAGTAGACAGCTATTGCTGAGGAATACTTAGGAGCAGTAAATGGGAACACTCTTTGGCTTGAAAAGCCAGCCTAGCAGAAAGGGCTCATTTTCTCTGTGTTCCTCTTCTTTCTTTAAAAGCATGGTCAGGACAAGAGTGCTTTGCTCATTATCCCTCATTGCAGCTGGATCTTCTTGTACTGGGAAAGGTAAAGTGACCTCTATTAATTTACGATTCAAACAAGAGGCTACTTGATCTGTTTTGAAATGATAGGCATTAGGAAAGCCTTATTTATGTGACCTTTTGTTCTCTGAGCCTTAGTTATGTGAGCAGAGAAGACCAGAGGTAGAGCCTTCAAAAGCTCCCCACCTGCCTGGCTCAGGGCATGAATTGACAACTTTACTCTTGGAATAACTAAGTCTTCATCTTTGTTATGATATGCACAAAAATTTTGTTTCTTACAACTTCAATCACCTAGACTATATCCAAAACAACCCACCTCCTTATCCTTCAGGCCCTACAGGAGGTAAGTCTTGGAAATTAAACCCAAGGTTATAATATAGGCAGATAATGTTTGAGCATCAACATGTTTGGGTTTGCCTGTGACATCTATCTTCCCAATAAGTTCATTCAATCCTGCTCTCACCTGAACCATTGCAGTAGCAAATCAAGCCATCCTGGTGAGCTGTACCTGCAGGAGAGTTTGAATTCAGCATTCTGCAGAACTTGCAGAACTCTTGCAGAAATGCTGAAAGTTAAGGAAGTGAACCACAACCATTAAAATTCATCACATATTCGTAATTATCAATTGTGACACATACCATATGCACACAACAGAGTTTATAAAAATGAAGGAAATACATGGGTAGATTTAGGAATAATTGTTACCAAAATGTGCCTAATAAATATAATGCAAGGGGTAGTTTCTCTCCATTGGCTATTGTGTAGTTTTTTGTGAACATGTGAGAGACAAAGCAAACCACCCAGAAGATTTGCTGCAGGCATTCCTTCACTCTCTCCACTGTGAAATATTTTCAGCTCTTGGCAGGAAGTATGACATTTGCATACATAGGGAAAGGAAAAAAGTTACAATTCAATACATTAAAATATGAAAGGAAGAGCTGAGAGTTACTTTAAAAAATGGAAAATTAGTGCATGTTAGGTTTCAGTCTTTAACATGTGAAGGACTGATGCTACAAGAAAATAGATGCCGTTCACTTTGGAAACAATTATGTTAGTCTACTTGAGAATTTAAAAAGATAGCAAAGTCAAATAATTAAACCATTTGAAATTATGCTGAAATGTTATTTCCTAGAATTGTGGTTCCTAGGCGGTGAAATCTGAATTTTGTTCTTTACTAAGTAGAGACCTTCAGGACATACTGTGACTATTTCTCAAATTACTACAATAAACAACCTTTATTGAAACACCAAATACTATCAGCTTCAAGAAGCATCTGAGCAAGAGATTACTAAAAATCCCAACAGAACTAAAAAAAGAAAAAAAAAAGAAATCAAAGTAGAACATCATTTCATAACTCCTGTGTAAAAAATACAGAACAGAAATAATTAGAAAGTGAATGTAGTCTAGAGGTCAAGTGGAGGAAGGTCAAGTCCTCAACAAATATCAAAAACTGTTAAGGTGATTTTCAAGGCTATTAAGAACTGAGAGCAAAACAGAAATTGCATTATTTTCTGTCAGTTTGTGAATGTTCCCACACATTTTAAAGAATCAGTACAATCCTGACCATCTATATTAACAATATAAATCAAAAGGGTAAAAATAATACCTGAAGATGTGAGAGATCTTGAAGAGTTACTAAAAAGATTAAAACTCATTGGCTGAAGGCAACAAAAAGATTGTGATAAAGATCCAGAATATCACAAACAGCAGAGATTTGGAGGAGCTGTGTAGGGATGGATAGCTCACTATTTGTCACAATATCTTGGGGGCAACTAATGAATCTTATTTTGTGAGAAACAACAGGACTAAACTAAATGGCTTACAAGATAAATAGGAATAATAAAAAAGAAAATTAGAGTTTTAAAACAATAAAATCACAGATACATCTCTTCTGCACATATCCTTTCACAAAGGCATTGTAGCACCTAATAGTATGGGCCAGCCTGGAGGCAAAAGAGAGAAAAGGACCTGCAGGAGACTCAAAGACATGTGAAAACTGCTAAAAATAACAGGTGTCTGGGACAGCAGCTCAGCACTGTTCCTACCATCCATATCAATTTGTTTCCAGAAGTCCTTCAGGCAAGGCAGAGGTAGTTTTTAGGCTGTAGCAACTATCAGAAAATGCCCAGGAAAATCTGAGGAACCAAATGAGCCGGGGATTATTTCTATTACACAACCTGGACAGATCTGGGCTGTTTGGATGAGGGAAGGAAGTTTAGCTGTGGCAGGCTGTGCTACCCCACGTTCCCTAAGGGTCACATCAGACCCTATTTTTTTGTATAGATCTATGTGATCACAGGGATTCCCATTAAGATTTTGGTAGAGCAGAAGTTCTGCTGGGCTTTACCAAATTGGTAAAGCTGGTCAGGGGATCCCCCAGACTACAAAATCATTAAGGATATAAGATGAAAAGCAGAGAAGAATATAGCCAGGACCCCAGTATGATGTTATAGCAACCTGAAAGAGAGGTTGCCCTGTTACTTGTCCTTGTCACTACAGAAAAGGGAGGTAGAGCATAGATGCATCAGTACTGTTTGAGTGGAAATAAAACCTTATACACCACTGTTCTTAAGGCAGGTACAAGAAGGATGTCTATGAACTGAAAAAAACCCATGTTTTCATGGCTAGCAAGTGGGTTATTCTGCCCCTCCAAAAAACAAGATGTAGGGTTTGTCTCTGTCTTGGGCTGGACTTGGTCCTGCAAGCATCCTAATCATCCCCCTAGGAGAGGAAGTCAAAAACCTGGGCTGCTTCCACACTTTCTCTCCTCCTCTTTAAGACCATGCAAAGAAATAAGTCATACTAGAGTCTATACAGAACTCAAGCATAACCTTGCAATATTTTTTTAAGGGAGTAACCTAAACTTATGAAGAGCTCATTTGACACACTCATTCATCTTAGTTTCAAAATTTGTCTATAAAGGGAGAAAGTTGCATTTTCAATTACATATACCTGAAGTGGATGAATATTGTTGGATTTTTATTGAATTTATTAAGGATATGAAGAAGCATGAAGAGTGTCATACATGGAGATTGTACATCCCAAAGCTGAAGGACCTCTTTCTCATATGTCCACCAATTTCAGTAGGCTGTCTCTTTCAAAAAAAGACCAACCAACCCGAGAAAAAACTGCTTGCATTAGCTCAAATTGCATCATTTTAACCTCTTTGGACACCTAAAAAAAAAATAAAGGACACTTCTTTGCAATATGTTTAATGTTCATTTCTACCAGTAAGTGTGGAAGAAGCAATGCTCTGAGTACTTTTTAATCCTGTGGTGACACAAAACTGCAAGTGCCAAATAACAAGCACACAAACCTTTTGATGAAAGAAGTCAGCAGAGTCCCATGCTACTGAAAGAGAGGAGGTGTTAATTACAGACCTCATGGTTACAGACGTGCCAAGAAATAATAAGCATAATATTCAACTTCAAATGAATTATTTCCTGATTCTTACACATTCAGATATTTAGACTAAGGTCAACACTTCATGTTAAATTCTGTTTTATCTGCAAATACAAGGGAGAACATAAGGCAGTGAAAACTGAATTCAGTCTTATCAGAATTAGAACTTATTTAGTTCTTATTAGAACCTATTTATTATTAAAATATCCATAGACCTAAAGACAAAAGCAAGCTTGAAGCAGACATGACACACAAAGACAAGCCAATAGAGAACCAATCAGTAATATCAATTTTAATTCATGTGCAGCAGCAAGTCCAGCTCTGGTTCAGGGGGGAAGTGCTGGTCCCAGTGGCAGCTGTTGCCCAAGGGATCGAAGGCTCAGGTTAGGGCAGGATTTAAGTGCCAGCCTTCCTTCCCTGCTTTAGAGAAATGCCACTTCATTGTGACAGCAGTTGAAGGCTCCTACATTCCTCTTGAATGATGTGTTTGAGTCCCTGGGCACTGCTAGTGAGTACCTTCAGTAGTGCTTCCTTGTTGGATGCACTTTGCACAGGTAAAGGCTTATTCTACCCAATCCTATTTGGCATTCAGGCTCCTGAGTGCTGAACTCTCTTTGAGATGTCAGTCCTGACTTCAAACATCTCTTACACTAATTATAACAGCCATGTGAAGTTCAGCCTGTATTTGAGTAGACTAAGACTTGTCACTAAATATCCCTGGGAATTCCTGTACGCAGCCTGTTTAGTAGCATGGGATTAATTTGAAGTCATTGCAGCAATCTAATAGTTAAAATTCCAATCTAAGTGACATTACCTCAAAGACACTTCCAGAAGATTATTAATGTCATGTACTTTGTGCACCTTTCAGATCCTCTTTTCTCTCTCTTGATCACAGAAGGATCTTAGGTGCCACACTCCACCTATAATAATAAGGAAAAATAGAAGAATTGAATGTTAAAGCTATTTACCTTGACACTTTGGTTTCTTGCAATTTGTTACATTTTGTGTTTATTATTAGCTTATGGGAAGTGTTGTTTATTTTGTTACCCACGGTCATTAATATACTTGGACAAGCTGTCACAAGCTCAATGCTAAGAAAAGTCCCTTTGCATGTGGAAACTTAAACCTACAGTGTCTTACTGGTGCTGGTTTCAAATATTACATCTGGCTGGAAGTAGATTATTTTAAAGCACAGTTTTGAAAAGGAGCAAGTCTAACCACATGAGAGAGTACAGTGTGTAGGAGAGACAGCTTTATGCTGATAATTTTATTCTTTCAATGTCGAGTGACTTGCATTATCTTTTCTGCAGCTAAAATTCCCTTCTGTTTATGTTAGTTAATCAAACAGAAGAAGACAGTTATTTTCCCAACAGGCAAAGGATTTTTCGTGAAGGCCTTTATGTACTAAAATCTAGATGCACCGAGTTAGCTGCTGATGTTCCTTGAATATTTAAGCACATATGCAAATTACCTCAGGACTTTCTCTATCAGAAAATAGTCATATAAAGTAATTAAAAATTAGTTATCAGAGATCCTTATTGTCAATAATTTATTCTGTTTATTAATAATGATACAATGCAAGGATTTAATTAATATATTAGTACATTAAATTTATTAAATACATATTGCATATGTCATGTAATTGAGGTCTAAGTTTCAGATTGAAAGGGGTATTTGAATTCTATTTTTGCTACCATTTCTTGGGTCCTTATGCTGTTCTTCAGCATAGTTTTAACATACTGTTCTGGATACACCAAAAAAGGGAAGATTCAAAATATTTTAAAAGAAAGAAGGAGAATGATTCCCATTGATTTTTAATAAATTTGATACTTAACTGTTATTTATGTCTATAAAGTATTTTCTGAAATTATTTGAATCAAACAAAAACTAGAATGTTCAAACCCTAGCAAATACAAGCAAGTTTGGTAGCTGCAGGTCAGGATTTTAAACCTGCATGCTGTTTTGGAACTTTTATATTCTGCTTGTACGTCATATCCAAGCTTTTACCAATAGATATGCCCTTCTGTCCACACAAAAGCAAAATCCTTGGGATAGTTATTTTTGGTGTTCCCACCCCAACGCTGGGAAAACTCAAGCTGAATTTTTGGCTATCCCTATTTCACATCTAGTACCTAGCACCAGAGAAGGTTGTGCTCCACTGCCTTGTAAAATACCTATCACTTCTCTCTGCAGCTGGACAGGAGAGAGAAAATGTAACAAAGGGTTCATGGTTCATACAGACCAGGAAAGATCACTCATCAAATACTGTCATGAGCAAAACAGACTTGAATTAGAGATGTTAATTGAATTTATTACTAACAAAATCAGAGCAGGATAAAGAGAAGTCAAATTGGACCTTAAAAATACCTTACCAGCACTGCTCCCTTCTTCCCAGCTTGACCTCTTCCCCTGGCAGCACAGGGAGGCAGGGAATGGGGTTATGATCAGTTCATCACGGTTGTTTGTGCTGCTGCTCAAGGAGAGTCCTTCCCTGCTCCATTGTGGGGTGCCTCCCACAGGAAATAGCACTCCATGAACTTCTCCAATATGAATCCATCCCACAAAAGACAGTTCTCCACAAACTGTTCCAATATGGGTCACTCCTCCACTGGGTGAAGTCCTCCAGGCACAGCTTGCTCCAGCATGGGTCACAAGTCTCACCAAGAAACCTGCTTCACTCTGGACTCCTCTCTCCACAGGTCTACAGGTCCCTGCCAGGAGTCTGTTCCAACACAGGCTGGATCAGCCTCTTTTCAGGCATCCAGCTGCTCCAGCATGGGTCTCCTCCATGGGTTGCAGGTGGATTTCTGCACCCTTGTGGATCTCCATGGGCTGCAGGGGCACAGCGCCTCACCATGGCCTGCAGCATGGGCTACAGGAGAATCTCTGCTCCAGCACCTGAAGCACTTCTTCCCTCTCCTTCTCCGGTGACCTTGGTCTCTGCAGAGCTGCTCCTCTCACATACTCTCACACCGCTCTTCTCTGGTTGCAACTACAACTGTGCAATCACTTTATTTCTCTTCTCAACTATGTTAGCACAGAGGCATAACCATAATTTCTGGTTGACGGAGCCTTCACCAGCAGCATATCCACCTTGGAGCCAGCTGGGATGGTCTCTGCTGGACATGGAGGAAGTTTCTGGCAGCATCTCACTGATGCCACCCCTGTAGCCACTCACGACCCAAACCTGGCTGCACAAACTCAACCCACTACCACATGGCTTGAGGTATTTATTCTTTCTCCAGAAGCCTTCCCATGGTGTAGTGTCATGAGTTTGGTGGTTATGATTCCAGTGCACTTACTACTAGAGGTCCTGCTAAAACAGATAAAACATACCTGAACTCCCAAAGATCTGCTGGAAGAGTTCAAGTAATATAGGAGATAAAATTTATTTTTTTTATAGTTCTTTGTGGAAGAGGTTTTGGAAACCAGAGTGACTTCAACAGCTAGCAGCCTAGATTTTACCTGAAAGTGCTTGGGAGAGCTCCCATGTGCCTCAGCAGCCAGAAAGACTACAGTTTATTAGCAGTTCATAGTCAACAGAATGTGCCCACAATCTCTCTCCTACTATGTTCTGGAGTGCTACATTTCAGACAGAAGACTTTAGGATGTTAGCAGCTGGCAGAAGCAAAAGATTTTTTTTTTATTACTTATGTATATACTAATGTATATACTAATATATTGATCATTCTCATTCTTTAGGATTCATTGTAAAATCCACCATCCAAATGGATTGATAGATCTGAACCAATAATGTATCTTTTTATGGGTACTTTATATTTCACTAACTAAAACGTAGTTGGCATTAATCTGTTGGTAATTTTAAGTGTAAAACCAATCCTCTCTAAGGTCCAGACTTCTGAAATGGTAAGAGAAAAAGAAGGGAAAGATGAAGAAGAATGGGTTTCTACAGCCTTCAGCTTCCACAGTAACAAAGGGATTTGTAACAAAAGTTCACAGAGTACATTTCAGGAGAGAATATAAAACATCATACAACATTTCAAAGAAAGTTGGAGATGTCAGAAATGCATTATCAGAAGAAACATGATAAAGGTTAATCAACAGATAATTTTTCTTTCTGATGCTTTTAATCTGAGACATTTCTTACAGAAAGTGAGGTATTTTATTCTGCACAACCACATTTCCCTAGCAACAGATTTAGACCCAACTATGTCCAAGTGGGCATTCAGAACCCCTCCTCTCCTCTAGACCTGAGTCATTGTTGAAATTCCCCATGTGGTATATAAAAAATTCCTTATTTCTTGCAGATACTGCTTTCTCACTATCTATTTATCATGAACTATTTTCCTGATTTATGTGACTCACTTTATGAAAATTATTTATTTCCTGTTACATTTTGAGAAAATAATGAAGTCAATCATCACAAAATTAATTCCATCCAAGGAATGATATCTCATATGTGGCCTTATTTGAAGCTGAGCTGATGAGTAGAGCAACTGGAGAAGCCAGAAAACAGAGCAACAACAGAAAGGTAGTTGGGACAAGTAATGCAATGAAGTAAAGGTTGTGATGAAAACAGAGACAGCTACCTAAAAATGTAAAGCTGTATGTTAACACTGAGTAGATATAAACTACTCACACAAGAGCTATCACCTGACATGTGTTCGATTTCCAAGTGTTCTGAAAAGTAGGGACAGAGCTGAAGAAGAATGGGGATTTGAAGGAAAAGCAGATAAAAGACAATGTTTCAGGTATAACTGAGCCCTTGCAGATACCTGATGGAAACAATACCGGGAAAACACATGTGTGTTCAAGAACAAAAGATTTATGAGCAAGACTAAGGTCTGTGGTGGCTGGTAGAGCAAAGAGCTGCTGACTGTCAGATTAAAGGATTAATCCATGTTATTTCTGCTTTGACACAATCAGAGTGAGTCACAGAAAGACACCAACTCCAATAAAAATCGTGATGGTATTAATGTTTTTAACGACAAAAAGAAACATTCTGAAATAGAACAAACTTTGTGCTGCCTTTTTTTCTACCATATCTGAGAGGATGGACAGAGAAAATACTACATGAATAAGCATGAAACTGCTCCTTAAGCATATTCTTATTCTATGTTTTTGCACTCCTGTGTGTATCTTCCAAATACATTTGAAGTATTTTATTTTTCTGAGTAAACTTCTTTAATTTCCTCTTATTTTATGTTTTTGCACTCCTGTATCTTCCAAATACATTTGAAGTATTTTATTTTTCTGAGTAAACTTCTTTAATTTCCTTTAAATTTGTTGTATATTTTATACAAGAGTAGGAGGTTTGTGTTCCTTATTAAAAGGCTTCACAAAGTATCCTGTCAAAATACTTGACATCAATACTCATAAGTATTTTATAAGAATCCTAGAATTAGCTCTTAAACAGCTTTCAATTCAAAAAACCAAACACATCAAAGTAAGTCTGTTAATACAATATAGATATCTTGTGTCAAACCAGGTAATTTCTTTCCATTAACCATCCACTGAACTTCCCAGTTAGATCTATCAAGAGATTAGTTTCTTTTTTTTTTCCCCACTGCAATTGACAGCACAAAAGAGAAGATAACAGAGAAAGTTGGAAGGTAGCATAGGTTTCAGATCAGAAATGAGTGTTCTTCCTTTTAAGATCTGCAGGGAAAAAGCAAACTTGAAGGAAGAAAATAAGTCATACACAATAGTATGGCCTTTGAAACCAATTTGACCCAACATAATTCAACAGGAGCTTAAAAGGGTAATTTTAATGATGGCCCACTGTTCTGTGAAATAGTTAACATATAGTAACATAATAGTAACATAATTAGCTGGTTAGTTTGCAGAAGTTATTAGTGGAATATTACTTGAAAGAATCTAGGATTTTCCAGATAAAATATATTTGCTAGTTGCTGATTCACTGACTGATGACAAAGCAAAGCACACACCAAAACCATCTACAGACAATTTGGTTTCCTTATGAAACAGAAATATGCATAATAGAGAAATAATAGGGGGGAAATTTCCTTGTTTTCTATTCTAATGAAAGAAAGGAAGTAAATGTTGACCCTGAATAAAATTGTGCTGGCTGTGGTGTTCAAGAAATCTGTTTTTCACATGTAATATTGAGCTTCACTGCCAAGAGCCTTGGAGGACAGCTAAGAGTGTTGGTAGTATATAATGTTTTTACAGAAACATTTGCCTTAACTTGCAATAAAGCTGCAGATATTTAAATTACTTTAAAAGTTAAATTAGTAGCTCATCTTTTGGCTATGACCACGGATCTGCTTTTCTTCAGTGGATCCTTTTGGCATAAAAATTTGGTTTGAATGTGACCATATTATTGTTAACTGCCATTCCTTATCTGCTTAGAACATCACCATGGACTTTGCAGGAGCTTCCCACTTCCATCCTTGTACAAGCTTCTTGCCATCTCCTGCATATCCCTATGTTTTCTTTGTTTATATATGGATTCTGATTCATTATTTGTCAAAAAACCCCATGTCTTTCTTTGTCCTAAACTATCCACTCTGCTATCAGGCATATTGTCAGTGTTTTTTAAAGCACCCCTACAGGTATTTGAAACAACGTCCATAGTGTTTAATACTGGTAAAGTCCCAGAGATATTATGTGAAGTTTTCAACTGAAAACAAGAGTCTCAATTCAGGAATATGCAGCAAGGGAATAAGATATCAAACTAAGTTGATCTCAAAGGTGCAGCTACGATGGCAGCTCATTTTCTTCAAAAGGAGCAAGATATTTGTTTTTCCATTGCTCTTCTGTGAAAACATTATTGTTCTAAAAAAGTTGCTACAAATTTGAAATTATAACATATGGGGTTTTTACATTTAACATGAAAACTTTGTGCAGATGCTTTGTGCTACAATGCAGACTTCAGCTTCTCTGGGAATTTTGCCTGACTGAGTGTTAGAGTTTCATTTCTCTAACCCAAATTTCCTCATGATTGCCTCTCTTTCCAGTTTTCAAACTCCTTCATTTGTCTTGGACCAATACTAATTAAGATATTCTCTTTAAACTCTCATCTGCTCCACCAAGTGTTTTAGAGGATGCCAAGCACACCATCCAAATTTTGTGTGCAACTTCTGCCATCTCCTGTATATCTGTTTAATCTCTGGCAGGTTTGCAAAAAGAAGGCGAGGAGGAATAAATTAATGTTTATCAACAAAACCAGTTAGAAAATAGCAATGTTAAAATCGACAGATTCTTCCTTCAGGGAAAAAAATCAAACCAAACAAAAGCAGAAAACTCCTGTTCATTAAAAACTAATTGTATGGATTATATATTTAGATGAAGAAAAATCTTTTCTTTTTACACTGTGTTATTTTTACAAGTGGCAAGTATTTAACACAAAAGGCAAGGTGGGAAACATTTGAAGAATGTCTGGTTTGGGAGATTAATATTTTATTTACTTGGTGCAGCGCATTATGGTAAAGAGATCTCATAAAATTACATGAAAAATGACAAATTTCTTGTTTGCACATCCTTTGAAATCAGTTACTACAGAGATATGTCTAGATTTCAGTTACTATTGTTGTTATGAGACCTTCCCAATCCTATTAAATGAGCTAAATACCAACTAAGGACTAACCCAAATCTCTCTGAAGATATGTTATTTATCTACTCAGACAAGAAATCCAATCTCTCTTTCCTGCGCATATTTCAGGTCGCCTACAAATGAGCTTTCTCTTTCTTGTTTACAAGATTCTCTTGAGCTTACCTAGCAAAAGGTTTCACTCTCAGAGAAGACAACCTTCCCTCACATAAATCATCTTCTCCCTGTGTTGGGCTCATGTACAGCTTCCTTCTAAAATCCCCAAAGAACCAAGAAGGATTTCATGGAGAGGAGAGGGAGAAGAAGGAATTTGCCAATGCATAGAAGAGATAGTGAACAAATGTTAAACTGCAGTCTCCTTTTCTGCTGCTGCTTTCTGAGGACAAGCCATGTTGGCTGGCATTAGATCCCAGCCTGTCCTGCTGTTCACAGAAAAAGCATCTAAGCAGGAATTCAAGAAAAAATTGCCGACTGAAGATGCCACTATTTTTTGATAATAAGAAATTACATTTTCAAACGGTTCATAGGGGCTATATGATTGCTTTGTACATTTCAAGGATTCCAGAGGAAATAAAATTTTCCTACATGAGACTCAAAATCTGCAGTAAGTTCATATTTTAAAACCCAGCTTTTTGAAAAAAGCTATGTGCAGGAGACCCACTTAGACTGTGTAGACTGTGTCATAGACTGTGACTCCCCAATCCCTAAGTAGTCTAAGAGAAGAAGGTTGAAGTAAACAGCAAAGAAACAAAGGCAAACCTAGTGTCCAGTCTCTCACCCACATTTCTGCTTTGCTTCGCATCCTCCCAGGAAAGATTCAGAAGACTTAATAATGATGAACAATCACAGTCCTATAAAACTTTATAAAGAGGCAAACAGAAAAAGCTACTTTGAATCTTTTTATTACCCCCTCCCCCTTAAGGTCTTAATTACTGGTCAAAAGTTCACTGAGCAGACTATTAGAAAATTAAACAGAAGGGAAAATTAAGGAGCAGTGAAATCTAGCCTAATTTAAGTCAGTGTGAGTCTTATTGTCAACACTGACACAGCAGAATTTCTCACAGGATGTCTACTCCTGTCATCATGGTAATATGTCAGCAGGTTTTTTTAATGCTCACTGGGAACCTTTGCAGCAGCCCAGTACCCCAAACCTTGCAGCCTGATCCTTGCTGTGTCCTACAGCCACAGTGAATGTGAGCACATCTGTATAGACAGAGGGGACAACAGTCACATGTTTCTAAGACTGCTTGGACTTTTATAAATGGGAAGTATTAAGAGACTTATATGAACATTATCACTTATGCCTTGCATATAGGTGAACCCTGAATTCCATGCAGACTTCAATTCTATGAGAATATAAAATTATGGTTTGAGCTGCTACTTTTTTTAAAACTGTCATCCATTTGACAGCACAAAAGTCCCTTTAAAGTAAGAAACACAATACAGACAATTTTGCTGCTTTTTTATATCTACTTGCTGTAATTCTTATTCAAATAATATTGAAACAAAATTAACATTCTAACTTGAATTGTCAGTTTGATGTTTGCAGCTTTCAAAAAAGAGAAAAGCTCTAACATTAAGATTCAAGAGCACAAAGAAATTCTGACAAAACATTTTGATCAGAAAGCAGATATTGTTAGGTATTAAAATTTGACATCTCTTTATTAAATAGAAATAAAATATGCTATCTGAATGAAAGTGCACTACTTGCCTTTCCTATACAGCTATGTGTTAATGTTCCTATACAGAATGTGCTTAAAATCTTCCCCCCTAAATTACATTAAGGAGCAGCAATATTGTCAAAACCAGTGTCCAAAGAAAGCACAAAAATACTGGCAATCTTAATCAACAACTTCCTCATAAGGGGAAGAGGAGGGTCAGGCACTGATCTCCTCTCTGTGGTGACACGAAGGGACAGAACACAAGGGAATGGCCTGAAGTTGTGCCAGGGAGATTTCGGTTGGATATAAGAAGAAGGTTCCTCACTCAGAGGGGTGTTTGGGCACTGGAACAGCTCCCCAGGGCAGTGGTCACAGCACCAGCCTGACAGAGTTAAAGAAGATTTTGGACAATGCCCCCAGGTGCATGGTGGGATTTTTGGGGGGTCTGGAGCAGGATTCAACTCAGGATATTATATGATTCTAAGAACACAAGGGTATTATTCATACATATTTTTGTGTCATTTAAAGTTCACAAAAGCTGGGACACAAACATCAATTTCATGGTTTTGATTAAGATCATTATTTTCGTTATTGCTGGAACCTGTACTTTTTATTCCCTAAAGTGAATTTTGTCAATATTTATCTTTTAGCCTGAAGGGCTGAAATATAAGCTTTTCTAGATAAACTAGAGTGACTCCAGAAGGGCATTCTTGCAACCAGAATGTACTCTGTAACTGATAGAGAAAAATAATGAGAAAGCCAGGCACAAGGGAACTCTGTGTTCATGTGCTCTGCAGATTGCATTTTCCTCCATATCTCCCTCTCTCTCTCTCTCTCTTCCTACTCTGTTTTTCTATTTAATTTCTTCACCCACCTTTCCAGACAAAATCTTTGTTGAATAGGAGATAGGAGATGAACTATGCTGTCTAGATTCTCACTACTTGGCAACAGCAGAAACAGCAGAAACCTTGCCCCTCTGAGGTTAGGAACAAAAAGGCATCTGTTCATTTCAGAATGAGTAGATAAACTAGAGTGACTCCAGAAGGGCATTCTTGCAACCAGAATGTACTCTGTAACTGATAGAGAAAAATAATAAGAAAGCCAGGCACAAGAGAAGAACTCTGTGTTCATGTGCTCTGCAGATTGCATTTTCCTCCATATCTCCCTCTCTCTCTCTCTCTCTTCCTACTCTGTTCTCCTATTTAATTTCTTCACGCACCTTTCCAGACAAAATCTTTGTTGAATAGGAGATAGGAGATGAACTATGCTGTCTAGATTCTCACTACTTGGCAACAGCAGAAACAGCAGAAACCTTGCCCCTCTGAGGTTAGGAACAAAAAGGCATCTGTTCATTTCAGAATGAGTCATGATTCAATATATTAATTCAATCTATTAAAAAGGCAGGATACTTTGTTAAGGAAATGTCCCTGCCCATCTTTACAGGAGCCACTCTGTCAGTCACACTCACACACCTGAGCTGGGACCAAGGCCCCTCCACAGCTATACCCCAAACTCACCCAGCCACACCAGGCTCCTGAGCTGGCTCAGACCCAGGTTTCCCACAGCAGTCTCAGATGAACCAATCATTAAAATAATTTAATCTTGGTCCAGTAACTAAATTACACCAGCTCAAGCTCGTGCCTCCAAAGAGGGACCTCAAAAAAAGAAAACTGGGCATTTGTCCCCTCACAGTCCTCACAGACCCAGGAAAGTCCTTGGCTCCTGCAGTGTCTGTGAGTGTCTGGTCCCCTGGCCAGGCCACAGGTCCCCAGGCCCTTTGTTTTGCCAAGGATCAGCAATTCCTGGCCTCTTGCTTTGGGCTTGGGCTCCCACTGCAGCTGTTCCCTGAGATACTGGCCCTGAATGGATTCCCCACGAATTTGAGTAGGGGTTTTACTACTTTATCTTCTCCACTATCTGAAAATGGACAATCTTTAAAAATTTTTGAGCTTTATCATATTTAATAAGACTTGCTAAAACATGTAAATCTAAGTGATGTTTTCTTCAACAGCTAACTAGTTTCTCACTAATGACCATATCAAGTTTTAGGAATAGAGTTCTTTTAATCTCAGTTTCTCAAAAGCCTTGAAAATAGATATTGCTGATATACTTAAAATTATTCTGTTTTCTGTCAAAACGAACCCCAATGTTTTCAGAAAAAACAAGTAACAGACAGGTTAATCAATTTTTATTTACCACAATACCAGATTGAAGAAACAAGGGAATCTTTACTCAAGGTGTATATGGATACACTAAATTGTGTTTTATCATGCTAAGTATTGTTTGAACAAACAACATTGTAGAGTTCAACCAGTGGAAATTAATTTAGTTTACTAGGCTCTGTATTTGAAATCCTGTGTAAAAGACAACTTCAAGGGAAATTGTGTTTTAATTTAATTCATACTTTTTCCTGTGCAGGCAGTGAAATATATTTGCTATATAAATTACAGCACTTCATTGTGGCAATGTTTCTATAAATTAGGATAAAAGAAATAAACAACAGTTTCCTGAAAGGCAATTCACAAATAAATACCATATTTCTTAATGGATATTAAATTAATATATCTTCATACGTACAACCCATGGTCATATGTTATCCATTTATTTATTGTGCTAATGTAACAGCCATTACAAACTAGAATGCATGTCTGGATAAATGAATATTTAGCCGGTTGTTTGTCTTATAGCAAGATCTAAAGAAATTCAGGGTACAAGGATGATATCCTAAAAGGAGCCATCACTAAGATGGACAAGGAGTGGACAAGGAGGAGTCATTGCCTTTGAAAGATCAGGGTTTGTGGCAACTTTTACAATGGGTAACCAAGATGAGACAATTCTACAAGCATTTTTTGTGTTGTATAATTACACAGGCTCAGCTTGTCCCATTATATTTTTATTCCCTAATGCACTATAAAACCAGATGCTCTTCCAAATTTTCTACATTGATGTGGAAATTTAAACAAGGTAGTCCATCTTCAATTCAATTTCTTAAATTTATGGGACAACAAAAAGGTGAATATAGACATCATCTTCCAGTGAATCTCTACATGATGAGGTCAAAGCAACGAAGGGAAGCAAATTTAGATACTATCCCACTCAATGGGAGTGACAAATGACAAATGACAATTAAAGCACAACACATCCCTGATTGAGTTGTCTTGCGTTAAAATTAAGACATAGGTAAGAAAATAGAGAGAGTACTTTAGTTAAATAAAACAGAACCTCACTAATCTATGAATTTTATCATAGTGCTAGTAAATAAAGCTAGTAATGTGCACATGACAACCATTCTAGCTACATATGAAGGAGCTAGACTGTTGAAATGCTAAAACTCAGCATTGATTTGGAACCTCTCCCTTCACCTACACTTCTCCCTTCAAACAGAAATATTTTTTGGGAAAAGTGAAGATCTCTAAGTTTGTCTATGCATTTGCTGGAGAAAACAGTAAAAGGTAGCAATGATTATTATATTAATTTTGAAATCTAGCAGTTGACCTGTTAGCTAATAATTTACTACAGTTGCCCATAATTATAATTAGATTTATTCATAAAATGTGCACATTCTGACTAATTTCCTTTTTCTGTGACTATTTTAATATTGGTCTTGAAAACAAATTCACAGTGTATTGGACAAATATGGTGAGTGCTAGAGCAGAAGAGACAGATACTAAATATGGAAACTCTGAATTCTTTCTAGATCAATATCATTCATAGATTTTATAAATTCTAAATACATACAAGAGAATTGGAATTTCAGGCACATTGGCTGCAATATTGCAGAGGTTTTTTTGTTTGTTTTGGGTTTTTTGGGTGTTGGGGCTTTTTTGGTTTTTTTTTTTGTTTTTTTTTTGTTTTTTTTTTTTTTTTTTTTTTGTTTTTTTTTTTTTTTGGTTGGTTGGTTGGTTGGTTTTTTTTTTTAGGAATAAAGAGAGAAGTTGCCAGGTAATCTTGGTGGAGAACTGGCCACTTAGAGACAAAAAAGCAGGAAGAGCTGGAGAACTGTCTTCTTCTGAAGCCACAAGAAGTCGAGTAAAAGAAGGAAAATGAAGCAGGTCTTTTATGGCTTACCGGAATCCTACCTCAGAGGCAGTTAAGAAATAGAATCACAGGATCATTTAGGTTGGAAAAGACTACTAAGATCATGTCCAGTCATTAACCCAGGACTGCCAAGTCCATCACTAAACCGCATCCCTAATTGTCACATCTACATGTCTTTTAAAAACCTTCACAGGTGGTGACAACCACTTTCCTCTTCCAGTGCCTGATAACCCTTTTGGCCTAACTGTTTTTCCTGCTTACTTTTTCTCCCTGATTACTTTTTATCCCTTAACATATTAGAGCTGTCAAAAAATAATGCAGCAGAGGAAGCACTTTGTAAGGCACAGCAGAAAAACAGACAGAGACTATAGCAAGCTAGGGGACATCACTGAAAACCATTACTTGTGACATAAGCACCCACTTTAGCAGTCAACATATGGCACGTATGTGTCTGCTGGCCCAAAGTGTTTCCCTGCTGTTCTTCCTGCTGTGACTAACCACAAGCACTGTTCCAATTCAGGAAGTTATCAAAGGATACAAGTTCTTGTTTATACAAATACCAGTGATGCTGGAACAGAGCAGGCCCCAAGGAGAAATTATTTGAGCCAGTACAACTCAATTTCAAAACCTTTTTAAATGTCACCCAAGAAAAACTTATGCTGGAAGCCAGATACATGTGTGTCTGAATAACCTCCCTTCTATTTCAGTCACAAGTATGAGGGTATTTTGCAGAGTAAAATGGGAAAACTGGGAGTTCATTGAAGAAACTGCTACACATATTTTTGGCAAAGGACGAGATACTCTGTGGGCTTCTTTGCAGAAGGTTATGCACAGATGTGTTTATTCCCCATGACTTCCCAAATGAACACAACTTTGAAACAAGGAAGATAACTTTGTTTTCTGCCAGTTCTTATTCTCCAAAGCAAAGCTCATTAAGCACTATCACTTCTCTGCCTTCCTCTCTTGTATTTTGTGTAGGAATAGGTGATCACATATCCCAGTTTAACTCATAGAGGAAACTGGTGGTCATAGCAGGGAAGCAGTCATAGTTTTATTGTCTTTTCCAAAGGAACAGCTGCCACAATTACCTCAGCCTTAATGCTCTTTAATCATTAATATACATATATATAGGTATATATGTGAGAGTATACATATATATATATATATATGCATAGGTATGTGTATATATGTTTATATACACATTCTATTCTATTCTATTCCATTCTGAAGGACAGGTCTCTATACAGGTAGTCTGGGGCAATATGCAGAATTCAGGGAAAGGAGATTGAAAGAGGAAGGTGGTGTGGCTTCAGGTGTGGCTCTCCCAGCCACAGTGCCAGGAAAGCTTTGAGAGGCTGGAGCCAGATGAAATGCCAGGGAGAGCATCAGGAGAAGCACGCTGCCTGGGACACAGATCACTCGAGAGCAGAAAGGCAGCAGTTTGTCATGCAGCTGCAGGAGTGGTGCAGCACAAGGCTGAGCAGGGCACTGGTGTAAAGGTGAAAACTCTGACATGTCCAGCAAGGAGTGTGGCGGAACAAGGTGCTGCAGACATGATGGGTCTGCCCACAATACCCTCTCAGAGTCTAAGCTCAGTGACATGATGGGAAATAGTAACTACCTGTACAAAACCTGAGACCAGGGAGGTGTCCTGGGGAGCTCAAAAGGTGAGTGTTCACCTCCACACTGGAGATGTGAAATGAGTATAAAGCTTGGCCTAATAATGTGTTATTTGCCTTGATAGCCTGTGTTTTTCCATCACAGTCTTCTTTCATGGTACAGAATATAGTCAGAGAGGGCATTCCCAAAGCTCAGAAGTGTCACACTTATCAATGTCTCTTAAAACCTTGACACGAATGGTTGAACCGCTATTTGTAGCTGCCCAATCTTGTAAAATTATTCCCCTCAGATCCTGTTTTGTGAACAGTAATACTCACCCAGAGATCTGTTCTCAGGATTGCAGTGAATTGGTACCATTTGGTACTGTGGAGTCATTCACAGAGACATTTTCCCTTGCCTACCTGATGATTCCTTACAATATTGTGATACTTAGGTTGCTGCTAGCAGCTTATATTAGAGGTGATGTATAGCAATTTAAAGCTTTTAAGATGCATATTTCCTAACGAGATTTATTTAGTTTATCACATTTAAGTTAGCTTCTAACCTGCTGGTTTTGAATGATCTCACACTTCTTTTCTCTCAATCTTTACACTCACACATTGGAAATTATACAACTGCGTGGTAACACTCTCTTTTTTTCTCAAAAGTACCTGAGGTTTTAAATGCAATTTGGTTATAAGTCATTATGCCTTGGAGTTTTCTGGTTCACCATAATTTATTTGGATTCTCCACAAGTATTTAACTGTGTAGCATGCATGAGTACATTCTGCTTCTCCAGCAGTTCCCCATTTTTGCTTAATCCCAAATTGTTTTCCTTCAGGGTTAGATTATTGACACAAACAGAAGTTTTCTTGACTGGAAGTAGGTTTTATAGATGCTCAAGTGTAATTTCTCAAAGCTAACTAGCAAGCAGATTCGTGAATTCTTGAAATGCCATTGGAGGCTTGTGCCTGGAGTGGGGAACTTCAAATGCTTCAGGACTTTTCCATTTGCTTCTCATTAACTCCACCTGCCATTTATCCACATCCAATCTGAACAATTCGTTTATCCCACAGGCATACTTGGCATGAGTAAAATATTCATAATAAGTTAATTTGGGGTTTAGGTCTCTTTTGTATTTAAAAATTTAATTCTGAATACCTTTGAAAGCAAAGTATACTTTAGTTGCTATTTCTGTAAGCAATTAAAAGAGAAAACAGAAAGAAAGAGAAAAAAAAAGTGATCTTGCTGGCAGTGATTATGCTTGATACACAGTTCTAATATGCCTATCAAGATAAGCTTCTGGGCTGATGTAGCCAAGAGTAATGTCCCTTGAAAAAAACAAACATACAGAAAAGCAAATATTGGCAAAACAAAAGGGTGTGGCAAAATGATGCAAAAAAATGTATTCAGTACAGTGTTATGTTTTACACAAAACTATGAATCTATGTAACCAATGCTTATCTAAGGGACAGACACCTAGATAAATAGTATGTAATTTCCCACATAAGCAATAACAACTAATATCACGTACTGATTTTAAAATGACTAAAATTGCATCCTATGGTAAACATGCTACTCCTGCTCCATATGTGGGTCATGCAAGCAGGGACAGATGTGAAAGACCGGTTTGCCTAAATAAAGAAATTATGTCCTAGATTTGAAGATTGTTTGCCTTCTTCTGACAAATTTTAATCTCTTGCTTTCTTTATATTTGAAGAAAATTACTGTACTTCTAAGTAGGTCTGTATTTTCCTCCCATGGACATTTTGATTTTTCAGATATGATTATTAAAAAAATTATAGTGGGCTTAGTCTTTTATTAAAAAAATTCAGTGGGCTTAGTCTTCTAGGACATCAGCCATCAGGACCACCTGTCTGTGTGGAACTGATGCCTTGAGAAGGCTGACCTAAAAGAGAGGCTAATCAGAATTAAAGAATAAAGTAGATATTTATTAAAAGGCCTCAATGGATACACCTTGGGCACTGCAAGAACCTGGCCAGGGCTACACCCAAGATGGTCGTAAAATGGACAACCAATCACGAGTGCCACACTTTTATGAGTTTTGGTCCATTTGCATATTGGAGTTAATTGTTCAATTATAGCTTTAGCATATGAAGTCCCATCCTTCCTGTTTTTCTCTCTTCAGTCCTCTGCTGTTTAAGATCTTGGGCCTGAAATTTGGATTGGTGGTCCTTGGTTCCAAGCTAGAGAAGGAATTGTTTTGTCTACCTACTCTATGAAGAGAGCTTACCATCCCTTAATACGAAGCTCAGAACTACACACCAAAAGAGCACAGAATCTGGAAAATATAAAACCTAAAATTTAAGGCATAATTTCCTCATATGAGCTTGGGCTTGCCATTTCTCAGGATTGTGGTCATCCTTAGGCTTTTCTAGTGATTTACCAAAAATATTTCCCACAGGTACTGTCCACATTGTTGTATTACGTAGCATGGCGTAGAAAACACTGTGGTGACTCTGACACTTCTGCTGCCCACTCCTAGTGATCTCAAATTTCCAACTCTGTTCATCAACCACTCTATCACAACAGCCAGGAAAATCTTGCTATCTTGTCAAATAGCAATCTTTTCTTGTAAAAAAATGTTAAATGTGCTAGTGTTTCAGCTGCTTTCTTCACCCGCTCTTTATTGCCATGTACTGTTCTTCTTTCTTCCTTACTTCTTGCTTACTTAGGAGGTCATGACCAGTGTGGTGGTCGGTGCCAGCAACTGGAGCAGGGCTGCAGCCTCGGAAGCCTGCGTGTCTGTGTGCCACCAGCTGGGGACACTGGGACAGGGACAGCTCCAGGTCACACTGCGTGGCTGAGCCCAGCTGCAGCAGGATCTGCCTCTCACATATGTGCAGCGTGTCCCTGCCTGTGGCACACAGATGACTTCCCAGGCCTCTTACAACCCAAACCATTCTATGAGTCACTGATCAAATGTCAATGAAACAGAAAAAATTGGATGGAGGTTCAGATATTTCGCATGGATGCTAACACAGCAAAAGCATCACTGAGACCTGATTCAGGGCCTGAACCCTGCAGCTCATCAAGGAATACAGTAGTACAACCTAGAGTTGTAAAACCTCTGCTTATAATCTAGGTTGTTTGGTTTTTTTGCATAACTCATTTTACTTCATGACACCTGAGATCATCATGTTCATGACGGCACAAACTGGACAAGATTTATGGAAAGGGTGGGATGACAGCCGAGAGTCTTCCATCAAATTATTTTTACAATGCAGGTTTCATTAACATCAATGGTATGAATCATTATCATGTCAGCTTACAAACAGAATACATGCAAACAGCTAATTGCTTTTGTTTGAATGAAAGACTGTGACAAGTTCACAGTTAACACAAAACTGTTGGCAGTTACTTATGAGCTGATTGCTATGACTATAAGAACCGACACAGACATTGATTCTGTTATGATGTTCACTAAAATTCCATTTAATTTAACACTGGGGTTCTCAACTTAGAACATAAATCAGACATAAGGTGCTTCAGAAGGATGATAATGAGGCAGATGTGACAGGACTATTTCCTTTGAATCTCTTTGAATGTGTCTCCTATACCACCCTCTCACCTACTTCAGTCCAAGGATAGTCTACCATCAGCAGCTAAAAGCAGAAAAAAATTGTCTCTAAAGTTTGTAAAGTACCTGGGAAAATCTGGCTGCATTCATTTTGAATCATAATCTCCACTAAATCTTTATCCCAGTAATTTCTTATGGTAATGCACTGACAATTAGTGAGTCACTAAAAGCTCCTGCTTAGTGCATTTCTCAGAAAGCTCATAAGTCTTGAATACAAATAACAACACTTTTCAGCTCACAATCATTGCTCTGCACAGATACAAATTTTAATACTCATTGGTCTTTTTAAAAGCACAGATGTCTGTCAACTTAGAAAGATGGAAGAATAGAATAGAATAGAATAGAATAGAATAGAATAGAATAGAATAGAATAGAATAGAATAGAATAGAATAGAATAGCCTTCTCTCATCTTTTATGAAGGCTTTTGCTTTCATTACCCAAATCCCTTTTTAAAAGACTAATTAGTCAGCTATCAGACCAGTTTTCAGTTAAAGGATATTGCAAGCTTGCCTCTGAATCCTCTTTCCATTTCACAGGCATTGCTATGAGGTGAAGACAGTGTCAGTGGTTCTATCAATTTGCTGCATTGCAGTTCATAAGTGATTTCGAGAAACTGAAGAGAGGTATGATGCAAATGTGTGTAAAGAAAAGCAAGTCTTTCTTCATTTCATGTCTTTGTATTGCATGGCTTCCAACTGCTCTCACTTTCACAAGTGTTTTCTGTGGGCTGTAATTGTCAAGGTCAGCTTCTACCATGTTTTGGAGATAGAAACAAGAGAGTGTTACCCTTTATTTTCAAAAATCTTCCAAATTGTATCAGGTGGATTTTAGCTTTTGATTTAATGTTCTTGTAAGGTCACCTTTACGGTCACTTTGTGCAAAGCAGTGTGTTCACTGACCTCAGTGCTGAGAGGAATGAGAAAGGTGAAAAATCTAGAGAAAGCCTTTTTTCCATATTACAAAATCCTGAAAATCCATGTTGTTTCATATTAATTGGCATTGCTTAAGCTCCTTATTTTGTTTCTAAATAACTAAATGTTCACTGTAGGCTATTACTGACCTGCTAGCACAATACTCACACAACATGTGGTTTTGCATGGTTTTGCTCTTTCTTTGCTTATTTGTTTAACCTGACCCATTTCAATTGTAATTTAATGATGGAGAGTGGTAATGAAGCAGAAGCTTCTCAAGATCTGTTCTACGTGAGGATGTGCTACTCTTACTAAGTGTGTCTGTCCTCACCAGCTGAGTTTAAAACCACTCAGTTTTGTTAATCATACAGAACTAAACATTATGTGAACTACAGGAATAATAATAACAACATCAACAATAATAATAAACATTGCCATTTTTGTCATTGGTGGGATGGATATGGAGCTAAAGCTTTAATTTCAGCAGGCCTGTCTGGTATATATTGGCTTCAGAATTTATATCACAATGTAAAGTAAAGTAAATGGAGATCACTTATCCAAAGTTGAAGTCAATCCTAATTGATAGCTCTTTAAATCATGTGGCCATAAGTCCATGATAAAGAAAATAAACATGAATTTCACCCCAATTGTCTATATAGTCATAAGATCTCATTTCCCTGAGACAAAGGAGGGAAGAAAAGCCACACCGCTACTGAGGTCTGAAATACTCTGTTTTGGAGCCCATTCATTTGTAATCATTTTTTTTCTGCTTCTAGTTAAGATCTGTGAATTTGTCTGGGTTTTTAAGTATTTTAAGTGCAAAAACTTCACTCTTGTTCAAAAACAGTGTGAGATTTTTTGTTTATAGTATGGGAGACCAATGCCAAGCCTATTCCTTGATCATGCTGACATTCCTGTAGCTCAGAAATGCTCATCAGTGATACAACTGAGCTGTTGCCTGGTTCTGGAGTTCAGTCAAAGAGTGAAGTGTTGCCTGCATAAAATCCACATTAACTTGATCTCTGGAATTCCCTAAGCCAGTCAAAACTATAAGTACCATCAAATTCATTTTGGTGTAAAAAATGTACATTCTAAATTAAGCAGCTCATGAGCTATTATTCAGCAACATAACTTTAGACATGAATTCCTATAATATTTTAAGTTCTATTTTAATTACTGAAAGCCTCAGTTTGGATCTGGCCCCTTGCTTGTTTCAACTTTCCAGAATTATATTCATAATTCTGGAAATTTATTATAAATAATTATATTCATTATATTAATAATATATATATATTCCAGGGCATATTAAATTGTCTCAGTAGGAAACAAGCCTTCAAAAAAATTTTAATCAATATTCTGGTCATCAGTATTCAAGCGTCCTATGCTTATCGCATATTCAGATATTGACTGAAATGCTTTATTAAGAGAAAGTTTCTGCTTTCAGTGCAACACTAAGATGAGTTTTGATAAAAGCTTCTAATCTGTATTCTTACCACCATATTTAATATGTATCAATTGTTTGTGGTGAAGTCTGGTGGTTAATTGATTGTTTTGAAGACAAGAGGAGGACAATGTTCTGATTAGTCTGAGATGGAGAAAGCTTGCATAAGTATTGTTTTGTATTTTCAGATGAAACTTATCTCAGTATTGCCCCAAAGCAGGTAAAATTTTGACATTTATGAACTTTTATATTCTAAGATTTTTTTAAGTGTTGAATTTTTATATATATTGAGGTTATTGTTAAAAAGAAATTATAAACATAACTTTTTTTTCTAATAAATGTAATTGAAATGAGAAGCATTAGAACTACAGAAGAAATTGACATACCTCAGAAATTCAGTAATGGGACACTGTAATTTAAATATCTTATACTGCTTCAAAAGGAAATCTACTATGTATTTTAACTCTATCTCTTCAGTTTTCTGGATGTTTTAGTTGAGACGAGATTATGCATTCGTCTTGATACACAGCTGTCAAGTAATTTTACAGAAATGAGATACAGGGCAAAGACAAACTAGCAGCTGCCTTTTGTCTGTGTTAAAAATAAGGCAGAAAACTCCATCTTTCAGAAAAACAGAGCAATATTCAACTGGTCTTTTATCCTTTAGACAGATTTGTGTCCTTGGAAGGGTGTTAAAAATGATTGTATGCCTAATATATAAAACTAAATTGGATAAGTCTTCAGTTAAATTTGAACTGTCTCTATAGTATTTGTATGTACATTGTCTACTTGAAGAAGGAAGGAAATTATCTATTGTGATTGATACCAGTCTGGTCTCTTTTCAAATGGACATTTAACAATCTAAACAGCTGTCATTTTCCAGCTACATGACATAGAAGGCTGTGTGTAAAATATGATGTGTTGTCCTTCTCCACAAGGTGTAAAACCATCCCTTATAAACTTAATCCATTCCTGTATAAACTTTCCTCTCCTGGCTGGATGATTCAGCCTGCAGAGGGTGCAGGGCAGGCTCAGCATCAGCCGGTCTGGGGACTGTTTTATGTCACTGCTACGCCAATGCCCCTGACTGCAGCTTATCACAGAACCTTAAAAAAGGAAGGTCAACATGTTCCATTGCTCTTAACATGTGTTAAATGTTAAAATGTTCTATTGGTCTTAACAGTGCTCAATACACCCAAACCCAGTGCTCTTGTTGTTGATGAGTCAGGAGAGGTCTGTTGGTTTTTTGGGCTACTTTGCAGTTACACCGAGTTTTGGGGCTGCCTCACAGGCTGGTACCTGCCATGTGCTGGGAGCCTCAGGAGTCAGCCCAGCTGATCTCAGCTGATCTCAGCCCCTCCTGGCCCTGCAGCCTCTGAAATGCTCCATCCATCACAGTGTAACCGCACATGTTTCTTTCAAGGCTTCTTTCAAACTTCTAAATCTTATAAACAGCTGAGTAATACCAGCAAAATAAATCAACAAGCTATCTCGTGTGACATCTGTACAGAGTAGTATGAAGGTGTGGTTTGAGCAACTGTGTTGCAAGTACCTACAGTGAGTGGTAAGTAACATCTTCCACGGCTGGGACTTTTCTGCCAGGATTTAATATTTTTTTTCCCCTGCATCTGTGCTGTCAGTATCCATATTCTTCTCATTCAAACACTTTGGAAGAGTCACCCATCTCCTATCTTGGGGCTGTTTAGAAACAGTCTGATCAATCTGATGTATCCAAAACACTCTGTGTAAAGGCAGCCTTTCAAAGGTACTTTACTCGAAGGTGACTACTACTGTGTTACTAATACATAATTGGTTCCTATATTTGAAAGCTATCTCTAGTACTTTTAGCCTACTTATCAATTATTGAATACTTACAGTGAAGTTTTAGCTGGGAAGCTTTTCACATGATCTGCTACAGCAGAACAAATCACTGCCTTGTAAACAAACCACAAAAATGGAGGTGGAATGCAGCTTCCACTGGACTAGACAGCGAGCATCAAGCAAGATTTGGAAATTAAAAATTGTTATTGCTTTGTGTTACTTTCTGAAGAAAAGGTGGAAGATGGAAATCTCAAAATATATATTTTTAAATATTCCCATAACTTTAGTAGCTGCTGCTGTGCAATGACTTGCTCCACTATGCTGCGAAGTTTAATTTCTACAGGACACATATCTTTCAGAACAAGAAAATAATCAAATCTTGCAAAAGTATTTAGGACAGCATTTAGGATTAGATTTTGCCTCTAGGTACAGTAATGCTACACAGGTACTAGTTTATTTATGTTGCATTTTTTAACCCTGTGAATTTTTAATAGGAGTAATTTCCAGTAAAACTATGGAAACCTAACCTGAATGATGTTAAAATTAACCATTTTTAAACAGCTAGATTTCTAAGCAATCACTGGAAAATCCTGGTCTGTTGTCAGCTTTCCCTTTCCCTGCAAAGATGGGGCATTGTTTGCTTTGTACTTTAAAGGAGTGAAGCAGAATGTAAGAGAGTTGCACCCAAGACATCTCAGAAATTGTTAGTAACTGAAAGAAAAGAGAGATCAAGATACTCAAACCTCATCCAAGTTCCTAGCTTTTTGGTTTCATTTTAATTAGTAGCATCATCTGCCACTTTTTTTAAAGGAGTATATTGGCTAGGGAAGTTCATCTCTATGTTCATACATTTTGGAATTTTCCTGAACCTGTTGCTTGAACAGCCAGACTGAGGCCAAATTTGGTGGTTTGTGAGATTGCTTCCAGTCTGAGCAGGTGGTGGTGTTTTATGGAGAGATGGTAGGAGGCAAAATCAGGAAACAAAAAGCAAGTAAATTAACACAAATAGTCAAAACATTGAAAAAAATTGTTCTTGACAGCTGTCAGGCTGCAGAACAGAGTAGACTGAATACAAGGTGACATAAGCCAATTCAGAACTCAATATAGAGTGACAATGTAATGACACAGAGGCAAAAAATCCCTAAACCAAAACTCAATTAATGTATCAGAATTCTAGACAAGGATTTATGAAGACAAAATTTTAACATTTAAATAAATGGAGAAAAATCTGCTAAAAATGTGAGGTTTTCGTTTGTACAGCAAATTCAGAGTGCTAAAGACTACTGAGAAATTGTGGTAGGAATCACAATAGGGTGTTAGTGCTGACCAGAGGGAAAGGATCATCCTGTGGACCTGCTGGTGTGGCTCCCATTGCTGTTGGCCATATCTGCTGCCAGGGCTCACTGCTGGCTCAGGCTTTCCTTGCAACCCACCAGGACCTCCAGGCCTTTCCCACAGAGCTGCTTCCCAGCCTCCTGTGCTGTGGGGGTTATCCCCACCTAGTTGCAGGACATTTCAGCCCATTTCTCCAGCCTCCACTTCTTGACTATTCCCTCTAACTAGGTGTTGCCACAAACTTGCCAAGAGTGCAAACCTTCCAGTCATCTAGGCCCTTAACGGAGACATTATGGACTGATTGCAGTATTGTTTAGTTTTGAAATGGGATTAACCACCTCATCCTCTTTTTCCTTTCTTTTACAATCTAACAGCCATGTCTACAGTCTTTTTCCAGTGCCTTGACTGTGTATAATAATTATTTGCTTTGTGTTTCCTGAATCAGTCTCACACCTCTCCTATAACCATGACCATCTGTTTAAATTGAGATTGAGAGATATTATTCACATCCTGACTTTACCTATCAGTCTTGCTGATCAGAAAAGACACAATGATTATTGTGATTATGGTTGAAAAGCAGCCATCACTGCAGAAAATGTACCTTAACCAGCAAACACTGTATCCTCAATACATGGAAGAAAATATTAGCGAATATGGCTCCTAAGAAATACTTATGCCAATGGAGTTTCCAGCATACCGTTAAAGGCACTCAGAATTGCCATGGGGATTATTTTCAGAGTTATCAAGGCTTACAGAATGCAATGTTTTACAAATGGACATGCTGAACATGAACAATACAGAAGGATTAAAAGATATGGTCAAGAAAATCCTGTGAAGCTGTGATGATATAAAACATGTTTGAAAGCATTTAATTCCACTGGATATTGGCCAAAATGTTTGTCTACATAATAGTAACAATTTAATCTAATAATACTATGATGTATGGTTTCTGTTTTTCAAACATGTTAAAAAAAGATGCATTTTAATATTGCACTTCACAAAACATGTATTTCCAGAGCTTGACAAGGAGTAAATTTTTTCCTAATCATAAATCAATACACATCAGTCTTGGTGTATGGTTTAATTTAATTAATTAATTTAATCTATGATGTATGGTTTCTGTTTTTCAAACATGTTAAAAAAAGATGCATTTTAATATTGCACTTCACAAAACATGTATTTCCAGAGCTTGACAAGGAGTAAATTTTTTCCTAATCATAAATCAATACACATCAGTCTTGTGGTATAAAGAAGAGTATGTTACAATGGTAATAAACTAATTTTCTTTATTCTTAAACATGAAAAGTACACACCTGCTGAATCATTAATAGGTCTGTTAAATAATCAGACACTTTTTATTATTTCCTGATAAAACAATTTAGTGCCTGTCAAAAAAGCTTCTAAACATTGTGCTGCATTAAGGAAAAAAATAAATACTTCCACAATTCTTTAAAAATGATCCATATAAACCTCCAGGATTCAAAAAACATCTAGTGAGGAACAGCTAGCTGGGAAATCCGGTGTGTATGGGTGAAAATCATAATGGAATACAAAGATTGTGTTCATGACCCTAGGGCATAACAGCTAAGGTGTGAGCTGGTCTGACACCCTCTGTCTGACAATTCACAGTTCACATTGGCACACCAAGGTGGCAGAGTGTAACCACCCACTCAAAATTACACGAAAAATGCAAACATTGAATTAGTTCTTTTTGAAACAGATGCATTGGTGACTATTTCTACTCAGAGGATGTGTGGCCACTGTCAGTGGTCTACTGTGTCTAGCTGTGCATTTGAATGTGTATTGTGCCTGTGAAACATCAAAAGCTATAATACAGCTTAAAAGCAGATATTTGTGCTGCTGAAGGTATTTAAAATAACTTCACCAGCTGATTTTAATTTGTGATTATATTTTCTAATCACCAGTAGCAGTTTTTTAATTTGTGCCACTCTTAAACAGTGACAAGAAATTAGTCTACTCCAGGACTCCACTGCACTGTCCCTGTAAAACACATCTTAGCATTTAATGGATGTTATAGTTAAGAGGAATATTTTAATCTGAATCCTGGGCTGTCTATGGTTGACAGGTCTGGACAATGCATCCTTTTAAATGTCATCGTTCTGGGCAATCTAACCCAATTTATCATTGTATCTTCAATAATATACTATGGCATAATATAATTATTCTTTTTATTTACTAATTTTTTCAAAGTATTTTGGCTAGGCATTTGTCAATAGTGGATGAAGATGATATTTACTCTGCCTACATTAAGCATTTCAGTTTAGATCCCTGAACTGGCAGCCTAAGTTTATCCTAAGATCTCCTTTCAGTGAGTAGTGAGATACAAGCATTTTAGAGAATTTCAAGCTTGTCTTCTTACTGACTGAAGTTAAACACTTCTGTCCGTAAATCATATTGACAGAAAGAGACACTAGTCTTATAAATCAGGGGCTTCATGTACATGGCATGAGTACTCCTGTTATCTCAAAAGAAGTGAAATAAACATTGAACAGTTTTCACTCTAAAATAAAAAAAAATCCTCCCCCCCAAAAAAAAAGTTTTGAAAGTTTCTGGTCATGTAATTGGTATATTTGCAGTTTATCTTCCTTTGGGTTTTAAAAGCCAAAGAGTTTTCTCACAAGAACAGAGGAGACAGTAAGTTGTAGAAAATCAGTAGTTTCAACCAGTTTAAAGTATCAGCTTCCCTTTCAAATTTGAGACATGATAAAGCCCAACAATATTTCTGTATTATTGTGAGTTACTACTGATTGATGTGCCATTCTATACTGTCACAAGGAAACAGAATGGTGAAATATTAAAATAGTAATAAATTAAGTGATTTTGGAAAGATAATCCCACTTAAAAGTGTCATTCTTTAAAATAAAACAATAAATATTTTCATCTCAATGCATCTCTCTAGGAACAATTTCCTTTACAAAAGAAGAATTAAATCAATATAGCTTTCTGAAGAACAATTGAATTGATGATAAAAGGTTTAATGGAAATTTTACAAGGTTTTGTGCAGATCATCAGTCAGGTTGTCAGCCCAAATAAATAACCCAGTTATTTTTAAGAATGTGAGATCCCAGTCTTTAGAATGACCTACAGGTTTTTTCCAGTATCATGACATTTTAAAAAGTGACATGTTTTCACTGTATTTATTTATCTTTTCATTCCCTGATTTTATGAATGTAAATTCTGTGCAAATTTTTTTTTGAGTACTCAAAAAAAAAACCCCCAAACCCAAACTGTTTATTTTTTCCATGTTTGACAGGATTTATAAATAAATTATCTGGAAAAAAAGCAGCCCACACATCTGCTTTGTTTTGACATAATATAGAGCAACCAGATATACTTAAGGATCAGCATTTTCTTTCAAATTCTGTGCAAATTTGTTTTTGAATACTCTAAAAAAAAAAAACCCAAACCCAAACTGTTTATTTTTCCATGTTTGACAGGATTTATAAATAAATTATCTGGAAAAAAAACAGCCCACACATCTGCTTTGTTTTGACATAATATAGAGCAACCAGATATACTTAAGGATCAGCATTTTCTTTTATATATTACTGTAAAATGCAGTGGCTTATTGCAGTCCCAGAAGCACAAATGGGAACAATATAGAGAAGCTGAATTAGGACACAGATATTGGCTTTCCAGTATGTGCAACTAAACCAATGGAGATAAAATAGGCTATAGGATTTCCAGGTCACAAGTCATCAAAGAATATTTGACAGGTCCTGATCTATTTAAGAATCTGATATAATTGATTTTTATTGTTTGCAATCTTTTTTCCACTTGCTTTTATTGCAGTAGGAAATCAGAATTACAAGGTGGCATCTGTTTCCCTGAAAAATTGAATTAGCTTTGTTTCAAATATATTCATTATTAACTTGTTCTTTTGAGACATACTTTTCTCTAGCTTACAAAAGAGGACACAAAGCACTCTTGTTTCTAATTGCAAGGTATTTGATGGCAGACACATTCTTGGTGGAAAACAGACTAGAAGTTTGTCACTATAATATATTCTTTAAAGTCTTCTATAGTCATTAAGTACAAAAACATAAATGAAATATCTTTAATTTTAATCTGTTTTAATCAAATGGATAATAGTGCATTATATAAAATACTTTAAGTGAAAACATAGAAAAGGATACTATTGAGAACAGTGAAGAACATTTAAATGATCATAGCATCCCTAGTGGCACATTAACAATAAAACATTTAAATAGCAACCCTTAATGAGACACCAGATTTGACTGAGGAGCACAATGCATGTAAGAATGACTTTCAGCATATGGTGGTGCTTCATTTTGTGTAGAAATTTAAAGAAAGGGTTTTATAAATGAGTAAGATATTTCAGAGAAAACCATCAAATTTCTCAGTTGTATATGATTTCCTTACCTCTTGCTGTTAGGTATAGGAGCACAAAGACATTTCAGTCCTTAATATTCTTAAGAAGTTGAAAATGTGTCCTGTTTGCAAAGCTCAGGCATTTGTCTCTGAAGCATGTTCAGGCAGTGTAACCTGCCGTCAGTGCCCAGTGTGTTATCCAGGAGCCTTATTCACACCCTTGTTTGTGCCTTTCCATCTTGTCTTCACGTGCTGTGCTTCACCTGTTGCATGGTCTGGCAGACATGAATTATTCCCACCAACTGCCTGGCCATGTCTATCTAGCTCCAAATAGAAAGTTGGCACTCACAACCCCTTTTTCACTGCTCAATCACCTGTTTGGTGTTTTCATGTTTCATTATGCTTATCAGTCTTGGTATACATGCTTGCTTATCAGCCATGGGAATTTCAGGAAACATCTCGTCTTGGCTTTCACCTCCCTGTAAACAAACTGAAGTTAAAAGCATAGATTAATTTGACCTGCCTTCTGCTTCTGCCACTGGAAGTGGATTTTTGTTCTGTGGTATAATCTTCTTTCAGGGGAGGTTTCCTCTGCTTCCCATGGCTGTGTGCCCTTTGGCAGAGACACAGACTCAGTCAGCACTGATGCTTTTCAGCTCAGTGCTCTCTGGTGGGTGACCAGATACCAGTGGTGAGTTGCCTGCACATTGTAAGATTTGAGGTTTTTTTAATGCAAGATTTTGCCTTAAAATGGTGGCTCTTTTTGTCATCATTCTTTAGTGAGTGAGGCAAACAGTTGTAAATGTGTCATAAAGCACGATCTCACAGGTCACGTCTGTATGAGCTGCATGTCAAGGCACAATTTGGCCTTTAAATGTACAAACATCTGAAATGCAATTCACACAAAGAAAAGGGCAACTGCAAAGGAAAAAGACAATGCATTCATTTTGTTAAGGCAGTGATGACTGGCAGAATCTTAGAAAACAACAATTTGCCCACGCTGTTTTCCTTGCTTAAATCTGTACTAGATTGGGCTTCAGTGTACTCACTGACAAGGATGGGGAGTCTTGGAACTCCAGTTGCAGGAAGAAAGGTGTTTTTATAGAACTGGGCTTGCTTCCAAGATATACCTAATAAAAGAGATGCAGTAAAACAGAGTTTTAAAAAGAAAGAGAAGATAAAAATAAAACAGAGACGTTGGATTGTTATAGCCAACCCCAAAAATGCAGGTTTCTGAAGAGAAAAATATTTATATTTTGAATACATATTCAAATTTTGGACATTATGTATATTCCTGTGAAGATTGCAGAAGATCATGCTCAGTTTTCATATGTAATGCATTTACACAGTTCACATACATCTGACATAGGTCATTCAGAGACCAAACTTCAATTCTTGCATGAGCTGGTTACCATGGGTTAAAAGATCAAACCTCTAAGAGATAATATATTCTGCCTCAAAATCCTAGATGTCATAAAGATACAGGAAATAGGAGTCTAAAGATGAAGTTTCCAGCTATTTCCAGATCCTGAAGTAATATTTGATTCAGTTCTACTGTTCAACATGGATAAAAATTGAAGATGGAATTTATAATTTAGATGGATTCAGACATTTTATAAAGGCTTTGATATAGATAACTTTTCACCTCAAATGTAAAAACAGTAATGCCCATGAAAAATTAATCCAATTATTATAATGGGGGAAAAAAAATTGAAACTGACACTATTACATATTTATTGGCATCAGTTACAGTATGGTATCCTGCATGTCATAAACACTAAAACGGACCTGTGCAAACATTTTCATTTAAAGAAACAAAAGAGACTAAACATTCTGACCAAGCTTCAAGAATATTTGAGACCCCTCAGTGAGTGACAATTGTGCCAGCATTTATGTATTACATGTAAAAACATACATAGCTCCTAATATTTATTCCAATTTTGGGTCACTTTTTTTTTTTTGTGAAAATGTCTAAAATTGCAAGCAAGCAAAAAAAACCACTAGAACATCAAAAAGGCCTGATGTTACTTCAGAGGGTACAGTCACTTAGAGGTCAAAGTTTAATTACTTCCAAAAAAATAAAATAAGTAATAAAAAAATTATTAAGTTATTCATTTTCTGTTCATTTCATTACCTGTGACAATATAATTTTACAGAAATTTGATCTTTATAATTATTTTTACAATTAATAAGATTTATATTTTTTAAGTATATACAAGATGCATGGTATATACTTAAAAAATATATGTAGTTGTATCAGAAATGTGTTCAATGGCTGTAGTTTTAGCTGATATCAGTATCTCACCTTCTGTAGTGCTGCAAAATTAAAAGGAAATTAATAAAGAGCACAAAAAGTCATCAAAGCAAGATAAGTGACCAGGATTCAGTGGAAATAATACATAGAAAAAGGATTTAAGGCAAAAAAATAATAAAAAAGAAATTGTAGCTAGCATAACACTTAGATTCTTGTTTATTGCTGTATCTGGGGCCCTTCAATTTCCTATTAGAAAATACAAGTAGGAAAAAGTTTGTTACTCTGGAAGGGAAGGAACATTAGTAGAAACACTGGCTGAAAGATGTGCCTGCTCATTTTATGCCGCATTTGACAAAGAATTCAAATCAAAATTAAGAAGGGATAATATATACTTAGCTTCTCTCAGAGACAAATAATGTCAGGCAGTAACAGGGGTGAGCACAAGGGAGGCTGGAGCAAGGCCAGGAGCTGCCCAGGGTCCCTACAAACTCCTCATACAGCTTCAAACAAGTACATCTCTTGCTTTTGCAAACCTACTGCTACATGAATGTCAAAAAACTTTTAATATCTTGATGAAAGCCTGCTATATATCTTGTTGTTAATGCTATTAATATCTTTAGTTAGTACCATGATAAATAATCTAAAATACATCAGACAAAAATGTAATTTCAAGGTGTCCTTTCTCTCCTAAAAGAAATATGACTTCAGTACCTTAGGCAGAAACAAAAGAGACCACTGACATTTGAGTGCCTGTTGAAAACATCCATAACTTGTGAATGCTAAAGAAATTTTGCAGAAGGCAAAGAAGAAGGCTGAGGAAAAATGCTGAAGAGAAAATTTGGCTTTGTTCTGCCATAACTGCTTGTAGAGTACACTTGTTTAAAACTTGCATATACTGAGCTTTATACATTTTAACAACAGTAGAATAATATTTAAAAAGTGGGAAATAGGACAGCAAGTTTTGTTTCAGTCAGTTCAGGCCTGGTCTGACACTGCATGAGGTGAGAAAAGGGAGCACCATCCTTGCTCCATCAGGAAATAGGGGCATGAGTGTCAGACCAGTAAGTCCCAAAAACCCCTTTCTACCTCTTGTGTATCAGAAGAGAAAGCCAACATTGTTTGCATCTGACTTGGATAGTTGCTACTAGCAAAGTAATTTTAAATCGCTATTTTATAAAATTTTGATATTTATTCTGATATAATTAGGTCATTATAATTCGTTTGTTCCTATACTGAAATTTAGATGGTATCTACTGTTGTTTGAATTTTTGGTGCTAAGAACTATTCTGGGCGAGACTTTTACTGGGATTTTATTTATATATTTTATGAGACCACAATTATATTTTCTGCCTCATGGTAGATCTTACTCCAATTTAAAGTCTCAAAGGAGTTAATACTCTTGGCCCTAAATACTTGCAAATATATTTATAAAAACTCGATAAAGATGGTTTGGTGGTTCTCATTTTACCTTACTTTTCCCCTACTGTTAGAGAGTATTTTTGTGGTTTATTCAAATTAATAAATTTGTCATTGCAAATTGCAGGGCATTGCAAATTGTTACTTGTACATTTATGGACATTTTTTGATCAGTCATGAACCAACAGCAAAGACATCTCCCAAGACAGCAAGACAAATGGCACTCTGGACATATGTGAGATATCCAGCTCAAGACATGGTGAGGAGATAAACTTAAAAGAATCTGACAAACTATGAAATGTATTTTTTTCTTTACTGAGCGACATTAATGAAACCTTCAGGAGTTTTAGGGTTAGGGCTTCCTCTTTTGTGAAAGTATGAGATGTCAAAATGATAAATTTTAGTCATGTCTTAAGCAATAATAAGTAAAATTGTAAAAAACCTTGGCCCATCTGACACTATTTTTATAGCTCCAAAATAATCTGGAATAAAAAGTCCTTATGAATTTTACTTTAAGATGCTAAATCAAGGTTCCTTTCAATTATTTACATTAGAAAAGCATACATTAACTGATTTCTGGTTCTGTGAAAGAGAAGAAATTAATCAGTTTTTAATTTCTTTATATAAATGGCTTACCTATTATTGAACAGTGTCAATAATGGAGTTGTTTTTTTAAATAATGTCTCTTTAACACTTGTTTTGATGTCACAGACTCAGGTAAGATGAGTCTACTTCTCTCTTTTACAAATTCTCTCAAGTCATCCCTAAATATTCTAAGCAAATATTTCCCAACCCTCACATGGTATTTCCCTATCTGTAATACACTTAAAAGAATGGACATCTTTAATTTATGAAATAAATTTCAAAAGTTTCAATCCTAGTGCAGGAGGGAGCCATCCTAAACGAATATTATCCATCAAAGCTCTTAAAGCAGAGATACCAAAATTAGGCTGTAGCCAAACTAGACATTTTTGTTATGTACTTTTTCATGTTGGCTCTTCTTGGATTTATTTTCTTAAACAGTAAAATAACTGTGGTCAGTAGCTTCTGTTACTCAGTTTGTCTGCAGTGCAGGTGTTGTCCATAACTTGATAAAGTTCTCCCTGGGTTAAAAGAGGAGGACTTACTTTGGCAAGAGGATTATATCAGTTCACGTTTGCAAAGGTTAATTTCATGTGGAGAAGAACCACAAAAACGATTGCTATCTAAGCCTTTAGATGAGTCACAACGATTCTTTTTCCTTCCCTCCTGGCTTATGGATTTCTGTGCAATTAAAAGCCAGACACTCTGAACTAAATCAAAGCTGAATCAGTTATATAATAAGTCTGCTATTACAGGCTCTGTGTTCTGGTATCTTTATCTAAAATCCTGGTGCTGGAACTTCCTTTGTAGAATGTTATAAGGCAGGAACAAGCATTAGAGTGCCCAATTTGGAGAAACATTTTAGTTTCTAAGTGCAGGTAAAACAGAGATAAAGTCTTCATCTTTTTTTCTTCTGACAGAATGAAAAAAATCCAGCAAGAATGGAAAAAGAAAATTGAGAGCTGCTACTCAATTGATGCAATCACTGATTAAGGTAACTGACACGTTATCATGTGAACTCATCAATGACTTTTGAAAGATGCTGGAATTTTCAATTTTGTTAAAAAATATGAATTTTTTTAATGAAAATGTTTTGATACTGTTGTTCTTGATGCTGCTATTTTAATTTTGGGGAGTTTTGTCCAAACCCCAAATATCTGTCTTTAACACTGTGAATATATTAATATATTACTGATCTGGAAACCAGTGCTACATTGTGACCAGGTGCCTTTAAAGAATATATAAATTCACATGCCATTAGCTATCCTTGTAAAAGCCAGCAGACAGAAAGACCACTGTGAAGAAAGAACATGCCTCTCAGATACATAATTCAAAAATACTTCATCTGTGGATTTGTAGCTTCAGCTCAGTTGTTTTCCTAGGAGAAAAGAAGTTTATCTGGATAGAGGAATTAGCATTAAGGAAAGGAGACTCTCAATTTCAGACAACCTGAAGAGCAACCACTAAACTTTTCACAAGTGCTAGGTAGCTGAAGAAGAGCAGCACTACCAACTAGCAGATGAATGAGGATGTTCCAGAGATAGGATGTAAGGAGCAGGATTATCCAGCTGGGTTCTTGCAGCCAATAAATGCATCAGAGAAATCCCTTCCTGCACTGAAAACAGGCTGAGATCTTGTACATTTTGAGTTTTCAGATTCTTGTACTTTCACAGGAGAAAAAAGTAATTTAGGTCAGAAGGAATCTCTGCTCACACACTCCACCCCCCCTACTCCTGTATTTTTCATTCTTTTTAATTTTATTTATAAATTATTGGATAAGGACTTGGCTTTTTCTTGCCTCAAGTAAATTTGTTTTTTTCTTTAAGCTGCTGTCACTCTGCAAAGATGGGACAGTAAGAGGCAAGGCACAGAGTCAGTTCCTGTCCACATGGGGAGACCTGAGATTACTCAGTGTTAAACTCTTCTAGCTATTGCTGGGGCATATAATGCACAGGCTAATTTCATAGAATCATCTCTTCTCACAACATCAGTTATTTCCAACAGAACTTATGGAATCTCTTCTGTATGCTGTATCCTTCAGCTAAGATGGCAAATAGGAATACCTTGGAGAAGGTATTGCAATAATTATCCATTCCCTGACTTTTGGAAGTGCGTGATTGCAACTAAATGTTTTGCCAAAGCTCATCTATTTTTGGGCTTTTTATCTTTTTTTATGGATCATAGACATTTATACTGCTTATTTTTACTACATAGCCCCTTTTAAACTAAGGTAAATTTTATTCAGTGGCTAGTGTTGGGTTAATCTAAGCACCTCACTCAGCAATGAGAAAGTTGTGCTATGATGTTCCAAATGTGACTATGCGTGAGATAAAAACACTTCATTTTTATCAGCTTTAAATTTGCAACTCTTATTTTCCCAGGATAACCTACTTTTTTGTAATATAAAAGCTCAGTTCCTACAGTGCATGATTCACAGTGTGATTTGTGATTGTGTTATATATCCATATCCCACGTCCTCTTACTCATCTGCTTCACAAAACCAAGCACTGAAACCCTGACCTCATTGGACTCAGTGGGAGTTTTGACATTGCCTTCAATAACACTGGGATTTCACATAGGATCCTTGTACCCTTTAAATGAAAGAGCCTTTGGTCTTTTCTTTTTGAGGGGGAGAAAGAGCACTGAGACACAGGGTGAGACTGGTCATGATTTAACTAGATGTATCTCTTCCATTTGTGGGACAAACTAGACAGTACAATCAGACAGGGCATGAAGGTGAAGTACTCAGAATTTACTGGGATGTGAACACATTGCCTGTAATATGCATAAACATTTCTTTTGCCAGGATCTATGAAGACCTGGATTTAAGAAAGCACATTGACTCATTTGACTTTCCAGTTTATTTATAATTCTAGTCTCTATTAAAGAAAAGCCAGGACTGGTTAATCGAAGTTTTTAATTAATCAGAGGTGAAACAAAGTTATCCAGAGTTTTAATTTTAGAGTGAAATTAAAGTATTTTCCATTCCCTATTAATTCCTTTATGTCCCACAACTGGTGGACCACTTTCTTTTCTGCCTGTGAGCGTGAGCATAAGGAGTGGGAGCCCCTCTCCTGCTGGGTTGCTGTTGGAGAGTTTTCTAATATGCCTCACAGTATTTTGTGTACTGTACTCCAACGCAGAGGCAGCAAAATGTGTATAGGGTTTCAGAGTAGAATGTGTAAACCTAAGAGCCAGCAGCATTGGCTGCATGCTCAGGACACTGGACTTGGCCAGTGCAGCCATATTCTTAAAATTGATGTCATCACAAGGATCACACTCGAAAACACCCTGCTGGAGTATGCTAACAGGACAATTACTCCATTGCCAGTGTGCTGATGGAAAATTGCTGCTTGGCCAGTCCTATGACTGATTCCTTATTTTCTCTCCCTTTTCAGTTTGTAAATCTGTCAGAAAATACACTGAGACTGAATAGTAGTGCTTTATTGTTGAGCTGATGCATAGAGGTCATATCTGATGGCTTAAAGAAGTGTCAAAATTGAGCCTTAGAATTAATGCAGCAAAACATGTTTTCAATATTTCTTCCCTTGATTCCCCAAACACAGTTAGGGGAGTCATATACTGACTGATTAAACAATGAGCAGCATTCAGCATGAGGTAAGCAAGCTGCCAAAGCTCCCTGAACTGAGTAGGTTGGTCTCTGTTGCTATATTACATTGCTCTGTGACTCTATCAGCTGTCCCATGCTCTCACCCCTCTCCATTCCATTCCATTCCATTCCATTCCATTCCATTCCATTCCATTCTGTTCCCATTGACAATTATCTTCCCTCAGGAATAGAATAGAATAGAATAGAATAGAATAGAATAGAATAGAATAGAATAGAATAGAATAGAATAGAATAGAATAGAATAGAATAGAATAGACGTATATATAATATAAATACATCACCAGCTTTATTAAACTTGGCTACGTACTATGCCTCTGAATACTAAGGGTTTCCTTATCTTATAGATAGAAATGGAAGTTCACAGAGAGCAGGGCTTTTTTTTGCTTCCATTGAGAGTCAGGACAACAATGTGCCAGAATAGAACCCAGTGGCCAATGACTGAAAAAGTCACCAGATAAGATATATGAAATTGAGGGAATGGGGCTTTGATTTTGGGGTTGCTTTTTTTTTGAATGACTGTTCAGACTGTTATGACCTTTCTCTTACAGTCAGGTCAACTTTCCCTGCTCCAGTGGAGGTAGCACTCAGCTTGCTCTGAATCCAGTCCTATGAATGTCTGTAATGTGTGTAGTGCTCTGGCAGCAGCTGAGGCTGGTGCCCCAGTGGGCCGTGGTGGAGAGAGAGCCCCTTCTCAGAGCTGCAGAGCAGGATGAGGGCATCCAGATCTCACTCCTGACTCCTCATTCCTGTCAGCAAAGGCAATGTCCAAGCGACCAGAAACAGACATCCTGGTGGTTGGTGGTTAAGAAGTTCAGCAGTTTTGTTTGAACAAAGAAGTCAGCATTTTTGTCTCATCTAGGTACCTTCAGGGTCCAGAAGCAGCCAAAAAGACAAGACATTTTCAGGATCATTTTTGGAGCCTAACTCCAACTTCAGCTGAACTAAATTTGGTCTCTTGCTTCATTGATTCTTCTTTGTGATGTGGAAAAAAGTCTTCACTCTGACCTTTACATTTTGGAAAGACACAAAGAAATTATCACAGATTGTAAGGGCTTGTGACAAAGCCCTCCAGTTAGTTAGAAGGCTTTTTATTGATTGAGTAAACTAAACTCAATTACTTATGCTTTGGTGACTTTTAATAAAATTCAGCTCTTTCCCATAACGGTTTCCCGATTAACATTACTTGTAAAATTGAAATGTTGCCTTTAGAGCTTATAACAAACCAATGCTTTTCAACTCTCTGCAATGCATGGACAGCTTCTATATCCAGATTTCCCTATTAGGATTCAGGCCCTAATACTTCACAGTACCTTGTTACCTGACTTTCCTGGAGTGGAAGCAAGTAGGCTTTTTATAGGAAGATGCCCATATTTCATCCTTCTTGTTGGGTTCCCTGGGTAAAGAAGAGAAGAGCACTCAGGGGCCTACAGCAAGTCTCCAGAAGTTTCTGGAGTCAGACATCTTTCCTCCCAACTGCAGATCCTATTCTGGAGAGTTAAAAGTGGGTGGCAGTGATAACAGGAGGAGGAAGCAGGAAAGAAGGAGCCCTGATCCTCTCCTTGGGATACATTTCACATTAGCAGTGGATGAGAAGCAAGAAACTGTAATGACTTTGGGAGCTCAACCTGTATGCAAGACTCAGTCTTACCATCTTAAAGATTTAACCACTAATTCACTGATTCATATTCCTTGCTTGTTTTTCCTCTAAGTCTTAAGTATGCTATTGAGTCTGGCACTTAGATATCTAAGACACACTTAGTAATATAACAGCTATCTGAGGGGCTCAAAATGATAATTGTTTTGACCTATCCCACAGTGATGGTAGTAGTTATTCAGAAATCACTCCAATGAGTGGCTGCAGTAATTTGTACTTTTGATGTATGCCTGCTGAGCATAGCCCTTATCTCTGACCTTGGCATCAGTGAAAGCATGGCAGATCCCACTGGTTTTAAGACATAGATTAGCTCGTTTGAAGTTATGACTTCAGTGACCCCAATTTCCAACAATGGAGCATATTTCCTCTATGCTATAACATCAATGGATGTTCTACATTGTATTCTTCATCAGTTATAAGCAGCTCTTCTATGCATTTTACTTGGTTATATTCTGTGTCATTGGTTACGACATAAAAATGTGCAATCGGATCTGCTGTCTTATTTAATGCCTTTGCTCTTGTTTTGCAAAGAGGGGATAAACACATTCAGACCACAGTTTCTGTTACATTTTGTTTACACCATTTTGCTCTCAAACCCAAAATTTACTGCATTTACTTTAATGCATTTGTAATAAAGAAACACTATTCATCCCTGTAATATCAAATTTTATTTGTATAGTTTAAAATCACAAAGTCCTAAAGGTATTTTCCATAAGTTTAGAGACTAAAACATCCCTCAGAAAACAAAATTAAAATAAATTGTATTTGTTTTAGGTACATTTCTTGAGGGACTTTTGATGCAAATTATCTCAGTCAGATCTTTCATAATCAGAGAAAAAAAAACCCAGAGCAATTATACTCTTTGTAAAGAGGTGGTGTCTTATATGCCATGAGTTATAACTGGTATAAGTGATTAGGAGACCAATTTTCTAGGTGAGAGTAAATCATGGTTAATGGCTATCCATTTCAGTTATTGCACATTTGTTGGGTATTCTTGTCACTTGATTTTCTATATTTTCAGAAGTTAAATCTTATGCACAGGGATTTGAACTGTTGACTGGAATATTGTTTCTAGCACTATTTGGTCTAAAAAAATAATTTAACACTGTGAGTCTGGATTCATAATTTTCTTAAAAAAATTATTCTCCCTCTCCAGCCCCATATACAATACAGACTTTCATTAAAACACTTCCAATGGGATTCATGATGTTGCACACATGCTTACTAGGCTGCCCTTAATTCCTTTACAGCACTTTTGAGGACACCCATTTAATTTTTTTCTGTGTAGTGATGCTGAAACAATAACAAATGAAGCAAACATTCAAGTTTGCAAAGACTCCAGGAGGAAGAAGCAAATTGGCTGGATGCTGCTGTATTGTCAAAGTGCCTTCTGTCTGACAAAGGGAGGATCCTCAGACTGTATCCTGGCCCACATTTCACACAGTTTGTCTTCCTTTTTCCTGCCATGAAAAAATGATGGGAAGATCATCTGCTGTGATAGATGTGTCCTATTAAACTGATCAAGTGGGAGAACATGAATGATTGTAGGTTAATGAGTTAATAGGTTAATGAGTTTCCAGGAAGACCAGGAGCTTATCAACATAATGAACATGCAAATCTCTAGTGAAGGGGGAATTCGTTTGGTAGGAAAAGGTGCAGCAGTATCAGCAGGATTTTAGATGCACTTACACTGAAAAGAGGACTATAGCAAAGTAACAAGAACAAAAATGTGTGTATGTAACACATGTAAGAATTAAAGCAACATTATTTTTGCACCAAAGCTATCACTCAGTTGATCATTTCTATAACATGAATGCTGATGAATAATGCCACTTATTAAGAAGTTTGGGGTAGAATTTAATACATCAAGTTATATGCACTTTCACTGAATCCAAACTATAATGACATTTAGACTCATTAAATCACTACACAATAATAGAACGGGAAAAACCAAGAATATTGCCACAAGGAATGGTCTATTGCTGGCTTCTAAATTAACAAGATCAAGTGGAAGAAGCCTTTAGGAAAAAAAAAAGGAAAAAGTGTTAGCACCATCATCTGACAGGCTATGATGTTAATGGCAGGTTTCTAACTCCTGATTCACTGAAGAAAGAGAGTAAGACTATGCAACAGGCAAGCAGGACATGTCTTTAGATCCAGGAAGTTAAGACATAGACAAAGAATAACATTTTCTTCAGTTCTGAAAAATTTTGGCAAACTGGCAATATGGCAGACATTAATCATAACCTCATGCAGTGTTTCATTCTTAGAGAAAAAGGGAGACCAAACTATAGGAGAAGCCTAAAACTTCTGCAATAATTGTAACTTCAATTTTCGAAGAAATATTAGAAACAACTTGAAAACATTGTCATCTACAAGACACCGAACTGATAAGTAATAATCAATATGGATTTGTCAAAAAGAAATCCTGGTGAACCAATTACATTTTCTGACATGACAGGAAATCTGAAAGATGGGTGAAAGCAGATATTTTGAATTGGATTTTTGATCCTGTCCAACAGGATATTCACTTGGCTTTCTCCAAAAGCGTGCTCCTGATTAGCTTCTCACAAAATGGATAAGTAATTGAAAAAAAAAAATAATAGGTCAAAAGTTAAAGGATATAAGTACTACAGGGGGATTTTATGGTTCCATAGTCTCAAATATTTTTATTTATTTAGGTTCTTATTTTACTAGGAACCTAAATAAAATCCAATGCATTAAATGTGCAAGCCATGTGTGGTTGTAAGCTTACTGTAAGTGGAATATTAGAATTAAGGATATTGACTAAAGAAATAAAATCAAACAGTAACAATGAAAACAAAAACAAATGAGCAAAAATGCAAACAATAGGAAGATAAACCTGTCCTAGGCAGGAAATAGTGACAATAAAAATCAAGTATACATAGCAGTCAGTGGCATGTCTTATCAGTGCAAATAAAAATTTAAATAATTACTGTTTACAAAAAGATATTAAATGGTAATTAAATAATGTTACTGAAATACTGAAAGATTGAAAGAGAATTGTTGCAAATTAATCACAGGAAGTAATCATTTTGGTCTTCTCAACAATGATATGACCTCCCCAGGACTGCCATTTCCAATTTGGATGTTACAAAATCGAAAAGATGAGCCCTTAAAAATTATTACACAATTAATGTGGAAACATAAAAATGTGATTTAGTTTTTCAGGAGAAATCTGTGGGGAGGCATAATGGCAAACTTAAAAAGCTACTGAAAAAGATGGAATGGAAAAAGCTTTTTCCAGGTCTACTGAGAATGAAACAAGTAGCATGGACTAGAACTGCAGCAGTGGAAGTGTACATCAGACAGGTGGAAAAATATCTAATGGGAAAGGCAGGTAAGTAACAGAGTAAATTGCTTAGCAGTAATGTACTACATCTTCCTCTGCAGGCTTTAAGAACTTACCAGACATCTGTCAGGAACAGTTTAGATACAGCCAGTCTTGCCTCAAACTGGGGAGTAAAAATGAGATGGACTTTTTGATTCCCATCTCATTTCCTGTGATTCTGAGGAAAATTTAAAAAAAAAAAAAAAAAGAGAGAAAAAAAAAAGAGCCTACAGGTTAAAAACAGTAGGCTACATTGGATAATGTGTGTTGGTGTCATTAGAGAAAATACTTGTTTCCTGCTAAAATATGTGTGCTTTACTGATATCTTAGATATCTTATGCAGTTTTAAAATTCAGCATTAATTTCTTGGTCTACAGCATATATTCCAAACTTCTTGGTTCTGTCTTTTTAACACAAGCCTGTTTGTGGTCCTGAAGGTTTGATAATATTTGTGATGCAGTACAATATAGGGCTTGTACAGTGTAACTAATCACTCATACTGTCATTCCAAATGTTTTCAAAAAGACTTTTACTTGAATTAAATATCCTTGAGGTCTAAAGCAATATTCTCTATTAATCTCAGTCCCACTTGAGCTTCTTCCTGTGCTGGACTAAGGCTGTCTGTGATTTCCTGGGTTTGACATCATATTTTGCTTTTTTTTACTGGAAGTACACATAGGGTGGAATGAGCTGTAAATTCTGCTTGCCTAATGGATCTCTATTCTACAAAGAATTATGGTACTCAGCTGGAAATATATTGTTTTGTTATCTCAATAGCATGCAGGCAGCTAATGCTTTTTGACTGTGAATTCTGTTTCTACACCTCTAATGTGCTTGTCCTCACAGCAATTTCATTGCAGAAACAAAGAGCTTCACATTGTTTTGGTTTTTAATTAGGAAGAATAATGTTCCATACTCGTTCAAAACCTTAGACTATTATTCATTGACATAATTTGACTCATGTTTCATGCTGCAGAAAATGGCATAATCCAAGCCAATGAAATTTTCTCTCTAACGTTTTATTCAAAAGAATAATCCAGCCTTCATAGGTATAAAAAGAAAACAGTGCTCAGGATGAATCTTCTAGCCACAGGAAATTCATAATGGATGATCACTTAGCAATCCCATATGCTTTTTTTCAATATTCTTAATGGATCCAGTTGCCTGATGTAACATCTTTTCTGGCAGATTTCAGTACAGGTGCATTAGGAAAAAGTATAAGAAACAGTATATACCCAGTGATTCCTCTTAGTATGCCTTCTTCTCTTATTATTTTATACTTATATTTCTATTCGGAAATATTCTTTCTTAATAATTGATTGTCAAATACACCCTTTATAAAGAAATAATATAATTGTTACTAAGCAGTGACTAGGGAGAATGCCCCATGAAAACTTTTAATTTTTATATTACTCATTATTGGAAAGGAGAGGAATATTGTCTGCATTAAAGTCAAATTTCTCAATGTAAGAAGAGACAGCAAATTTTACTTCTTTTTTTTTCTTTTTTTTTTCTTTTTTTTTTTTGGTTTTGATACAATTAGGGTATTGTAATTGGAGCCTCAGGAATGGGAGCCACCAGAGCTCAGGTTAGCTTGGGAGTACTTTCCAACAGCTCCTGTGTGAAAGAGGAATCCTCTGCTTACTGTCACCAGCCTGGAGAGTTCCATGGTAAAAGCAAAAAGGGATAAAACTTGGATATTTGGGATCCTTAGGGAACTTGCAACAGATGAAACAGTACAAGTCAGACATCAATGAACAGGAAAGAAAGAAATTCAGAAAATAATAATGCCATTTCGTCAGGTCTGAGAAAAGACAAACATTTCTGAAACACCCTCAAAGTTCTTTCCAGATACATCCTGGAAGAGAGACATCTGTACTTTAACACTCACAATTCTGATCTAACTACTGTTCAGATGCAAGAAAAACTACAAAGAGCTAAATCCAAACAATTTTCAGACCTGAGGCAACTGTTCAGGGAGAAGCAGCAGCACTGCTGATGCACACTGTAAGTGCTTCAGCTACGCTGACCTGTGCCCACTGACATAGTAAGACAGACCAGCCTTACACAATTTGGAAACCTCACACCCACACGTCTGAACAGACTTTATGAATGCCTTCTCTTAGAAGAAAGGTGGGAAAACAGCTCAGAGCACAAGCAATGCATGTTGTTAGTGTTCCAGAAGCTGCCACATTAGATTAATTCTAACACAGGAATGAACCTCAATAAATACTGTTGCTTACAGTGCAATCGGCAGACCAGTTCACATGTGCACTTTTTTACTGCACAACTGGAAATTGGACTTCCCAAGCAGAGAGTGATCAACAGCTATGAAATGAATTTGGAACTAAGGAGGGCTGGGGGGAAAATGTAGTAAGAAGGGTAACTACATGAAAATGGATTAACAGGGCTTGCAAAATGAGCACTGCGACTGAAGCTGCATGTGGCTGGAAAAATAAAATTACATTTGAGAGAAGTCTACTGAACATAACTTTGCTCGGGTATCTAAAATGACTCAGATTTTTATGCAAATGCCTGACTGGTAAGATGGGATGTGACTGAAACAGTATAATAAAAGGGAGAAAGGCAGCTGGTTGGGCCTCACTCAGCAGTAGCCTTCTGTCCACAGAATTACTGTACCATGGTTTACTGTTTAAATGCAAATGCTAACATAGCAGGTAGCACCTCAGTGAGCTGGGTTTTAGCCACATGCTCTTTCATTAGAAACTCACAAAAACGCCTCTGCAAGGGGACTCAGTGTGAACAATAGAATTAAGGACATTTCATTTTTTTTCTTTGGATTACTTTTTTTTCTGGGAAGGGGTGGCAGTGTGTCTTAAATTGTTCTTAGTGTATGTGTGAGGTCCAGCAAATACTCAGTGAAAGAGCTCAAGTCAATTTTAATAATTTTCCCCCAGTGTAAGTTATCCGTTATGCAATAACGGGTTCTTCTACCTTAACAGGAAGTAAATAAGGTCTGCTTCTGCTAACATCTTTAGATTAAGTTCCTACATATTAATATCTCTGTGCCTCTTCTGCCATTAAAATAGGCTACAACTGGCAATAGGGAAGGATTCAAGTTCATCACTTAAAAAACCAAGTAAAATCAGCTATAGGAAAATGGTGCTTTAGTTACCATTAAAATAGGCTACAACTGGCAATAAGGACGGATTCAAGTTCATCACTTAAAAAAACAAAGTAAAATCAGCTATAGGAAAATGGTGCTTTAGGGAAGTAAGGACTATTTAAGAAAATACAAACCTAATTTAAATTGAACATTAAAAATTCATTATAAGGTATGACTATTTTTCTTTTAATTGCCAGATGAATTCCAGGGGTGCTGTACTGACAGTGTACTTGCCCATATCAATACAGCAGAATCATCTATTTTTTACCAAACTGTTGGGTGACAGAAAAGGCACTTTTCTTCACTTTTTCCTCTATTTTAAAACAACATTGATGTTTCTTCAAACATTGATAAGTAAACCTTAGGAAGGTTTACTTATCAAAACTTTTTAATATCTTCAAGATATTTTGAAGATTATATACTTGACACTTTGAAATTTGATATATTTAATAATCAGAATTAAGAAATCCACTTGGGAATATTGAATACTTAGACATCCAGCTCTACATCCAAAAATATCAATCATTAAATTCTCAAAAACACATAGCTAAAAAATATATGTGTGTATCCCTCCAAGGATGTAATATTACCTTTATGAGAGACAAAATCCTGTTGAACCAGTGCAAATGTTCCACGTAACATGTTCTCATGTTTCAGGACCTTCTATTTATGTTCCTAACTATGAATTTTGGAAGTTATAGGAAACACATCTTAACAAATCACTTAGTGCCTTTTGGCAATCCCTATTCATTTTGATGAATATTTCATAAGTGTGAATTGTAAGACCTTGATGAAAGATGGAACAGAAGTGTCAAATGTTTAATACTAAAATACCTATTAAACAAGAAACATCTCTCTTTCCTATATGTCACAGCTGTTGGATTTATATGTTACAGTAATTTTCCTACTTAGTCAAAATTACAATAATGAGAAAAATTATACTCAGTTGGATGATAGCAGAATCATTCAGAGCTGTATGACCTCTCTCAAATAAAGCAGGACTGTTATGAGCAAGGATTGTAACCTGGGATGTATCTGTGCACTGTGAGGTAAGAGAATAAGTATTTCTTTCTATACACGGGAAATGAAAGTGAAGAGGAATGCTGAACCTTCTGCAGGATAACACAAAGAGCACTGACAGAAATGACTTCCTGTAACTGTACTATACATTTAGCTTCTAAACTGCAATGTAACTCACCTTGCCACCTAAAGCCAGCTGTCACAGGATCATTTTATTGCAGTGAGCCAGGAATGAAACTCCCAGCTCTAATTGATTATTATATTTTTATGGGAAAGTATTGTTATATTTTTATAGGGAATCATGGTGATTAAAAAAAGCCCTTTTCTATTTCAGTAAGAAGGCTTTCTCTAGGTCCAAGCATATAAAAAGTTCTAGTAGCAGTGCATCATCTTTAATTCATCTTGAAGAAAGGGCAACGTAGTACCACCTAAATTAGGAAAAAATATATTTTAAAAATCCTGTTTATCCAATCTTTTAATAACAGAACAAATGGAAATGCCAATAACTATTGATGGAAGTCAACTTGCCACACCCTACTACATTATTTCCTAAGGAGCATGCCATGTTCACTAACACTAAGAATACTATCTTTACTGAATATAAAAAATAAATATGTATATAAGAAATGAACACACACTTGGAGTGATACATGGTTTTACATTGTATACTTTACATGCTGGAGACTTAGCAAGAGTTTTATGCTCCTGAAGTGAAGTGTCCTTGGGAGGGCTTTGGATAATTTTTACCATTTTAAAATTTATTACAAAGCTCAGATATCTAGCGAGAAAGGGTTTGAAGCCTGTATGTAAACCAAAAGTCTTTTAAACTGAAAAAAATCTCCAACAATTTAAAACCGATGTCTCGTTTTCATTAATCTCTTGATTCTGTGAGATCTGACTTACAAATATTTAGCTGTAGGATTTTGCAAGACACATCTGAGGAAGAATGCAATGGGTGAATGTTGCTTTTACTTTGAAACATTTCAGTCATTCTTGTCTTTCCATCGCTGCTATACTGAGTGCAAGCTGCAGTCAAGCTAAATAAAGCCCAAAAAACCAGCACCATTTTAAACCACGAACATGCAAAGAAACAGATGAATGGAATGGCTTCATTCGCTCAGTTCCATTTAGCTCAGACAGAATGACAGCCAGCCTGGAGAAACTGCTAAAGAAACTTAATGCCATTCTAAAATTAGAAACCCCAGCTTGAAATGTAATGCCTGCGCCACTTGGAGGCTAAAGGAAATGGAAATGTAGCTACAAGTATGTTTTGGAAAGACATCAATGTATTATAATGTTTTCTGGTATTAAAAAATTCTATATTAACCATTTTGAAGGGCCCTCTATATGTCTCTGTGGTAAGAAGCTTTGTCTGTCAGAAAAAGAGAAAAGGAAGTTAAATCTGTGCATCTTGTTAATTGTGGGATTTGCACATGTGGGTTTTAACACGAGAAATTGCAAAGGGAACAAAGTGCTACTCTAGACTCAGAAAATATTTTTTTCTCTTTTTTTTATTTTAGTAATTTATTCCATGCAATTTATTTTGTGCAAAGTTTCATTTCCCTGGAAACTGAAATCCTGAATGAGATGATTTTTTTTTCTGTGTGGTTATAATCTTGGACAATTTATTTTTGTCAGGCTTGTGTAATAAACAATTCCAGTCTTATAGATCACACTCAGGACCTTGTGAATCCTTGTGGATTCTGCAAGCATGTCCATCTTCTCTCTTAGCCTCACACAGCTTAGGAGAATGCTCACTACACGTGTGTTGAAATCAATCTCACTCCTTATCAGGACAGGAATTTCCAAAAGGCACAGTCATAATTTCCAGAAGTATGTACCTAGCAAGTAAAGACCACAAGTAAAGAGGTGGAAGAATCTAAGACATATGGATTTACTATGCCTAGGAATGTCAAAGTAGGAATAAAGAAAAAGTATATGCATTGTGTGCACCTGGTAATCCACAAGGAATTTTATGTGCACAATAATGTTGATATTATATGGACAAATTTCATTTACTATCCCTCTTTTTAACCAGTCCTACATACCAAACAGAAATACAAAATAAATGGTTACCTGCCCGTGCCTATAGAAGATGACAGTTGTTCTGGTGGATCACAGGATATCTGAGGTTTGACTCACCACGTATGGAACAACCCAACCTAAATTTCCACCACTAGTACAATAACCTGTATATAAATTCATACACAAAATTGTGTACCTCTAAATTTAGAGCAGATGCTTAATTATGAGCTGGAAAATGTTTATCAGCTTGTGGATATCAAAAGGAAGGACAATGTAAAGTGAAAAGTAAAGAAAATTAGTGATATCATGTGATAATTCTAATGGATGAAGGATTGCACAATATTATCAGGCAAAACCTCTCAATTCCTAATATTAGACACTATTTTTTGTGTCTTTTGGAAAGCGAAGGCTCTCTTTAGGATAAATGAAATATTGATTTTAGGTTCTAGCTAGAGTCCATTAAGATGCTTTTTTAAGTTACATTGTGCCTGCAAAGAGTGAGGTTTTATGAACACAAATCAGTTTTCTAATACGCATAAGTGGGCTTTTCATAAGCACTCATAAATAATTCACCCAACTTTCCTGTGCATCAGTAGAACTTGACGTGAAGCTTTCTTAAGCACTTCCAAAAAACCTTAGCTGCATGTCTGGTATTGAATATATCATTGATGACTGTTATACTACAGACCTCCCATTTGTTTCTAAATACAGGAGCAAGAGAAACAGCATTGTGGGGGGGAAAAAAAAAGGTAATCAATGACTCACAAAGACTTTCTCTGTGTGGAAAGCAGATTATTTGGAAGTGTACTTGAATAAAAAAAAGACTGTCTGACCAATGTGATGATGGTTTGGGATGCCTGAGTCTGTTAGCTCTGTCTATACTGCCAGATGCACCACTACCCAACTTCCAAAAGGTGTTTTAGCTAAACTGAACTGGAGTGCAACAGACCTGGTCAGTGCAAAACACAGATGGAAATGGGGGTCCAACCTTACAGCTCAAAGGGGAACTGCAGCAAGAGTCAAGTTGTCCTGGCTCAGGCTCTGAGCAAAGGCAATGCTTCATCCTATTCAGAGTGAATATCAGCCCTGGAAATCAAATCAACAGAAAGAGATTGTGCTTCCTTCCTTACCTCACTCTTGGAATGGTCCAAAGTTTTACTGCATCTCTGACAATTCTGTTCAATTACCTAACCCTGAGGGGGGTGGAGAGGATTACAGGAAGGCAGGTCAGCCAAGGGAGGTGTACTGACCTCCAGAGATCTCTACTTGTTCAGAGAAGGGTCAGGAACAGTTTCATTTTTCAACAATTACAATTTGACATGACTTGTACCATACTGTTATAGTTATCCTGGTTTCAGCTGGGACATATTCTTCCTGGTAGCTGGTGTAGTACTGTGTTTTGGATTTATCACGAGAATAATGTTGATCACACATTAGCGTTTAAGTCGTTGCTGAACAGTGTTGGCATAAAGTCAAGGACTTTTCAGTGTGTCATGCTCTGCCAGTGAGGAGCTGCACAAAAAGCTGATACAGAGCATAACCACAGTACCTGATCAAACTGACCAAAGTGTTATTTCATACACTGGAACATCATGTTCAGTTTATTAACTGAGGAGAGTTATCAGGAGGTGCCAGTCACTGATTGGGCATTGATAAAAATAGGCATTGGCCAATGGGCAGAGAGTAGTGGCATTTTTCATTCTCTTTTCTGGATTTTATTCCTCTCTCTTTTGTTGTTATCACCCTTATCATCACTATTGTTATTATTGTTGTTGTCATTATTATTTGAATTACTAAACTGTTCTTATCTCAGCCCACGATTTTACCTTTTTCTGATTCTGTTCCCTGTCCCACCGAGGTGGGAGAGTGGGAGGGGCAGGGTGGGCAAATGGCTGCATGGTACCCTAATTCCTGTCTGGGTTTAAAACATGACACAGTGCTGCTGTTTCCTTAGGAGTTTTATAGTATTTCCAAGATGCTGTATATATATGGGAAGTTGGTAAATTGTGCTCTGATGGATGTAAAATTAAGAGATGAAAGTTGGGTTGTTGTTTTGTTTGTTTTTTTTTTTTAAATAGACAAAGTTATTATATTCCTTGATCAGATACTCACACAAATCTTTAAAGCATTCCCCAAGAGATAGCTTTCATACGTGTAGATGTGCATGAACTTTAGAGACTGTTACAGCTGCCTCTGATACAGAGCTCGACCCCTCTGAATAATGACAAATTTTATTGTCCAGACTGGCTCTGTCCAGTTCTGATTCACTGTTCTGTGAATCCTTTCAGAACCACATGAGTACTGAACAGCACTAATCAGAAGTGTTTCAGGGGCTTGAAGAAAAATCTGTTTAACAAAAAAGGGAAAGCAATATTTTTTCCCAGTTCAGCTAGGTCTGAAGTCCCATCATCAGTCGCATTGGAGCCTAGACAGAGAATAATTTTTGTGCAAGCTCAGTATGGTGATGCTGCTTCTCTGGGTTTCTGCATGCATTTCTGGACAGGAAACGAAGCTGTAAATTATGACACAAGAGTTCAGCACTTTCTATTTAAGATGATATATGAAAAAGGAGTGGTTTTTGTCCTATTTTTTCAATATATAATTTCACAGGTTTCACATTCATACCCAGCACTCTGCTTTGTTTTAGAAATAAACAATCTCAAGGCATTTCTTACTCCTTGGCAGGCTTTGCAGATCTGAGGAGGGGTGTGATCCTCACCTCTGCTTAGTGCTGGTGAGGCCACACCTGGAGTACTCTGGCCGGTGCTGGACTCCCCAACACAAGGAGAGATGGACACACTGGAGAGCCTCCAGCAAAGGTCCATAAAAACAATGAAGGGACTAGAGCAGCTCCTGTGAGGAAGGGCTCAGATTGCTGCCTCCAGGCTGGAAGTTGGCTCATGGAAGGTGGTCATCCATGAGATTTCCACATCCTAATTTTTTTCCCTTTAGGGGATTTATTAGTGACTGCACAGACACATAACAAGCTAAACAAAAATATGGGGGCTGCAATGAGTGAAAAATCTCCCTCAAATTATTGGCTCTGTTATCTCAGCATGCATTGCAGGTGACTATCGTTTTCCCTGTTGGCTGGCAAGTCACAATTTATAATTGAAGCAACTTGCTGCACATCAAATCTGTGAGCCAGAAGATGGCAGCTTGATCGTCATCTGAATTCCTTCACAGCAGCATCTGGAAGCTTCTGAGCTGTGGTGATACTAGTCATGGAGACATGAGGATTGTACAAATTAGAGGTGAACTGCAGTTAAATACAAAAAATTGAATACAGGGGGGTTTTGTCCAGTAATTAATGTATTGTAACACCTGTCTTTTGAGAAGACTCCTCTTTTTGCTCTAGTCTTACTTGAAAGTAGCAGTTCTTGACACAACACTGTTTTTTGATTACTTTGGTAGTCTTTGGCCATGGTTTGAAGAGCCTGTAACCTGTAGTCCCACTCTGGGCATTAAACCTGAGGCTTTGTACAGAGCATAGCATGGGGGCAAATTTCTCCATGAAGGCTTTGGGGGTTATTTTTAAAGTCTCTGAAGAAGCAGGAGAAGAGAAAGCTCTTCATAGGCTTGCTACCAGGCATTAGATTTAGATTGGCATTATAGGCAGTGTGAGACAGAGTAATTGCAAATTGACTTCACTTTTCACTGACACCTTGTGAGAATGGTAAAAAACAGGAAAATATATTCTTGGAGTGAAGCATGAGAAAACAGGTATGTAAGGGCAGAAGCTCTTTCTAATAAGCCATTGATGTTATTGATATCAGGGCAGAAAGGAGAAAACGTGGTAAAATCTTCAGTTGATAACACTGTGAAAATACAATATAGGGAACAAAGGAGTCCCATACATAATGTTCAGTACCACATTTTATAGAACAGCGTAAAATAGAATGTAACGACAAAACCAGCACTCAAGTTTCATATTTGCTATCTTCTTAACCTAAAAAGGCCTTGCAAGAATGTCTTTAGATTTTCAGATGCATTTTTTGATGGAGAATAGACACTTGGCCCAAGGCCTGAGCATTGGATCTGACTTTATTTTTGCAATTGTTAGTAGGGGCTGATTTTATCTAAAGTAGTATCATTCCTGACACTGGTAAGAGGGCATACAGTAGTTCCCTTGTTGGTAGTGTGTGCTACCAGGCTCGTGCCCAGCATGGCTGTGGGTCCTCCATGGGGATCAGTTCCTTGCCACCTGTGGTTCGGTGAAAGAAATCCGGCGTCCCCGCTGATGGTGCTCACTCCACCCCGAGGAAGCTGGGATGTCCCATTCGGGTCTTAGAGCTCGTCCCTCATCACGTTCCATCCTCCTTAGCTTCTCCCGCAGAGCTTGGTGCCAGGTGCTGCAGGACCTCTGCGGGGATCGGCTCCTCGACGTCTGCGGTTCGCTGAACGAAACCCGGCGTCCTCGCTGCCGGCGCTCGCTCCTCCCTGACACTGGGTCATCGTGTTCAGAGCTTAGAGCTTGACCCACAATGTGTTCCATCCTCCTTAGCTTCTCCTGTGGTGTTCAGTGCCAGGTGCTGTGGGACCACCGTGGGGTTTGGCTCCCTGTCCCCTGCAGTTCAGAGAAACAAATGCGGTGGTCCCACTGATGGTGCTCACTCCTCCCCAAAGAGGCACAGACATGCCCCAGGCCCTGCCAGTGTCCTTTCCAGCAAATCTCTGCACCCTTAGACACAGCTGGATGTTTGTCCCTGATGGAGGAGGCCAGGCACTGTGGCCCTTCAGGACTGCCCTGTAGAACCAAAAGCCTTGCTGTCAGAGGTGTCACAATGAGTTCTGTGACATCAAGGGCCTTTCAGGCCACCCAGAAGATACAAGCTCCAGCCTCAGGAACAAAAACTTGACAGATAGCTCATCTCACACGATGCTCTGCTCTTGAGCAAACTCTGTTGCCATGTTTTTCACATGAATTCACAGGTTTTACCTTTCACACCCAGTGCTATGTTCTGTTTTAGAAACAGAAGGTTCAAGGTCTTTCTTACTCCTCAACTGACTTTTGCAGGAGCAGTTTTGATGTGAAGTAGTACCATTTCTGACTCTAGTACTCTTTTTGGTTTGATGTGCTATCAGGCCCTGGGCCTGGCAGAGCTGTAGGATCTTCATCAGGATTGCCTCCTTGTTCTCTGTTCTTTTTTTCTTCCTGATACTGAAGAGTATGATGTTTTTGCAGAGCTTTCTGTGTGATAAAAAGAGTTAAAGTTCTTGCCCTTTGGCTACAAATGTATTGTTTTATAAAGAGTACTTTTTAAAAAAATTACAAGAATTACACTGGCCTATCTTGTCTTGTCAGTGATGAATTTGCTTTGTTCTCAGCAAAGCAAATTCATCACTTCTGTACCAATACCTTCATAGATTGCAGACTGAGCAGCATACCTTTAGAAACAAAACTTCCTTCTCTTCTCTGAGATCTGTGCAGTTCTGAACACCCTGATTACCTGTATTACCCAAAATTTTGATTTGAAGTTCTCCTGCAGAAGTGCTCTAGACCCAAGATAGTGTTATAGAGAAAAAAGGTCTCTGTATTTATCCAAACACAGAAATCCACACATCCAGAGATGCACACACGTGCTGCAGCTATTGTCATGCCCATTAGTGTGATCTGTGATCCCAGTTTGTATTCTGCAACACTCACTTCCCAAACATCTTTTAGCTCTCCCTGAAGCTGTATTTACACATGTAAAAACTCAGTAATATCTCACACAGAGGAAGTTATAAGTAAAAAGCCACGTGTGCATGATACTGTTCTGGACCACCAACCTGAATTCTTCAATCACCTTGCTTTACCAACATCAGCATGTGCTTTCAGGCTTAAACCAAAGGCTTTTCTTAACATCTTTTCCTACATGCTCAGTTTTTCAATTTTCTTCCAGTGACTAATAATTTACCTCATTTTAGGGTGAGACCATGACAGAAAAGCTTCTGCTGTTGGAGCTGTACACTGAGTGGGCAAAGGACCCTAGGGAGGGCTGAGCATCACTGCCATGCATAGAAGGGAAGTTGGCATGCATGTTCAGGCTGGAATTTTATGGGCCCTGTTGGGATCCACCCCAAAGTAATGACGGAACTGGTGAAAGAACTTGCCAAACCACACTCGATCATCTGCCAACAGTCCTGGTTAACTGGAGAAGTTCCAGTTTTCTGATAATTATCAGATGTAATGCCCATCAAAAGAAGAGTTGGAAGGATGATCAGGAGAACTACAGACCTGCCAGCCTGACCTATATTCCAGGCAAGGTTGTGGAAGAGATCATCCTGAGTGCCATCCCACAGCATGGGCAGGACAACTATGGGATAAAGCCCCGCCAATGTGATTTACCAAGGCAGGTCTTGCTTGACCAACTTGATCTCCTTCTGCAAAAAAGTGGCCCACTTTGATAAAGGAAAGGTCTAGAAACATGTCTTATGAGGAGTGGCTGAGGGAGCTGGGATTTTTAAGTGTTGAGCAGGCTCATGGGGGACCTCATTGCTCTCTACACTACCTGAAAGGAGGTTGTGGTGAGGTGGGGGCTGGTCTCTTCTACTGTGTCTGCAGTGAGAGGATGAGGGAAAATGGCTTTAAACTGAGACAGGGGAGATTCAGATTAGATATTAGAAAAAATATTTGCTGTTATGTTGCCCTGGGAGGTGATAGAGTCACCAACCCCAGAGGTGTTTAGGAAGCATCTGGATCCTGCTCTGGATGAAATGGTTTCGTGATTTAGGGGTTACAGTGGTGGTGCTGGGTTGACAGTTGGACTTGATAATATTAAAGCTCTCTTCCAACCTTGATGGTTCTATGAACCTATGATTCTATGAAAGAACAGAACAAAATCAGACTGAAATCAAAGTAGTTTTGCCTATTTATGTTCTTTCCCTTTCTGCTACTAGCATTTGGGCAGTCTGTCCATTGAGAAAATTCTGTACACAGAAGTTACATTAAATTTCTTGTTTTTCTGCTCTCCAGAAATAAATTCCACCAGCTTTTCCAAAATACCATGGAAACTTATGGGAACCCAAGTTCTTAAGTATACACAGATGGTTTGCCTGCAGCATTATTTAAATATCACCTTCAGTGTCCCAAGCATTAGCATGTCAGTAATAACAAAGGTAACACAAGAAATGCAAACACATTAAAAGGCAGCACACCATGAGGGACAAAGAAGCATCAGAACGGTGAACAAAAATCCACATTAAAAGTAGCCAATTAGTGAAATGCCATCTGTTCATCCAAACTTCACTCAAAGAAGGAAGGTTTCCTGTTTAATGGAACAGTATATTCTTCAAGGCTTGAAAAAATGAAGGATTAGTTCTGTTTTTCCCCACTGTGCTTTTTTATTGGATGAATCCTTGTGCAGTTATTTACCTTGAAAATGTCACTAGGACAGCTACACTGTGGTGCTCTAGTATTTTTTGTTTGCAGCAGTGTTGGATGAAATTTGGCAGGATCTATATTTACTAGAGAATAAAGATGCAGGGGGTTTTGTGGTTTTTTGTGGTTTGTTTTTGGTTTTGTTTTTGTTTTGTTTTGGTTTTGTTGGTTTTTTTGTTTGTTTGGGTTTTTTGTTTGTTTGTTTGTTTTGGTTTGGTTTGGTTTGGGTTTTTTTATATAGTTCTGGTGCATTCCTTCAGAGAATGTGAGATAATCTCCTGTTACAGTCCATTTTGATTTTGGTTAGTTTTCCAAGAAGGAAATCAGAGTGAAATGGGTGAGTTTCAAGCCAGAGTCGGTAGAGTGGAACTATAACAAGATGATGATTCCAGTTGAAACATACTGTTGCTTTAGGCTTTGTCAAAATTTGGCCCAGACTTGCTAAAAAATCTGTAAATATGGCCTTATATTTTGTTTTAGACTGAGCTGAAGCCCTTCAAAACTTACTGAATTTTGTTTCCAAGGCAAAAGTACAACTACTTTTTGCTTCCATGCCAAAAAGAATTACTAAACCATATTAAACCATTATTCTCCCCTCCCTCTTCTTCTACACTTTTTTGCCTTTCTTCTGATGTCAAGACTTTCACAGACTTCAGCAATTTGGGTTCTATTGAGGTCACACTTTTAATACACTTTTTCACATGTAGTGGATCCTGCTAGCTAGTAGCTCACAGTGCTCTTAAAAAACTTCTGTAGCTTAAAAAAGAAGATATGCAGTTTCTAAAACCTTGATTTTCCAATTCCGCTGTTTCCAAGTTTCTTGATGAAGAGAAGCCCTTTGGCTGGAGCACAAGTCTTACAAGGCTGAGGAAACTGGATTTGTTTAGCCTGAAGAAAAGGAGGCTGGAGGAGCACCTTATCAAAAAGTGGGAGGTTAGTCTGTTCTGCCAAGCGACAAGACAAGAGGAAATGGCCTCGAGTTGTGCCAGAGGAGGTTTACACTGATATTAGGAATAATTCCTAATATTGGATATGAGGAATAATTTCTGCACAGAAAGGGTTTTCAGGACTTGGAAAAGTCTGCTCAAGGAAGTAGTTGAGTCCCTATCCCTGGAAGTATTTCAACAAGCTGTAGATGTTGAAATTTAAGGGTGCATGTTAGGGATTTGGCACTGCTAGGTTAATGGTGGGACTTGAGGATCTTAGAGGTCCTTTCCAATTCTGTGATTCTGAGTGAGAACAGTATTGTAACTACATGCAATAGTAACATTGCTGATGAATTTGGATCAACAGCTGAGTCCTTCACTGTATAACAGTACAGCACTCATAAGTTTTCTAGAAATTTTTCTTTGGTAACACATTGGGCTATATATCATGATTTGATAGACATAATGAACTATACTTGTGGTTTTATGCTTATTTTGCTGCAGTGAGAAATAAAATATTATAGTCTCCAGAGTTTTGCAATGGAATTGCAGTTGTGCTTATATTAAGGCAGTAGTTTAAATTAATGAGTTCCCATCTATGTGTTTGTGTGGCTGCCACTTTTGGAAAAGCTGAATGAAACATCCAGATAGGCCTAAAATTCTTCATACAGAGCCTGAGGCAGCCCATGACTTCAAGAGCCCCAAAAACTTCAAAGCACAGAGGATTTCAGTAGTGAGCTTAGTCTGACCTCCTGCCTCAGGCTTCTTCCCCAGCTGCCTTCTCCAGGAAAAGCTTTGAGCAGTGCTGCTCCATGATGATTTCCAGACAAAACAATAAATTGTTATAAATGAAGCAATAACATTCACTGTATTATGGTGTGTGTATTTGACAGCTAGACTTAAAAAGAAAAAAGAAAATTTATTCCTTTCATTGCATTCATTCTGTCTCTAATATGCCCTAACTAAGTTATTTGAGTCAGAGGTGCCTGCTCTGCACCCCTCACTCACTGACCTCTGCCACCATCCTTGATTTGGGGTGATTGCTGAACAGCATGGGACCAAGAAAACGTTGAGAGCTGGGGGTCTCCACATTGTCTGGAAACAAGCATGGTAACTGGATACAGGTGTATCTTAAATGAGGGGATGAAGGAGAATTTTAGAATAAAGCAATGTTTCAATTTGCTGTTAACTGGGGCAGAGACACAGCCTCCATCCTGATAAAGGCTTGATACTTGCAGCGAGGAATGGGTGCAAAGATGTAAGTTCATATACGAAACAGTTTCCACTGGTAACTGGTAGGTGACCAAGTGCAAGTTTCTGTCACATCTCTATTAAAACATTGTGCTGAAAAGATTTACAAACATATCTTTCTCTTATTCTGATTTCTGGAAGTGTAGCTCCTCTCTTCAGGATTGCTCTTAGTCTGGCAACTTTCCATGATCCCTGCAACTACAGGAAAACCACAGTTCCCTTGTCGTTCTCAGGGCTTGTCTCATCCCTACTCTAGATGCAAATTCCTTATGTCCATGGGAGTTCTTGTTCCTCTTGTTCTTGTTTCAGGTTGTGTTCCTATAAAACATGTTGCACTAAGTTGCACATAAAGCTTTGCAGCTGAGTCCCAGTGCTGGCTGCCGGTGAAACTGTGAAGCCTCCCTAATTTCAGCATGCCCAGGGGAAGCTCTCCTTGAGGAATTTCACTCTGGGCATCCAGGACAAAGTGACTATCCTAAATTAGAAGCTTAACATCACAGACCAGATCTTAGGAAGGTCTCATCAGGAGCAGGAACAGCCACTGGCAAAAGTAAAAGCCACAGCAGTGCAAGCCAATTTGAAGTTGAAAAAAATAATCCCCCCAGAGTTTACTGAACATGTTTTTACAGTGTCATTCACTTCAAAGTTAAATTATACTCTTCTGAAATCTTGACATTTATGGAATCAATACATACCAAGAGGTTGGGAAATAGGTGTGCAGATGATTCAGTACACTTTTCTCTCAAGTACTGACTTAGCTCTCACTAAAACTAGAAGAGTTATTTCTCTCAGAGCATTAAGAGTATCTAAAATTGCTTGTGTTACACTTTGCTACAAATTTCAAGAGATAAAGGGGTTTTTGTGTCTAAATTCAGTTTACTATATGGCACTAAAGGCTGCAGAAGGCTTGTTGTGCTGCAGTATGGTACGGACATTTTAACAATAGCTCCTGTAAGTGATGCAACATAAATTGTCACCCAACTTTAGATTAAGAGAGGTTATTTCAGAGACATGGGCATTTGTCATATACCACTGCCATGAAAAATTCTTGAATGAACTTGCTGACGACATTAAAAAACGGGTTCTTATTATAGAAAGAATGAACATTATTACACACACTGAAGGTACACCTGGAAATTCTTTGTTCACTGATATTTCATGGCAGCTTTTTCCTCCCACTTATTTAACGTGCCATGTTTCCTTTCATAGATAACTTTACTACAGTTGGCATTTGGCCTTTGTATTAATTGAAACAGAAAGGGCTAGAAGGTATTTAATTTCTTCTTATGTCAGTAGTTTCAATATTTATATATTAATTAGCAAATAAGCAAAACAGCCCATAAACTTGTCAAGATTTACAGCAATGCTTATAGGAGGGAGTGTGGGTCATAAAGCAGCTTCCTCAGGCAGAAGTAGCTATGGAAGCATTAGGAGTTCTGCAGGTCTCATTGGCACTACTGATCCAGATCACCAGCACCAGGAACTGAGCCTGGATTACAGACATGTCAGTCCAGGCAAACAACAGAATATCTTTCCCATCTTTTTCTGTTTGCAGCAGGCTTTTGGGAATGCTGGCACATGCTTGTTCTCAGGTTAAACAGGGAGTGGAAGGCAAGCAGTTCAGGAATTCGTCCAGTCTAGAATGAATTGAGGATAAATTACATTTTCTTATTTTATTTTAATTAAAACATTATTAAAATTATACCATTTCAGTTGTGGTTGTAGGAACAGGAACACACTCTGTCATTGCAAGCTATTTTTGTATTACACTGAATGCATCAACTTTGTGGTATCTACTAGAAAAAAATTAATTTCCTGGATGAGATATTGATACATAGATAAAATTTATCTACTTAGTTTTAAGTAAAGGTGTATAGGAAATATTCCTTCAACTATAGGACCACAGCTACTTGCATTTCTTTGGATTTTATTATCCAGTAGGACTATGAGCTGTCTGAGCCAATTTTGTTTGGAAGAGCACATAATATTTCTGAAATAATTTCTGATCAGAGTATATACTGCAAAGAGATTAATGCTAACACTGTAATTCCATTTTTATCTGGCATTTTTCAATGAGGAGGGAACTCCCTGCTCTGTGAGACATCAAGGTTTTCAGTAGTCCTGGATCCAACATGCTTTTAGTCTAAAGGGTTTTTGTACCAGGAAAGATCCAAGAGTGCTACGGTGTCTGCAGTGTGTTCAAGTCAGGAAGGTAACTTAGAGAGAAGATGCCATTTTTAACCCATAAAGACTCAATAAACAACAATGGAAAAAATAGATACACCAAGCAGAGTATGGTATAGACAAACTATGGTTGTCCCGAAGTAGCTAAAATCAGCTTCTCAATATCACACTCATTTTGTCCACGAAGAATCCTAAAATAACCATTTTCTCCCCAGGATTTTCCCCAGGAATTTGCAGCAATCTAAAAGTAAACAAAACAAATTTTTATTTTATTTATTATTATTTTTAAATGTCATTTAAAAATGCAGGGTGTTAAATGCAAAATTAATCTTTTGTGTTAGTTTCCTTTTTAAGGAACAGAGTCACTCAGATTGGGTGCACTGAGAATTAACATGTGTCTTTTTCTGATTTCTTTTTTGCTTTGATCATAATTTCAGTTCCAAAACCAGGTAGAGTAAAAATGGAATAGTATTTCTACAAGACAATTTGATACATTGAGGCAGAAATCATTAAATGAATGCTGAAAGTGGTTATTGAAACAACAATGGTCAGAATTCCAACTAACCCATTAAAGACACACCAAAGATATATATAGATATATATAGATATATATAGATATATATAGATATATATAGATATATATAGATATATATAGATATATATAGATATATATAGATATATAAAGCTTAATTTTAAAAAATGAAGTTTCATTCAGGTAGGTATTGACATATTAAGCAACTTATTTTCTGGTGAAGTCTCTGTAGTCTCAGTAGGTTTTGCCTTTGATACCAGTGAAACTGCCTACCATAAGCCCTACCATCAGCTGTGTAAACACCAAAGTACCTTCAAATGAATGCAGGAATAATGGGATGAGCTGTTAGACATAATCCAAGTGATAAAATTTGACTTACTCTAAATGGCTTAAAGGAAATTTTCTTAGTTTGATTGGTTTTAGTTTTGGTGGCTGGATAACAATTTCCAACAGTTTAAACAGAAAATTTGTCTTTTCCAAATATTTTAACAATTACTATTGATTAATTTTACTGACTTTTGCAGGCATCAAAAAACTGACTCTTCATAGAAATTTTTAATAACATTTGAAAAATTGAATAAGATTTGAAAGAGAAAAGGCAGTGTAGAAAAAAACACAGGTATAGGTGGGATGAAACAGGCTTTGAAAATGAGGTAGGTGATGCAATAGTTTGAGGGTCAGCATGATAAAAGTTGCCAGAGAGGGAATAGAATTACACAGGACACTTAAAGGTGAAGGAAAAAAACAGATGCATAGAGAGTGAATGAAAGTAAAGAAGTAGATTTTAGATGATCTCTGTTGTTGAGATATTTTTTCTTCCGCTTCAAAACACTGTCCTAAGTATTCACTTACCCAAAACTTCTGTTTCTGTCCATTTTTGTCAGGTAATGCTCCCCACCTTTTAGAAAATAATGGTACTTTGTTGAAAAAAGCAGTCAGAAAATAAAAGCATTAATTGTAATAATTATCAGTGTCAAAACAAAGTCTGAGTAACAAACTCTGATGATTCAAGTGAGATTACCTCCTAACTTGGAAAGCACAAGTCAAATTGCCATTAGTTATTACAAAAAGTTAACACAAGTTTAGTTTTGGTTTTTCATTGCAAAAACCTGTTTTCATTGACAGAATCTCTCTTCTGGAGAGCTTGCCTGCTGAACTGAGCTGTGTAGGAATATTGAAACTATTGTAAGCATATTTCAACTCAGCTGAAGATTCCTAGAAATATTTCTGTTAAAAGTCTCATCCAGCACCTTTATAGAAATAGCTGGTGAGTTGGGACTGAAAATATTCCTAGCTTTTCTCAGATCAAACTGAACTGCTGACAGCCTAATCTGTTTCTTTGCATGGGGCAGGGGGGGAGTTTGATGTTTTGTCATCTTTGAGGGCATGCTAACTTTTATGAAAATATCCATAAAATCATACAAGAAATTTCCCCATTGCCATCCCCACCTGCCAAGTGATAGGATTTTCATAGGGATATAGATGTAGCTGAACTGCTTAATACTCTGATTTTTAGGTTTCACTTTATACAAAAGGCAGAAGTTGCAACCCAATCATCTAGATGTAGTTCAGTGAGCAGGAGCTGCACTGCACACCTTAGGTAGTTAAGTACTCGTGGTTTTTCTGCTGGAGCTTAAAGAGCTCTGTCTTGTTTTTCAGTTATACAGCGAATGCTTGTCTAGTTACTATTCACAGCTCATGATGCTTGGGTGCCTATGAAAGGGCACCAATAAACAGAACACAAAGATGTGAACTTTTAAATAGTTTTCCCCAGTGTGAAGTTAATCTTAGGGTATATCAAATGCCATTGACAGGGTGTTTACTGGTGTATATCCCATCAGCACCACTTGTTTGATCTGTATTTGCAGAACTCATGCCCAGTGTATAAAATAGACAGAAATATGTCCAATCTGTGTTCAAGAAGCGGGGGTTCTGGTGTCAGTCAGCGGGTGAGCAATTGCATTGTACAGCACTTCTTTTTCCCTTTTTATTATCACTTGCAATTATTATTGTATTTTACATTATTTTTTATTATTAAACTGTTCTTATCTCAATCTACAAGTTATTTATCCCCCATTCCACTGGGGTTTTGGCAGGAGAGATGAAGTTGAGAGACTGACTGCTTAATTTCCAGCTGGGCTTAAATCATGACACTATTTCATATCCAAACTCTCCATTTTTTGTTTAGAAGAAAATGGAGATTTTAAGAAATCATTAAGGAGGTCTGTTTATCAATTACTGAAAATTGCTTTTGAAAGGGAGCTTTCTTGTATTTGGCAAAAATATTCTGTGAGAAATACTCCACTTAGCTTTTCCAAGAGAAATAATCATGATCTTCAATCAAAAATAAACTTGGAAAAAAAAAAAAAAAAAAAAAAAAAAAAGGCAATGTGTTTCCATTTACCCCAAGGAAACCTGCTCCAAGTGACTCTGTGAAAAGAATTCTGTTGCTCTTTCAGATAAAAGGATGAGTTCTTGTGGTCTTATATAAAATGATTTTCATAATTTTGTGTCCAATTTTATATAGCAGAGGCACCTTAGCTGTCCTTTTCAGTAATAACTTTCCCTTGATATTAACTCTGTAGGAGCAAGCCCTGAATACACAACTCTGCCTGACAGATAAAAAACTAGAATACAGAGTCTGTTTCAGTAGTGTTACAGAGAATAGAAATTGGTTTTATTTGTACATTTCCCAGTTTGTTTTTCCATAAACTACACCACTAAAATGTAGGTGGACTTCACAAGAAAAGCATAAAGAAAACTATCAGGAAAAAATCATTGAATAAAGTACTAAAAAATGGGAAATATAACCTAACACAAGAAAAAGGGTTATCAGCAGTGGTTTCAAAACTAAGGTGTTTTGGCAGATAAGAGAAACTAGGTTCAAGTGTGCTTACACTCACTTTTGTAGGTAAAATGCACTTAACAGCAAATACAGTGAAGACTTCTGAAGAGTGTGCTAAATAATATTATACAAACTGTCTCCTTAAGACTGAAGATATGAACAGAAAATAAATACAGCCTTAAAAATAAAGAGGAATGGCAGGTTTTAGATCTCAAGCTAATTTCTGCAGATTGTTTGTTATTGGTAGAAGTCAAATTTTGCATTAACCAAGGATTTTAACTGCTTGCTGGACACAAATATATGCAGTCCAAAAACTTCTCATCTCTGTTTCTTCCCTGGATTTGGTTGTATAACTATCATAATGCTACCAGAGGAAAAAAGTTGTAAGCATTGTGAATACTGTCCTATTCTTAGTGCTGGATCACAACAGCCTACAGTACACTACAGTACACTACAGTACACTTCAAATTTAGCAATTTTATCTACTCAATTAGACAAATATTGAATTCTTAATCTTGTATTAAAAATAAGAAGGTTAGGGTCATTAATTTATGTTCATCACAAAAGAAAGCTTCTTAGAAAATGGTTGCTGGAATTTGAAATTGTAGTTTCTCATAGACTTTCCAACACAGGAGGTGAGTCAAATTGAGTCAATGAACCAAGAGTTAAATCACTCCCACAGATCCCACAGTTCACACAGATCCCAAAGATCTGCTGTAATGAATTGTATGGGAGGTAGTCTCATGGATTTAACTGCATGAATCATCAGACACTGTATCTTTTTTCCCATGAGCTCCTCATGTATTTCTCTTTGTTATAAAATATTTGAGTGTGGCTGTTTAATTTTTAACTATAATACCTGATGTTGATCATCTGATAGTGAAAAAGTAATTATTTTTTCCCCATGAAAGAAAAAGGGAACTCAAGCCCAGGTTTCTTTATTCAGGAACAAAAGAGTTTGGGTTATGACTTTCGGTAGTTTAAGATGTTACTTGTTTGTAGTTATTTTGAGTGTAAGATCGAGTGAGGTCATCTAAGAGAAAAATATAGAGAAACACAGTCTCCAAAGCCAAAACTCCAGATATCACTGGCAGTAGTCAAGACTTTGGACTTTGGATAGCTGAATCATTTAATTATGTACTAAATCTCAGAATGCTGTTGCTCTGTCTGGCTGTCTCCTCAACATTAAACCACAGCTCTTTGCCTCACATATCAATTTTATCTCCATTAGTATGGCTTTTTGTGTTAAACATTCAACCAATGTTTTTTCAGGGCATAGAAGTTTCAGTTTAGTAGTTGGCCAAGCCATTTAATCTGCTGCATTATTCCATTTAAGTCTTTGAGTGAATTTCTAATTAGAGGGGAAATGCGTTTCCAGCTAATGTACATCTCAGTGTCCTCTTATTAAAGCCTTTTGTCATTCTGAGCTCCTTCCAAGCTTTGAAAATCTATCTTGTTCATGAAAGATTATCTAAGCTTTTAATAATATTTGTTTGTTTCCTCCAAGCCTTAAAGTGATAGTCCACAAATAATTGCAGTCAAAGGCATGGGCTTTTGAGACCTTCCTGGATTTTTCAGTGTCATGGCTTCAGCAGCTGCAGCTTTTTAGCGAGGTATGGATCATATGTTGTAGCTTGGCACTGATACTAAAGTGATTCAGAAATAAAAGTCTGAGAGATTTGTCTGAACATGCTACAAACATTAAGGATGAGCACTTTACTTCACTAAATTTTAAAAGAGATTTGTTTGAACTAGAACCACAGCTTCTTCATCCAATGTGTTTTCTTGACTGAACTATACTTTCCTTACCAAACAGACTATGGAATTTTAGACCAACAAATTTCCCCAGGTTTTCTTTTCCTCTATATTTTCTCATTATATTTATTCTCCTAGATGGAACTAAGAAAGTCAGAAGACTAGAAAGAAGGGAAAATAAAATTGTAAAAACCCAGACAATCAAATAACAACAACAAAAAGTTGCAGAGAATCTGGTAGAGAACAAATATGACAGGTTTGATCAGAAATCCTAGCTTAAACGTGCAGATCTGAAAGAAATCTACCATCGAGTTCATCTTTGATGTGAATTTAGTCTTGTTTTATTAAGAGACCTTGAGATAAAAATTACAGTTTCGTATATAATTTTTCAGCCATAAATCTTCTTAAAATAGGAGAGTGAAAAAAATGAAAATTAACGAACTAATAGTTTTTCCTCTTTACTCCCTCTTGCCATTTGCAGTTTGGTTGTGCCTCTTCAACTGATTTTCATTCTGGTGTCATTAAGAGCTGTAATTGTGGATGTATGGATCCATGAATGCATGTATGTACATACACACATACATACGCAAGACTGAAAATACTGTCTTACTGTAAATATTACACACCAGACATTTTGGTTTTAAGCAAATCTAAGATGCCATTGCATGTGGGATTTCTGTAATCTAGTCTAGAATTTTTCCTTTTATTTATTTGTGACATTATCCCACAAATTATATTATAGTCTACAAGGAGAAATCAGATCCAACAAAGCAATTCAGCTCACCTTTAGATACTTAAGCTAGAGCAGATGAATATCTATAAAAGATAAAGGAAACATGCAGGGGCATATGCATTTAACTTTACTACATCAAAACTTAGCTGTTATATATCCCAGTCTCCATTATTCACTTTTTCTGCTTATTTCTCTGTGTCTGGAATAGACACAGGAACTGCCTGAGAGATCCTGCTCTCTCTAAGTATCAGTGGGTCAGCCCATCCTGCATTCAAGTTAGTGAAAGCCCTATTTCACTAGAGAGACTGTGACCAAACCCAAACACTCTGTTACCCACAACAGCCCTCACCTGGCTGTTCCACACTTTTCTCTCCTCTTTCCCTGCTATTCCATCTTCTCATATTCTCTCCCTGAGCCTGGGGTCACACAGGACCTCACTGGAGATTGACTCCCAGTCTTGTCACAGCTGATTTTATAAATAAGCCTTTGAATGATAGAAAATAACTTGCAATTTCACATTGCAGAACAAGGGAAGTCAGTCTAAACATTTAAAATCCTTCCGGTCCAATGATCACTTGAGCAGTTTGTATATGTGCATTTCTGGTTTTGTACAAATAGCTCTTGCAAGCGTCACCAAAATGTGTTTGCATTTTATCACCCCATTGCCTCATAAGTTGCACAATTCACAGGCAATTTAAGGCATTTTCAAAAATGTTTCTGAAATTTTGCAAGTATCATCTTAATAGGGTCAATCATTATTATGGCTGCCTTTTACAAGTATTGAATGTCTTTTATGGAAGGGCTTATAAATAAAAATAAGCCTACAATAAACCTCAACCCACAAAAAACTGCATATTTTATCCTATCTATCAGCATGTCTCTGCTCCTTTTTGTCTCCCCAGGAGCCATCTCAGCTAAGCAAAATTCAAATATTCATCAGTATTTTTATCTGAAGTACAACTATGATGAGATTCCCATGAGTTTTTTATTGAGGTCAAGGAGTCTAAATTTGCCTTTGCTTCCAAGCTATATATGAGTGACAAAGAACATACATCCACAACACACATTTTGCATTCAAATTCATTGAAAAGTGATGGCTTAATCCTGAAGACATTAAACAAAGTGGTTTAGAGTTCTTGATGCAGAATCACATTTTATGGCTGGATTTATCATTCCTAGAAGCACCTAGCTTAAGCCCCCAACAGCCTCCAACTTGTCAAGATCTAATTCAATTTTTACAATTTTATAATGATCTGCAAGCATTTTATACGGCACAGCCTTGGAGGCCACAACATTTCAACATTTGTGCCTAAGACAATTCCAGGACTGGTAAATCTTTATACTGTTGGATCCATTGGATACTTCAGGAATATTCAAATTAAGTAAATGAGTTAGTAAGAAAATGCATTCCCCCCATATTAAACTCTGAACAAGTCTGAGGTTTCTTATATAATATCATCTTCAGTTTTCTTCTTTTTCCTTCATTTAAGTTCTTTTTCAGTACATCAGATCACTTGTCTTTCCTCCTTCTCAGTGTTTACCAGTGACCATTCAATATCTGCGTCTTAGTCAAGGAGCTCAGATTTTGCTCGTAGTGGTCCCTTGCCTGAGGATTGCTATCTTTTCTTTGCACAGCCTGTCAGTTCCCATTTAAATCAGCATCCACTTCAGCATAGAAATACAGAATCATAGAATATGCTGACTAGCCAGGGACCCACAAGGATCATTGAGTCCAACTCCTGGTGCCACAAAGGACACCCCAAGAGTCACATCATGTGCCCGAGAGCATTGTCAAAATGCTTCTTGAGCTCTGTCAGGCTGGTGCTGTGACCACTGCCCTGGGGAGCCTGTTCCAATGCCAAACAACCCTCTGGGTGAAGAACCTCTTTTTAATATCCAGCATAAACCTCCCTTGGCACAACTTCAGGCCATTCCCTCAGGTCCTGTCCTGATCTCCACAGAGCAAAATCAGTGCCTGCCCCTCCTCCTCCTCCCCTCACAAGAAGCTGTAACTGAGCAGTGAGGTCTCCCCTCAGTCTCCTCCAGGCTGAACAGAGCTCAGCTGCTTCTCATACAGCTTCCCCTCAAGGCCCTTCACCATCTTTTTTTTGCCCTCCTTTGGACTCCCTCTAATAGTTTAATATCTTTCTTATATTGCAGTGCCCAAAACTGCCCCCAGCACCTGAAGTGAGGCTGCCCCAGTTCAGAGCAGAGGGACAATCCCTCCCTTGCCTGGCTGGCAATGCTGGGTCTGATAACTCACAGAGTTGGCCTTCCTGGCTGCCAGGAAACTATTCAACTTTCAATCAGTCAGGTTCCACAGGTCCTTTTCTGTGGCACTGCTTTCCAGCATCTTATTTCCTAGTTTGTATATCCAGGGTTGCTCCATCTCAAGTGCAGAATCTGGCACTTCCTCTTGTGGAACTTCATATGGTTGGTACATATGGAGTACCAACACATACCATCTGTCCTCCACAAACATATTTTCCTAATTTAGTGCTCCATTTTTCTATACTAAGTTCCAGTTTCTCTTTTTCATTGCTGCACAATATTGTCCATAAGCATATGATCAGGAGTTTTTCCTTTATTTGCCTGGGTCAATACTTTCTGCAGCAGTATCAAAGATAATCTTGCATAAGCCTGCTGCTTCTCTTTACTTCTATGCCACCATCAAGCACACTCTTGTAATCCACAGCCGGCAGTTTCCACAACCATGGAGGACATTCCCATGCCCTTCACGAAGACATCTTTACTAAGATCACAAGCACAAAATTAACCTTATTTTGCAATTTTATGTTCTTGAAATACTTGTTGAAAATACTCTCCGTAATTTTCCTAGCACACATTGAATCATTACTTATATATTCTAGACCACCAAAAAATATTTTCTTGAGATTCTACAGTCATTTTTCTGTGTATTCACTCATTGATTTAATAAAAATTCATCCTTGCATATTCCATGGCAAAGAATAAAGCCTCATGATGTGCTCAGTAATTCAAAAATATGTATTATTAGATACTTGTCTTCTTAACATAGTGGCCCTGGTCTGCATTTCAGAGGAAATCCACTAGTGTACTTCATACATGCTTCTGAGGCAGTTTTCCAAATAAAATCAGCAGCATCTCAGCAGCAGGTGGTTTCTATTCAGGGCACAGAGAGCCTAGACTGCTGTGCCAGTAAGCTATACCATTTAAGTAGGAGATCACTGTCAATTTTCATGTTTCTATTTGCATTCTGTTTGGTGGCATATGTGAAGAAAATTATATCAACTTTGTTCACAACTTGATATGTACTTGGAATATTTGTGAATACCCAAACAAGTATTTTTATATAGTGTGTATATATGCACATATATATATATTTTTTTTTTAATATGTGTGTGTATGTGGGTTTTAACTATATTTATATGGGGTTTAATGGTTCATTCTATAAACATTCTATTTGAAGTTTTTAAACAAATATAAGAGTAGATTAAGAGATGATGGGTCTACACCTCTTTTCAATATTCTCTAAAATTTGTAGACAAGGCAAAAATGAAACATCAGTCTTATGCTGGGAGCTATCAGCGTTCCATCTGTGACAGTCAAATCTTTGGGTTACAAACTGATCATTGCCTTTTATTACACTCACAACTGGCAAAGAAAAATGGTGAAAGAATGTGCTTTACTCACCCAAGGAGTTTGACTGAATGAGTTTTCCATTTAGATCCTGCTTTCTGGGAGTGTCGATATATTCCCTCTTTGTAAAGAAAAAAATCTTCATACACTTTCATTATAGCTGAAAAACAAAAAATCACCACAATCAGCAAACATAACCTCTATTATTATTTGCTCCTTGCATTTCACCAGTGAAATTCTTGTGTGTTGGACTGCATTAAGTGTACTTTGCAATTACACTAAAAGCATAAGTTTCTCAGAAGTGTCCTGCTGTGAGTGAACCAATAGAAATACTTCAACAGAGTTCTGTCTGTGGTCTCTTATCAAGTTTGTTAGTTTTTCTTGTCATGGAAACTCCCTCTCACTGACTTCTTCTAATGCAGCAAGAGGAAACATTGCCTCGTGAAGGCTTACATAAATTTTGAAATCTAATTTAATAAAATTAATCTCCCCAAGCTTTATATATAAACTACCCAGTTCAGACTAGCATCTGCATATTCAAGAAAATGTATATCCTGTGAAATATGGTGGAGTGAAATGCCTTTTTCTGAAACTTAAAGTTCATTAAATACAGAGTCATCTCCTTAAAGAAAACTAGATTGTTTGTATACATATAAGTCGTGACTGCTACTTAAAAGTGTGGAAAAAATCACCCCCTTTTTTCGTAAAAATGTACGGTGAAAGACCTGAAGAACTGAAAATTTTGTGCAAGAGAATGAAGACTACAAGTTTTATTTTATGCCTATTTATTATTTCTTAGGTGCATCATTCATTTGTTTATTAAGAAAATAGTTCTGGGTTTCTTTTCCACATATGTTCTGCCACTTTAGTGCCATTTGCTTTATGGTGGGCTACCAGATCCAGAGAAATGAAACTACTTTGCAGGTCTACATTACCTTTAGATTCCAGTGAATTAGAAGCATTAATTATAAGCTTCATTCCATTTTATTTTTAGATTATGATTTTAACTGCCACACAACTTGGAACATGAGAATTAGTGAAATCAAATTTCCTAAAGCCTTGCACCTTGGGAGTCCCATAAAGTACAAGTCTCACTGACCATTTTTTATGTGGTTATTATTTATAACATATGTGCCTGGTATAGATCTGCAGTATCCATTAAGCTGAGATCATGCTGCCATTTTTTTCTGTCTGGCATACTTAACAAATTTCTTTTTCCTACCTGAACATTTTCATAAACTTGAAGGAAATTAACTAGCTTTAAAAGAACCTCTATCATAATCGGCTGGAAATATTAAGAAATCAAAAATTATAGGGGATAAGAGAGAATCAGCAAAACATGTGAAATGAGGCCAATTGCCTTGCCATGGACAAGCCTGATATTGTGCCCCTTCCCCATCACATCTTGGTTGAAGCTCTGGCAATGGGACCTGAGCAAAGACTCTCCTTCCTCTCTGAGAAAGGGGAGTCCCCTCTGATGCCAGCATGCCTGGTGCTTCGGCCATTCCATTGTGAAACCCCCCCAGCATTTGAGCTGTGACACCGTGGAGCCGTGTGTTAACAGACTCAGCCCATGTGTTTCATTCAATGTTGCTGCTTCAACTGTAAGTACAAAGGAGAATATAACCTGTGCCCCAAATGAGACACATCCTTGTCTGTGAACAGATATCATACCTAATTTTTTTCCATTGAAATGAAGTAGAATTTTTTTTAGGTGTTTTTCCAGAATAACTTTAGTTTATGTGATAGAATTTTATCCATGATTGTATATTATATATACATTGCATGCCTGGGCACATGGGCATACATACATTTGTATATGTGTGTAAATATATGTATATAGCTATGTATGTGTAATACCTTGCAAAAAGGAGCTAAATAATGGCACACTCATTAGAGTTAGAGTGGTCTGAGTGCAAGAAGTGCAACATGGACAAAGATGATGATAATTCTAGATCTAGCACTAAGATATTTTTATTAATTCGGTGACTTTTTCTTGATCCAGACTCCGAGTTGGACAGGACAAGGTGATCACAGTCCACCAACTAATTTTGTTCCTTCTCACATAGGAAAGACTGCATTTCCCAAAATGGACAGATTAATTATTAATGAATCAGAAAAGGCAGTGATTTTAATAAGATTTACTATAGTTCCTGCATGAGCTATTTAGTCACGCTGAAATTGTCAGATCTATGCATATAGAGGCAGCAGATTAAAATATTGATTCCACTATGGATTCCCCTGCATAAAATTCTTAAATAGGACATTTTGTCTCTTTTTAATCATACAAAGACACAAGAAATGAAAACAAGTTGCTACAAAAGGAAACAAAGTTTAGCTCTATACATTAATATAGACAAGCGTTTTCTACAGATCATTTTCTTCATATTTTTAAAGATTCACTTTCTTTAGCAAATATAAAAAATTTTCCTAAGATCATAACAGCTGAAATTGTAAGTTTTGTGGGGTCAAAACTCTGATGTATTGCCAACAATATGTGAGCCTTTCTTTTAATCAAGACTGACTAATGTGTCAGAGAGGATAATTTTCCTACATCAGCATTGTAACTGTCAGAGTATTTCTTAAAGTCCATGAAAAAAAAAAGAGATGTATGGGCAATATTAGGATTGTCCATCTGAACGTTTTCAAATTACTGGTGAAATTTCACTATGTTTATTTGCAAATTAATTTCTTAAAAAACTTGTATTTCATCTTTGAATCAAAAAATGCTAATTGCTCAGTTTCTGTACCATATAAGACAATGATGTAGGTCAGAGAGAAATTGTCATTCAAACTTGAAAGCTGTATAACATAAAATCTCGAGTTACCTACTCCTAAACCTACTACTTCACAGTTGTTAAAAAAAGTATTTTTTTCTTAACTTTGAATATGTCCAAAAATCAAAGTCTATTCATCATCATGATCTTTAAAGGATCTTGAATATTTCCCAGCTATTAAACATTGCTTAGTACATTAGATAAAACTGTCCTTAAGCACTTTGTAGGTTCGTCAGGAATGACAAGTGAATGAATAATGGAAAACCTCCTTCAGTATTTGAAGATCATTTGCAGAAAAATTATGATATGGTTTTAAAATTAGACTTTTGCCCTGGTTGCATTTGTAATATGGGAAGATAGAAGAGAGGATCAGTGACAAAAGAATGACAAAAACCAGGGCCATAATTGTGACTCATTTAAAACTCATAGCCAAAAGAAAAAACAGCAAGTGATTTCACTCAGCGATGCACATTCTCAGTTATATGCCATTATGTATATCTTGATTTTTCTACAAACAACCTTACCTTAACCTGATACACAAAAGCATTAAAATTTAGAAGAAAAAAAAAAATTGTATTGTTGAGTGGCTAAATCCTAACAAATGACTGAATATTGATTATTTAATGTGTAAAATTTAGTACTAGCAGATTAATCCAGAAAAATTTTTGAGGTTTGATATTCTATCTTGAGGATCCTAAAGCCAGCAGAAATTACTGTCTTTGCATCTAGATCAAATGCAGTGTGGGAAATAATATTTTCCTTGAGTAAACAAACTTGGACAGAACAAAAAAAAGACTGATGATGTTGGTCTTGTTAAGTCTGAACTTCAGATTAATTGCAGCTGCCCACATAAAAAGCTTTAAGAAGTAATTTCAACTACATGATGCACTAAAATGAATTCTATCTCATAATCAAAACCATTTGAATAATAAATTGAAGATTATGATAATTCTTTGTATAATTAAAGGCAGTAGAAATGCAGAAGTGCCATGAAGTAAAATTCTTTGGTTTTGCATCAGCCAGCCATCCAGGAGAGGTGGAGATCCTGCACTATGAGCTTTCTCCATCATCCCAAGACCCACATCCATCAGTCTCTCTACTTACACTGGCCCAGGCTGTGAGAAGGAACCTGCATTTTCAGCTGGTGCCAGCACATACATGGCCACAAATGGACAGTACCCAGGGTAAAAAAAAAAAAAAAAAAAAAAACCACAAAAGTTTGCAGGTCCCTACTCATTGCTGAATCCCCAACTGAAGTCTCTGTATTTCTGACCCTGAGAGGTCAGGGAATTTCATTGCAGAGTTCAGCAAAAAAATACAAATCTGGTAGATGTCAACAAGAGCATTTGGCCCCTGAAATGAGAAATTCTGGGGTATTTCAGTACTGAATGATTTGCTGGAATGCCCATATAGTTCATCATTACCTTCAGAGCAAAGCAGGTCTGGTGGGCTGGTCTTAGCCATGGGGGAATCCACCCCAGCCCTACAGAACTGAGTTTGGCTAACATTTAATCCATAAATTGCTATTTCACCAATGACCAAACAACTGTCATGAAAAAAGGCACAGAGATTTCCTGCACATGCATTTTGCACAAATTTTCAACATATCCAGTGCAAGGTCACTTTACTCTTCACAGGCTCTGATGCAGTCCTGCTGCCTTTAGGGCCACTATTTACCCACCAAATGTCCCTGGATGGACTACAGAGCATATGACTGGTTTCTTCACTGTGGCATATAATTAGCATTTTCTAATATTTTGATACAAGGTCATTTCACAGTCTAACTATTTCAATAATGTTATCATCCTCTAAGTTTACTGTACCTTGCACTGGTCCTCTGTCCTTGATTTCTTCCATTATATCAGTTTCCTGAGAGGAGGTGAGAGCACCAACAGAGAGAGCAAGGGAAGATTACATTTATTAAATAAAATTAAAACTCATACCAATTTATTATTTTATGCACATATATATAGTGCACACAATATAGAAAGGTATATAAATATACCTTTGTACTTGCATTTCTGCTGGAGAATATTTGGTTTACCAAATTAACAAAACCTTCAGAAACATGTTTAAGAAGAACAACTGCAGTGTTATGACTGCATACTTTCTTTTTTATTTCTATGGGACCACAAAGTGTCAACTTTAAAGAGATTATGTACAACTGAGAAACTATAAAGAATTTCAACTCAGTAAAATTCAAGGGCAACATAAAGGAAAATTCACAGCTCTAGTCTTGAAGTTAAGTGAATATATTTTAATCAAACCTTAAAGGAGTAAAATTGTTGAGACAACAGATGAATTTTCATGAACTTACTTTTGAGGACACCCTGTAGTGAGAGGCACACCGGTATAACCGATTGGATTTTTCAAAAGCATTGGGACATGGCCCATCTGTATGGTTTTTTCCATATTCACTTGACACATAACACTGGTTTTCAGCTGATGGCCCCAGGTGTTTGTTCCAAAATGATGGATAACAAGCATATGATACAACCCTGTTCAGGCAGTTAAAAAAAAGAGTTGATAAGAAGATTGCTCAAAAAATTTTGCCATTTTACTTCAAGCTTTTGATTATTTTGCAACCTCGTTTTTCATGTAATATTATTCAGAAATGTGGATGGCATATTTTCAACTGGATGGCATTTCCTTCAATTGATATACATGATATTTATGATTAAGCTTCCATTACAGTAGTCCTGTCCCCACCCCTCTCCAAAGAGAGGTAGGGTAAAAGTGTTTAGTAATTGTTACCTGGTACATTCATCTCATTAATGATGCATGAAAGTTCACACTGAAAAAGATCAATAAATTACCCATGTTGTCAATGGTTTCATTTATCAAAAATGGCTTATGAAATGGAATATGTGGAATGCTGTTAGACATTTCTGAAACAATATACACATTTCTGCATTAATGCCATGCAGGCCTATGAGAGGGTTTCTTTCCAGAACATAATCAAATATTTTGCTGTAGCAGAATACTTTAAAATAGTATGTCCTATAAAAAGCATTTGTATTTAAGAGGCTCATCAATTATACTGGACTTTTTGAACCTGAGGAATTAAAAACTATATCTCTACACAATATGGAGTATAACTATGCTTGCCAGTGTATACTTAGCTGTCAGAAATTTTACAAGATAAGTCCTTATATGCTTCAGCTGTTTTGAATAAGAAATCACTTTTTACCATTAGCATTTGGTGATAGAAAATCTGAAAAATCTTTTTCTTTCTGCCCAAAGTTGACCACATACAGACAGCAGCACACTGGAACTGCATGATAATCCAGATAAGATCTCTGAACTAAGAGTCACTTTTGAATCTTTTCACCAACCAGAGTTTCTGCAGCTTTGATTAACACAACTGAACAGCTTTCTGCTGAAGAACAATTTAATGTACTGAAGTATGAGGCCATATGTGCTGAAGCATCAGCAAAACAGTAAACATTAAAAATACGTCAAGGAGAAGACCCTTCCAAAAGAGTCATAGACGAAAAACAGAAATAGATGTGAATATGTTTATATGCACAAATATTGATACATATAGACAAAAATAATGTCAGAAACAAGCAGGATCCAGGGCCAACCGGGAAAACCCTGTAGTGTGTTCACAAATTCTTGACAAAATTCATTTGAAGTCATGATTGTGTGTTCAATCTAATGAATTTTTTTTCTGGATTTATTGCATTTATATGTTTGAATTGTGAGATAAGAAAATAATCCCAAATATTAGACTATGTTATTTGCATCTGGCTAATAACAATGACATCTTTCTCATACCCTACAGCTGCCAAGAGCCCAAGGTACAAACCCGATTAAGCCCTATTGTGATCGGAAGCACTATTTACATTCATGTCTGACTTTTATACCATCGGAAAATGAAGTGTTTCTTCCTCATCTTGATGAATATAACCTTTTTGTTCTCCTTATTAGTTAAATAGATGCTTTCAAGAACACTTATTTCTCCCAAATTATGACTTGTAACTGAAACACTTAAAACTAATGATAATTAGTAATAGAATACATATTTATTCTTTAATTAATTCAGGAAGACAAAGTGATATTTAAACAGTTTCAGCTCCACTTACAGCAGATTTCACTGTTAATTGGGTGTTTAGTGATTCTGAAAAGTCAAGTCTCAGCACTGGTCTAGCTTCCTTGAGCTTTATGGAAATATTTTTCTGACTTCACTGGGGATAGTTCAGGTCAGCACTTGATTTTTCTGAACATCTATCAAAAACCTGAACTGAGCACACTCCAGAAATCAAAACGCCAGAAACTTTAAACAGCATTGAATTCCTGCTGTGATAATTTACAAGGCCCCACAGAAAATCAATGTGTTTTCTCCCTATTGCAGGGTATGGAGATAATGACACAATGATTGCAATATAACGATTCCTAAAAATAAGTCACCTGGAAGTGTGTGGAAGCAAGGACTATTTGGCAGGGCTCATTCAAAAGACATTTCTGACTTGTATGCCATAAATTTCCATTTTTTTATTGTCACAGTTAAAAGGTTATGGATTATGGGGTTTAGCTACAAAACTGATTAAATTATGAGTCCAGTAAATCAAAACTTTTTTTTAATTGTTGCACTTGATATTATTTGCTCTTGGTTACTGTCCGAGATTGAACATTGGGCTAGAGGGACACGTTTCAGACACAGAAGTGCTGTTCATGTGTTCTTCCAGTATCTGTTCTAAAGATATTAGGATATTTCCCTTAATATGCTTATTTGTGTCTGGAAATGTTAGAATGAGTTTTCAAATATAATTTGAACCTGAGAAAAGAAAAGCAGAATATAGAAATGTTTATAAAAATGGGTAAGTAGGGATACTTTCATGTGTGGTATTTTGACAACAAATCAATGATCAGGGATAAAAATGGGTGGCAAGCAAAGATGTCATAGCACAGTGATGTTGTACATGTTGGAGCTAGCTCCATGGCAACAAAAAAGCATAATAAATGACTAAGAAAATAGTACTGGATTGCTGAGATTTGTTGGAGATTTAGATAGTTTCCAAAAATTCATGATGGTTTTCACATCTGCCCTTCAGATTCTTTACTGAGATGATCAGCTGCAAGAGGCTGGTGACTAACATGAGGCTGAGCAATAAACAAGTACTTGGCAGTGTGGAGATGAAAAGACAGTTCACAGGTGTGCTGTGTGAGCTGAGGTGCTGTGGCTCTATGTTTCCAGGCTCACATCAGCCAGGAAGCCTGCTCAGAACATAACTGTCACACTGCTACTCAGTCAGGTCAAACATGATGTTATTGTATTCACACCAGAACAAGCTCTTGCAAGTGTACAGCTAGGTTGGTAATGAAGTGCCTTGTAGAGCTTCAGCCTGCCTTGCTTCTCTTTTAAAAATAAACTAACTCTTTTATACTTAAATTGCTTCTGTATAACAGGCCATGTCACTAACCACAGTGCTAAGGTCAAAATAATACTACATTCTGGCGTAGGAAGAACTTCATTATTATGGGGCTCATGGTAGTTGTGCCTGTAGAGGGGTAACAGTCAGAGGGAATAGAAAACTAGGAGATGTCCTATTGCTACATTCTTTACAACTTTTCCTCTAAAAATAATGATCCAACTGTTGTGGAGATAATGCTCATAAAAATTATTCTCACTTTTCTTATCTACAGCAGCAATTCTCGTGCTGCTGCTTTTAACAGGCAAGAAAACAGTCCAGAAAGACTTGCAATTACTCTCCTAAAAAATGAGCTACTGAGTAAAATGAGACTGTTTTTCTAGTTACAGAAAAGTATTGCAGTTAAAAAGTGCTTACTATTAAAATGTCAAGTTATAACTTTTATTTCTTCACTAATGAAGCCTTTTCCCTTAGCTTCCAAGGTGCTGAAGGGCCTTTGCTAATCAGCTGAACGACTTCCTTCTTAAAACCTAAGTAAAAGCCAGTTTAATGTTGAAGCCCTGAGAGAAAAAGATAGAGGAGCACTCAAAGTAAACTCTCCCCATAACAATACAAAGTGCTTGTCATATCAGAAATAGAATCAGAAATACACTTGCAGAAAGCAGAATTGTCACTTGCATAGTGTGACAGGTCTTCTCCTGGATCCCCAGAGTGCTATGATGCTTGTCATATCAGAAATAGATTTATACACTTGCAGAAAGCAGAATTATCACTTGCATAGTGTGACAGGTCTTCTCCTGGATCCCCAGAGTGCTATGTCAACTATGACACATCACATCTGACATTCTTTTGCTCTTGACATTGTTTGTTTGTTTATTTATTTCTGTTATAAGTAAAATCAAAAGTTGACACAGACAACCCCTTAAATCACCCTGTCTGTCAGTTTCAGATATATCAGAGTAAGGGATGAGATTGTATGAAAGCAAGACAGAAAATAGATTTTGGTATGGAACAGAAAGAATAAAAAAATTCTGGTAATGTGAGAAACAGCAGGATTTAATTATATGGCATCTAAAATGCAATTATTGAACTTCTCCTGGAAGCCATTTCCAGGCACACAAACTTAAAGGAGTGGACTGAAAGCAGGATGTGCAGATTTACCATGACAGGTAATGATGATATGATGAGACAGTCTGACCATGATGAAATTACTGGCTCTCCTTATTAGCGAATAAGGAAAGCAGTACATACCATTTACTTTGTCTTTAGTGACATTTTCTTCATGGATTTCTGTGGTGTTCCTCTAGTTTATTGGGCTAGGTAAATTGCTTACAAGGTCAGTTGTGGACTTGCATAGTGAAAGGTCAACAGACCTAAGTGACTGGTTTCTGTTTATTAATGGCATTCCCCAGGAAACAGCACAAAAGCAACACTTTTGTATCTCTATTAACAATCTGGACAGCCACATGTAAGGCATCTTTAGCAAGTTTGTGGAGAATGTAAAACTTTTAAGGAATGATTAGTATGCACGGCTGCTGTTCAGAGCAGTGTTAATAGGCTGAAGAAATGAGCCTGACAGAAATGTGAATTTCAACAAAGACAGATGGCAAATCCTACCTCTGAGCCAGAACTGCCTAGGTACTGTCAGGGCACTGCCAGTGTAGAAAGTCATTTAACAGAGAAGGACAGAGAAACAGCAAGTTGTATGTAGGTGAGCAGTAAGCCCTCTTAGCAAATGTGAATGATCAATACTGGGCTGCGTTACCAAGAACATAACCAAGACATTGTGGAAAATTAGTCTTCCCCTCAAATTACTACTCGGCAGTTGGAGCTGTATTTTCACTTATGTGCTCCCTGGGAAAGACAGAAACTGAGGGGACTGGAGCTGAGGCAGATGGACTTGTTTAGAGAAGAGAAAACCAAAAAAGTATATGATTCCTGTCTACAACTACATAAGGAGAGATACAGAGGAGACAGAACAAAACTATTGGAGATGCACAGTAAAAAGTTGGAAGGAAGGTACCAGTCACAAGTTCTACCAAGGAAAATGCTGATATAAGAAAAAAATGTTTGACCATAAGTCAAAAAACCTGACCTCCTGTGAGAAAGGTTGTGGAACCTCCATCCTTGAAGATACTCAAAATGTGTCCAGGAAAATGGCCTAAATAACCTGATCTAATTTCAAAATCATGCTTTGAGCAGAATGTTGGATCAGGTTACCTCCAAAGTTCCAACCAAAAAAAAATTGTGATTCCATAGATGATTCTATCCCATTTTAAAATTTCTAGATTTTCATGGGGAATTTGATAGCTCTTGATTCTGCTTAGTCTGATCTGAAGGAGGAAGGATCTAGGTACAATCCTTAATAGAGTGTTGCACTCTGGAACAACCTTGGAATGAGATGATTACAAGTTGCTTTATAGAGAAAATACATTTGATTCTTTAGAATATTCACAATGTTGTCTCATGCAACTGGTTGGTTACTCAAGGCTATTTCAAATGAAGAGCCTGTATCCCAAGAAACACAGAAGTTTTAAGTACATTTATGGTATTATCCTATTACAAATTAAGCAACTTAATAATCTAAAATAATCTAAACAGACAAATGAAATATTTACCCATGTGTTTTCAGGTATCTCCAGGCACCATCAATGCTTCCACCATTACATCCATGTTGATTCCTGGTATCACAAGAGATCAAGTTCTGAGCAGAAAGGTTGTCTGTGATCTGACCCTTTGAATGAATTGCTATTCTATCTGCTGCAACACCTGTTTGAAAATAAATTTTCTTTTATCAAAATCAAGTAATTACTCACAACTTTGTATTTGTTTTTGTGAAAGAGGGACAGAAATACAACCTCAATATTTTTTGTCTGTGCAGATATCTTCACTAAAAAGTATTGATATAATCTGTCCAGACTTTTGTGAGAGAGCATTGTGAAACTGCAAATCATCAGGAACAACTTTGCTGTTATATGACAAATTCCTAGATTTACTGGCTATTATAAAGTTCCAAATACCTAAATATCAGGTGAGACATTTGTGTAATTGTCTCTATCATGTTTGTAAATGCATATTCACATCTTGTCTTCAGCAGAAGAAACAAATACTTCTACAGCTGAATCTCCAAATCTCTTTGCTTTCTTTCCAACCTTTCTTTCCTTTATGTGAAGGGAAAGAAAAAAGAAAAAGAGCAGTCCTATTAAGAAGAAAATTCAAGACTGAAAGTATATTTTGGTTTTATTACAAAGAATATTGAAAGAGCAGTCCTATTAAGAAAATTCAAGACTGAAAGTATATTTTGGTTTTATTACAAAGAATATTTGGAGATGTTCATATTGAAGTGTAAATGTGGGACACCTTCTCATTACACAAAATTATCCCTCAGACATAGATACCTTATCTGAATTCAATCAGATAATTAGGATTATTAGTTCTTATATATTTATGAACTGATTTAAAGGCAGACTAGGTTAACTAAGTTGTCGGTGAAACTAAGGTGCTTCTACTTTCTTTATCAAATGACAATGAAACAATGATTGAGCCTCTTGCAAGTTATTACCTATGATTAAATTTTGTCTGTATTACTTTTAGCCCCACATTTTTAAATTTTAAAATAAAGTTTTAAAAAAATCTCTCGAAATCTAAATCCTGATCAAAATCAACATTAACTTGGGTGGAGTCTGAAGAAGACTTTAGAAAATAAAATTTGCTGACGTCAGGTGACAACTGTATTTTGTGCTTTTGAGAAGTGTCCCACGACAATGAATTTATTTTTATAGGTATAAAAGCCTTCTGTTATAAAGTTTTGGAGTGTTTACAGAAATTATTTATGATAAGAAAAAATTATACAGCAGTGCTTGTCTGTTCACTGATCAACAACGAATCTTGAAAACTCAGACTGAAAGGTTAGATGCACCTAAACAACATGTGAAGGCATCTCACACTACATAGCTTTGAAAATAATTATGTAAATTAAAATAAAAAGATTTGCTTATGGAAAGGAAAAATTAGACACAATATCTGCAAAGTCTTTCCCTCAGTGATCTCTGTTCATCTCTGCAGTTATCTGTCAAAAGAGCTGTTAAAAGCTCTTTTGGTTTTCTCTTTTTAAAACTGCAGTGGATAAGATATATCAGAAAAAGAGCACGTTCAGTCTGGTTTTTTTTCAAGGAGCTGGGATTAGCTGACCTTAAAGCTCCTTTCCTTCTCTTACTGCTGTGATTTAAATAAGCAGTTGCAGAAACCTGCACCTGTGAGGACCCACTGGCCAAATTAAGTCACAAAGATTGATCACATGCTTATGTTACGCAATTTTATGAAAAGCAAAGTGCTGCAGCTTAGATTGACATTTAAACATTTTGGGATAGTATAGAGGGAAAGTTGTAGCAATTTTAAATGTTCCTATTTGGTAATAAAAGGTGAAAAGCAAATTGATATTATTTTGTTACAAACCACTACAATTTTCATTACACATCTAACATTACTGATACTTTCAAAGGGAGTAAAAAGAAATATTACTTGCAGTTGAAAAAGCCCAGGATGCTCCACAGTTTCTCTGATCCAAAGGATCATGAATCCACTCAGGCCACTCATAAGTGGCTGAAAAGATTGCAGGAAATTTTTCTTCTGGGAGTGATTTTCCCTAAAACAAAATGTAGAACATCTGTATATGCTTAATCTCCTGTTTTTGTCATAAATTTTATCATAATTCTATTTGTAAAATTCTTAATTTTTAGACTGAGGAAAAAAAACATTGGCCCCTGTGACTTCCAAAGCAACCCTGTGGTGGTTTCCCCATGGCTGGGTGCTGCAGACCCCTGAGAGCAGGAGGCTTCTGGCACTCCATTAGCTGAGCTGAAAAGCTGAGCTTCAAGACTGCCAACCTGAATAACCTGACCAGTTCTTCTCTGATTTTTATCTCAAACAATAATTCCCTATGAAATTTGCTAAGTGTGACTCAGCTGGCATTTTTGGAAAGAAAAGCTCTCTGCTACAAATAGAGTTGAAGTTAAATCCTGTTACCCTGTTCTCCCAGACATGACTGTAGAAATTTTAGTCACTATGGGAGAGGAATAAGTACAGTGTATCATTGATTTGTCTTTTACATACAGGTTATTCAATCTGAAGCAATTATTTCTTTTTCAGAATAAAAATCAGTGATTTTTCTTCTGCTTTTCAGTCTGATAGTGAATTCATGAAAATTCATCATCTGCTCACTAAAGCAATTTGCCATTTCTGGCACCTTCATGTCTCAGCCTAAATTTATGTCCCACTCGAAAGTCCTCCAAGCTTTGAACAAATATTTGCATATGCAAGAGCCATCTGGTACAACTGCTAATAATCTCCTCTATGTTCAACATATCAAAATAATTAACCCATTTTTTTTACTGTTGTACTTGATGGAATGATGGATTGTGCTGTGCAAGGAAATAGGAATGGCCACAGAGAATTGCAGTATTAAGCCATGCAATCAGTCTGTTTCAAAAAATTGTTGATAACCTCTGTTCCAGAAGGAAATACAATATAAAAAACAAGATAATCTGCTCCTGAGCAAAACACTCACTGATGCTTCTTTCTCATAAGCAAGCTGAATTGTGAAGCACAATGGCTTCTGTCCTGTTTAAATTCTGGGTACCCTTGCTAAACTATTTTTCTAAATTGTTTATGTGATTTATAATTATAAAACATACCTTTTGCTAGGATTATTTAAACATTTGAGGCCAGTTCTTTCAAACTATTTTAGGACTCTTTGGAGAACCAAATTTTAGCCCTTTGCCTGTATCAAGATCACTTTGTTGTTTACATTGTGAAACAGTAGTGCCTCCATCCAGCTTGTACACCTGGATTTTCCACAGAGAATCCCCAGCTGAGAAAAAGTGGGTGAGGAAAAAGGAAGCTCGTATCTCAGGTCTGTATCTGACATTTTGTTGGGACACAGCCCCAACAGGCAAATTGATGCAGTCTGTGTGCTTTCCCAGACCCTGTGGTTCTGGGCTGAGCCTGAGATGCAGGCTGCGAGTCCTGAATCCATGAAGGAATACTGCAGTGACTGTTAAATCACTTCAATGATTTTGAAAATCTCACCTCCACCTGTACAAGGCCAAAAAATTTTTAAACTTTGCTAAAATATTAATCTCATTATTTTGCTTAATCAGTTTCAAAGACTGTTTTTTCCGAGGTTTATATATATGGGTCTTGCAACATCAAGAGACACCCAGGAAGCAGCAACAAATTTAAATAATAACTTGAAAAATTATCATTATGTTCATTATTAGTGAGTAAGCACTAGCTCAAGATTTACTTTGCAGATGAAACATACAGGAGAAATTCCAGACAAATAGAATTTCTTTTATATGATGAGTCTGTTCACTACCAACCAATAAAAAAGCAAATTTTGGCACATATTTAGCACAATTGTGTGGGTAATGGCTGCTTATAATGCTCATTATGATGCCTCATTACAAATGAGGCCAATGAGAAAAGCAAAATTCTAAATAGATCTCCAGTCTTGACAATGTATTGCTTTATGTATTCCTAACCTACTGTCACTGTATTTATTAACCTCGTATTGTAAATCCCAGAGCAAATTCCTCATTAACTCTCAGCCTTGTCATTTAGAAGTACAGGACTGATCTGTAGTCAGAAACATTGGCTTTTTTTCTGAAAAAGTTTCTACCCTGATATTGAGAAGTGCTGCTGGTCTGTGGCAAATACCAAGTCTAGACAGCTGTTTCTCAGTGTATGCTCCATGGACCAGCATCAGACAGCAAAGGCAATCAGCAAAATGACTGGTGAACTATTTTTAAACCTTTCTATGTACTCTCTGCAGTGAAGTTAGCAGCCTGACCAAAGCAGGAAGGTAAGAGGACATAAAAGAGCACTCGAATATCAACAATGACTTCTTCAGAAAAGACAGATGACCAATAAGAGAAAAAAGGACAAAGATAACTGAATTTGCAAATGTGGAAATATTTTCCCTGAAGAAAAGCAATTTTTTTCTTTTTTTTTCAATATAGCAAAAAGATCCTGGACATAACTTGCTTTGTGAAGACCAAATGGGCATGAATGACCTTCAATTCGCAAGAGAACTACAACTGCTGAGGAGTTTTACTGTGAAAAGCCATATACCAGTGGAACAGATGCATTACTTTGTCTACTTTCCAATAGTTTTTGCCAGCTTCTTGGTATTTAGTGAGAAAATGGTGCCTTATTACTGAATGATGTATTTCATTGTCTTGTAAGATGGCACACAGGTGAGAACCTTGTTTCTGGGGGTGCAGACCTTACCATTGCAATGTACCTCTTGCCAGGACTTGTGCTGACAGAATACCACCAAAAGTGCATCACAATGCTTTTAAAGGTGTTGCAATTATTCTTGTGCTACATGGAACTTCAAGAATGATTGCACTGTCTCCTGCAGTGAAAATGCCTTCTCAGATGGAGGAGTTTCCGCTTTGTCAGGAGTCAAAGAGGTTTAGCAATGCATTTAGCTGTTGGTCCATACTCAGGTCTAGCCATACTGTGCAGCAGAGGGTCCTCAGTTCAGATTTGGTTCCTGCTCCATATAATTGCCTTTTGGCTGTTCTAATGTACCATCATGAAAAACTTCCCTTCCAGACAAAAGTATCGCCTTGTTGAGCAGGTAAGGTCTTTTATTAAAAGGAGAACTTTTAAAAGCTCTATGAGCAACTTGAGGAAGTTTGTGATTTCACTAAGAATGTTGCAGAAGCTGAGAAAGCCATATGGAGAGTATTATTTTATATTTTAGCTTATGTAAGTAGAAAGATTTCCTAGAATCCTGTGAAAGGTATGTGATTCCAGCAACATGTAAGGAAGTCTCATGATGACTAAATGCATGAATGTGCCAAGGTGGATTTCTGGAGAAAAATGCACTGAATCTCCTTGGGTGTCTGGTAGTGCCAAAGAGAGTTGTGTTGTGGCTCACAGATTTCATAAAACAGCAGACAGAGAAAATATGACTGAGAAATGTATCTGTGGAACAAAGGCTGTAAGAAGTGTAGCAGTTAAAATAGCTGCAGGAAACTTAATAACAATGATTCAATAAGCTGGGTATAATACAGGACTACTGAGTAAACAGCTACTGCAAACTGAACACAGGAAAGGAAGTATTATGAAGAATTTCTTGAAACCTTCCCCTCTCCTGTTTCCCTAGGTGGGATTTGTGTCACCTAGCTAGATACCTAGCAATGGAGATGTCAATCTCTGGGCTGGGTATATGACATCCTTTTTTTGCCTGTGCTACATAAGCTTCACACTGTATGCCACAAGGAAAATGCCAAAAACAACAAATCAGTCAAACTCTTTTGAGCCTCAGTGCAGTTCACTGGTAACTTAAGGTAGACACCTACTAAATGTACTTAAATTATTTTGTGCCATTGTCTTATTTTGACCTGCCATCTTCAAATCAAATTATCCTTCTTTGGCTGCCAAGAGTAGTCCAGAAAATCCTACAAGACAAAACTCCAAAGCTTAATTCCTGTCCACTGCTTACTCTGGCACCCTTCAGAGTGTGATTTTTATTGAGCTGGCCAATCTGGGCCTGAGCACAATGCCTCACCATGCTGGGGCAGGGAGCAAATATTGTTTGTAACCAAGAATGGTTTGAATCAACCAAAGGGTTAGGACTTCTCAAATTATTACAGAGGCCATGCCCTCTTTCCCTAAACCCCATAGGGTTTTAGGGAAAGAGGGCATGGCCTCTCTTTGGCACTACCAGACACCCAAGGAGATTCAGTGCATTTTTCTCCAGAAATCCACCTTGGCACATTCATGCCACAGGGCCTTCTATCATGTGCAAATCCTTCTGCCACTGATATCTAAAGATTTATATATATATATATATTTTCACACTTTTGTAGATTTTTAATATGCAGCTGTATAATTTTTCATGCTTTCTCACACTTCAGAACAGTAGATTACCCTTTCTCACAGATTTATGCCACTTTCTTGATATTCTGTTTAAATAAATAGTCTTATTTTCAAGAAAAGCATTTCTGACAAGAATACCCTGATTTGTACCAGCACACAGGAGACACAACAAAATATAGAGCTGAGAACCCCTTGGAGAGACACTGAGGGGCAGGGCCAAGGGTGGTTACCAGGGCCACTGGTCTCCCATAGAATGTACTTGCTAGACATACTAATTAGTTAAACTTACAAAATTTGTGGAAATCCCATAATGGGTATGCCCAAAGATATTTTGTGCACCTGAAAGCTTTCATTAAAGAACTGCTCTTTATATTACCACCTTTAATATTGTTTGGAAAGTTTTCTTTTGATTGTAGAAACGCCACAACACATAAACAAGCATCAGCAATTGACTTCTAATAGATAAAGAAATGGCATCACTTGCCTGAGTTATACTGAAGGCAAAGATAAACACCTGTTATACTTAACGCTTTTGCAAACCTTGGATTTATCTGTTTATACTTTTACCTCTAATTTCACTCTGGTGAGCTATTTAGGTGGAGATTTTTGGTCTGTGAATTCCATAAATTGTGTCCTCTAAGAAAGAAACTAAGTAACTGATCCAAAGCTTTGGAAAAATCACTCTGGATTCAATAACTTGTATTTTTTCTTAAATTGCTTAACCAGTGTACATAACTTAAAATGTATTTGCTTTGATGTCAAACGAATTTCAGCATAAATAAATGATAGGAAATTTAATTTAGTTGTCATGAAAATTGCCATGGCCAAGGCATTTAGAAAGCTGATAGTAGAGAACCATTTCATTTTGCAATTATTTCCATAATTTTGCTGTCCATTTGTTCAAAACCCATAAAAAGCTTTCACAGCTTCTTTCAAAGATTGCTATTTAGTCTCAGCTGTTCACCTTAATGAACTATGCCCAGATGTATTTTTCTATGGATACAGCTGTGTGTGCAAACATTAGCAAATGGAGAGAATTAATATAGAGGCCTCTTAAGGAAGTGAGCTACAATGATAAGTTAATATTGCTGCAGAGCTTCACAGTGATTAGGATTTTCTTTTGCTCCTTCTTGTTTGAATTCTGTCAATAGGGCCAGACATTCTATGACTTATAGAACTGTTTCAGGAACATCATATTCAACATGGAAACATTTAGTGACAAAACCCTGAATCATACTCTTATAATTGTCCATATTTATCTTCCCATGTGACAAAGTTATTTTAAAAAATTAACAAGTGTACATGACACTTACAGGAGCCTCTCTCATATTCAGCAAAGAATGAGATGGAGGGAAGGTGCCCAGGCGCTTTTTGAAACCTTCTTCCACTGTCATTCCCCAGAACTGACTGTAGTTTTCAGCTTTCCATCTTCCTCAGAGATGAAAACCAAAAAGCAAGACCCAGGTTAAAGATAACACTCACATTAACACATTATTCTTTCAAGAGTACAACTACCAAAAGCATCCAGAAATAAATTTTTGAAATTGTACTTCAAAAACTTGTATTCAATATGCATAAGAAAATATTTGCTATGGGCTTTTCCACTGCATATAAGTGCAGGATGGAGCAACACAGCATTATATGAATAGTGGTGATTTGGGGTCAGCTTCACAGCAGCCTGCAGGACACAAGTGTGCAATACTTCAGAGCAGTATTGGCAAACAAGACAGTCAGAACATTGCTGTTCTCTTGAAGTTATGCTCAAATCATGCTCCAGCCCAGATTCCCACAGAGAGCCAGCAGCCTCGTGCTGTGAGTTGCAGTGCACCTCCAAGCTCTGGTGCACCAGCAGAGAGGTATTGTTGAACCCAGCAAAAAGCCCAGCTGACGCCTTCTGCCCAAGTTTTATATCAATAGCCACTGTGAGAGAAAGGGCTCCCCATGATTCTCTAAGTATTCCCTTGCTACTCTCAGGTGGACCCGACTCAGATTGCAAAGTTGACATGCACAACACAATAAAAACACCCTTGCAGCCATACACATTTGGAACACACTGAAATTTACTACTGGACAAGGGCTGAGTGACAGGGGAGAGAGCATTCTCTTTACCCGTTCCTTCCTTGCTTTTATAAAAAGAACAAGGAAAGGGATTTGTGCTGCCCAAAGAAGCCTCACTGTTCTTGGTCTCCCTGGGGTCAGTGAAAAGTGCAAGCACAGGGAGAAGTTGAGTCATATCTCACTTGTCACCCTGTGGTAGATGTCATTGGTCACCACTGACAAGAGACAGGTTCAGGCTCCAGGGGCCCAGCTTGGTTGTTTATCCTAATTCAGCTGCTTTAAATGCCTCCCATGAAGTACAAAACTTTTCAGCACTCATGACAGCTTGAAATCTGGGCAGGCTTCATTGGCAAATTTGGCACCCCAGATCCTAGGGAGACTGCCGCTGTATCTCTGTCTGTAAACAGCCAGCAGGCTCCCAAGGCACAGATCCAGTACTGGGGTCCCTAATCTCTGTGCACTAGCCAGGGGAATGAGATTGTTAGTGAGAAAAACACCAAGCCCTCTGAATTCTGATAACTTGATCCCCATTGCAGCCATTTTCTCCACTTCCAGTGCTACATAGAGTCCTGTTACATGGAACAGTGCTCTCAAGGGAGCAGAAAAAATTACTTTAAATATCTATCCCAAGTAATAAACACAGTGAAGAATAGGGGAAGGTGATGCAAATCTTGTTTTCAGAGAAAAAAAATTGTTCTAAATTTGGAAAATATTTTAGATAGATGTTTACAGCAGATGTTCTCTTACCAGCATGAGATGTTCAGTATCTTTCCATTTAAAGCTTTATAATCTGCCAGTGATTTGGAAAGTTTCACAAATGCATACTTACTGTCAAATTGCTGTAATGTATTTGGAGAAATAAGGGATGGGAAAGACTGCATACCTTGTAATTTGCACATACACAGAATGAGCAATACTGTGATGCATAACAAAACTTTAAAATAAAAGGGTTCTTACCCAAAATCTCCAGAATTGATGTGCTGAATTAAGTCTTGGCGAACAAGGCACACGTCTGTTGAACATTTCCAGAGACTGTTGAAACATTTGCTGAAAGGACAAGAATATCATTAAACAAAAAAAAGAATTGTCAAAGGAAAAATATGCACTTTAACAGCAGAAGGCAGATGGAGGGGGGAAAAAGTGTGAACAATATAATTGTCACAGAGAGTTTTTGAAAACATAGCATGATTTCTTCCTACTTCACTGTCTAATGAGTTGGAACAAGGTGGGAAGGTTTACAGTTTGTGAGAAAGGTCATCTCTGAAACATTTTGCTTCCATCTTTGTGAGACCAAACGAGGGAATGTAATGTTGATGTTGAATTCCTGAAAAAATGTGATGTTTTGAGGAAGTTTTACTCTGGAAACCCAGAAAGGGTTTTGTGGCCCCAGACATAGTGGTCCAAGCACCCCGGGCTAAAGTCAGCACAGTGGGAGCTCCAGCCCTATTTGGGTCAGGTTGGAGCCCTGGGATTCCTACTCCAGGGTAGGGTTGGTTTTTGGAGAGGCAAAGCCCAGACACCCAACGGCCAGGGCTGACAGCAAAGCTCCCCTGCTCGCTCTGTCTGGTCCTGTCCAAGGCAGAGAAAGGGCTGCTCAAACAATTCACCCCTTTCAATATAAATGCATATATATGTATATATGTATCCTTTCCTTACAGGTTGATATAAGTTCCAATAACTCATTAAAAAAAGAAAAAAAAACCAAAAAACAAAACCACCAAACTATAAAGTTTAATGATATTTGTTATATTTGTTTGATCTGCATTCAGGTCAATGCCCAGGTCTAGACTGAAACCATTTCAATTTAGGTTCGACTGAGCAGGAACTGAATTAGGCCCATGAGGAAAAGATTTGAATAGTCTAATACTCATATCTTGATTAGAAATTCCAGTTTCCCTCTTGCTGTTCTTCTAAATTGACTGTAATCTACCTCCACAAAATCTTAATACTCAGCACTACTTTTGCAGTCATTTTGATTTGATTACATGTTTAATATGAATTTAAAGATGCTCTCTACCTTAATTTCTGTTTCATGACATATGCTAGATAAAATTCAATTTGCAGTTCTCTGAAACATTACCAGGAATTGCAGTTGTCTTTAATTATTGTTCCTTCTCCGTAATATCGGCCATCTTTATAACAACCTGCCAACATAACATATAGATGTGTGAAAATAAAATAATTCTTCAAGTGAATTACTGAAAACTCTTGCTACTATTGCATTAATTGGTTTTATGCAGTATGTTTCAATTATTTAGCTGAAAGTCAGCAATATGTTTCCAGTTTCTTCCCAGTAATGAAGGCAGTTCAATGTATTTTATGTTTTTAGAAAATATATTATCATTCATAGTAAATAAATTCAGCATCAGATTCAAAACACCCACTGAAGAATTATTATCTTATATAAATTTAAAAAATTCTTCAAAGAAAGTTGTTTTCCAATATTAGAAAGAAAATATTTCTAATATAAATTATTTTCTAATTGGCAATTAAAATAGAAATAAGATTTTACAGATATAGAATTTTAAAAACTAGTGAATACTGCAAAAGTATTGTAATAAATTCTTTTTCCTTGCCAGATTAATTCCTCTTTGAAAAACAGACAGATCAATTGCACTTCAAGGCAAATGTATGTTTCATACACCCTTCAAAACCCACCATGAAAAGTAAATTGAGGAACGAGTTCTCCAACAAAATACATCCCTCTCATTTTTTTATTTGGTAACACTTCACTGAGAAAATATTTAGTGAGTGTTTCAGTACCTCCCACATAAATTGTTTCGTCAGTGCATTTGATTGTCAAAGCTTCAGTGGAAGAATGATCCAGACCGCCTGCACAGCGTCAGGATTGAGTTCCAGCAATCCAGGGCTTGTTCCTTGAGTCAGGAATGAGCACTGGACACTTATCACACGGGGCTCTGTTTTACAGCCTCTTCTGACAGGTGAGCCTCCAGACACCATGCTTCTTCCCCTGCTGAGAGGGCTTGGACTCCCTTCTCCTCCATTTTCAAGAAGCTCTAATATGGTGTTGACTTGCAAACGTGCAGGGTACCCTGCTCTTCCCCAGCAGGAGCGTGAGGAAGGCCAGGCCCCGGTACACACAGCCCACCCTCAGCTGCCTGCACCTCCTTCCTTGCCAGCACAGAAACACGCTCTCTGAGCCCTACATGATTGCATAACAAAGTGCAGAAGGGAACTAGAGGCGATTATTAAGTGATTATTAACTATAAATACCTTTATTTCCCTGTTTTTAATTCAGCAAGCTCTGGGAGGTAGCACAGGTAAAATAGATCCCGCCCAGGCAGTCTGAGGCCCAAAGTGTCTGCTCTAACCCAACTTCAGCTAAGAGCTGAGGTATTTTTCACAGAATACTCAAAGCAAATTACCAAAGTGCCATAGTTTGTCACAGTATGCAACTATGTCAGCATGAGACAGTAGCTGGAAGGAGGATCAAGCAAATTATTTCAAAAATATCAAGAGAAGGAAGTATTGATACAGCATTTGAGAGATGGAACAGACCCTGATTGGAGCTCTGCTGGGAGGGCTCACTGCCTGTGCCCAAGATAAAATGCAAACCTGGACTACTACAGAAGCAGCTTTATAATGATGTATGCTTAAGGAATAAAAAATTAACACTATGCAGTTTCTTTAGCCTAGCCAAGTTAATATTTTGTGGGCCAGAAGTACTGCCTAAGGCATCAGTGAGACAACAGAGTTATCTAAGCTAGAGGACACATGAGAATACAGCAAATGTCTGGCTCTGAATGTATCAGGTTGGAATATTAATACATTAAGTGTATTAATTGTGTACATTAAAAAGTGTACATTAAGTGGGAAATTAATTAATTTGAAGATGCAGCTTAATGACTCTGTGAATGAGATTTTATGATGTGAAATCATCAATGGAAAGAAGAAAATTTGAGCAATGGAGACTTCCTTCACAGTCAAACATTCATATAACCTTAATGGTTCTTATTTAATGTGTCCCCAGCATTGATGTGAGTACTTCTGTCAGTGAAATATCTCCAGGTTTACTCTCTTGTAGGTCAGATCACATCTGTCATGTAAAAGCAATCAGCAGACTCACTGGATGTCACTTTGACACTACCAACAGAGTGAGACCAGAGTGTGGGTTTTCACAGGGCTTTTTGTACTGTCAGAATAACTGAAATAAAGATGTTAAATAAATAATAAATAAAGTCCTGAGATAAAACTCAAAAAGTTCTTCTAACTTAAAAATTTAAAATATGACTATAATAAAAAGACCCTGAACTTCTATTCAGTATCTAAGGCAGGAATGTGCAGTTTCTTCTGAAACTACACATGAAAGTCAAAGAAAAACTGTAGGCTGGGTTTATAAAGGCAGAGTTAAAGCAGTTCCACACATTTAAATCAATACTGACCCCCAGCATGGTGCACACACATGGAAGAAGTCGCAGTGTAGCTTGTTTCTGCTGTACACGATCAGTGAATATGTGGGGATCCAGAAATAAACCACTGAGCAGTTTTATTGCTGTACATTCCAACCTATGTAAAACACTTCACTTCTCTGGTTTATTTAAAGAACTGTGACTCAGGAGGGTCTGAGAGCAAAACCTCTGGCAACCAAAAGATCAAGATCTGGCTAAAAAATACTTTGGCACATGTGGTCTTTAAGTGCTTAAATAATTCCTAGCCTAAGGCAGAAGTGTAGTCTCAGTTGCTAAAAGTCAGCTAGCACACTTGTGTCATTCTAATGATGCTTCCTAATTTGCTTAATCTTCAGGCATTTAGTTCTACTTGTTTCTCCTTTTTTTCATTCCAATTCCTCAGATATTCCAGTTCTACAAGGATTCTTTAGTGACAGTTTTGTTTGTTACCTTTCTTTCCCCCTGCTTTATTTTGGTTTTGTTATTCATCTTTTACTCTCTGAATTACTTACATAATGAATATCCAATAAAGAGATTTTTTAAAATTTCGGACTTTCCATCTTTTTAAAGATGACGTATTAAAAATAGTATAAGATCATCCATAGGACAAGCAAAGGTACTGTAAATATAATTGCTACCCCTGGCAGGTATGTTAGGAGTTACAAACAGTGAACACAAATGCAAAAATTTGGATTAAGAAAGCAGTAAAAAGATTACCCCTCACCTATTCCCTTATCTAAAACTTCTGTTACACTTCTACCTTTCAGAGGTAGGCTTGTGGCAGTGATCATGTGGCAAACTGCTGCAGGTTTTGTAATGATTTAATTCCATGAGACAGTTTGCCAAAGTAGACTCACCAGCTCTCAGCTCTGGGCAGAAATACAACTACATGTTTAAGTAGAGCTTACAACAGAAACCTCATGTCAAAAGTAATATATACCACTGCACAGAATAAAAATGAGAAGAAATTTTATTTACATAGAGCCTTAGAACATTCTTTTAAATGCTTAGAAAAACTTTGGAAAATCAAATTTGTTATGCAGCATTTCTGTCACTCCCACTTACCAGATTTTGGCTGCTCACCTAAGCGCATACCCTCCTGAAGAGCTTGTGTTCTGAGTGCTGAACTTCAAGCAGCAAGGTTATTGCAAAGAGACAGTTAATTTTTAAAAATCTCCATAGTATTTTATTGATTTTAGGCTTTTTAAACTTTGGTACATTCTCTACATCTTTGGCCAGATTTGGTGTACTGACAGTAAGAAGCTACATAGTCTTAAAATCCACAATACCAAATTTTTTCCACCAGCAGAGATTTGGCCTATCCACAAGCCAAGGGAGGACCCGATGTTTGAATTTTTTATTTTTTTTGCAATCTTTAGTGCTAAAAGTAATTAGACTTAGCTTAGAGTAATCCTGGAGGCACTTGCACTGCAAACTAACTAGTAAGAAACTAAAATATAGCACAAATCCTTGTTCTAAACACATCCCTTCACCTACTCCTTGTTCTAATCACATCTCTTCATTTAGTCCTGCACCTGAGCTGTTGCCAGAAAAAGTGTCCTACAGGAAAGCTATGCTGAGCCAGAAGCATTGCAGAACACCTCAGGGCACTGTCATTCAGGATAACCCTCAGTTTTGTTGATAATTTGTTTGGACTAATGGATACAAATATTTAGATCTTGCTGTTCTTCTCATGTTAATCTGTGAAACCCTACTGAAATGTTTGTTTACACTAATTTTGACCCAATGAGGCTATTTGAGAAGTTTCAAATGAAACAGAGGTTCTGTCCAAGACAAATACAATCAAATCAATGCTTATATCCTAGAGACAAAGAAATAACAGCAAGTGTAATTCTCACTCCAGCTTCATGCTCAGTGTCTTTATCCACTATGACTTTAGTAAAATTTTCAGGATTTTACTTCTATATACCTTTTCACTGGGATGCACTAAAGCCAGCTGAGCATTTTCTCTCTACTTACCCGCTGCTAGAGGCGGCCAAGGCTCCTCTGACCTGCTGGGCTCGGCGGGGTGGTTGCAGACATCCCAGTAGTCCGTACAGCAGTCCACAGGACCAGGGGAGCCCGAGGTGCAGTGCTGGTCACAGTAACACACAGCTCCTCTGGAGACAATGGTAAAGCGGCAGTCGTCATCTCTTCCTGGGCAACAGCCGCGTATCCTGCAGGAACTTCCCTGATATGGACTCCTTTTAATCCTGTTCCACTTAGCAGGATCACTGGCATTTACAGAGTGAAGTGCCTGGGGGAAATTTCTTCTGGAATCAAGACGTTTTGTCATTGAAACTTCACTGGCAATGCAGTATAAGAGCAATATCTGAATTTTGTGCCACATTCTTGTGCCTCTGGAAGCCTTTTTGTCCTTCACTTTCTCAGCAAATGTTCATTTACTCTGGAGGTAGTGCCTCCAGTTAGAAGTCAGAAAGAAATCTGAACTGAAAGCTGCAGACTACAGTTTTCCAGGAAGAGTTTGAATGTGTTAATTATTAGTCAGATATGTTGTAAACCTATTTATTTGTCCAAGATACAGAGGTACGGGAAACAGAGTCACATACAGAGGTACTGGAAACAGATGTATTTATCATTATGAAACTTTGGTGTGATCTCTTGCAAGTGAGAAAGTTTATAGCAAAGTTTCAACGTATACAAAATATACACGATCCAGTACTTTAGTTCTACACTTCAGACTTCTAAAATCAAAACAATGTGAGAATGAGTCCATGGTGTCAAAGGAAGTTCTCTTTCTTTTTGTTTACCTATAACCAGCATGTTCTCCACGTGATTAGAAAACCTTTAACATCTACATTGTATCTCATCTAAATTTTCCTATCTGATAAGCAGGGTGACATCACTGCAGAAACTTATCCTGCATCCCCCATTTCAATTTTGTTTCCAGTGATCTATCTTTATATGCTTCGCTTTTTTCACTTATTTTGCTATGGGAAAATTCAGAAAAAAAATCAGGTGATATTCAGTATAAATCATTACTCAAAGGTATTCTTTAAGGTTTGCATGTCTGTGGTCAAAATCAGCTTGGCAGTCATTCTAATTAACATAATAAATACCCACTGATAAGTTCTCATGGTTATTTAAAAAGTAAATGTCTATATTTATATATCAAAAAAATAAAAAATAAAGAAAAAAAAGCAGGTATCAAGGATAAGTCTAACAGCCTTTGCTACATGATCTGTAATCTCCAGGTTTTTGAACTGAGAGCTTAAAGAAATATACATGGTACTGTTGCCAAAAAAATATTCAGAAAAAAGTACCACAGAACTTTGAAGTTTCTACCAGAGATAGCACATAAGGCTTAACTGAAATGAAAAAACCCACACACAATTTCAGATCTGAACAAGACAGTTTAATTCCCCAAAGCTGAACAAGCACAGGTAAAAACCAGTCATCCTTCTGTCTCCATTTCTTACTAAGTGAGAGGAACCTGGAGAAGTTGATGGTGGGTTGTTTTCTAGGGAATTAAGGAGATTTTTCCTTTTGTGACTTCAGCTGGGCAGCTTGGGAAGGCACAGCATCAAAGGGCAGCTACTTTTGAAAGCACAGCCAGTATGGATGCATTGCCATGAATGACAGAGACATTAAGAGGCAGAGTGGGTGTATGTTTATATGTTTGGGCTTGTAATCCAAATACCGAAGTCTTCAATACAATTTCTTGCCAGCAGTGCTTTTATTGGACCTGTCTCCTACACTGTCCTTGTCACATCTAAGGAGCTGCAGATGAGGGAAAATTACCTCTGACCACACAATTTTATTTTTCTCTCTTGCAGGCAATCTTCTGTGTGAAAGACAGAGAGGCCAAGGTCAGCAATAGGCAATCACTGTCCATCACATTAAAGGTACATAAATCTTAACCTTCAAATTTGCTCTGTTGTTTGTTTGTTTGTTTGTTTTTGTTTTGTTCACAGTAGAAAAATTTGGAAAACCTTAATTCTGTCACTGACTGCAATGATGGAACAAATATAAGGGAGCTGAGAAAGGATACATTCATGGAAACAGTGAAGTGCCCTCTGGAAATTATAATTTATTTTCCTTACGTCTGTGCAGTTCTGTCATCTCCAAGAAAATGACCTCTGATTTGCACTGACATTAGAAAAATTCAAATCTCCTTTCTATTGCAATTTTTCAGAAATACTTTTATCTAGTTATCTCCTTGCTCTGGAAGCATAAGAAAGAATATGTGGTAAATGCCTGTCAGTCAGATCAAATGAACAAGCATATCTCTTTTTAACTTTAAAGACCTGCTGATGATAAGGCAGAGGCAAGGAATTTGCTTGGAAATAATTTCAGCTCATTTACACAGGAGTTAGATTTCTTTTAAAGGAACACAAAAATCAACTTGTGTTCTAAGCACCTTTGTTTTCCAACAAAGTTGATATAACCCATTTTTCCCACTTGATGGTTTCTGTTCAAACAAAAAACCCCACAAAACTATTCCATTGTACTTCAGCAAATAGATTTTTTTTTAGCATTTTCCCCTGTAAGCCAAGCAGCTCTGGTGGTGAAAGCAGGCACTGAATTATCTGCAATAATTTAGAAACAGCTGGACGTGATCCTTTTTCTCTGTTGAAGATTAAGATTAGCCTGTTCCAAGTGTAACAGCTGTCCTAAGATTTTGAGTTAGGGTCCTAGTACTAGTTCTAGTTGGATCAGTTGAGTGCAAAAATGTTTGTCTAGTTCCTCTTTCAGCAGTTCTTGATGTTTGATGTTTGCCCCTGAGCTTCAGGAAACACCACACATTTGGCAGAAATTCAAATATTAATAGCACTAAATGATTGATGGAGTAACAAACAAAAAAAAAAGACATTAAACTGTCCAAGAACCTCTTTAAAGCTGCACCACGGTTATTTCACAGCCTTTCTTTCAAAAGCTGTCCTAATTTGTCTGACTGAGCCTAGCAGGCATCATAAAAATCTCATCACTTTCAGAGAAGGGTAGGATAGCAGTGGCTGGCAAGACTCCGGGTGCTGAAGGTGACTCCCAGGATGGACAGCTGAGCCCACCCCATCAGACAATCATGACACTTTCCCTTCTACCACAAGCAGACTGGCTGCCACAAGCAGACTGGAGTCAAGGCTTGTGCAGGGGAATTGCAGGACTGAGACCTTATGCCAGGAAAATGAAGGGACACTCAGCCAGTCAAGGAAGAAACCACAGTGCCAGACCCCAGGTCAGTCATTTGCCAGTGGCACAACTCAATGCATCAGAGAATCCATGTAATTGCTTATCTCCACTTTAAACTCTGCAATGATACTAACCATCCCATTTGTTGAATTCAAATGGAAACTTAGCTGGTGACTCCTGGCACAGAATGCACCACTGATTTCTAATGGCCACAGTACTTTATTCTTACTCGTCTTTTTTATTAATGGTTGCAATGCAGTGAAAGTTTTCTAGGCAAAATTACTTCAACAAAGTATTCCCACAATGTGTTGTCTCTACCTCGTACTAATGGCAGAATCTTCCTCCGAAATTGTGAATGACTGGCTCCTAGATGTGTTTATGCAGAGACAAGCTGTGCGTTAAAGTGATTAGTATTATCCCACAATGTATTGTCTCTACCTCATACTAATGGCAGAATCTTCCTCCCAAACTGTGAATGACTGGCTCCTAGATGTGTTTATGCAGAGACAAGCTGTGCGTTAAAGTGATTTTCTCACTGTCAACTCAGTCTTTGTATGTTTGCAGCAGGCGTAGGAAGGGGGGTGCCTTCACCCTGTTTGGCAAGAGCCTGCAGCTCACTGCTGTGGGTTGTTGGTGTGGTAGCAAGCAGTTGCACTTTGAATTCAAAATTTCAGGGCTGCCTATCTCAAGTCTTATGATGTTAATCCAAGCTACATGTAGCTCAGAATAATGATCACTTAAGTGACAAATTTCATCATCCTGTCACAGTGTGACTTGTTATTCACAGTCTCTGACACCAGTTCTTCCAATTCATCAGATATTTGAATCAACAGATTTAGGGCCAGAGGTAGAGGAAGAGCAACTGACCCAAATTGTGCATGCCAAAGAAATCCCATTCCTCACATACAGAGATGCACACACACGAATGCCCAAGAGTTCAGAGTCAACAACCACAGGTAAAAGGAAATTACTTTATAGGTGTTACAAATATACATTACATGGTTTACTATTACTATTATTATCATTATTATTATGTGGTTGTTATGGCCTCACAGCCTTTTTGCTCTACCCACCACAGTAATTGACCATGCATATTTCCTGCGCCAGCTGCATCACTTGGCCAGCCTTGAGGAGGCAGATGCCATCTCATTCCTCTTGCCAGCCATGCTCTTGTGCTGTGTCAAGGCCAGCCCACTCTGGGCTCAGCCCTGTGAAGGGTGGGGGACCCTGTGCATGAACCAGCACAGTGTCCATGTAGTCACACAATTGCAGGGGCTCTCCTAAATGGTGTTTCACTAGGATTTACAGAACAGGTAGCAGCAGTCTCATACCTGAATAGGAGCCTCTCAAGAAACACAATCAGGTGCAGAAATTTTGGCATCCCAATATAGGATGGACCACATGCTGCCTTCATTATGCCATCAGTGCAGACTATTGTGAACATATTAACCTGTGCATAGCTGCATTTAGCTTCAGAGAGGTGAGGTTTACTGTGAATTTGCCAATCCCAAACCTCATCAACCAGTCAGAGATGAGGGAGACAAGCATTGTACTGTATTTCATTGGCAGTATGAGCTCTCAGAAAGTATTTTTCTGGTGTTGCAAGGAAGTTATACACACATTGGTGTTCATCTCCTTTGTCATCTAGATCTTCACCTGATTCCACCAGAGAATCTTAGAATCATAGAATCATTAATTTTGAAAAGATGTTTAAGATCACCTAGTCTATCACTGTGTTCTCCACTAAACAGATCTTCATCTGATTCCACCAGAGAATCTTACAATCATAGAATCATTAATTTTGGAAAAGATGTTTAAGATCACCTAGTCTATCACTGTGTTCTCCACTAAACCACGTCCCCAAGTGCTACATCCACACATCTAATGAACAGTACCTGGTATGGTGAATCCACCACTAACCTCAGCAGCCTATTTCAACCCTTGACCACCCTTTGAGTGAAGAAATGTTTTGCTAACACCCAATCTAAACCTCCTCTGGTACAAACTGAGGCCATTCTTATCCTATCACTTGCTACTTGGAAGAAGAGACTGACCGCCCACCTGGCCACAAACTCCTTTCAGGTATTCATAGAGAGTGACAAGGTCTCCCCTGAGCCTCCTTTTCTCCAGGCTAAACACCCCCAGCTCCCTCACCTGCTTCTAGTAAGACTGTACCTTAATTCTTTTAACAGGCTGATCCTCAGAGTTGCCTAGTTGCCACTTTCTGCTTCTCTTTTTTCAAGGATTTTTTTATACCTTAAGGTACAGGTTTTTTTCCTTCTCTATCCCCAAGTTACTAAGCTACTCTTATCATCCTAACTCCCTCTCCTTGTGTTTTTACTTTTTTTTTCATTTTGCATAGCTTTAGCTTGTGAAGTTCCCGAGGTTTAAGCACTTTTCTCATCAAAACTGAGTCCAGACCACAGATCTGGACCAAACCAGTCTTTGGATGCCAGCCAGTTGAACCCTGGGACCAAGGGCTGTCCTTATTCTGATGCAGCATCCAGATTTTCTCAAGTATGTCACTGTCCAAATACACGTATTGTGCTGGACACATTTCCCTTCTGACCACTTCGTCCACCTTTAATAAGTCATTTTCTTGATAGCTTGAGTTGTAGCACAGAGCAACAAAAGAAACATCACGAGCATGCAGAGAAGGGGGTGAGCATGGCATGTCAGACTGCAAGAGAAGTTGAGGTAAAAAGGGGATCATAAACCCTCAGTAAAAATATGCAGCTATTGTAATCCTGTTGGGAATGTGTATTTTACCAGAAAATCATTACTGAAATCAGGGTAAAGGCATCAGAACCTAGACTAAATATATTACACTATTGAATAAGCAGCATCCATTAATCTTTTAGTATTACAGAAAAAGCAATCACTTTTAATATTGTTTTGCTCTTTATAATCTCTCCTTAAAGATTTCTTTTCTCTTAATACTTTTTCCATTGGTTTCCCAGGACAGAATTTCTAGAAACTAATTGCCAATATAATCTCAATTTTCATTCATAGATGGAAGCTTTTTGAACAGAGAGGGAAACTCTTAAACTACACATAGATGAACAAAATCACAAACCCAGACGTAATCAAAAGGATTTCTCCTTTGTCCTTCCTCTAATCCCAGTAGTTCTTTCTCTTGCTTGTGTTCCTTTGACCTATGGGGTCAGTCTATCTCATGGGTTAATTTAAACTTAAACGTAAACTGTGTGAACAATTGTCTCAGCTAGACATGCTAGAATGGATTTGGGCTCTACAAAAATGAAATTAAGAGGAAAAGAAATCTGGAGTTAGAACAAATTCAGAACTAAACAAATGTCTTGAAAAAATGAGCAGGAAAGCAGACTAATACTTTTGAGAATCACACAGATCACATGGCTTTAAATATTAATTTTTCCCACTTCTGTGCCTTACTGAAACCAAGAAATATTATTATGTCCTTAGTGGGTAGATCTATTACAGCTCCTACAGTATTTTTAACTTATTTATAGTTATAGATGTTTTCATATGTATTTTTTTTCTATTTTTAATTTTTTCTGTACTTTTTTGTTCTATATGTATGTGGATTTCTGTCCCCACAAACTCTTGAACTCACTGAAATGCATTTTCAGTTTTTTTCCACCACCTGGTTGATAGCTATGCCATTCACAAGATCTATACTGTTAACTTCTGTTATTTTTCCATTGAGAAAGAAACTAATACAAAAAACACCACCCTTAAATCTGTAGCAATCTTTCCATGAGGTTTTTAAAAATTTATATATTACCTGTAGAAAGATTCACTAATTGCTGACCTTTTCTTCTGTTTTCACAGCTACAGAGTCCAACAGCTTAAAAGCAGGTTGGATTGAAGTAACACCAGTTCCAATAGGGCAAAAGGCTGAGCAGCCTATGGACTATTCCACTTAAGCTGGTTTTAATTTTAATGTTTTTCCTTATGGTAGTATTTCATAAAATAGTTCATCACATTAATTTTAATGAAAACAGCAGGAATTCTCATTAAATGAACAGTATTACAATTCACCATGGGATTAAATGCTCCTGCACTCCGGGACAGGGCTGTGATGCAAAGGTCCTGAGGGGTGACTTGTGGTTCAAAGGACCAGGACACTGGGGAGAACTCAGGTAGCTCATGCTAGCATGGACAACCAGCTTCCTTGCACTTTCATAATTCATTTTGAAAGCAAAGTCTTTAAGTTCCAGGCCTGTACAACATCATGTGGAAGGAGAACAAGATCAAAAACCCAGCAGCATAAACTGGAAAGCGGCGTTTCTTCCTGGTGTGCCAGGAGTGAAGGCAGTAATTCTGCCTGCACTCTGAAACCTGGCAGGGTCAAAGGGGCTATGAATATTGCATGGCAGGGGAAAATTGCTGTTCACTGCTGACTGCTGTGGGTGCTGACACTAACACGAATAATCCCTGGACTATTTCACAAAATACAAGTGTCTGTGGTGGCAAAATGTGGCCAAGTTAAAGTACACGGGAGCATTTCTTTCCCAGCAATGCTGGCATTTGTTCTCAGCTATTTGAAACCCATGGAGCCAGATTTACAGGAGTAAAAACAAGAATCACAAAAAACATTTTGCAACAAAAATACAGCTTTATTTAATTTCAACATTTACATTACTTCTAAAGAAAATATGCTGTGTTATATTGGGCATCTCTGAAATCAGCAAGCATTTCAAGAAATGGCATATTCGTTTGTGTATCTCTGGGGTTAATTATGCTAGTACATAAGATTATTTCTTGAAAGAAAATGTGATTTTTATTACTGCCTTGCAACTAGCATACCATAAGCAATATTTTTAATGGTGCTTTAAATAAGAGTGATGCTGTAGAATCCTTCTTATTATAGAAACAGGCTTCAAAATTCAGTTTTAGCTCTTGATCCTAATTTGGGGCTGCAAAAGAAAGATTGCTGCATGAACACAGTTTGTCAAAAATACATATTAGTAAGATGCATAACACACACTGAGGTCGCTTAGTTTTCCTAATGTATACAACCTGATGATCTGGCTAAAAAATATAATTCATAGTTTCACAGGAAAAAAAACCTAAAAGATATATTTAGCCATCTCCTTTGTCCTATAGTGTGGGAGAAGATGAAAGCTGGCAGATCAGATTTATCTTGTGAGAAGCTTTCCTATCTTTGCAGCAGCCTGAGGAAAACTGCTTTTAGGACTTAAATTTTCACAGAGCTGTAACTGTTCAAATTCAAACTAAATCTCTCTCCCTGAAATTTAGACCCATCTCTTTTTCTCCTACTCATTGGAAAGATGAAAAAGTGACTAATATCCCTTTATAATAGTTCATTATGAAAAGAGAAACTGCTGTCCCTCTACTCTGTCCTTATTTCTTATCTTCTGTGTGAAGACACTGAAGCCTTTACGTCTTTTCTAATCTCCTATTTGTTTTCCTAGACCACTGATTTGCACTAATAGTGAAAAAAAGAGTAATTATCTTCATCATATTATAAGCATTCCTTTCAACATCTCCCTGAAAGCATCACATCTTAGACTCAGTTTTTCCTCCTCTATAATCCTCAGACTCTCACCTGCAGTATTATTGTCATTCTTTTTCTGTCTGTACCCTTCATATTTCTCTGTATTTTTCTTCATTTAATTGTATCATATTTATTTCAATGTAAGTGTAAATTGTAAGTGAATTTTTCTAAATTAAAATTTGGTCTTCAATGCTGCTTGCAAATCCTCCCAAGTGGGCATTATCTATAAATGGGTAAGCCTATTGTTCATGTCACTGAGAAAGTAATTAATAGCAAAGTTTTATACTGCTAGAGCTAGAAGACAGCATTCTGGAAGTCACTGAGATGTTCTCCCACTCAGGTAGCAAATAACTCTTCCCAGAGTCCTGCTTCCCAATCAAGTACCTATCTACCTTATGTGAATTTAATTTAGTCCATATCTGCTTTGCTTGCTTAGGGATGTCATGTGAGACTACATTGAAGATACACTGTATAAAACACATCCTTGTATCTGCCTTGCTGTCACTGAAGGAAATGAGATCAGCTTGATAGGATTTGTTTCTGACGTGTCTCTGTGCAAATAATCTTATCTTCTTACCATTCTCTAGATGCCCACAAATGTGTTGTTTAACACTTTGTTCCAGCATCTTGGAAATGCTGTTAGGACTGAATTTTCTGTGATTCTTTAGATTTTCCTTTCCTTTTTTGCTTAGATAGAACATTGTGTTTACCTTTCCCTAGTATTCTGGGAATTTACTCATCCTCCTCATCACTAGTGTTTGAGAAATTGCTTAGGTTAAGTATTTTAAGGGTAAATTTCATTAGGCTGTTCCATTGTGAATACTGCAGTTCGCTTCAGTATTCTTTCAGGTGTCATTTTCCATTTCTCTCCATGATCCTACTCTCAAATTCTTAATAATAATTTAAATAAACTTTTAGTCATAATCATTCTCTTTTTCTTTTTTTTTTTTGTGAAGACTGAAACAAGGAAAGAGGAAAAAAAAGGCACTGAACTTTTCAGCCTTTTCAGTATCGCCTATTTGCTGACCTCTCTTGCTAAGTATTACATTAAGTCAGCTCTCAAGCATACTACGTTATTTGCAATGTGGTATTGTTTAACTCTAGCAAACCATTCATTTAATGGCAGTGTGTGGTTATGTGCTCAAATATATAAAAAAATCATCTTATTTCCCTGACATCCTTTCACAATCTAATCAGAGTATACCTCAATTTCTTCCAACCATTTGATTGATTCCGACTTAAAATTAATTCTATTGTGACTTTATTCTGTCATGCTAAGAACTGGAATTATTCTGCATTGGTAATTAGTCATAGAAAATCATTCACCAAATATAGCCACCTTATTGTCCAAACACTGAATTGTATACCTAAAGCATCCTATCATCATTTCAAATAAAATGATGAAAATTTTGATAAAGTGACACCAAAGTAGTTACATATACTAATTTTGACTGTAATCATATTTTTTAAAAATAGCAATACTCACCATCATATCTAAACAGATCCTCTTTCATTGGAAACCTATAGAAAAATGACAATAAAAAGTGAAAACAAAGTAAAGACAAAAATACAAACTGCAAATGTTATGCCAGAAGAGTTGTAAAAACTGGTGGAAAACTCCATAGAGCACTTTTTTTTGGGTTTTTTTATCACTGCTTTGCTGCAGTCTTAATTTACAGCTCTGCTTATTGAACAAGGAATGATTTTTCATGCATTGACATTCTTGAGGAATTCTTCCCACAGCAATTTCAACAGACAAGCATCACCTTGACTAATCACACACCAAATTCACATTGGTTTTCCACCTTCCACTTCTTTTTTGAACCTCCTGCTCAAAGGACAGAGCATGTGGCCAGCCTTGCATTCACATGACAGAGGTGTTGCTTGCCTCCCCCTTAGCAAGGATTTTGCCAGTCTTCTGTAACAGCCTGGCACCCAAACCAAGGAGAAGGATAGACTACAGGATGGACCAGTGCAGCCTGTCCCTATCTGGGACACTGGTCTGCAAAGACAGTATTCAACAGTTCAAAATGTCTGCTCCAGGTGGTATTTCAGAGGATGCTAGGGTGATGTCTCCATCAGAGATCTGAGGAGTCTACATGTCCTGGAAGTCTGTGGACGTTCCTAATTTGGAGGGAGAAAGAGGCTGATATGTCAGGGGTATGACTCCCATTCTGGAGGACTTTGCCAAACTGGAGGAATGGGCTAGCAGAAGATCCATGAACAAAGGCAAATACAAAATTCTGCACAGGGCAGGAGACAAGGAGGGGTGGAAGAAGTGAATAACCTATGCAATGGCACAGGACAGTGACTGACTGACTGACTGACTGACTGACTGACTGACTGACTGACTGACTGACGGAAGTGAATAACCTATGCAAAGGCACAGGACAGTGCCTGACTGACTGACTGACTGGCTGACTGACTGGCTGACTGGGTGACTGACTGAGAAGCAGCTCTGCCGAGAGGGACGTGAGGTCTGACACCACACAGAATGTGCATCAGTCCAGCCTCGCTGTGATGAAGGATAGCCTCACACACAGTTGCATTAATTAGAGCATAGCCAGCAGGCTCAAGGAAGTTATTCCCTCCCCTCTGCTGGGCACTAGCGTGGCTGCATCTGGAATGTAGTTTCCATTATTGAGCCCTCATAATAAAAAATAGATTTTGCTTCGTCAAGCAAAAGGAGGAAACCAATGGACAACTGTCAGGATGATTACAAGTGTTTGTTGATTTCTGGGAAAGATGTGTGACAGATGAGGGGTGGCTACAGGTAGCACTAGTTTAACATAAAGAGTAGACTATGGGGTATTTATTTTCTCTTTCCAGCGATTTAAGAAAGGTTTAATGACAGCCCAGATTTGCATGGTAAAAGAAAACAAGGCAGCAAGTGGTGAAATTTTAATTAGCCATAAAGAAACATTTTATATCATATAGTGATCAAACACTATAGCTAATTTTAATCTGATTCTATGATTCTAATTACTTATGCATTACTTAAGTGTTGAATAATTAAAAAAAAAACTTCTTTAGCCTACAATTATGTTCTGTTGAGGTATTCAAGTCAAGTGCTTTTCCTCTAAAACTATTTCTCAGAACTCCTGCCATTCTTTGAAGGGGACCAATAACAACAGCTGTTTCTTAATGCCAAGTGAAATTAGATTCAAATTGCAGTTTGAATCACATACAGATATTTCAAACTTTATCATTCTTTCAGACTTTTAAATGTAAACTTATAAAACCAATATATTTACAGTAATTATTTTTATGCAATCACCTTACAAATAAAATTCTATAAATGCATATAATGCTTTCTCCTTGTTACAGCACAGTGATCTAATATGTCCTTTCAAGTCAGTAGGCTATAACTGAAAGTTTTTACTTAAGAGAAGAAGATATAGTTGAAGCTGACTAAAGTATTGCCAAAATACCTGATGCACTATAAATTTCCTGTTGAACATACAAAATCTTAAAGAAAAAAAAAATAAAGCACTGTTCAAGTATAAAGTAACTAGAAAGTTTGTCTGCTGATATTTAAGGTTTTTATTTGAGATTTTAGAAGTATGCATTATTTGGACTGGCCTTTCTATTTATCAGAAAGAAACAGTTTACTGTTTCAGTGGCCTATCCAATTTAGAGGTTAAAGAATTTATCACCACTGACACCTGGAAATCCTACTCCTTTAGTAAAAACAGTAGTTAATCCTACATTTAATGTTCATTTTCAGGGTCATTAAATTTTCAGCTAAATGAACTGCTATAAGCCTATGGAGAGAACCTGGGGCTGCACTCTTGTCTTGATCAAAATAAACCAAGGGCGGTGAGACCCCTACTCCAGAGAGGAACAGGGGTCTGAACAGAGCAATGTTCTGCCATTACAGTCTACACCAGCTCCACTGTCTGGGGAACAAGGCTGCAAATGTGTGCAAGATTGAAAGCAAAAAGTGAATAGCACATCTGTGATGTGACACATGAAGAGCCCTCTGACACATGAAGAGTCTGTCTCCTAGGAAGGCACAAGGAGCAGCACTGTCTTTTTCCCAAACACGTCTGGAAAGATCTATCTCGGTGCCAAATGGAAAAGGTGGTGCTTGCATAAAGTTGACCTTTGAGTGGGAGTGTTTCCAGTGGAGTTCCCTCTATTTCCATTAGGTCCTTTCTTTGACAAGCTGGAATCTTCTTCACAAGTTGAAAAGGTATTGAGCAGTATACAAGAGCTGAATCATTACAGAATAATTCAGGGTCCAGTGAGGAGGATGTTTAACTGGAAGAACATCGCTTTGCCGTGACAATGTCATTTAGGTTGGAGTTTTTGTTTACAGTAAAACCCTTTACATAAATTCTGTAGTACAAGGACACTTTCATAAAATGGGTACATTTTCCTCTTATAGGTAGAATCTATCAATGATTAATACTATTGTTGACTTCTGAGCAGGAACACTCCTTAAGTAAATAAAGACTAAGAGCAATGTATAACAGAACTTTGGACCATATTGACATTTTCATAGAATTTCAGATTTCAAGAACTTTTGTTACTTTGCACAGATCCAGCTGGTAAAATTATGTCACTACTGAAGTCAATAGAATCAACTTTCTATCATGGGGTCTTTTTATGAATGTTGACTTTAGAAATGCTATTGATTTCTCAAGTAACTATTGCAGATCTTTCATGAACAAACAAACAAATAAAACTGAGTAATTACTTACTCAACTGCAGCAAAAAATTACACGGACCTGAAGTAATTGTATTGGTAACTGCAATTAGTCATTTATTAGAAATTGTAATTGTAGACTTGGGATTATGTAAATCATAGATGAATAAGGGTAATGAGGACATACTTTTGGCCCCTGCACACAATGGGTTTTTTTTCAGATTATACAGGTACATATGCCCAACGTTCTCTCTAAAGGCTCTGACTCAGTAAAATTCTGAGAGTGATTATAACACCATTCACACGTCATAGCCTGGGCAAACACCAGCTTTACTTGAAAGGAAGATGGTAGGTATCAGAAACATATTGTTTGGCTATGTTTCAAAGAGTATCCTTCAGCCTTACTCCATTTAAAATGCACTGGTTGTAGAGGAGGATTTCACAAGGAAGATAATATCACTTATTTATTTTCTTACATTCACAGGGAAGTCACAGGTCTTACTTGGTACATGCCATAACAGAATGATGCTAAAATTACACGAATGCTATTCTTCCGAATACAAAGGTACCTCCATCTTGTTTGTTAGCTTGTTTTGGGGTTTTTTTATTATTATTTCCAGTGAATACTTTGCTTTGAGGAAAACAATACAAATTACTAAAAAGAAACTAGCAGCACATTTCCCTCATTTCCTCTCTCACTCCTTCCTGGAGGTATTTACATTTCACAGAGCATCTGCTCATCCATTTGGGTTTTTTTGGAACTGCACAAATCACACTTACTTTCTCATTCTGAGGGAGGAACATTGTAGGAAAAGTTAAGTATGATCCTATATATAATTGTAGATAAAGAAGGCAAATAATAATTTAGATAATATAGGAGAATGATCTAAGGGTCTTATGATAGCTGTAGGAGTAAAATTGGGCTTATGACTTGGCAGATTTTTTCCTAATCAGTTCATCACCCAAAGAGAATTCACTAATAAAAAAAAAAAGAGAGATATTAAATTAGGTGAGGATTTGTGGGTTATGAAACTCATAAGGTGGAAATTCGGTATAAACTGTTCCTAGAGTCAAGATAGTCTCCCAAATAAAAAGGAACAACACAGGTGCCTGAAAGATGCTGTGGTTTTAAAAATCATCAACCAAGACCTACTTTGCTTTTTTTAATGCATTAGAAAGGGAAAGCATTATAACATACAATTCTGAAAACCGAACCACATAAAAGAGAAAATGGTGAAAATGTGTTAGTTTTTCTGAGACAGCTTGACAAAACTTATCTCCAGGAAGAGACAGCTAAGAAGGCTGTCCCAAATAACTTGAGATGCTCCTAGTTCTGTGTTGCTCTCCTGTCTGTCTCCAAGACAGCACAAATGTTGATCTCCTTCTGGGTATCAGTGCTGAATACTTCCATTTCCATCAATAGATCTCAAGGGAAACAGATGCCTTTGTTCAGTCCTTCTTGACTGAGAATGAAAAGAGGGGGTCATCTCTAGATTAGTTGGGCCTTCTCTGACCTCCATTAAAGAGACAAAGAGATTGCTCAGCCTTCACGTCACCAGCATGGTGTGTCCTGGTCACCTCCTCCTGCTAAAAATGAGATTAAAAATTTGGGAAAATACTGGATCATTTGCTCTGTTCAAGTGAGTTGAACAGTCCTATGAAAAATACTTTCTTTGATTTGTAATGGAGAAAATTGTAAATGTGTCATCTCTTGATGCTACTTCCCGAGCAGCTTGTCGTGAGCCTGACACAATTCTTCCTGCTATTTCTACATGGACTGAGTCCACTTGCATAATCATAGTGGCAAAATACTCATTAGTGACAGGCCCCAGGGAACCAGCAGTCAGCCTGCTCAGCTGTACAAAATGGTATCTGACACTTTCTTTTAAACTTTAAAGCTAATTATTTGTCTCTAGCTAACATAATTACAAGTTATCCAATAAGACGTTAATCAAAGGAAATACAAAGTGTACTGATAACTGCACTTATGAATCTTCTTCTTTCCCATTGATTGTCTTGCTCCTTATAAATGCAACCACAGTTTCATCAGATGGAGTTGTTCTACAGGTCATGGTACAAATTCTCTGATTCTTGTACTACATTTAAGCTTTTTTTAAAAATATAGATAGAAATTCTGTTCAAAGTGCTTGTTTAAAATATAAAAGAACTTTTAGAAGACAGTTTTAATATATTTTACCTGTCTTGGAACAGACCAAGCTAGGCTCTAACCAAAGGAATTTTGCACATTTTTTGTGCCTGATTTGACTATGTCAGTACAAGATCCTTCACTTTCTGAATTGATCTTAATAATGCATTAGTTAAATTATGTGTCTTGTCTCTTAGAGAATTCTCTTTGAAAATATCTGTCCATTAGATTGGCAAAATTCTTCCTCAATGTGCAAGTTGTAAAGCAGAAGGATGAGTCACAAGGATCTAGTTGTTTGCTTCCCTCTATTTTTAAATACAGGAAAATCATCTGCATCATCAGAGGCTGCAAATATATACACACACACATACACATGTATACATGTATGTGTATATACACCCATTGTAGAGTTCCTGGTGTACTGCAAATCTGCTTAATCTCAAAAACAAATTTATCCTCAGAACTATGTGATCCCTCTCACTGCCTTCTAATGATATACCATTGCTTCAATAATATTTCCAAAACTTTACAGCTGAGATGGAAAAAAAAAACAACCTAACTGAGAAAATCTGAAAGGCATTCTTGGTCTAACTTCATTTTGTGAGGGCATTTTGGGGTTTTCTTTGAATAGCAGACACTGTAACACCTGCTTTTGAGAGAATCAAGAAGTGGCTCCTGGGAGGCAGAGGAAAGGGGATTGATGGTGTAGGAACAAGCAGAAATGTCAAAGGCAAGGAACAAAGGAGGAGATTTGGAGGGCTGTGATGGAGATTCAAACAAAAAGAGATATGAAATAGCTCCAAGTCCCTGACACCCCGTGCAGAGGCCAGGGATGCTCATGAGAATAAGAGGCTACAGTCATGCCTATGTACTCCTGGTGCAGAACCGCAGCCTGTTGATCCACCCAGCCACTAAGATATCAACCTCTTTTCATTTTTATCTTTTCCCCCCCTTTTTTTTTTCCCCCAGTGGAAACTGAGATAAACTGTGGGTATATATTGATATGTTGTCAACAAACTCAGAATTCAGGCAAATCCTCCCCTTCCAAAATGTGAAGAGCTTGACCCCAAAAATCCCACAGTATTTTTCAAAACTAAAAGGAAGTTGCTCATTTGGTAGAAATGAGTGGCAAACATCCATTTAATATATTTAAATGATCATGTGGCTGCTTTCAGACAAACTAGAATCTAATTTTAAAATAATAAATAAAAACAGACTGTTTATAAATATGTAATTACCATTCCTATCTGTATTTTTATATTCATTTAAAAACTAGTGAAATAATTGTGAGAATGCACCTGATAAAAGAGGTCTTGGTACTAAAAAATTCATTCTTGTGTCATAAACATTCTCATATTGCTATTATTGGTGCTAAATTATGCTTTCATAAGTGAATTTCTAAAATAGTATTGAAAATGTCCTGTAATGAGTGGTGTCCTATTACATTCCAAAGCCAGAGAAATGAGTGTGATAGTTAATTGAATTGCATATGTCTATTCCAACATTGAGGCTGTAATTCATCTTCATGCTCATGATCTTGTTGGAAAAAATGACTTGCCAGTGCCAGCTGAATATTTTTAATTTTCTATATGATCTTTCTCAACAGAAAATTGATAATGACTGATAGATTGCATCTTCTCTCACTGAATGAGTTGTCTACAGTGGTAACCACAATGGTCCTACAGTTTAGACACATAAATGTAGTAGGGAATTGGCAACTGAATTTAGACTTCAATAATTTTTTTTATCTTTCTTCAAAGTAAAAAAAAAAAAACCAAAACCTGGCACTGAATTTTGATACTGGGCAAACTTGAATTACATTTTATGTTTTCTTGACTGTCTTGTATAAAATTCTTAATAACTATCCTAAGTGCTGCTGGTAGTTGTTGTAGTACCTGATATTTAAAACAGAAACTATATTAGTGACTGAAAACTGTGGAATGTGTTATTTAAATATGGCTGCATAATTTATCAAACAGCATAATTTAACCATTCTCACTTGCTAACATCCCAACAGCACTTATCAGGAACCTGAAGCATAAATGTTACTGTTATTTCAAATTCACGTAAGCAACACAGTTGGCAAAACAGCTCTGGGTTTTTTTCTTCATTGATCATTAAGAACAATTAATGTTCATGTAGTCTCTGCACTGGAAAATAAAAGCAGGTTTGGAAGCTCAGCACATTTTTACTGATCAACCTTATATGGGCTATGCAAATAGAAGATAAAGCTAGCATGCAAATGCTTAAATCCATTAAATGTCAACTGATTACCTCCTTGGAGATGAGCATCTCATTTTCTGGAATAGCTGCCATGGAAAGACTGGGCTGCCAAGCCAAGATGTCACAGGTCGGAGAGAGCATGCGGTTAAACACAGGGAAAAGAAATCCATTATCAGTTCAATTTCTATATAAAATATCACTAAAATTTAAAATTAAAGCCAATACCCTCAGACATGCTAAGGATAGCAAGGCATTGAGATCTGTGCTCAGCAGACTCTCACTACTCCTTGTCTGGATTAAAATCTATTTCAAGGTATGGCCTGTTTTCTGTTATATTATATTCCCATAATTAAAAGTGTGGGGAAGGGATAAAATCCCTTTTGAATTTCAAAGAGGCATCTCAAGTAAAAATCACAGTACAAGCGCCTACTTTATGATATGTTTAGTATGAAATAATGCACTTAAAGTTATTTAAAACTAGAACCATACCAACATCAATGAGAATTTCATTAGAATCCAGGTAAATCAGCTGGAGTGTATAAACGCAGTGTTAAGATCATAAGTTTGTGACATTTTCTTATAGAGTGACACAGAAACATCATGTTTAAAGAAAAGGTTGCTGAAAGTTTTGAGGTGTGGGGGCTTGAGGATTCTCTAAAAGATTGGAAGAAGCCTGCTATTTTCAGTGTATCAAAGGCATTAATTTATTTTGCCATTTAGATCAAATAGTAAATCAGAAAATTATGTGTTGCTTTAAAATATTGCACTTCTAAGAAAGTTGATTTTTACACTGTGCTTTTTGAGAAGCAAAACTGATTTGCTAAACTGGCCTTGTACACAAAGAAATATACTGAAGTGGAATATACTCTAATTTTCTGCAATTACTTTATGGATATGTTATATATTTCTCTTTTCCTTTGTAAATTTGCCCTGATTTCTTTCCAGAGAAGAAGGAATCTACTTTAGTAACAACAGAAGCTTTGAACCATTTAACTTCTTTTTTTGTAATTATTATTCTCAAAAATGAAAAGGGAAGGGAACAACTTTAGGCAAGAAATTTATTTATTCAATAGATTTTTATAAAGGAATAAATTTAGGCAGAAGAAGGGTAAGGAAGGGGTAAGGTGCCTAGATCCTCTCAGGGGCAACATCCCTCCCTCTGACACTCATGTGGCTCCCAATGCCAACCAGGCCAAGGCTTCCCCCAGACCTTACACCACCCCCTGCTGCTGCACACACAGCAGGTGTTTGATGGTCAGCATGGAACAGAAGTTCTGCTTCCAAACCCAGCATCCCAAGATTACCAAGCCTAGGCAATCCTTGATGACACACAGGTACAAAGTTCTAGCAACACAAGTTCTGCACCTTGGCAAGTGTATTCCACTGAAAGAAACCCTAGAGTTGAGATTTTCATTGTCTCATCAGAATATGGCATATCTGTGCCCCAGACAAAGTAAGAAGGGTCAACCACAAAGAGATGAAGGAAAGTATTTTTCATATTCTGTTCACTTTCTGATGTACAGCTAAGTCTCTAAGAAGAATTCTCCACTGCTCACAAGAAAGAAAAGTTCCCTAGTCAGGCAGTGACCTGAGAAAGGAACACCTTTTTCTCAAATTGCACAGAGAGAAAATCAATGAAAAATGCACTTCTATTGTGTTATCTCATCCTGGCCTTTCTTGCTGGTACTCACTGCCTGCCCTCTTAACCTGAAATACCCCTCTGAGTCATGATTCTGCCTTACCTTTTTCTTGAATATGAGGTCCCAAGTCCATCCTTAGACCTGAGAAAAGTAATTACTTTTTTTTGTCCAAGAAATAGATTGCTTCCCTTATTTTGATAGCATCCTCTTTTCAAACCAAAGAGCCAAACTGTGTGACAGTCTCCATAGGGAGGAAAATTATTCCTATTTTCTGGAGAGATCCTCTTAATATTAATTGTTTTGGAGATATTTAATTAAAAGAAGGCAAGGAATTCACCAAATAATAATGAAGAAAAATCGTTAGTCAACCATATAGAGTCCTTTCTGGTTCCACAAGGCTTCTCTGACCAAAACGCCTTGAAGTTACCATAGAAGAGTCTATGCTTTCTACTAGTCAGGTGGGTCTAGTCTTAAGAAAGTAACATATGGCTCATTTTCAAAGAACTTTAAGTAGTACTTTAGTGAATATAGAACACATAAGCCAAGTACTGCACCCTTTTTCTGCTGAAATAATACTTAGTCTTTCAGGTCCCTGAAAGGAAGGTGTTCAGATATTGCCTGAAATCATGCAATTCTGCCTCTGCCAGCTGCAAAGGAAATGAATGCCTTCGCCTGGGTGACATCAGCCCAAAGACCCAGAGGCTGATTACCAGTGTTATTTCTATCACGTGTCAGTGTAAACCAAAATGTGTCTGCCTTGCTGTAGAAAATGTCCCACACTTATCCTGAGTTTAACCAAAAGGCTACAGAATCTTGTTCTTTCCTTCCTGATTTTTCCTTAAAAATATGATTTTTTTGTGTTCTTGACCGTGCATGACACAGTCAACTTCAAAGTACCAGCACATGAAGTAGGCAGAATGAGGCTGGATTAGCCCTTTCTTACTAGATATTGTGTGACTATCAGAGTCATACAGGAATGGGTTTTGTCCACCAGATCTGAGATGTGAATGCAAGTAGGACTTTGTACTTTTTATGGGTGTGTAGTATCAGTGAGACCTCATCAAACTCTGTCATTGGCATTCTTTCATCTTCAGGTCAAAGCAGCTGGCAAGAAGCCCTGTCTCCTATGCAAATGTGAAAATATTGTGTCTGTTGATGAATATTGCTTTTATAATTACTACTCTTTTTTTCCTGTGACAGTTACAAAATTCTGCATTACTCTTATAAGGTTAATCAACAATTTTCAACTTTTCCAGATGTTACTCAGATTTCTCTTAATGTGGCATTTTTTCTTCATTATTTCTAAGAACAGTGAAAGAGCAAACTAGGCAAATCTGCATTTGTGACTGAAAAATTGTACTGAGGAGAGCAGAGTATCTTTACAATATGTAAGTACTAGCAGCATGTAATTTCAAAGAGAAATTATACACCTGCTTAAAATAACCTCTTACAGACTAAGACAAGACTTAGAAAGAGGTGGTTATATAATATCTTTATTAGACCTTTGCTCATTTAGTTCTGTAATCAGCAAGACATATTTGCCTTTAAAAGGTCAGTTGATCTTTATTGTGCTATGAATCACAGCTGCCTCTGAACTAATATAAAGCTTTCTGAATTGTTCTCAGTGTAAGACTTTTTTCATAAATCTACGTCACTCTCTGGAGGGTCCGCAACCTTTGCTAATTGAGACACCAGCTTAAAACTGGATCCATTGAGAGATAACACACATAAGAAGAATTTTTCGACTATAGTAACCAGAGAACATTCCCATTTACACTACTCTGTCAAGTCTTTAATCCCCTTTGAAAATAAATTAGGTACTCTAGACCCTTATTAAACATAGATACATTCCTTCACAATAGGAAAAACAGCTGATTTCTCAAATACTAAAAACAGTAATTTAAACATGTACAACAAGGAAATATTTTCATTTAAAAGTTTTATGTCTCTCCGCTTTATCTTAGTCACAATGAACATGAAACAAAACTCATCAGAAGAGCTAATGGCTTTGTCCTATCTTCTATTCTATTAAGGAGTTATAACTGAGGATTATGACCCGGAGCTTTCAACTGAGACAATTATACGGATTTTTAGGAAAAGTTTCTCAGAAGGAACGTCTGTGATGTTCAGCTTTCATTTAACTTCTTTATGTAATACAAAGGGTCTGTTTCCATTTTAATTTTGTTATTTTAGTTTAAACTTTTATCTTCTAAATTGCATTGGTTCCCATGTGTCTCAAAGACAGTTACCCTCTGAAGACAGCCACCATGGTAGGTAAGAGTATCTTCAGCATTCCAGTTGGAATTGACTGTTTATTTATGAGAAATGGGAACTAATAAATGGTAAACCACCCACAGAAGCACAGAAAGGAATACTTTCAACTAAAGGGAAAGAAAATAATATCATGTAAAGAGTCAATTTATGATTATAATGTCTCTTGTCTCTTTGAAATGACACAGTATAAAATTTATTTCAAAGATTCAGTCCTTAAGAACCAAATTCTTTTGCATCTTGTACCTCTGTGAAAAGGAAAAGTAAAGTAGAAATAGCAATCACAATACAGATTTGCAATGTGCCTTCAGACTTCTGCAATAAATCATCCTGACAGACTTGCAAATCCTTATTATACACTATTGTAGCCGTGTGCTTTTATTTTGAAGATTTCAAAACTCTTTCCAGGTACTGAAAGTACCTGCAAAAAAGAAACAACTGTCATGCAGGCATGGCTTCCTGACAGGTTCTTACCAGACAATGGCCCAGAGGTCACCAGAGTGCAGTGAGACTGGGAGATTTGAATCTAAATAGAATGAGTCATAAAACCACCAAAAGGTTTGGTTTGGAAAGGACCTTAAAAATCACCTAGTTCCAACCCCTTCGCCATGGGCAGAAGCACCTTCTACTAGACCAGCTTGCTCAAATTCCCATCCAGCCTGGCCTTGAACAGTTCCAGGGATGGCACATTCACAGCTTCTGGACAACCTAACACCAGAGAACACCGGAGGCTGGAAGAGTTACAGGGCTTTGCAGTAAGGATTCCTCATCTGTAAGTGGAGTGGGAGGGAGATGCATGCAAGCCCAGCAATACACTAATTTTCCTTGGACTGCTTTTTCCCAGATTGACTTTAACTTCACATGCAGGGCCAGTTCACAATGGATTGGACTGAGGATTTTCTGCCAAAAATTATTTTTCAATGAAAAATACTAGCAACAAGAACAACAACAAGAACAACAACAACAAAAATTAAGCTTTCTGCAAAATATTTTGATTCCTCTTGCAAATTCTTGCTAACAATTTAGAAAATTAAAATGAAACATTCAATTGCAAGAAAACCCATCTGCCAAAACCCATAAAATTGTGTTTTCTGTCTTGGATGTTTCATTTAGATCACTTCCCTAAAATACTATAATGCATTTCACTATCCACTTTGTGGCAATCATGTTAAGAGCCTCTATCTTCTGCTGTGGGCTAATGAAGTGCTGCAGTTCCTTGCACGGCTGATTTCACTGTTGGTGATTATGGGAGCTAATGGCTAGCAAGGATTCCAGACCCATGATGAAGACTTGAGGCATGAGAACTCAATCCACACATCCATAGGGTAAGGCTGCAGAGACAAACCTCTTCTAATTACATGGATTAGAATGATCTGCTTTGAGATAGTTCATGTAACCCAAAGGATGCATGTTGGTTTCTGGAATATTCAAGTATTTTCAAATTTTAATCTGTATTGGAGAGAAAATGTCAAAATTTCCAACACAAGTGTTTGAAATTTCTCTCAGCATATTGACTGTGAACTACTTATGGACTCATTAAAATAGTCAGTGCTTAGATGCTTCTTGCCCAAGGAAATGGCTCATTTCTAATTGAATTAAAACATCCAAAGAATTCTAACTGCTTTCCAGGTGACGCTGTGAAATGAATTTGATTTAATTTTCAGAGCTGTCTTTCCCCCACATATTTTATTACCAGATTAGCTGCTAAACTGAAAAATCCAAGTTTTTTGAGCAAGTTTCTGATGCAAAAGATCTTTTACCTTAGCTACTTTAAGTTCAAGCCAGAAACATTGAACGAATCTTTAAGAGTGCACATCTGTAATTGTCACCTATTATATAAAAATCTGCATTAGGATCATATTCTGCCCATACTATAACTACTAAAATTATATCCAGTGTTTAACTGAGAAAAAGCTAGGTCACAACATCTCTGTAATCAGTAAATACTGACTTCTTGAATTCAAGATCTGAGTAGATTCTTGGAATTTCACCAGAACCAGTTATTTTTTATGCTTTTATGTAAAATAACTGCAATTGAAGTGAATTAGGACTGTATTTCAGAGTATACGTTATAGAAATACTTGCAATAAAAATGTCTGTATAACTCGAGTGCTTTGGGATAGTTTCCAATAATTATGATTTTCTTTTTCCTTCAGGCCTTGTTTTTTCACGCTATTCAATTAAAAGTGCACAAGTATAATTTTTATTTCTCATACAGGTTTCATACACACCAAATCTGATTTGGTATTCTTCACTCAATTATATATTTCTGCTAATGATAAGATAATTAATAAGAGCCTTTACCTCTGGGTTGCTTCTGTTCTTAAAAGTGAGTTTTTAAGCAGGGCCAGAATTTCTGTTATATTTGGGAATGTTTATTGTATAAAAAAATGTCTGTCTGAAATCCACTGTGCAGAAGATGAGATTCCATCACCTTAGAAAGCCAGATGTAAGGATGAACTCACTCAAATTTTTGTTATGTAGAGACTTCTAATGAAGACAAAACATCTTAAAGCACTATTTGGTGCTTAAGACTGGTTTAATCTGTCCTAGCAGAGACAGCCAGTATAAAGGAAAAGGCAGAAGGAAACAGAAGTGGCTGTAATTATGTTTCAAGAGGAAACTTGAACACTCCTGGGTGTGTTCACTGGGAAGCACGTTTTGGTTTCTAAGCACAGAAAGTGCCTGCTAGGGCTTGATCCCATTGCATTGTGCACACGTTTTCTAAATTAACAGAAGCACGCCAAAGAAATGCCAGGGTGCTACCATCAGCAGCTTCTCCTACTGAAAATAGGGCAGAAACAAACTTGTCAAACTGCCCAGACCAAAAGCAGTGACACAGTAATCATTGGAAGAGCTGTCTCCAGAGAAATGGGTAGGTGAGGTCATTCCAGGTGGTGCCAGACTTAGGACACCTCCATGTCAAGGGCATGTTCCTGGGTCTCCTGTTGAGGCTAAGAGACCTTCGAGTTCTGCTGCTAATTCAATGGCTTTTGAAAGAAAGCAGTTGATTATGTTTAGAAAGTTATGATCTTTCTAAAAAGTGTTTAGAGTTAAACACCTTTCTTCAAAGATGAACTGAGCAGGGGCTCTAGACACATATTCTGAAGGCATTATCAAACCAAGTCAAAACTGATAGAAATGTCATCTAAATATTATATCATTAAACTAAATCAATAAGCCCAAGAAATGCTATAAAAATAATACACAAAGAAGACACAGCAATATTAATCATTAATATTTTCCCCACGAGGAGGTCCAATTTGTAGCTCAGCACTAATGAACTGACTTGTTTACCTCTGATATATTTTCTACACCAAAGCAATTTTTCTGGGTCACAGATAGTAGATTGATCAACCACAATACACCTACACAAGTGCAACACTTAAATACCAAAGTTCAAAAGAGAGAAAGAAACTGTCTTCTAGAAAATAAAAGCTGTTGGGATGATGTCTGGGAGAAAGTGCTTTTCCATGGCAACCTTGAAAGGCTGCAGTATTCACAGAATGTCACTTCCCACTATGCTACTATTAATCAAATACAAACTCCAATGAGTAGGAGATTGGATGATGAAGTAAACACCACAAATTTCATTTAAAAAATCATAAAGACTCCCTTTAAATATTCTGCTTACCTATGAGCCTGGAGACCTGCAAGTGATTATGAAAAGTTGACACTTTCGGCATGACTGCATTTAGTGGTTTCAAGAAAATTCCATTTAGACCATTTAGGAAAAAAATTAAATTGGCTTGAGCACAGACTTGGATATTAAAGAGAACAGAGTTGGATATTAAAGCTACTGTTATAAGTAATGCCTGACCAGACAGAAATGGTAATTTTTTAACATTTCTCACACTGCTTGCAAAAAGGCAATTCCCTCCAATCCATTTTCAAAGGCTGTGCTGATAAATATTTAACAAACAGGGAGATTTTCAGAGGGGTGTTCATAAATTGTGTATTCAGTGCTTGCTGACAGAAAGAAACGTTTGAAAGGCACTGGGGGCTTAGAGGCTGAGGGAGCTACATTCATTCATTTCTTGCCTCTTTGCTTGAGCAAATCATTCTTTTCTCCTTCAAAAAATAGCTATTTTTCTAAAAGCTAGTTGTCTCTGCCCTGAGAGGCATTTGCATCTATTGTGCCTCCTATAAAACACAGAATCTTAGAACAGCACTGATTGGAAGGGCCCAGCCTTTTGAGGGAAATAGAGCTTAGGTGAGGTTACCTAGCATCCTGTCCAAACACATCTTGAAAAAACCTGTGGTGGGGATTCTAAACATCCCTACAGAGGTTGTTCCAGTGATTGGTCCCTCTCACAAAAAAAAAATTATTTGGTAAAACAAGATTAATTCTCCCCTACTGCTAGTTGAACCTATTGTACCTTGTCTTCTCCATGTGCCTCCGTAAGAAGAGAAAGCCTCTGTCCTCACACTAACTATTTTTTAAGTACTGGAATCTTGTGAGGAGGTCTTCCCTGAGCCTTCCCTTCTCCAGAAAGAAGACCTAACTCCTTCAGTCTTTCCTCACAGGGCAGGTTGTCCTTCTCAGTCTTTTGATCACATCTGTGGCCCTTCTTTGGACTCTTACCAGACTGTCTGCATATTTTTTGAATTGCGGGGACCAAAACTGAACACAGTATCCCAGGTGCAGGGTTGTGCTCTTTCACCGTACACATTTCTCCCTTAAAGACTGGAGGGATTCCCATCAGAACCATGCTTTGGAGTAAACCACAGAGCTCCACATTTCCTCTGACTCTCGATCACTGCAACACTTTTATGTCATTCCTTTTTCCTGAGTTGTTTTGTTGCAATCAAAAGAAAAAGGAGCTTTCTTAATAATAAAACTTTTAAATCACATAATTATTCAAGTCTGGGGAGTTCAAATAAGAGCAGCAGCACCAGGTGGCTGGGCAATAGAGTGGGGAAGGAGAGGACAAGAGAGATAACATGGCAAGTAAGAACAGAATCAGCTCAATGAAGTGGACAACATTTTTATTTCAGAAGTAGCCTGTGCACAGATGTGAGGAGAGAGAAACAATACCTTAGTTCCCACTGCCTCCTTCTATCAAATCTTAAAAGCACATTGTGAAATTATTTGGGACACAGGTTATGTGTTTCATCACTTCAAAGAGTTATAATCCACAAAAACTGCCCAGTCTATCTTTCAGCTTGATCTCTGCAATATCGTCACCTATAGAGATTCAGGTACTTCAAAAAAACCAATCTGGCACCAAGTCAAGCCTGCCTAAACAACACCACAGTACCCTTTCAATAAGCATTTCAGATCAATACAGCTGACATTATCTTATACCCTGAGCCAACAAATGACATGATACTGGCTTTAGGTCCTCACCATATCCAGTCTCCCTAATATAAGACGTAGGTAATAATTTTCACTATTTCCATTTCCCTTTTCTGAGGGAACACTTGTTTAAGGTAATTTTTTAACAATACTGCAGGTGGAGAATAATTTAATTCACTGTGACCTTCAGTGCCTTTTCAATACTGCGTTTTTAACCTCTTTCAAATGGTCATAAGAATTTCTACCAGCAGGTTTTGCCCTCTAGTGGAAGGTGAAGCAAAACACAACATGTAATTAGAAACTTATCATTCATAGATTGACCCTGTGGACACTGACCATGTGTTTACTGGGTGGCTGGAGAGACAGCGAGTGAGTCACTGCATGTTATTCCTTATCTTAAAGAATAGAAGTGGAAAGGTGAAAATTCAAGGACCTAACAGAGAAAATAGTCCAGGTTTAGTAGAGAATAGAAAGAAATTCCCATGCTGTTGGGATGCTGCTTACAGAATGGGTGTAACTGTTTGAAATTTCAACACTTTATCCTGTGTCTGCTGTGCTATATTTTCTGCTAATGCAAGTACTTATAAATTTAATTATTTCTTTTTAAAAACATTATTACTTTAGACTTTAGTTGGGTGGTGCAGGAAATAACAGGCAAATATCATTAGGAATTTTATCAGAATATAATGATTCAAATGTTAAATATTGATTATGAGAAAAAAATCAAAATTAATCATCCTCTGTTTATCAATGAATGTTAATATTACAGAACAAAACAGAAACATTAAAAAATTCTAACTGATAAATATTTGCTTTTGGGGTGAAAATAACTCTGTTTGTATTAAAATAGCCCAGTATCGACATCTGATTATTCTGTTTGCCAAAGAACAGCTGACATGATCTACCATAAAATTACACTCTCTTAGCTCCCTTCAGACGTCTTTTCCCTGACTTATTCACTTTTCTATTAAAATTTCTGAGTTTTTAGCATTGTTTTCATTAGCAACAGTAAATACCCATTTCATTATAAAGAATGGTTTTATTGGTCATACAAACTACTTGTTTGTTCATGTGAATGCCTACAATGAACCAGGAACTTGTCCAAAATATTTGATTGTAAAATCTTATCTGCCTAAGTAAATATGTGAGCCCAGTTGAGTAAAAATTTAAACAGAACTTTTATTCTGTTTAAACCAATTTCTCAGATGGGAGAAGGTGCTTTTGCTCAGGTTGTCTCAAAGACAGAATGGTAGCTTGATTTTAGTTTTAGTTTTAGCTCGTCCTCATAAGTGGGTAAAATGGTAACATCTGTAAATCCCACAGGATGGAGGTGCCAATATCAAACACTAGGGACATTGCCTATTAACCCAAACTATGCTTCTAGTATGGAGAGAGAAAGGCATTTCCAGGTATTTCTTTAGAGTGTGACAGCTGATCAACATGTATCCTCTGCAGAGATTACACATTTTTCCAAAGCAGTCTTGACTCCCTGTCAAGTGTGCCTGAAACTAGTGACATATATTTCACCTTGGTACTTCCCCTGAAGAGGAAACCAGGGCACAGCCTAAAGAAACAGCATCCAATGCCACCCAATTTTAACCTCTTGTGTCCCAAACAAAGTACACTGTATGGCTCAGAATGGGACAGCCTCTCCTGGAAACAAGGTTTGCTCATTTGCAGCCAGATTCTGTCTTAGAAAAAGAGGAAGGAGAAGAGATGCATCTGAGAGGTTTCAAACAGCATCTTTTATGAACTTCCACAACTGATGCTTTTGTAGGGCAGGGGCTCTCTTGAGGTACTGTAAATACCTTGTGTCAGCTGCTCATCAAAAAGACTTCAATTTAGGCATAAGACACAATTTTCACCTTACAAAACTCATTAATTCCAACCCTGTTACTCACACCCTTGGACTACAGAGATTTTTGTCCAACTTCTCCAATGCTGTTTAAAAAAAGATAAAAATGTAATAACCTCATTCACTTAGCACTGGCAAAAAACTACATGTTTGACAGATAGAGCTACTGGAAAAGTCTGTATTTCACTCAGATTAGTTTCTCTTAGCTCAATCACCAATGAAAAAATAAATACCCCATTACTTTAGTGAGGGTAAATGTTAAAACTAATCTGAGTATGAGGGATGAAATAGATCACTAATGCTTTAAAGAAGAAATAGTTTGAATGAAAAGTAGTGGGAGCCTGTCCTAGCTGGTCTAGAGAAAGCCAAACACAACACAACCTATGTCAAGGAAAGAAAAAGCTGCAATATCTCCAGGGAAGCTGGACACACAGGCTCATCTGAGATACATCTCCCATAGCTCTTGCCAGCACTGAATCTCCTAATGACTCAGCTGGATTCTGCCTAGAATTAAAATGACAACAGCCTACACAGATCTCAAATCACACTATACTTGATGCTCACCTTATTGTACAAAAAGTTGTGTCTGTAAGGGCTATAAGGATTCTCATGAACATCACTCACAATGGAAGAGAAGTGGCTGAAAGTCCAGGGTTTGGACAGTCGGTGAGGGAGATGGATGGAGGACACAAAGGGGACTTAGTTGGAGGGATCAGTTTGTTGGATACAGAGGGTGTAGGAGACAAAAAGTAAACAGAAACAAATTAATGGGTGCAAAAAAAGAAGTTTGGGCAGAAAGCAAAGTGCTTGTCTTGCACCATTTTGTGTCCCATAGATCTTGATGGTTAACCAGGAAAGGTATTAAACTTTCATGCCAATACAATTGATCTACACTAAATATTTTCATTGGCATGACAGTGCACATACACAAACCTGCAGTAGATGTCCCATTAAACCAGTCATACTTTGACTGGGGTCCAGTGCATCTCCCTCCTGCAGCTCAACTGGTTCTCAAGCAACACAAAAGAAAATCCCTAAAGGATCCTGTGCTAGGATAAAACAATCATGTTTGGGGGATTTAATAAAACAGGAACAAAACCAATGTAAAAACGGTGTCTGAAAAGTACAAAAGACAGTTGTATATGAGCAGGAGCAGTCCAGGGTTTTTAGCAAGGCTCCAACAAGACTTTTGAGACATTTAAGTGTTAAACCAGAGAAGGCGCATACACAATATTTTTTGCTGCTCTAAGTTGTCAGCAGTTAATAGTGTTTCTGGTTAAGAAAACTCAATATGTATGCTCTTTTTGCACCTAGGGATACAACCCTTTTAAAAAGAGATTTTCAAAAGAATTGGGATAGAGTCAAGGAGGCATACCCAGGTTTTGGCACACATCTTGCACTTAGATTTTGTCAAGGCTGTTGACATAATACATCCTGGATTCTCACTTAGTTGGCTGGCTGTCTAGACCAGCAACTCCACTGTGCTGTGCCTTTGAGTCAAAGAACCAGAAAATTTGTGACAAGAGCTGTGATTAGTTCCAGCAGAAGCTAATGCATCGCCCACCAAAAGAGTGAGCATGAGCAAACAGAGGATCAGAGCCCGGCAGCAGCCCAGCCACTTCACACCAGCCTTGCCTCCTGCCGTGCCTCTTCAAAGGCACAAGTCCAGCTGCTGTTAATGCTAATCCTTTGCAAACTGGTCACACAGGTTCACACCAAATGTAGCTAATATCTCTTTAGTTCATCCTTATCATTCTTCTTCCATTGCCCAAAGTAATTTATTTTTTAAATGACAAAGATGTCTGTAAACATTTTTGTTAATAAACATTTGCAAGCACATGAATTGTCTAACATTCTTTATGAGTCATTTTATATAATTATGTACCAAAATGCTTAACTTTCCTCAAAAAAAAAAATTGTTTCCCCAATTTCAAATTAAAATCTTCATAAAGCTGTCGTATCAGCACTGTTACAGATTTATTTCCAGTTCCAGTGTATTTCATGGCTCTTTTTTGAGCAAAGTGGAATATACTTAGAAAATTCCTGGAATGCTACTGAAATGTACTAAGAGGAAAAAAATTCTTTCTCATGATGGGAAAAATACAATTTCCAGTATCTAAAGGCATCTAAAAATGTGGGAAGCTTAATACTGTTGGATTGGAACCTCAAAAACATTACACTCTGTGTGTAAAAAGTGTTTGAGGGGTGGATATCCACTAGGTAACAGTAATACCAGTTGTATAGACCCTCGGGGGAAAAAAATAGTAAAAGGTGGCAGCAAATGCTAACATGAAAAAAAAAAGCCAAAATAAATTGGGGCTTTTCCTTGGTTTATAAATGTTATTGACACATGAGTCTAAATCTATATACACTGTGCCCAGAACGCAGATGATGAATGATTTCTGTCAGCTGAACTACATATTTTCCAGATGATCTTTGCTAATTTAGATATTTTTTTCTCTGTTAATTACTTTGGATTATTTGTATGAGATCATCTACCTGTTAAAAGAAAAACTATTCTTTTTTAAAGGAAATTGACTTTTCCACATAGCAACATTTCTCAATGAAATTAAAAACAAACAAGCTACTCTGTGGTGTGCAGAACACACAGCGTGTTCAACAGAGGGATGTGAAGCTGAAGGTCAGCAGTTACAGCTGGCTGCATCATTATGTCTCCAACTGAATGTCACCCACATAGTCACCAGTGCTCAGTGTCACACTGAGAGGTTCAGCGGGGCAGGGAGGTACTGCAGAGGTCCAAGGAAAATCAAAAGAGATAAATTAATAAAGCTGATGCCATCTGGAATCACATCTACTCTCTACCCTCCTCAAAGATGCAGTCTGAAAGGCTTTGTCCTTTCAAGATGGGCTACGTGAAGGAGAGGCAGCAACGCTACCTAGAGAGGTTGTTGTTGGCAACGGTATTTGAAAGAAAGGAAAAGAAAACTCAGAGAGAGGGAGAGAATAGAAATGTAAGATCGGAACCTCCCAGCATGACTGGGAAAACCTTCAAAGGAAAACAGGGAAAATCTGTAACAGTATGAGCACTTTGGCCCACAGCCACAATCAATGCCTCCTAAATTCTTATCTGAGGACAGATTAGCACCAGCTCTTTCACACAGAACAGAATGCCTAACTTCCAGTCTCCTAGTTTTAATTCCCAGCTCTTATATCCCATGAAAGCAGTAAATTTGCCCAGTTTGGGGGGAATATTGGTAGGAAGAGCTCCCCCTCTTTGAAAGTCAGCCACCGTGCAGCCAAAAATGCTTTTACTGAGAGCAGGTGAAGGGGGAGAATGAGTCATTAGTCTTTACAGGCTAAAAACCCACAGCTAGAGAAAACCAGAGCAATTTTCAAGCTGTTGTCTTGGCACCAAGCCCAGTTCTCCAGTCAGTGCTGCAGCCCTCCTAGAGGCACTAAAATCCCTCAGGAAAGTTTCACAGGTGCTGAAAGATTGTGAACATCCTCACTTGGGCATCCAGGCCCCCTCCTCCCAGAAGGGATATAATACCAGTACCATGAACCTGCTCTGGGAGGCAGAAGCTGAAACTAAGAGCATATGCTGTTTTGTTCAGCACTTCAGTGTTTTCCCTAGGTCCACATATTATTATACTATTAATTGTTCTATGAGACCACAATGAGAATCATATAGCCATTTCTCACATAAAAAAAAACAGTTTCTGTTAAGTGAACCCATCTGAATACAAGTCATTACTTCTTTTTTTCACAACAAAGATGTCTTTATAAAGAGCTTCTAAAATAACATGTATTTTACAGCAACTTCTAATATTACTCTAGCTTAGGACAAAGATACCAATTTATCAGTACTATAAAGTGTACAACATAATTTGTTTACATGAAGGAAGCAAAACTGAACTTAATTGTGAAATCAACTTTTCTGTCTATTAAAGATAATGCAGTAATTTTTGTTCATTTTAATGTGTAGCTTTCATATAAATAACTTTGCCTTCTATTGTAACAACAATATTAGACTTATTACGCTGTCAGTATTTCAGCAATATCTGCCACACGTAATTTATAAAGTGTAAGTTGATTGGTTTCCACAGTTAGCTTCAAATGTCATAATGCTTCAAGCCCTGGCAATAACCCCAGGTTTGTATTTGTCTGAAAAGAGGACGTTTGGTGAATTACATAATCCTTTCATCAATAAAGCCATAGCCAGCATAATCAGTGTCCAGCCCTGATGAAGGGGAGGTCTGGACTTCCCCAGCCTTTAGAGGAAGGCTCTGCTGAGGTGGCCATGGGCAAAAGCTCTATAGTAAAATGTCCAGATAACTCTCCTGCTCTTTCATCCCAGGAAAATGAGAGCACCTTGGATGCTGAAGGTTTTCAGTAAGTTAAAGCATTAATAACTCACTATCAACTCACCTGTAGTCACTGAACTCAAATATTCACTGTCAACCTCAAAAGTTCAAAGTCAAACTGTAAATCACTATTTCTATTCATTTTTTCTTCTATTTTATATAATCTCTACATTCTATGGAAACCTTCTGATGCCATCAATATGTGTTGCTGGAGCCCAGTCCTACCACAATTATTTTCCTCTGTACTGCTGCAGTACACTTGAGGAGTTCTTGGATTTTTCTACATCAAATCAGAGCTATGGAGAGAAATGGAAAGAGCTAAAATTAAATTCTTAATTAAATTCTGTTTTAAAAGGAAGAAGAGAGGGCTGCCTTTGCAAAAATGTCTAATGTGAGTAGAGAAGCACAGGAGTAAGAGAAATTCAATTAGTAAGGTATTTTATTCACATTGTGTCTGACAAGAGGACTATTGTCTTCATTTTACTTCCCTCCAGATAGAAGATTTGGAACATATTGGATAGGTTAATAACAAACTCTTACAGGGACATTCAGATTATGTATAATATTAAAGGGTTTTTTCCCAATAATGCACACAAACAAATACATCAGGAAAGGCTGTCACAGCCATTTATCTGGACTTTCTCTGAAATAATGCTTCATACAGGTCAGCACAGTCCAAGATGTGTTTTTGCAAAGTGATCCTATGGCTACATGCACAGGGCTGTGGGAGGAGACAGCATCTTTGCTGCCCCACCGTCACAGGTGGTACAGCTGTACCCTCAGTCTGTGGAGGGACATGGATATGGACCTGGGGGAGCTGTGCACTGGAAGTGAAACAGAAACACACTGGGGCTCCTCTGCAGTCTGCCTTGGAGAGGAAGCTGTGAGCCTTGCCCAGTCCTTGCTGTCATTTCTCTTCAGGGAGGATTCAGGTCTGGACCCCAGATGGAGGAAGCACTTTCTAGTAGATATGGTCTAGACATCTGTTTGACAGGGAAGCACAGGATTTCAACCCCCTTTTTTACAATGTTTCTTAAAGATATCATGAAAAGGTCCTCTTCTCAACGTACAGGTTTTTACATCACAAAAAAAATGGCCCTGTAGAAAGCCCACCTGTCTATCTTAGCTTTCCTTTAGGAGCCAGGTGCCCCTTGGGGAATCATCTCACTTTGCAAAAAAAAAAAAGAAGTGACCGGGACAAAACAAGGATCTGTTTATTCCTTCATCTTTAGGGAAATTAGCTGAGGCTACAAAATCCTTCAGAGTGAGAGCTACTCACCTGCTCAATATTTTGATCACTGATTTCTTCAAGGTACTTTTTAAAAGGATTGGGTTGATAAGGCTCCTCCTTTTGCTGTGCACTCTTTCCTTTCACCAGCACAGGACGAATGACACCAGGTTTTGTCTTGACCCATAGCACACCCAGGAGAAAAGAGATGGAAGAAGAATCACATAAAATACCTTATCATTTACGGAATATTTATTAGACAAGTCAATTCTGGTGGGGCTGTACTGACTATATTTTAATAAATTTTCTTAATGAAATTAATGAAATGGTGTTTCACCACCAAAATTATTCGGGTGTCCTGCTGCCTGGACTACTTCTAATACAAATAGTGGGCAAAGGTGCCAAGAGCTGCTTTTAGGCACAGAATTTCATCACTGGCATGTGTTTATTACTGACAAAAAATAGCTACAGAGCTGTCAGACCATGGTTTGTGGGTTTTGCTGGCTGTTTTTTTTCTGGCTGTTCAGCTGCAGCTTGATAAGTTCAAGTCACAATTTATGCACAGCCACACATCTGCTTTCACAGTGGGCTCCTCAAAACAGTAACTGTGAAGGAAGGAAGGACAACCTGTGATGCTGTTAACTTACACCCAGGCAGAAGCATGTTATGAAAAGTCTTGCTGGGGAATAATAGCAGTATGATTGCGTGCTGGATTTTATAGAGTCACTGAATCACACAGGATGGAAAAGACCCTTACAATCATTGAGTCCACCCATAAACCTAATACTGCCAAGTTCAAAACTAAACCATGTACCTGAGCACGCCATCTATACATCTTTTAAATACCTGCAGAATATTATGTCCAATGAGTGGAAATTTTAAGACAGTACCAAAAGTGGAGTACCAATACTATTGATTTCAGGTACTGTAAATGATACACATGTAGAATAGAATTTTTTTGATTGGAAAAGATCTGTAAGATAACAGAGTCCCACTACATCACTAAGAGCCACATCTACGCATCTTTTAAATTATTCCAGGAATGGTGATTCAACCATTTCCCTGTGCAGCCTGAAGAAATTTTTCTTGATGTTCAGTATAAACCTTCCCTGACATGACTTGAGACCATTTCCTCATGTCTTATCACTACCTTGCAACAGTCTCCTTTTGGGCACTTGTAGACAGTGGTAAGGTCTCCCCAGACCTTCCTTTTCTCCGGGCTAAACACCCGCAGCTCTCTCAGCTGCTCCTCACAGGACTTGTGCTCCAGACCCTTCACCAGCTCCGTTGCCCTTCCCTGGACTCATCCAGCCCCTCAATGTCTCTCTCACAGTGAGGGGCCCAGAACTGGACCCAGCACTGGAGGTGTGACTGAGGCCACACCTCCAGTGATGAGCACAGGGGACAATCCCTGCCCTGCTCCTGCTGGCCACTCTATTGCTGATACAGGCCAGGATGCCACTGGCCTTCCTGCCCACCTGGGCTCACTGCTGGCTCATGATCAGCTGCTGCTGACCAGCACCCCAGGTCCTTTCCCACTAGGCCCCATTGCAGCCACTCTGCCCCAGTCTGTAGCTCTGCATGGGGTTGGTGTGGCCCAAGGGCAGGACCCAGCACTCGGCCTTGTTGAACCTCATACAATTGGCCTCAGCCCATCTACCCAGCCTGTCCAGATCCCTCTGCACAGAACCCTCCTACCCAGAAGAGCAACACCCAACTTGCAAACTGGCTGAGGGTGTATTAAATCCTCTCATACAGATCATCAATAAAGATACTAAGCAGAACAGGCTTCAATACTGAGCCTTGGGGAGCTCCCTTTGTGACAGGCCACCAGCCAGATTTAACTCCATTCAGCACCACTCTCTGAGCCTGGCCATCCAGCCAGTTCTTCTCTCCAGCTCCCTCTGAGGTTCCCCTGGCTCAGGAAGCTGCTCTGTGCACCCCACTGGAGCAATCCACTGCCAATCATGCCAGCACTAGAGACACTCACCTTGGTGACAGAATGGCAGCATCTTTAAGAGTTCAGTTGGAAAAGTACAATTTTAGAGGATCTGATCAGCATGGATATGTGATACTCATCATTTCACACAAATTGGATTATTTCAGCAAGAAAAAATTCCTTCATTGTCAACCAGTCAACCAAAAAATTTGACTATTACCTTCTCAATTTAGGATATCTGTGAATATTTTTTTTAATTCTTACTGTAAAATCTGACAAGATGGATTGTGGCATAAACTCTAAATAGAGGCTAAGGGATAATTTTAAAATAGACATGTTCAGTGAGCCAAAAAAAAAAAAAAGGAAGAAAAAGTACACTTTCTCACTGGAATTTTTAAAGTAGTCAAGTCTTCCAAGATCTGTGATTGAATTTAAACTTTTAAATGAGTCAGTTGTATTCTCTTCTGTTATGACTAACCCACAGAAAATAAGTGGTCTCTGTCACAACTGATGTAGGTAACAACAGGACTGCTGCTGAGCTCCTTCTGTGGTTGCAGCACAGAGGGGCAGCTTGCCCAGCTGGGACTGAGAAATAAGTGCTGTCACAGCTCCCCATCCTCAGTATCCAGCTGGGTATAAAAATGCAGAGAAGAAACTTGATTCACTAGTAGATTTATTTATAAAATAAATATGTATACTCAATAACACCCTGCTGCCTATTTATAAGTGTAATACACTTCATCAGTCACTCTGGAAAAAGAGAAGTTTACTATGAAAGTAAGCTTAGAATGATGCAGCTGAGATTGCTGGACATAGTGTGTAAACTGAGTCATGGATCACCTTAAAACGAGATCTGCAGGCATCCAGCAAGGACAGGGCAAGCGGGATGTCCATTGGAGGGGAGGGTGCAGAGGGTATTTTGTGCTCTGCTTCTGCCCTGGGAAAGGACACAGCACAGCCCGGGGTCTGAGGTGAAGGCAGCAGAGACAGGCAGGAGCACAACACTCCCAGGCAGGGCAAGGCCCAGGGGGCAAAATACCTTCCCTTAGATTTGTGTTTTCTACACTCCCTCCTCTCCACAGACTGGGGCCTTTTCATTTGTCTCATCAAGTAAGAAAAAATATTCAACTGAAAGCAAAAAATCAGGCATGCAGTGATACTAATTTTTTTAAGAGTAGTAACTGTCAAGATGGATCAAAAACGTTTTCATTACAAAGATCAACTTTTTCAAGGATACAGTGCTTATTTAATGAATTTCTAGTCCACATTTCATGACTTTGTAGGATTCACCAAAAGATACTTATTTTTCTATCAATATCTCTGAAAAGCATCCGTAAAATGTCTGGATTTCAACATAAAGGTAAATAGAAATTTAAAAAGAAAGGAACAGTTGTTTTCAAGTCATTATTATGCAGACAAAGGACATGTGGTCTTCTGGTGCTCCTCCACACCATGTAACCATCCAATCAAAAGCCCATTGTGGTACCTGAAACCACCAAGGATAAGCTATTCTCCTTTTGTAAGAAACCTCTTCCAAAAGCATGCTGTAGAAATGCTTTTAAGGAAGCATTTTCTAAACAACATCATGTACTCAAATGCTGACTGAGTCATATGTTTATGTCTGACTCTGCTAACAGAGTGACAGATATCAGCCAGCAACCAGAATTCTAAACACTTTATTAGCACCCTGACAAGCTACATAAAATCTTTGATCCAAAACTAAGAACTTGAACTCTTTCTTTGATGACAAATGTCACAGCTGACAAGCTGAGAAACAATCTAAAACTATGTTTTGCCAAGGAAACAGTTGGTCTTCCTACAACATCATTAAAAAATGGCGAAGGCTGTTTTGGTAGCACTGGGCTGCCATTGTATGTGTACAGAACTTCCAGCAAATTACACAGGACCAAAGCAAAAGTTCCAGAGCTGACCCATAATCAGTGATACTGACCCAGTGCCAGAGCATTCTCTGGCATGGGTTTGGCCCAGGTCAGCAAGTGCACAATTAGAAATAAGCTACAGGCTGGGCTGGAGTGCCTCTGTAAGGGCAGCATGGACAGGACCACCCTCCCTCAGGAACAGAAGGTGTTTTGCATGAAAATGAGCCTTGCATAATACCTGTCCGAAAAGTCAGCAGACTGAATGTTGGCAGAGGTAAGGACACGTTCACCTCTAACTTTCTCCCCTGTTATTATGACCCTGGTTGCCCCTGAGATCTTGCTGAAACCGTGGGTCAGGTCCCAGTTGCAACCCCATTCCATCAGTGAGAGAACGAGGGAGATGTATTTGAAACAGAAAGAGGGCAGGCTTAGATTAGGTATTAGGAATAAATTATTTACTGTGAGAGTGGTGAGGCACTGGAACAGACTGCCCAGAGAAGTTGTGGATGCCCCAGCCCTCCTCAGGTTGGATGGAGCTCTGAGCAATGTGGTCTAGTCAAAGGTGTTCCTGTCCACAGCACCAGGGTTGGAACAAGTCACAAACAGAGTTCCTGAGAAATCTGCTTGGAAATATGGGCTTTGAATTATGGATGCAGATCAGACAGAAAAGATTGTCTGGTAAGGTGGCAAAGTTTGCTGGTAGTACTAATCAGTGGACTAAAAATATTGGTGCGAAGAGTTACAGAGAGATCCTAAAATATTGAGTAAATGAATAATAAAAGGCAGATGAAACATAACTGAATTCAGCATTGACACATTTCACAGCAAAAACTAAACTACTTCCCAAATTTGCTCATGCTCATGCACCAATGAGCTAACTAGCTGAGAAACCAGCTCTCACTACTCAGGAAATATATCTTGACTTTATTGTGTATAATTTGTGCAAACATTGGGTTGCTGCTCAATACAAGTAGGGAGAACTAAATAAAGTCCTATAAATTGTTAAGAAAGGAACAGAAATAGCAATAAAGGATCTTATCACATCCTCATGTAAATAGAAAGTTCTGTATTCAGAACTATACAAGAGCAGTTTATGGTTTTAGTCCCCCAATCTCAAAAACAAATATCTGAAAAAGATATAGAAAAGGGCAAGAAGCATCATCAGTGCTATGGGATGAAAAGTCCATGCTTTTCAAAGAGTGACCAAGCAATTTTTAATTTTCTACATGAAACAGACATGACGGGTAGTGCTAGGTCTAGATATTATTGCAATATCTAAAAAAAAAATTGATGTTATTTAGAAAGCAAAGAAAGAAATATTATTTGCTATTTCAATACAAGGACTGAGGTCAAGTCATAGGTTTAAAAAAAAGTACTAAAGTACTATTTTGCACCATGCATAATTTAAAAGTAAAGTCTGTTGCTAGAGAATGTTATAAAGATCAAAATATTAAAAAAATCAAAAAGTAACTGGAAAAATCATGAAAGAAGAATTAGTCAAACATTGCTAGGAGAAGAAATTGGTTCAGGAAGTCGCTAAATTCCATTAGTTGAAATACAAGGGAAAAATGTCTCATCCACGTCTCCTTGTTCCCCTAAGCATCCATTAGTTATCACTATCGCTTGGGCAGGCTCCATGATTTCTCTTCTGACTCTTTAGAAATTTTGGCTCCAACAAGATGAAATTGTGATCAGAGCTAAAATGAACATATAATCTCCCTTTCTTACTTGATCTTACCCTGGCTTTTCACTCATTGAAGCAGCTTTGACACAGAACAGAGTAGAAGTAAGAAGGAAATAGATGCTAGAATCTTTTTGCACTTACACAAAATTGTACAAGTGGAAAATTAAAAGTCCAAGAACCAGCAGCTGACTCTACCGCTGTCATGCACCTCAAGATTCAGCATGACTCTGTAGTTTGGCATTTGGCCCATGGGTTTACAAGTAGTATCAGGATTTATAACTACTTGAAACACGTGTATATTCAGCACAGAAAAAAAAAAAAAAAAAAAAAAAAAAACCAAAAAACAATACAGCTCTGTAGAAGCAGTGCAGCTTTGTAAAAAGATATTGACTGGAATTTTTTTCAAAGGACTAAGAAAGCAAATAATTAATACAATTTTGTGCTTGTGCAAATTTGAAAAACAGTGTATCACAGCTGTACTCTACATACCAGCTGACTCTCAGTTACTGTAGGCACTGATTTGTAAAGGTTGGCCTGCAAAAAAGATGAATATATACAATATTACATGCAATATCTTTGTGATTATAATGATGACAGAAAAAAATTCAGGTACAGCACTAGGCTTAACTTATCTACAGAAGGCTTTCCCACTGACACAGTGGTATGAAAGAATATTCTCATTTCCAGTTTATTTCTATATATAGTCAAATGCCTGTTAAGATTTTAGGAATTCTTTTTTCCAAGTGCAACAAAATTTCTGTTTTTCATCTTCATTTAATCCTGAAATTTAAATCTTATTTTTCTGAGCCTGCCATTGGCTGTTAATTTGCAGCATCAGTGTTATTAACATTATGAATAGTACTGGGTTGAGTACCTTCTTCATCTTTCCTCATTTTATAGTAGGAGAACCAGAACAATCCTGCTTAAGCATACATGTCAGTAATACGGACATTCATTTTTCCAGTTAATCATGAGAAATTCCTATCTAGAGAATCATTGTATTATTATTAAAAATCAGCAGTATCATCCCTAAAGCCAGCAGAGATGCATTATTATTAAATGGTGAATAGAATAATATCAAACACCATACAGTTTTAAATGCAATTAACTTACAACTGTAGTACTTAGTTGTCAGCTGGTACAAACTGAATTTAGTTTTCATACTTTTTATACACTCACTTGCTGTTTGTACAATCATTTACATCCTTAAAAGGTTCTGAAGTTCATGAGAATATAAAAGTTAGCTGATGCCAAGGCAAATCTATGACATTTTAATTGTCAAATGGCAGGTTATTTCAACATATTTTTATAATCTACTACTCTGTATAACCTATTGAAGCAATTCGAAATATTACCATGTATAAATATATATACCTTTACATGTGGTGGTTATAAATAATATTTTAGCATTACTTACAAAAAAATTTAAGCCACTCTTAACCAAAAATGCCTTCAAAGCAACATTTTGACAAGCATCTCAGTATTAGATATCATAGATACAAAAAGAAGATAACTCTATGGAAAACCATTTCTGTGTGTCCTTTCTCCAATGGCCAGAGGACAAACCACTGCCTGGATTATTAACTGGGGCAGAAATAGCCTTTTTATATTCTACTAAGGAAGCAAATTTAGAGAGGAGGAGAGAGTTGTGATGCAGCTATGCTATTAGAGACACCTCATATGCCCCTCAGGAGACTCTGCAGAGTACAGCAATGGCAGAGCACAGGAGAGCCTGGACCCATCAAGTTCAGGCACCACAGCCCAGATTGGGGGCCCCAGTCTGTCTCCTGACACACAAAAAATTCAGCACACCTGTACACCTTATAGCAAGGATTGGCCTTCCAATAAACCTCTGGGTAATTCCCAAACATATTTTTAAATATTGATTTATTCCATTCATCTAGAAAGTTCTGCTGGAAACAGAAACAAAAAGTGTATGTAAGGGTGATTTTCCATGCCATCCCTAGGCTTCCCTAAGATGGATGCCTGAAATTATGGTATATGTCCATATTTCAGTTTTGAGAGCTGGAGATTTGTACTGGAGTATTATTAAATACACTCTGTTCTCAAAGACTACGTCTGAAGTACACTCTTTTATTTCATTAAAAAGCTTTCCTCTAATATTCTTCCTAATTAGTATGAGCCAGCACAATCTGTCAAGCAAAAATCACAGTGTGCAGTAAAATATGCATACTGCCACATTCAGGAAGCAAAATTGAATTGATCAGTCAAGCATTGTGCTGGCATAAAACTGGGAGACCTCTGCTGCTTTGCCAGCACTGCTTTGATTTGAGATTCAATAGAAATTCTGAATGACGAATAGGAAGCTGAGATTTCTCTCCACATGACTAAATGAGTTGCAAGTGAAATGTGGAACCTGCAGTAACTGTGTATGCTAGAGAGAATTAATATGTTAATTGGGCTTAATGTTTCAATAATTGAACAAATGACTCAATATAGATATTTTCAACATATGTTGGAATGTGTGTGTATGTGACAAAACAGCTTCAATTCATCTAAACTGTGGGTTTTCAGCCAACTTTTCTTTCCAAATCTGTATCTTGGAAAGAAAAGTTTGGATCAATCCCAGATTCTGAAGGGTAAGCAAGAACTACAGGATTTCTACCAAAGCAAGTCCCCTACAGTGCAGGCTGAGTCCAAAGAAATGCACCCTTCAGTACCCATAACAAACAGTCTGTTTACCAAACAGCTGAACCCTTGCCGCAGGCTTGAAGGAAACAAAACAAAGAAGTGTGTGAGGAAGTTAATTTTAACATCATATTTACACAGGTGAAATTATCAACAGACACAGCAGTGAAGAGACTCCAGCTGGGGTGGATTTACTACAGTGAGAAGACACCTCAAGTCTCAAATGCCAGCACTGTAATATATGTGTTTGTCTATGCTAGTCAACATCTGATATCACAAGCAGATACTTGCTCAGGCTCAGCCAGGATTGTTCAGGAGCAGACAGAGTAAGCATTTTTACATGCAAAACATAGAGCAATTGTAAAAGTACTTACATATCTGGTTTCACGCCCAGCTGCTCTCTGCAGTGTTGTTGACATCTTGTAAAAAAAAAATAGATATATAATCAATATATTGAGTTATTCTGAACAGTAACTTCAAGAGATTTACAACCTTCTGAGAATTTATTAATTGCACAAATTCAGGAAAACTTCAGTTTTCCAGAAATATTCACACCATACATGAGGCTAAGGCATATTTAAGCTTTGCATGTATGTTTATTGTAGAAAATACTACTTAATTTTTACTGCTCAAAACCATTGATCCTGCTATATTGAGGATGATATTTAATGTGAGAACTCTCATAACAAAATAAGTATCATAAGTATCATTGCCCTATGAAATTGAAGTTACATTTGCTCGCAAAATAAAAAAAATATTACATCTCCATGCTTTCATTTGCAAGAATGTGCTTTAATTTGACTAATCCATAAAAATTCTAAGGCATTCACTTATCAGCTCTTTTTTTCTTCCATGTCTATGACCTTCTTTTACCCTCTGTTAAACACTTTTTGACCTCATTCTGAGATCCTCAACACTTTTAGCTTGGTTCCTATGTTGCATCCTGTTAAGCTCACCTTTTGCCCCCCTTTATTTGATTTCATGACTGCTAAAAGATGCCTTCCATTCTCAATTGCCCAAGGAAGTGGTTTTTGGATACTCTAACTCAGCTTGGTAGCAGCATTTTAACCACTCCAGATTCTTCAGGCATTGGAAAACATACTCAATTACACTGTCTGCCCATCCTTCTCCTGCTATCACATTTCTGTCTTTCAGCCTCTTGAAGTCCAATTCACCACTGCATGCTGATTGACAGAAGTACTTTCAAACACAGAAATTAAATTTAGATTGTATATTCAATATAGCCACTGAGAAATGCTGGACCTACGTCCTTTTCTTGCATGGTGGACTAGACATTCAGCAGGATATTTTGAATGGATTAACTTTTTGATGTGTTCATCTGCCAGAAATTCCTTTCCTGCCATTTTTAGTTGCATTTCTGCCATTTTCACTTTCCTATAGCTGTGATGAGTAACTTTAATTCACCTGGAGCAAACTGAATGCAAAACTGAATCCCTTGGTTAGCCACCCTGAACCCAGAAGGCACATCAGTATGACTTAATGAAACCAGAAGTTTAGAAATAGAAAAGTAACCCTGCCTCTTACTACCTATTTCTTAGCTATCAAGGAGAAAGATGTATTGCAGACATCCTCCTTCTGGGAGTGGTGAGACTTAAATTTAAATCAGAACATCGGAACAAGTCCAACTATTAATTTAATACTCCCATTATTATAAAATAAATAATGAACTTGAAAAAAACCTAAGTTCTGAAAGATGATTTCAGCCACCAAAGCTAGAAATATTGGTTGCTTTGTAGTAAGCACGCATGGGTGGGATGAAGTCTGGGAGAAGGCCAGAGACCCTGCCATATGGCAGGAAAGGTATGAGAGATTTTTAGCTTCTGAAGTCTTAATACACTCTTTCTCTTTCATATATATCTCCTTCTGACTTCAGGAAAGCATCTTGCAGCAAAGACTGCACCGACTCCAGGGCTACATTTCTGTCTTTCCATGCTTTTTTAACCACCAAACACTTTTGATTTTGCATTTCTCAGCTGTAGCTCTGAGTTGCCATTGGTTTTACTCTCGCAGCAGTCCCTACTGCCTACTGATTTTGCCTGCCTTTATAATTACTTGAAAAGAGCCCTTGCTGTGGACGTGGGCTTATTCACTTACCTTGCCAACATCTGACTCTGTGCTCATCTGCAGAAAACTTGGAGAAGACTCACACCGACGCTGGAAAAATATTTTCAACAGAAAATGGACATGTTAATGACAGAAGACAAAAGGAAAGGAAGAGAATAAGTCCATTCCACATAGTGATGGGTTACCATAGTCAAGGGGTCCTGCAGGACTTGATCAATGACAGCACACAACTCTTCTGTTTGTTGTCTGAGCTGGGCAGGGGAGCACATCTGAAAAGGGAGGATGGATCACTCAGTTAAACTTTGATTTTTGATTTCAAATATAGATCTGAAAGATAAATAACATCACTACCTCTGAATGAGTGTCCAAAGCAGGGCCTTCAGTCACACTAGCAGGCTTGGTTGGCTCTTCTAATGCCTGCAATTCAAGAGGTACTGGTGTGATACACAGCTGAAAATTTTGAAAACCGAGCAAACATACACTTTTTCCAATAGTTCTTTCTAAAGGTGGCACTTTCTCTTTCACCATGGAAAGATGGAAAAGAAAGAAATTACAGGCCTAGTGATGTTCTTTAAGTTACCAAAACCTGATTCAGAATGCAGGTATGGGTTTACAGAGAAGAAAGTATTCAAGCAGGATGAATCATCTCCACTTTTGGAAAATCAGAAACTACCAATTCCAATTGTCTTCTCCTTCAACAATGCCACCTCCTTCACAGTACATGTGACATGGTGAGTGTGCATCATGTGCCTCAGAGGTGTTGGGGGCTGCCTGCTGTGTGCCAACAGATAGCCACCACCTATGAGCAGGTGGACAAGGCAGGGACCCAAACACACAGGAGACCCTTTTTTCCTTTAGTAGATGTTTTCTGTGAAAAGTGTCTCCTGTTTAAAGACAATGGTGGTTTCACCTTGCAATAAAAATAGTGCTTACCATTCTTGGGTTTTAGCCTGAAATCAGAAATGCATGGAGCAAAATATATTCCATACTCTATTTGTATTCTTACACCAAGCACATATGTAATCTCTCCAAAACAAAACACAACCTTCTTGTGTTTGGCTATACCACTCGCTTTCCTATACCAGTACTTGGAGCAGCCTTGAAAACAGTGGAAATCACTTTGCCAATCCCTTCACTTTATAAGGGTCCTTAAAAGCCAAAATCCACTGCTCAGTTCCCTTTTGATCTTCATCCAGCATCTATGAAGCACATTCTCCCTGCCATCACCCGTTTTTGCTTTGAACTGATTTTCAAATAGACACCGTGCTGAGACCAAAAATTACTCTGGAAGCCTGCTATGTGTCTGCTGAAGCTGGACTACAGGGAAGGGAACTGCAGGGTTTGTGGAGTTTTTTTGTTTAACACATTATGTTTTTGTAAGGTTTCATTGTGTTAATTTTTTTTAAGTATAAGAGGAAGAAAGAGCATTCCAGTAAAGCCCTTCTTCATGCATGTGAGATTCTGCGTGAACGGACTGGTCCCACTGAGGTGGGTAAGAGGGCTGCCAGATCCAGGATATGTATGTGGACCTGTGATGGAAATGTCAGAATCTTTAAAAAATAAAAAAAGAAAAGAAGCATACTTATGTCTGAGTTCTACTTTGCTGACTACATTTGATTTCTTTCCTTGTCCAGCTACTGGCAGCACACATCTCTGAACACCTAAGCAAAAAGTTAATGACAATTTACTTTAAATGTTATTATAATACCACCCACAAATGATCTTGCACAAAAGCACATTTATGGAACACCATGTCTTCCACTGAAATTAAAAGTGGCTGCTTTCCAAACATTTCTTCTTTTCTCTGTCTTTTGACAAATGACAGATATGTTTGCCTTAGAGTAGTTGTAGTTCAAAAGGTTAAAAGTAAAAGAAAGAAAAATTCACTTTGATATACAGAAATTAATGTAATCCTATCCCAAGACAGACCATGAAAAGATAAATAGCCTTTCTCATCTCTGAAGTCTCATCATTGTCACCCAGTTAGAGTTTCAAAAAGACAGACAGTCCTGTTGAAGAGGAGGACTCAGCCAAAGAGAGCTCAGCACTGCACTCAAATACAGTTCCCCGGTTCAATAAGCAGTAAAATTAAGTAGAAGAGTAATTTCAGTACCCATTAGGGTCAGGATTGACAAAACATGATGTAGAGGGATGATGAGTTTGAATGTGAGTTAGGAAAAAGGAAAACTTTTAATCAATCGTGGATTTGGAATGGGGAATTGTCTAAGCTTCTCAAAACCCCTAAGAAACCAGGAGGATAATAAACATAATAAAGGGATTGCTAAGAAAAAAACTACAGTTTCCGTTTCATATTCACTTCACCAGAATAGTGGGTGAACAAAATCAAGGGTAAGAAACAACTACCCTGAAGATTTGGGGATCTTTCCAGGGGAATTACAGCTACATCCAGAAGTCTCTGTTCAGAACCAAGACTGGCTAATTTAAGCACCTATTCATTTCAGAAGATGAGTTCCCAAATATCTTTCCATTTTGGAGCCTTCAGTGACTAAGTAATTCAGGTGAGCACAGCACCAAGGTCTGTGCTCTCCACAGTCCCTCTGAGATACAGCCATCATGCAGGAGCCACACTAGAAAAAGTTGCAGTGCTCTCCCTTACTGTGCTTTTGGGAAAATAAAATTTTAATCTTCAAACCAATTAATCTAATTTTATTCACTCTTTCACCTCTTTAATTCTTCTTTTTTTCTTTCCTCTTTTTCCTATTTTTCATTTTTTCTTATTTGAACAGCTGAATTTTCCAAAGAAAGAGTACAAACAAGAAACTATACTCTCTACAACTATCCCTACAAAGATAAATCTACACCTCTACAAAGATAAATAGTTCTGTTTAATCTGTTGTTAGCCTTTCAAAACACATCTCATTTTTTTTCCCAGCATGCCTTCTTTCACATTTCCACATAGAAAAAATAAAGAGATAAAAATGTACAAGTACATTTTCAAAATTACTGGTGTCATCATGCAAAAATGTTATGATTAATTTCTATCTACATACTGCTGATTAGCACTATCAACAGTACTCAAGATTCACTTCCTATGCTGATGGTCTAACAATATTAGAAGTGGAACATTCTTATTTAGACATTCAAATTTTTGATTATATGTGAAACAACAGTGGTACCACAATTTAAAAGAACATCATAATTTAGATAACGAAAATGTAAAGCAATTTATATGAAATAACCAGTTGCTGAACCACTTTTTTTTTTCCTTGAAAAGGGCAATTTTGGGGGTGTGATGCATTTGTGCCATTGACATCACTGCCGACTACAACCCTTCCCTCCTCTTTCTTCCTTTTTGGGTGCTAAAACTGTATCAGAGCTGGAAGGATATTGGTAAATGATCCAAACACAATCCCCAATACTTCATTGGAAGACTGAAAAGTCCAGGCAACATATAGGAAATGCAGAATATAATTTCATCCACCAATGGACAACATTAATAGAAAGAGGAAAAAAAAAAGAATTTTGTGATCTGACATAACTTTCTTCTTACTGTGATGCTGTTGAGTCAGGGATGGAAAGAAGAATCCAGTCATCAAAAAGCAAAATACAATTTTTTATTAGGAAGAAGTTGTGACTTTTATACTCTGACTAGCTAAGCTGATACTTGATTGGTCTCAAAGTGAAAACCTCCTACACTGTTGGTGAACTATGAATAGCACACTCTGGAGAACCATATTTATAAACAATAGTTACAGAAAGAGAGATAATAATTGTTTGAATTCCTTCCTCTACGTTTCCTACAGCTTCTACACAGCTTCCCAGGATTTTCCTGGGAGAACCATGTCTCTCTCTGTTCAGAGGATATGTAATTACTACATTGTTGTATTCTGAAAACCCTGAACTGAGCATATTTTCCCCATCTTTATCTTTTCCTAAGCCCTCAGCACATGTAAAAAAATCCCACTGTACAATGGAACTTCACATACCATCTTTCCTTTACCAGATACCATTATTTACTTTAACTTCTCTCTTGAAGATTCTGGGGGATTATACTGAAAATTTTACTGAAATTATACCTAATATTTTCTGTCCGATAAAATAACTAATATTGAAAACTGCAAGGCCCATGAAAAATGAGTGAGCTCAAAGGCTGCTCCTACATCGGCATATTTGATTATTATCACAGACAAACCAGGTATTTTATTTAGTCCTACAACTGCCCTATTGCCTTTCTCTCTTACCACGAGGCATTTGTCTCTAGCCTTGAGAAACATTTTGATGTGAACACATAACCTGGATGCAAGAAATTCACCTAGTAAGTGCACACCAAAAGTATTCAGAGAAAATCTATTTTTATCAAGATATTCTCAACAGAATCTTGTCAGAAATGCTTTGCAGGTCCAGAAAGTTCTGACATTCCTCATAATAGCCAATTGTCCAACAGTCAGCTCAATCAACTGAGAGTGAGAAAAATTTTCTTCCAGGTTCCTGCTGTATGATTTCCAGGAGCAGCCTGTATCTGCATTTGCTGTGATCAGTTCCTATAGCAATGGATTTTTGATAATACAATAACTAAGAGTTTCCTAAAGGTAAGAATTAAAGATGGGTCTTCAATGTAGCCTGAATGCTGCCACACTTCCTCAGTTGCATTTCTTCCTTTTCTTTAAAAAAAAATTAAAAAATTAAAAATAAAAAAAAACCAACCAACATACCCTCTTTTTTCCCTTCTGCATGCAGAGGAACATACCTTTTTTTATTTTTTCCTTCCACAAGGAGAATATGCTGCACTGCCTTTAGTCTGTTTTTGCAGGTGATGGAATGCAATTACCAGATCTTTGAAACTTTCCAAGAAGTGTAACAAACTATGGAAAGACTGTTTTATTTTTTTCTACATTTATTTAGAACTTAAATTATTGCTGTCTGCTGTAAACAGTTGACAAATGCAATCCAAATGAGACAACACTTGCATCCCTTCCACCCACAGCCAATCATACCTAGTGATTTTCAGAAGACTTGGTAAGTGTTGGATAAGCCTCAGCCATGAAACAGGTTTGTTTCCAAACAATTCCTTCATCCTGGGTTGTAACACATGTGCCACACTTCATCCTCAGTTCAGGCTGAGGGAAGTCTGAGCAGAATATTTGCAGCACCAAGTCTGTATGTCCATGTTTCCTTTGCACCAAAATGATGCTCAGACAAGGGAAATTCACACCAATCAGTATGCAGAGGGGTTGTGTAGCTGGACAAATACAGCAAACCCATGCATTCACCTGCATAGAGCTTGCTGTAGACCAAAGTCAACTGAACTGTTAAGAGAATACTTTTTTGGTTTGTAAATCAATCCAAAGCCTACAACAGTTTTTGAGTAACATATCAAATTCTACATAATCCTGAAGATGAAGTTGTACTTATTTTAAGAGACTATTTTCAAGGCCCTTGAAATAAGGAAAGAAGGAGTTCATAGGCTGCTCGTACATTAGCACATTTGGTTATTATTACAGACAAACAAGGCCCATTATCACTCTACAACTGCACAAATTATTGCCTTTCTTTCTTAACACAAAGTATTTAAAGTTGTGAATTTTGCTATAGCGCCTGGAAATAAACTCTTTATCTATCCATTTTGACTGAAAGGCATCGTAGTTGACACTTGACAAATACAACCTCTAAATAACAGACACATTACTTTTTTAAATAATACCCAATTCAGAAGGGAATTTTGAATTAGACTGTGACCACATCCATGTAATTGTAGAACTTACCCAGAAGTGAGTGTCTGTAGAAATGTGACTCACTGTCTCAGTGTTAATAAGGCCAGAAGGAATGACAGTGCTCACCTAGTATGACGTCTTTAAACCACAGGACTATCTGGAATATGAGAAGCCAGAAAACTGTCCCATCCTCATTTTTCAATTTTTGTGATAAAAAGCCTATTTCAGTCTCCAGCAATTTTTTCTAATGGTTAATTAATTCTCTCTGTCAATTTTTTGCCTTATGCCTATATTAAACTTGTTCAGCTTCCTCATTTGGCCGGTGGATCCTATCATCTGCTGGGCTGAATAGTTCAGTATCACAGTCTGTGGTCCTGACTCAAAGCTCTGGATTTGTGTGGCTGTGATGGCACTGCTGAGTGACCCTGGGTATCACCAACTCATTATCAGCATTTCTGCCATCCCTGCTCAGGCACTGTGGAGCTGTGCCCGTGGTGGTGAGGACATTGTCCTGACCTCCTTGCTGTCAACTCGGCTCTCTGCAAAGCAACCCCCTCTTGCTGCTCCCTGACAGAGCCTGACCATGCTGAGGGTAAGTCCCTTAAAAACTAGTCTTGCTCTTCTGGCTGTGAAGGAAGTTACAGCCCAATCTTCCAAGAGATAGCCTGGATAGTGCTTTTTCTGAGCAGAGAACAGAAATTATGTGAGAAATATCAGGTCCATACAAACTCAAACAGCTGGGAAGATTTTGGGGAGATTTGCCAGTGGGGAGATTTGATGAGGCTAAGCCACTTCTGGGTTTCTCAAAGTATACACATATATAGCCAATCAGCCTTTTCTTCTCTACTAATGGGCACACACTCGAACAACACTCTTTGAGTAAGAGTACTGGAGGATAAGAAGAACATGTTCTAGAAAACACATTAAGGCTAATGGCTTCAAAATGACAGGCTAATGGTTTCACAAGCAGAAGTTGAAAAATGCCAGTTTAAATTGAAGCATCTACACAAATGTGAAAGAAACTTGAGAAAGAAAGTTAGACACCAAGAGAAAATTTAGAGGCAGTCAAATCATTGCACCTTACATGCCACATGACTGTCATGGAACCCAATTAATACTGCAGAATTGTTACTAAGATCACCCACAACACAATTCTTACTAATTTTATTTCTCATGACCACTTAAATTAAGTAATATAATTACTCACACAGTGGAAAAAAGTTGACTTCTGACAACATGCATTTCTAATTTAATCACATAGCAAAACACTATTTTTAGCACCTTAGGCTAAAAAATATATCTAAAATTATGTTGTTTTACTAATCATATAATAATTATTTGAATATTGATAAAACACTGTTTATACAATTTACAATCTTACTATCCTAAATCTCACTCTTTTTAATGCTGTGTATAAAACGCTTTGCACAAAATGGGAACAACATAAGTACTCTCACTGAGATAGAATGTATCATAAGTTCCCTACCCAACACTTTTGAGGAGAATATTTTAAAATTAAGGCTTGGTACAATGGGGCCTGTGTGTGCCATGTGACTACTTCATGCTTTCTCACAGGAGCCATACTCTAAACTCTTATCAGCTGACACAACAGGACCAGTTTAGGAGCACTACAATTAGCTGCTGCTGCAGATCAATAGGAGATTGTTATCCATGACTCCCAAGGTGGGAGAAAGCATGTTCTCAGGCAATGCTGAAACACACACTTACAAAGTTACTAAGTCAAGAGTCTCTCCTGAAGGCAAATCCTATAAGAGATAATTGATTTCTTATTAGCACTACATGACTGCTTTCACTACTGAAGGATACACCAAGGCTACAATTTTCAGTAAATCCATGGATGACTAAAAGTCCATCTCAACACAGACATTTTTTGAGTCTTTACTTTTTCCACAGGTCCTGGCATTTGATTGCAAAAATCAGTTTTATGTATTGGGATAAGTAACATGCAGGTTGTGAGTCAATGCCCAAGACAGCACCAGCACGACCATCAAAAAGAAATCCATTTTCTTATGAAAAAGTGCAATCAGACAGCTGACATAAGCCCACTAGTTCACATCAGGAGTGTGATCTTAGAGTGAGTACCCTGCTCAGGGCCACCTACCTGGCTTGAGTTGCAGGGTGGTGCAGTCTCAGAGTGCACAAACAGTGCCTTTCAGGTGAAGTCAACCATGAAGTGGTACTTCAGGAGTCCACCAAATTCTTCCACCCGCTAACAGGCTTTCTGCTCAAACAAAACCCTCCCAAAATACATTCTGTAGGGTTGTAGAATCTCCTGCATCAGCTATTTTCCTTTACAGAGTCGTTTCTATTGCACCACATTGCAAGCTAAAGCAAACATAACCTTCATTAGTGCATTCAAGATTTAAGTAAGGGAAGGATCAGGTTTTATGCAATAGATTAAGAAAATTATTCAAGATTAAATTAACATTGGAAAAGAAAGGAATGTGTCTTTTTTCTGAAAAATAATCTGATTTATAGAACTTAACTGATAATTACTCGATCACAATCAGTAACATTTCAAGGAAAAAAATTATCATCTTCAAATTTTATACACAGTTAAGTTCACCCTAATCAATAATTTCAGGCTTTGTAAACTACTAGTGAAATCAACTGAGCTGTATACTTATAGAAATACTTAGATGTGTAGTCAGGAATGTTTAAAGAAATTAATCAGAGGCTAAATTCTTCAACTAGGTCCTGAACAGAAAGCTTTTTCCGATAAAGCTACAAACTGAATGTCAGCATGTCTTTAAGCATGCAAGACACTTAGCTCATTGATCATCAGAGAAAATTTTTGTTAAACAGAGCTATTCTTTTGAGCAAAAATAATTTGGGAAAAATATTTTAAAAATAAATGTCCATGGGTATTTTGAACCCTTAATGCAAAGCTTAAATTTCAATTGGCTTTCCAAGTTAAATTGAATAAGTCTGAATAAGTCTGAATAAGACTATACAGCCCTGCCTTTGCTGACTTTGGTAGTAAATCAATGCACAGAAGTCTGGGGTTTGAATCTATCATTTTCTGTCCTACAGAAAATGATTGTCACCACAAACTACAAACTGGGAATGGCCCACTGGATAGCTCTCACAGTGTTCAGGAAGAATGGAAGTTAACAGTGGACAATGGCCTGACCAGGATGGTTCTTAGTTTAACAAGACAGCAGGTCAAAATATCATATTTTTCATTGTTAAATTTATGGGTCAGCACAGCTGTCATTCAATAATCATTAACTGACCAAGATCTACTGATTGTCATGTCCCAGAACAGCAGTGATTCAGACACTTCCCAATAACAAAACAGATTTCGAGATGTTGTGATAAACGGCAATTCCTTTAGGACACAGATTTTTTCCTTTTTTATAGTAAATTGATTTTCAGAAATTCAGATTAGTGGCACTTTGATCTTCAGTGAAAGTGGTTGACCTGTAAAATGGCTGGAATTATAATCCTGACTAGTTAGTTCCCAGAATTCACATTCTGCAATATCCCCCAACAGAAATGTCAGAATTTGTACACAAAGTTGAATGGTCTCAAATACACAATGCAGTGCCCATGCCTTTGAGCAAACACTAACCTTCTGTTCCATAAGCAATGTGTTTGTAGGGATTGCTGCAAATGCCTTGTAGCTTGTCTTGATCTTGTACTGTTAAAAGGGTAAACCAGAGAGCAGGCAGAGAAGTAAAACAGGGTAGAAGAGAGAGAGGGGGAAGAGAAGGGAAAGGTACGACAGAATGAAAGACAATTACAATCATCTTGCAGACATGTTGCAACAAAACAATGCTTATGTATTTCCTAGAAAAACTATTTCTTTTTAAAAATCTAGTGTTTCTCTTAAGGCTTTAAAGTCCAGCAATGTACATGTTTTGTTCTTTATAATGAAGTAGGACAAAGAAAATTCCCTCTACCACAGAGCTTCCAAAGTAAGTTTAACCACTTCCTGCTGACTGCCACCATTAAATTAATATCAGGGGAGGCTGTAAGTTGTCTTCCAAGTTTTCTTGTGAATTGATATGAAAATGCACAGCTACTTCTATCTGTCAGTACATCCACCACCACAACTGTTGCTGAGTGGTATGATCCTGAACCATGAAATCAGAGAGATTTCTGTGATTGGCTCTCATGAGACTGATTATGATTCTTAAATGCTGAATTGCTCATTTGAGTAGATAGATCATTTAAATCTTCATGCAGCTTTTCATTTCCTGAATAAATAACTCTACCACCCAAACAAAATAAGTATAGGAACTTTCACACTCTAACAAAATGAACAGAACTGGCAATCTAAACCATATGAAATGTATGGGCTTGGGTATGAAAATTCTAAGATGAACCTTACAATTTATTATTTTCAAATAATTTATATTTTAGACTATATTTGTTTGCCCAATTATTTTTAAATTTTTTGTAATCATATTTTTTACATTTTATTTATAAATATAGAGGCTGAATCCAGTAATTTTTAGAAGATTGATGAGACTCCTCTATACTTATAGGAGTTCAAGAAGTACTATTTTAAATCACATAACTTCTAGAACTTTTACTATTACTATTATTAGTAATAATAATATGCTACAATGCTACATTGTTCCCTTTTAGGCAACAATCTGACAAGCCATAAATTCACACAAAAACAGACCTTTAAGTTAGTAACTGATTATTTCTGTGACAGTCAGCCAGAAATAAGGTTATTTGTTAATCAGGTCAGGTTTTCTAATGTACCATTGCCTGCAACAGTAAATACTGGTGATTATGAGATAACAGTCTGAAACAGCATGTTGTACTTTGGGTCATTCTCTTGTTTACTTTTCATTTCCTTTGTATCTACTAAAGGTCTTGATGACAGCAGAGTGGGCAAAATTTTAAATCAGATAAGAAATTTATCCACACACCTGCATCTGTCTTGAAATAGTGTAGGGCACTACTTTTTAATTCTTTCTATACATAATATTGTTTGCTTTTGGCTTCACTCAGTCAGAAACCGGAGAATGAGTAATTTGAGAAGTCAATAATCACAGCAATCATATTGAATGAACAGCTTGACAAAGCAGATGAATGCAAATGCTGGAACTGAACTTTTTCCTATTTTTCGGTGAGAGGGGCATGGGATAGTAATTCATATGAGATTTAATGATTCTAACTTGTATTTCTATCATTCAGTTTCTTCAGCCAACACTTATGCTTTTCATAATCACAGGTATTTCTACAGAATTGATCTAATCCCAAAGTAGGCAAATGGAAAGGTAAAATAAAATAATCTTCTAAATACACCATATTCTCTCCACTAGCTGAAATAGAATCACCTAAATTGTGCTTGGATATGTAACTTTCAAATGTCAAAAGTCATGTGTGGTCAATCCTGTCCTTTGAACACTTAGCAACACTGCATAACTCTATAGACATATTTATGCATATGCAAAAACTATATGTAAAACTTTAGTTATGCATAACTAAACTTATGTTTAGTTATTTTAAAATAAAATAAAATACTGATCACTGAGATGGAAGACCGAATTCCAAATGTTAAAATAGGCATATTCACAAAATGTATTCTTGTTTGATTATAATTGAAATCCAACTAAAATTATATCATTGAACATGTGAAATACAATGTCTTCACTAGTTCCTAGGCTAGTGAAGGCATATAATGAAATGTGCATCATAGATAAAAAGAGAACTATGATCACTTTGAGGTTAGTTGTGCTATTATTTTAACTAAACAAAGACATAACAGACTGTTAAAATGTAAAACTTTCTATACTGTTTTCACATGCTTTATGACTTCCATATACTGTAGAATCTGTGAGCAATGTGCTATTTTTGCAGGTCTCGATGAGTGGAAAGTCTTTGATTTGGTTTCTTACCTATATGAATATCTTTCTTTACACATTATTTCATGGTTTTTAAAATTATTTTTTCCATACCTAATTACATTTAATAATCTGCTTCATAGGAATCTAGCAGTAATTTTAAGCAGTTATGGACAGTTAGGTATGCTGGCCTGCACCACAGTACAGCCAAAAACAAACCAATTCCAACATCAGAGCTTGGGCAAATGCCAGTCTGGGGAGTTTGGGGGGAAATTTCCTAGCTTTTTTGTTCAAATTAACACCTAGGGCACCCACGGGTGCCCTGCAAAATCTGCTAGATATGTGCTATAAATGCTTAAAATCAGTGCTGCCAATCTTGGTAGCTTAGAGCTCCTCATGAATATTCTTTTCTGCTTTATGGTAGGTTTTGTAGCTGTGCTGAGCTCTATGTTGCTAAAGTCAGTCTGTTCCCCAACTATTTTGGGTAGATCTATACGCATTCCTGAGCCACATTCAAATAAGAAAAATCAAGGACTAGAGAAGGATGATACCCCAGGAAACCACTACAAAGTTTTTTCAAAATAGAAAGCTAGAAGTTGTTATTCTAACAACTATTCCTGCAGAATTTATCTGTCCCTGCTCTGTTTCACTGTCCATTTTGCTATATTAGGTCCATGAGGACATTATCAAAGTATCTACAAAGTCTAGGGAGAGGGCTTTTATTTCCTATGGTCACCCAAAGCCAATACTTCACACTGATCTGTGAATTTATGTTTATATTCACTTTGCAAAACAATCACATTTTTAAATCATTAACAAATATAAACCAAGGGAAAGCACACGCTTATACATACATATACAAACAGTTAAACAAATTAATAGGTTATCCTTTGATTTGCATTATTTGGTGCATGTCCAAATAATAGACGTTGGTTTAATGTGTGTCTTAATGTTGCTGCAATGACTGTTGAAGCAACATTAAGGTGGAAAAATTACACATGCCAAACTTTACACACCAAAGGCAAGCACTTCTAGATGCTGTCTTTTTCCCTTGATGTTCACTTAGCGCTTTCATACATTAAAAGATTTTGTCATGCATCAACAGTTGTCAGATAAAGCAATCTGCTTTTTGTCTAGTCATAAAGCTGAGCTGATTAGTACTAGAGAGACCTAAATGCTGCTTAGGATATTAAAGTTTTCTTTCCTCAAAACTTTTCTTTTTTCTCTGGAAATATACTGAGATTTGAGGCTGGAATACCATTGGACAGCCTGCTATCATTAACACATCAGCAAAGTTCATTGAGCTATACTGCAATCTAGGGATGGAAATAAGTGAGCAGAAGGGGGGTTGAATGGACAGTATTATTAACAGCAGATAAGTCTCTGACTCACATTTTAAAGCCATGAGAAACCTTTCTTGCACTGAACACCCAGCTGCATTAGATTTCGATATTTTAGGTCTTCCACCTCTCCAGCTGAGTCAGCTTTGTCTACATGATTAAAAATTAGACCGGACTAATGGTCCAAGTCTGTTATACTGGTGGACACTCTCCAGTCTCCATGGGCAGTTTCAAAATTTCCACCATATTGCACGATAAAGCAGAATTAGTAGGAAAATGGACAGTAGGAAGGACAGAAGAATAACAACCTCTGCAAATATAAACCCAGCAATAGCTCTGTGTCACAAGCAGAGAATTTCCTTACTGCCAGAGACCTCACAGTGCTCAATGCACTAGCCAGCAGGAAGAGCAACTGTTTTGCAATCTGCAGGCTCGGTCATGTGTTACAGTTTGGTCTCAGGGGCTTTTTTCTTGGAATTTCTACAATTTCATATCTCTTTTTGTTTCATTAACTAATACTGACAGGGTGTAACAACTCTGTACAGCTTTGCTTGGCACAACGGTTCCTCTTGGCTCATTTGGATTTTAAAAGAACCGTTCATGACAATTGCTACTTTGTGCTGATTTTAAACTCTCATTTCCAATTAACATTTTTTAAGTCACCCCTGCCATGACCAAACTGTTAGGAGTACATCTGACACAACTTGATCTGGCAGACCAGGCTGTAATTTTGTGCTGTGAGGAAATAAATCAATAAACTATGATAGACTTTGTGTGATGGACAGAGCTCAGATATGAGTTGGAGGAAGGGAACACAACACAAGGAAAGCATAGAGTGCAAAGATAAAAGAGGTTGGAAAGCCTCCTGCAGCTCTGGTGCCTTCTGCAACAAACTCTTCCTTTTTGCATAGCAGCTCCTCTTGTTTTCACCTATCTGCTGCATGTTTTTGGATACCCTGTCCTTCCCTTCTCTTCTCTTTCTTGAGATACACCTTTAAATCCACAGTGTGGCTGGTTCCCAAGCCCTCCTGCAGCAATTGCCATCCTTGCTCATTCTCACTCGGCAGTGGCTCTACTGCCTCTGGTGGATGACAAACAGCAGGCGCATGGCTGATCTGCCAGGTGTGAGACTTCGGTATTTGCAGTCATTTGGGCTGTAGGAAGCTTGGCTTTGCCTTCCCCCTCATCCTCTGTCTAGCACAACAAAATCAGAGGAGTACAAAAGGAAGGGAAGGAGAAGGGGACTGTCCTCATCTTCCCTTGCTGGCCCTTGGCCACAAAGTCTTTGCTCAGGCTGAGCTCATTATTGCCTCTGGGCTAGTCCCAGGGTGGCTGGGGTGAGGAAAGCCTCCAGGGAAGTGAGGACAGGCAGGCTGGGGTGCTTGGCAATCACTTTTCAGGGGAACAGCAAGCTCACATCAATTAAATTAAACTGCTTCTTGCTCAGCCCTGCACCTCAGATCACCACAATTCTATTACTTTCCGTGGGAACACATAAGGATTTATTTTAGAATGGGGTGAATAAAACATGCTTCATGGTTGATTTTTGATACACCAGGATTTTAGGTGAGCTTCACAAATATGTATACTAAATGTACATCAGAGCCACTGCAAACAAATCCGTCTTTAGTAATAAATCAGGAATAAAATATCTTCTTTTTTATGCTAAAGGATTCCTACATCTCTTCCATAATACAGAACACAATGCTAGCAATTGGAAGCATAAAATTTCTTTTTCACTATCTTCACTATTGATACAAAACCTGTTCCTTTTCCATATTTTTTCTACATCCCATTTATTTTACTAGTATTCTGCAACATGGATGTGATTTTTTTCCTAGAAGGACAAACAAATATTATAAAATAAGCATGCACCAAGAGTACCTTGGGTTTGATGTTTTCATGGTCATGAGGCAGGGAAAAAGACTGTGGTGAAGTCGGCTCTCTGGGTCTTGATGGCAGTGTGCCTGGTGACTTGTCTGAGATGGGAGAGCTGCACTTTAACACTGATGAGGTGCCAGAATGCTCAGGTCTCGGAGAGGAGGAGTTAGATCTAAAATCTGCTTGCACCAATGAAGAATTCAATTGTAGCAGATGGGAATTAATATCACCAGTTTGTGGAACCAGTGGGGTAGAGTGAGGCCGTGGGAGAGACCACTGCTTTGAGATTCTAGAATGGGTAGGAGAGGAGGCACTGATCTCCTGAACAGATGTTTGGGATGAATCTGATCTAGATCTAGGAGGTGAGTGCAAAAAACTTGGGGAAGGAGATGAGAGTTTTTCTGTGGGGGGAGACAGCGCACCACTAGGACTGGTAGAAGGAAGCAAAGGATATGACCGGCAAGTGAAGATGGGTGAGTAAGTGTGCACCCTCTGAGACTTCTGAGGTGCCCGGGACCTGGAGGCAGAATGGCCCCGCCCTTCTGGAGAAGGAGAGGTGGAGTATGCAAAGGAAGAGGGAGCCGGGGCACAAGGAGGATGCAGTGAAGACTGCAAATCTGGAGAGGCAACTGATCTTCTGTAGGAGGAGAGAGGGGATGACAAAGAATCTCGGCAGTCTGGAGAAAGTGATTGAAGGGGAAGGTGCTTTTTAGGAGAAAAGGACCTCACCTGAGGGGTGGGATGAGTCTTGGAAGGTAAAGGCAGATGCTGAGCCCATCCTGAAAGCCAATAATCCTCTTTTCTGGGGGAATCTGGCCTTATAGGAGGGCTTGAAAGAGATTTCTTGGGGGTTGGGGGGGTTGTTTTGAACTTTTGATCTATTGCAAGTGTTGAGGAACTAAGGGAGCTAGGGGAAAATGTGGGACAAGAAGCAGGAGAAAGCGGCCTCCGCTGAGAGGAGCCTGATCTCAGAATAGCAGTTAAAAGAGTCAGTCTGGTTGGCAGAGGGGATTTGACCCCTGACTTGGCTGAATTTCCTCTGGATAATGTTTGTGTGCAAGGCTCATTTATACTGCATATGGTTGAAGAGGACCCATAAAGAGAGGGTGGAGACAAAGCTTTAGGGCTAGGAGATAATGAATGTGTTATTATATGTACAGGGAGAGGAGACAGAGCATTCAGTTTTTTGGAAGAACTGGAGGATATAGAATGAGCTAAAGATCCTTGAATTTCAGTTGAACATGGAGGATTGGAGGAAAGATTTGGACTCCTTGCCGGAACGGAGGATGTGATGAAGCCTCCCATTTTGCAAACACAGTCAGGGTTATAGAGACTTGGTGTTTGTAGGTTATCAGACAACCGAGGAGTGGAGTACCAACTCTTTGATGCAGAAGAGGATATTCTAGACATTGAGGGAGGTGAACTATGGGAAGCAGACTGAAAGTAGAGAGATGAATCTTGCTTAGAAAACCTGGTTGCTGACTGCCAGTTGTTACAGGAATCTTCCAGCGAAGAGGCTTGATTCATGTTAACCATGGCACCGCACGCTACTTTCTGATTAATTGGAGACATTAAGTGGACAGCAGGTGGTTTAGAGGAAAGATGATCAGAGGTGGAAAGAGTAGAGATTAACTGGAGAGAAAAAAAAAAAAAAAAAAAAAAACAGAATTGTTAAAATAGGTGGAGCTTGTGGAACTGTTAAACACCCACATTTCAGTCCTGTGGTCATGAGTACAGGGCTTCCATTAGTACTGCTGTGTGGGTTAAGAGCATAGGGCTGTTTGAAGCTTGGACATAGAGCCTGATGGATAAGGTTTTTATGGGGAAGTGACTGAGGCAGACAAGCTATGTGGTACTTAGGGTTTATGACACTTCAGTTTTGTTGATGTAAACAAGGTTCAAGGTTGCAGTATTTTTCCTTTTAGGTAAAACCCAAGACAGTAGTGCCATGAGTGTCTGGAATCATGTGATGCCATCCATATTATGTAAACACAATGGAAGGTAAGAAAATTGCAATAGTGTCCAATCTCACTTTGCCAGTTCACTGGAAAGCAGCCTTTTTGAAAATAGGATTCAAGTCAAGTGTTCTTTTTCTCATTCAGTAAACAACTGAACTGCCCTTCTGCAGCACTGTGATATCAGAATGAGAAATTTGCTTGGAACTACTTAAATCAGACATCCAGTCTGCTTTTCCCTTCTCCTGTCATTCACAGAGCAGAGCATTTGACAGTTTGCAGGCATGTGAGAGTCCTTATCCCCTTCTCCACAGTCTTTCGATACACTAATAAAACAGTAATGAGCTCTTTTATGAGTGTCTTTTTTCTTGGGTCTATTCTAATTAGGATTTGTCAAAACTAATTAGAGCATACAAGTATATTATCAACCTGTTATACAGTTTCATGCTTCTAAAGAAAGAAATTCTCTCAAAATCTTCCAAGTTATTATAATGCTTAAATTAAAAACTGAGGTATACACAATATGAATAAAACATAACAGTACGAAATCATTATTAAAGTCAACTGTAAAACCAAAAGGATACAAACTGTCACCTAACATTTGACTGAGCAATTTGAAAGCAGGGAAATTGACTCCAATTTCATCAAACTTGATGTAAATATAAGAACACCTATTTAACTGCTGTTAGATACCCTGAAAATATTATGCAGCTCTATGAAAGACTATTATACCATTCAGTTTCAACACATGACTTGCTCATAGCTGTGGCTCAGCCTATGAATTATATTTTAATACATATGTCTTACCCATAATAGAGACAAATTATTATGATTATGATTATGTAATATGGTATCAATATAGACAAAACAAAACAACTAATTATCAAGTAAGAGCACATGCTGGAAGAAGCTGCAACAGAAGAGCAAGACTTAATAGCTTTCAAAGGCAAGAATATGCCTAAATATGGGCTAAACACACACTTCAAAATTTTATTAGCCCTTATAACTTAAAATCAGCAAGCTCTTCCTGCTAAATGATACCATACAAATATCAAGACTTTTAAACCAAAGACACTTTCTGCATAAGGTAACTTCAGAAAAGCCAGGGAAATGCTTTTATTTATAGGAAGAAACAGAAAACCTCTGAATGCCTTTACAACAACACCAACTTCCCCTATTTTTTACATGTTTTAAGGTGTCCCATTTCAAAGTGCAAAGTCAATGGATGTATACAGGACAAATATTAGATATAAAAATTAATTTTGTTTATATCCTTGTATATATTTTCTATTCAATTGAGAAATTAGGACTCTTGTTGAAAATGCTGCTAATTAAGAAGAAGGAAAAATACTGGAAATTGAGAATCATTTACCAGCATTTAATCATTATGAAAAACTATTATTATATATGTTATTAAAGATAAAATTATTTAATGAGTTGAAAAGCAGTGTGGTAATAAATCTGATAATTTGGAGCAGCCTCTTGAATTTAATAATGAATTCTGGAAGTTAATCAACTACCAAAACAGAGCTGGTATTTTATCTCTGTATTTCAATCTAGAATAGATAAATTTCCCTTACAAAGACAACAGATTAAAAGAAAGTGAGGAACAAATATGAAACTTCATAGTAAAAGCATATGATGTGCACTGACTTCTAATTAGTTAAAACTTAAGATTTATAAGCAGCTACAAAAATGTTCATGGTAGAAGATGACAAATATGCTCCTGCAAGTAAGATAAACACATTTTGCAGTATTCTTCCAGTTTAAATACCACTGAACATTTACGTGCTGAGCTAATTGAGCCATTAATCAAGTCTCCAGGAATGATTTTGCTATTGCAACACAGTATTAATAACCACATCCATAGATGATCAACCTCTTCTTTACAGGATCAGGGAATCATAATCAAAGTGGCTTGGAAGTGAATTCCAGAGGTCATCTAGTCCAGCCTCCTACTCAAAGCAGGGCTCTCACCAGCAGCAGTGGCTCAGGTCAGCTGTGGCCGTGTCTCCTGAGTCTCCAGAGCTCGGATGGAGCTCCAGCACCCCCAGGCAGCCTGTGCCAGTGCTGCACCACCTCCCACTGAGGAAGCTGCTCCTCAGCTCCAGATGGGATCACCCAGGCTGTGATTTGCAGCTCTTGCTGCCTCACCTGCCCCTGCAGAGGAGAGTTTGGCTCTGTCATGTCCATAACTGCCCTGCCAGTGGTTCTGGGCAGCTCCCAGATGCCTCCTTGGCTGTCTCTTGGTGGGAGTCAACAAAGCCAGCTCCTTCAGCCTCAGCTCACATGTGCCCCAAACATATTTACGCTTTTGTGCTGGACCCCATTCCCTTCCTCACATCTCTCTTGAATTTGAGAGCTGCTGGCCACCAAACTGAGCATGACTTTACAGTTGCAGCCTCAACAGTGCCAGGTGAGACAGAATAACTTCCCTCAATCAATGGAATTTTTTCTGTTCAGGTTGTCTACTGGATTAAAGCCTCCTGTAGGTGAATTAGATTAGTTCAGAAGGAGTGACCAAAGTAGATTTGTGCTTCTTTGGTCTGTGGTTCAACTGCAAGCCTTTTTCTCTTCTCCTGAGCATGTCCCAAAAATGTATGAAGAAAGTTGAAATAGGTGGCAAGGTTATGTTAGCACAAAGGGATAAAGGCACTTGGAAAAGATCTTGATGCCTAGTAGTTAATCATTCCAGAATTTTCAGAGTGGACATAATACTATACTGAGCCTGGCCCAGAAGACCTTCAGCACATTTGAAATGGCAGAATTGAGCTGGAGATAAGGGAAATGGTCATTCTGGTGAGGTCACACTGTTCCGGCAGGGCACAAAAGATGTGATTAGTTATACCAGCAAGACCCTGAAAGATGTGCTGGTAAAACAGGAAAAGGGAAAGAGTGTGCAAACTGAGATGCCAAAAGGCAGAAATCTTGTCTGAGTGAATCATGTCTTCAATTTAGACCCGATCCTGGGCCCAGTTAATCACACTTTGACCTCAGTAGAATCTCCTTATAGACAGGAAAAAATAAGACTGCAACTACAAAGACTGCAACCTGAGAACCAGAAAGTCAGAAGGAAACACCAGAAACTGTGGAAAACTTGAAAAAATCCCTAGAGACAACACAGCAAACCAGACTGCGAGCTGAGACACAATTAATATAAATGCTATTTAGTCCAGTTTCCCCCAGCAAGGAAGGCACATTGTCCAAGCAATTGCATGAGTTAATAGGGACCCCTGACTCATTTGTCTGGAAAAGCCAAACCAGATGGCACTCAATGGACAGATGAACATCAAGTGACTTCAAGTAACTAAAAATCCTTCCAGTTACTGACCCCCCACAGCAAGTCAAGAAATTTCTCCAAGTTGAGCTCATGCTCTGACATTCTCAGGGAAGCTGACATCCTCTCAAGCCAAAGGGTAAATTCCCGAAGGCAGGAGTCAGTCTGACTCTCTTGCATGGCTAGACTCTCTTTAACAAAAAAAAAAAAAAAAAAAAAAAAAAAAAGCAGCACAATCTATAAACATTAAACTATTACCAAAAAAGTTAAAAGTTCCAGATGTGACCAGAATAACAAGTTATTTTTTCAGACTTTGAATATAGCATGGCATTTTCCAATATCAGTCAGGACCTCTATGTCTCACAGAACAGAAATTTCCAATGTTTTAATGTTTTCTTTTTTGACTTTTGTTTAAACAAAGTCAGAAATGAATGAAGCTGAATGAGCCCTCTGGGTCAGTTAGAGTGATCCCTTCTGCAACACAATGGTCCCCAATACTGGTCCTTGCTTTTTTCACATCTGACAGGAAACTCATTGTCTAATTATGTTTTTAAGTTAACATAATGTTATATGCAATACCTCTTATAAGGGACATGATACTGCCCTTATAATCCAAGAACTGAAAAGGTAGCCCATATATGGAGTCCTTTGTAAAAGAGAAATGTACCAACAGGTAAACAATGCATCTCTTTAATATTTTCATAGTTTTTCTCTCATTTCAGAAGTGATGAGCCTTCATTAGATAACAAGTCAGAAAGAGTGATGCCTAAGGAAACACCTTAGAATCAGAACAACAGTGAAAGGCAGCTTGGTAAAACCATTTGTTTAATGAAGCACTAGAGATGGCTAAAGATAATAAGATAATGAAGACTGAGGAAGTACAGTCTTGAAAACTTGTAACTAAAGAATAATGACAAGATATGCAATTACCATACTACATACTGCTTCTGTTACCATATTACATACTGCTTCTCTTCCTGTTCAAGTGAACAGTTAGCAAAGTTGGACTTAATTTCTTGTTCTGCACAATCTTTATCTTCTGTTACCTCACCAGCCAAATCTCTCTTTACTTCTCAAGTCGCCAGAAGCTTAAGAAAGATCCAATATAGGAACTCTTCTGTATAGTACTCTAAAATTCACCCAATTTCTGTAAAAGCTCTTTTTAAAAATACCCAAGTAAGCCTGAACATTGCTAAAGTAAATTTGTATTTCCTCAGAACAAGTTTCTGTTACAGGCTGCTTCCTCTATGTATTCTTACCTATGACTTTAACATTCCTTGTGGAAAATTCTCACTGACTTTACTGGCAGTTTCTCAGAAGCAATGAACATTTCATACTGCTGTGAATCCCAGACTAGAGTGGATTTCTTATCCACAATGTCTTCAATCATAAATTGACTCTTTATGAACTTTTATGAAAAATTGAGTGGCAAAAGTATTTCAACACAAGATAGGAAATCCTGGAAATCATTTTCAGAAACAAAGTAGCCATGCTTAACATTTGTTTTTAAATTCTCAATGAAGAATTGCATTTTAAAGTGATGGTAACCCAGTCAAGGTCAAAGGAAATTCCTGAATTTATTCCATGTGGCACGGACATTGTTATTTTGCTAAAGGTGGAATTTTCCATTGCCTATACACCCTTCAGTATAGATCAGTGTTCTTCCCAAGATGGGAGACATTAACTTTTCATGCAGTAGTTTGGATGGATGCATTTTGTAAATGAAACATTTCAAAGACTCTTTTTTGGAAATGCCCCAGGCAGAATTGAAAATGTAATAAGTCAATAAATGCACCTATAAAGATCCACATTAAATAGAAATTTCATCTTCATTAGTTCTTTGCACCTGTGCAAAGTCAGGTGTACCAACCAATAATCAGAATAATAGGATTTTTACAACTTCTTTCTCTTGCATAAATGACTACAAGAGGTGCTGAGGAGAAAAAAAATCTAGGTATGGGAAGTCTGATGCTAATAATTCAAATGATCTTGAGGCTCCATTGATTTCAATGACCTTACCAATTTAGACTAGCTAGGAATCTAACATTTCCTGATTAACTTGCTGTCATGATGAGCTGCTCTTAAAGGAAAGCATAGATCTGCCTCGTCTGCTCCACACACACACCAGAATCATGTGGAGAGGCAGCAAGTCAAAAGGGTTGGGCCACCTCCTTAAGGTCCAACCGTTACAGAAATGGCCAATTAAAATGTTAATTAAAGAACAAATTGACCCAGCTGCTGTACAAACTGGCTCCATATCCTGAAAGGTTTAGAAAGCAAAGGTTATCTCTAGAGTCTAAACAGCTCATTACCTGATGGTTCTGTGGATCAGTAGTACTGTGGGAAAGTGCAGCACCTGGAAGGTGCCCATCGCCAGGAGGTTTCCGTGCCTCGGTGCCAGGGGAAACATGGCATGTGGTCAGCAGCTGAGCACTGATGGGACTGTAGCCATTGGAAGGCTGGTGGACGTTGCTTGCGGCAGCAGCTACTTCATCTTCATCACCGGAGTCCGTAATCAGGATAAACTCAGCCTTAAAAAGGTCATTCTCCTGCATTTCTCCTTTGCTTGAATTACACCCCAGGGACTGGAAAGCCGGTTGTGTGCTGCCTGCACAGACAGTGGACACACAGTCTTGTTTGGCCCCACTCTTTAAGACCAGCTCATCAGAGACTGCATCAGACTGCAAAAGATACAAGGAAAAATATTCCAGTTGACTGCATTTTATTTGTGTTCCCCAAAATGTGAAGCAATTTTGGCTTTAGGTAGTGGCTGTCTCTGCACTACCAAAAGTGCAGTAGGCAAATGAAGAATTTGGGCATGAGTACACAGCAGAAGCCACTTCCCCAGGGAGTCCCAGTGCTGTGGGGTCTGCCTTCCCAGCAACTCACAGAGCAGCAGGGGGCTCTGAGACAGCGGTGGCCGAGACATGCAGCAGGGGAAGCGGGAAGGAGGGTGCAGCCAAGCCCAATGAGCTGTCAGACCGCACTACACCAGACACGATGGGAAGGCGCCCGGACCGCGGGATCCACGGAGCACACAATGCTCCTCAGAGGAGTCTGACAGACAAATCTGGGACAAAACCTATACATATTAATGAGGGAACAAAGGCCCTTAAGACAAGGCATTCTTCGAAGAGAGCAAACAGACTCAGAGGTCAGAGAGCTTTGCTGTATTTTCAAGCTTCGCAGCACAGACCACAATTGTTCCTCGTATTTTCTGCAATTTCCACATCCAGTATGTCACTTCTCAAGCATGCTTTGGGTGTAAGCAGGAATAGTGCAGATTACACACATGACACACATATCATTAAAGCATGCAGTATCGAACCTGCTATTGTAAATCATGTTTCCCTTGGAAGAGGAATCAGGTAAATTAATAAACACATTGTGTTCTGCAAGAGGAAGCCTCCAGATGGGGCTCATATTTGACTGCTGCTTGAGGAACATGGTAATTACAAATTTCCACTTCACTGGCAGCTCCATGAGTCCTGGAGTTCAGTTCTTAGTAAAAATACTGGACCACAAAGGGGGATATCACCACTATGAGTTTGACAGTGTTATTTTGATTATCTGATGTTGGTTGACAAAGCATTGTTCAGGTTCCAGACATTTTAGTAGAGGGTCAAGTCTGTGCTATGAAGGCCTCACAGCTGCATCAACTGCCAGAAGAAGTTTCTTCTGTCTATAGAGAAACACATGGGATGGACGACAGGAAGACCTGATTCTGCTTTTCCCTGGGCATTACTTATAACAAAACCAATATTGGGCAGCTGTAAATGTAACTAATGAGTTAAACCACCCAGGGATAATATTCCAGTGCATGTCTCTTCAAATACATCCATCCTTTGCCCAGACCTAACCCCTCTTTCAACAGATAGATCACTGAATACTGGAACACGTTCAGGTCAGAGGGCTGTGAACTCCTGTGAAAAGTTTATTACATGGAAAAGCACCCAGAACTGCAGCCCCAGCAACGTCCCAGGGAAAGAGCTGTTACACAAAAGCAGAATTGCCATAAGCACTAATATTAACCTGAGGACTGTAGTAGCCTTTCAAGCAGCATGGAGTAAAATAACACATTAAGTGTTGTGAGGCAGGAAACAAATAAACAAAGGGTTGACTAAAGGAAGGAGAGCCAGGAATGTTGTGCTTATGGCTTCAATGTTGCAGGAAATCACAGGGAGCAGTTTTCAAAAATCAAAAGCTCACTTCCACTTTGATACATTACCATGCAGCTGTGAAAGGAATTGGCACCTTTCTGGAAGCCACAGCACTGGCATTTGCTGAAACCAGGATCCAGTGAACAACTCCTGGTCAATTCCCATGTAATAACACTTCTTGCACACCACCCTTGCTGTCATAAAGGAAGGAATCCCCCTCACCTGCCAGTGCATGACTGACAGAGCACAGAATTGAGATGATCAAGGGTTTCCTTCCAATATAAAGTCTGCCAAAGGCAAAACAAACTATTGAGCAGACACTCGCCTTCTCTTGCACAATGATTCCACATCTTGGTAATTAAACCAAGCACAAGCCAAGAAACTATTCAAGGGAAAGGGCTTCAGTTCACCAATGCTCAGAATAAAATTTTCTTTATCTTTTGAAGAAGTGGAAAAAGTAATGCAAAAATAAATCTACCTTATTTACAATTTTTTCGTTGCTCAGATCCTTTGGTTCCTCTGGAATTGTCACAAGGAACTTAGAGATATCCACAACCTCAAAATGAGTTGGAAGCTGTCCAATGGATGGTATGAATGTGAAGGTCAATGGTTTGGTCCCAGATTCTTGAGAAGAGACCTACAAAACACAAAATTAATTCAACTTCTTTACCCAAATAAAGACAATTTTCATCAGAGTTGAGATAATATGAATAACGTGAAATAATGAATCTACATAACTTACATATATGTTTTTAACTCTACCTGTCATCATTTTGGTAGGGTTTTTTAACTGGTTAATCATGTATTAAAGCTTTATTTAACAGACAAAACACTGCCTTGGTTATACTCATCAACATTCTCTATATTCTAGTGGTATGGCTCAGCAGACAGGAGAACTTTTGTTTAATAGCTTGTTATTATTTCAATTTTCCATAACAAAATCAGGAAACCACATTTAATCCATTTCAAGGCTGTTTTTATCTTTGTTTAACTCCACTTTAGTAGAACAAATATTCAATTATACCAGTGTATCCAGGCAAATTACAGCCCCTAGAGTATTTACTTAACTAAAACCAAATTGGAAAAACTTTTTCTTTGGAAAAAAGCAAAATATGTTCACATTTCTGATGCAAATGCAGCTAATTCTGAGCAGTGTCAGAAATAAATTTCAATTTATTTAAGAGTCTTCTCCATTTTCTTTGGGCTTCCCAGCCACATACACCAACTAGTTGCTTTTCTGTCTGTTTATTTCTCCCTCCCTCTGCTGCCCTCTTAGTAGGACTGTGTATATAGGGCCTGAATGCACCAAAGAAAAGAGAGACTAAATGAAAGCAATTTCACCTAAATGTTTGATTTTATCACAGTGCTCTCTGATCACCTGAATCCCCTTCACAGGAGATGGAACAGGGAGAAGAAGTCCACATCATCATAAAACTCTCAGTTGTTTTGCCAGATATCAGGAAGAGGAACTGCACATCCTTTGCCAGGAAAATAGAGGGAACCACACCCCAAACCACTGAACCCAACATGCTGATTTTCCCACTACTTGTTGGTGTAAAAAATTATTTTTTCTGATTCAAAACTATGAAGTACATTGATATTCCTTTGTTATATCTTATGTAAATCTTATGACTGTTAATTGTCTTTTCAATGATATCTAATATGCAAAGGGTTGAACTGTATTGAATCACACAGCAAAACATGATTATTGCCTCAGCTTCTTTTTTTTTTTTTTTTGCTTGCTTGCTTGTTTAAAGTGAAACAAATTGAAGAGCTATGACTCTCATTATGCTTCTTTGTAATTTGCATCCATAAGTAAATAGCAATTATGGAACAGAGTAGAATTATGGTTTACATTACTTAATCATCTTGTGGCTGGAACATTAAAATGATGGACACAGATTTCCAGTTTTAAAAAACTCTAGGCAAATATTAGTTACTTCTACTGACAGCTGTCTCCTGGAGTGCTTGGGCAAAACAGAGGCAGGTTATATGTAGAAATGCTCCCAGTGCTCTTTCCTCTACAGTTTGGAACAACTGTGCTCTCTCAGACACATCCAGGTGTGCAGGTACAAGGTGCTCTCCTATTTTTACTTCCCCCTCCATTTCACACGAGTGACCAAGCACTGGAATATATAATGCATTGCCTGAATCAACAGTGAAAGAATAACAGCTAAATGCTGCACCATGCCAGGAGCTCGGGTTGTTATTTTACATGAAGGAGAAACAACATCTCCTGAGAGAAGGACAGAGCTAAGGTACTTGAGTCTGATCATTGCTTTTCATAACACAACACAATTTTTAAATATTATTAGCCACCACAATAAACCCTTGGTCCTTGTGCCTGATGAAAGCCAGCTGAGTACCTTCAGTCCTGAAGGACATGCTCCCAGGCGAGCAGCTGCCAGTCCCCACGGCACAGCCAGGGATGCACCTCCAGCCCAGCCCCTGCTGCACCCAAAGTGCCTTCAAGGGGCAGGAGCATCACATCAGCTTCAGTGATTTCTGCACAGCTGACACAATTCACTGCAGTCTTACACCCTACCTGGGTCTACACCAAAATCAGCTAGAGATGCCCTGTGCTTTCCTGAAGACCTGTCGTTTTGCTTTCATCTTCTCTCTCTAATTAGGAAGCGCAGATGATGACTTTGACCACCTTGGTTGTCTTTGAAAACATTTTCCCCCTCTACCTCACCCTCTAGTCATGCTCTTGTTTTGACACTTGACAGCAGCTGTTCTGTATCACTGGATATTCTTGAGTCAGAGGGCAAAATATTCCTCATAAAAGAAAAAGGAAGAGAGGGAATAAGCGTGCAAATAGCAAGCCCAAACACAAACAGATTTATGGCAAATTCCAATATAATGTATCAGCATTGCTAAACTCCCACTATTTTATCTGCATATTTGTAACAAGGAAATACAAACACGAAATTGGACTAGAGGCTCCAGGCTGTTGCACAGTAATGGAGATATCTTGATATCACCTTATTTTGTATGTGTCTTACCCTGCACTTCCAATTTTATTGCTTTGGTGGAAAAATTACAGAACACACAAAGAAAACCTTGCTGTCTTTGGCCTAAAGACATTGTGGAAATAATCACCAAAATTGCTTGCAAGCTAAAACTATGATTGGAAAATACATAAAAATAGACAAACATGTTTGGTTTCTTTTTTAGGTGGGAGATGCCATTAAATCATGACATTATTTTTATTCCCCTAATGTATATTATTTTAGAATTTAGAAAGCATACACAAGCAAATACAATTACAGCACTTCAGACAGTTTCAAGTTGCTAGATACTGCACTAAGCAGTGACAGGACTGTGCTCCTCTTAGTTTCACTCATAGCAATTGAGAAACAGGTACTTCCAGCTGGTAAAACTGGTCATGCAATCTAAGCTGCTTCACAGAAACCTAGACAAGCAAATATCACATGATTAGCCAGAAAATACAAACATTGCCACTGAGGGAAAACAAAAGAGAAATATTTGTTGCTTTAAATTATTTTTAAGTGCTTACTTTCATTTTATATGCCTTTAAAAAATAAATAAAAATACTGTGACATTTTAAAATTTAAATTTTCATTTAACAATGTGAAACAGAAGGAACTGTTACATACTACTTTATTTAAGGTAGGAAAAAGATTTTTGCACCTTTTTTGTATACTCCTCTCATTTACCATCTCTCTCTCTCTGGCTGATCTTCCTAACCTTGAAGAACTGAAAAGAAATGAACAGGCTGGACTTCCAGCACTTCATCACATCTATTAATAGCCACTCTGATATGTAGAGGTAAACAATAAAGAAAAAAGCTTAACGTTCAAATATATATTTTAAAAATATATTAAACTTCTTATCATCTTTTCTTTGTAATCAGTAGTAACAGCAGAGGTAATTCAATATCATACATTCCCTGCTGCTGGAATTCACTTAAATCAATACAGTTACAGTGGCAGAAAAATACCAAACGTGGCATCTATTGAATTCAATACTAAGGAATTCTGGTTTATATTATATAATCAATCTAATGCACATGAAATAACAGATTGTTTATAACTGCAGCCTTCACATTAATTAGTTTTTTGAATAATACAAATTATAGGGTTTAATATAAATAACCTTTGAATATCCATTGGTGTCTATTGACAGCTGCATAATATATTGCCAAAAAGCTTCAAAACGAAAAATTTATTCTAGATGACTTCCATGAGCTCCTATGTCATCAATTTACAAACAGGTTTGTTGCATAATTAATACCATCAATTTACAGCTGCCTTGGGGATAGTAACTTAAATTATATTAATTACTGTTTTCATTACCACAGCTTCTGTAGTCCTTAGTTGTAGAGCCCATTTTTATTGTCTTGGTTACCTTATGAACACAAACGAACACTTCTATTTAATCTCTCATATGCTCTATATGCATTCAGCATACTGCCTATTTTGTAATTTAAATAGAGGTTCTGTTGTCAATGACTGCTTCTCAGGACTTCCTTCTGGAATACAGATTGCTAAAGTGAAATTCAATATGCTGGTTCACGTTACCACTTCTTCCACTGATTTGTTAATGTAAGGCATTCCATTAATAAAACAACACCCCGAGAAAACCTTATTCTAGAAACAACTAGTTCTTCTTTTGAAGATATTTATTTGTTTAAAGGACAGAAAAGGAAATTATGAGTAAATAATAGCAAACTAACAAGTGTGTACATCAAGAAATAGAAACATGGTGACTGAAGCCCTGGTTTGGCCAGAGCACAAAAAACATGCCCACAATTCCTGAGTGATAAATATAGCTCTGACACTCAGAGAGAGCACAGCTAACACAGCTAACACCATTCACCCAGCTAGAGAGAGGGGCCATCCTAAAACACAGCCTGAGTTCTGTAATCTCTTCTTAAACTCCTTTTCTATGTTCAGACTAAAGTCAACGACAAAGAGACATTGCCTCCTCCTCCAGACAGAAAAATCTAGTCAGAATGAATTATCAGTGAATGAAGTGTAAGAATCTTCAGCCTGTCTTCATATCCTGACTCATTATAGCTATCACCTAATGTGGATTAGCTGTTTATTGTGTAATATGATCTCTGGCTTTTCTAAAACCTTTTACAAACAGCAGCAGATAATCATCTGAACACCAACTTTCTCTCTGTGAAACTTCAGAGGAAAAAGCTAAACTCATTCCAAAAGAATGATATTACAGTCAAGATGAAGTTTGTTCCAAAGTTACCAAGGATGACTGTGGTCCAGAAGCTTCCTCAAGTTTTATGATGTGCCCATTTGATCACCTTCAGCAAATCATTTGTGCTTCTTTGACTACATCAACACACACTCAAATGCAGACAAGTATCTTTTGAAAATTAATGTGTGATGTGTGTAAAGCACTAGAAAGAGCAAATGAATAATAGTAAAAAATTTTAATCTATTATTCAAAATGCAAGAGCTCATTCAGATTAAGTGGGGTTTTTTTCGCTCATTCAGATTAAGTGGTTTTTTCAAGCATCATTTTAATTAGCTCTTCAGCCCAGCAGACATTACACAACTGTAATTGCTCTTTGATACTGCTCTACACATATGCAGCTAAGTTTGATGAAAAGTAAAAATAACATTTAATTCCCTACTTTTGCTAAGGGCAAGTAAAATACCTTGCCTGTTATGCTTACTTGACTTAATTAAATGCAGTGTGACTAAATGGTCATAAAATATTAGACCCTAAGATGATCTAGATCTTTAAATTGTATTTCTAGTGTCACTGACACCCTTAAACTGCTTATTTGCTTTCAGACTGTGAAACTTCCTAAGAAGCAACATCTCCCACATTGAAACACTGTGTTGTAACATCCCAAGCTGCTCCAGTCCATCGCCCATGTACAAAACCACAGCAAGGTTGTCCCACACCCAGACTGCCCCTAACTTCTCCCTCAGCAGGTCATCACCACCTCCTTCTGGCTGTCCTCTGTTCATTTTGCTGTGTGGATCAACCAGAATTAAGCTGAAATCTTGTTGCTGATTTTGCACTAGTATGGCCAGGCTCGCCATCTGGCCTTCCACAGAAGGCAGTCAAGGACTGACAAAAGTAGACTGAAAAAGTTTGAAGGCAAAAGAAAACTTTTGAAAAATCAAAACAAAACAAAAAACTGGTGCTGTCTAATCCATGCACATGGATTGTTTATCAAATATTTTTATGTTGATTATTGTCAGAAGACTTCCTGGGAAATGTGAGACTTCAGATCAAATCCAGTGCCTACAGATAAAGAAAAATATCCGCCTTGAAAGTGGAGTCCTTACAAGGTCATAGGACTTATGCCTTCACATGTAAAGCATTCACACTAGCACATTAACAGAAACATTTAAAAACTGATATACATAGTATATGCTTATGCAATGTCATGGTACCTCTGCCCAACAAAAAAGCTTGCACACTGGTTAATCCCATTAGTATAGCAGAGAGCAAAACAGATCCTGATTTTCCAGTCCATTTTTGAACAATTCTGACAAGATTACTCAGTGAGAAATTGAAAACTAGAATTTATTCTTTTTTCCTGCAAGTTTCTTGCAACTTCAGCCCCGTAAGAGAGTCCTAAAATGCTGCTGTTACCCTCAAAGCAACCTTAAAGCACGTTCTCATTAATCTATATGACATAATTCCCCTCATTGTGTTTTCCCAAAAGCTGCCTACCAATAAGAGGGTATAATTTTCAAATCAAGCACTGGGAGGACAAATAAATCCCTCCTTACATCTGTCACAGCTGAGACATCAGTCTTGTGGGATGATGCTAGCAAGGAACTTCAATCTTATAGTATCACACATAATTTTGCCTTTTGGCGTCACAAAATGTCTGAGTGGTTGAGGGGCAGAGGGGTTTCAGCCAGAGCTGCTCCCTCCCCACAGAGCTGAGGCTCTGTGCCACCACGTTCACATGACATTCTGCCACCACACCTGAGCACTGCCAGTCCTGCCTGCCACACCCGAGGAGAACCAAGCCCAGCGGTGCTGCCACTGCAGGTGAGCATCTCTGCTGCTCTCCTTCCAAAAACACATTGCAGAGCAAGTTTGGGAACACACCAGTGATGTTGTTGCAAGCAGTGCATTTTGGAAGCAGTTGGTGCCCAGCATGACAGCTGTGTCTGCACATCCCCCTGCATGTGTTGAAAACTACACCCTCTTATTGACAGAATGACAGAATAGTCTGAGTTGGAAAGGACCCATAAGGATCAATCAGTCCGACTCATTTTTTGTGTTGTGAGTGGCCAGGGATTGAACCCACAGCCTTGGCATTCTTAGCATATGCTTAAACCAATTGAGCTAATCTCCTAGCAGACCATTAATTTTGTACAATGGATGAACTACAGAGTGACTCCAGAAAAAGGATATATATGTGCTAATACTACAAGTCATGCTATCATAGCTTGAAGGCTGTTGAAGAAAAACAAGGGATTTTAAAAGATGCTTCCAAAAGTACAAGGACAAGATAATAGCAAAAGCCTTGAAAGTGCAAGTGTGGAATAGAAGCCTTAGGGTTACAAGCACAAACCATTAATAATAAGTTGTTATTCACTACAAGAATGTAACCTTGGTTACATTCTTACAATTAAGTTATTAAGGATAACAAAACAAGCAAAGAACCAGTATGTGGCATACTTAAAACATATCAAACACCATCAAATTTAGATATAGGATGTGCTGTAACAAGTAAACTGTTAACAAAGACAGTAGTTTCAAGTGGGCCCAAAGCACAGGGTAAGCCCCACCACCACCATCATCCACCTTCCTGCAAACAACTGAAGATTCTGGCAGCTTCCATAACAATACACAGAAAATAAAAGAGGTAGAAATGAGAAAGCTGTCTAGGTTGCTTTCAGCTGTGAGATCATTGGGAATGAGCTGCAATAATGGGACCATTTGGACTTTAAGTGTATGTCTGTACACCATAAATCCCATGTACATGAGAGTTTGTGTGCACTTGGGTGAACAGTACAATGAGGAGGTGCTAAGAGAAAACAGATTGAAGATTACTGGGATTAGTGGTCCAGTTGAATACAAAATAAAATGATAAATTCAGAATACCAAGCATCAGCCCAAGACCACCAGGACACACTGGAATCAGCAATGAACAAGTTGAACCCCCCCTGTATCTGCTGTACACAAAGACTGCAGGATTACACATACAGCTCACGCTCTAAGAAGCCAAAGGCATAGTAGTAAAGCTTTCTACTTCTGCACAAAGGGTTGTGGCTCCAGCCCTCCAGCTGAGGGTTTGAGAAAGCTGCTTGAGTAACCAAACACACCCTGTGAAAAATTATCTGCTTTAATAACAACAGCCTCATTCTCTTAATATCTTGACTAGCAAAAGAGTTTGTGTAAGTGTTGTTTTTGAGAAGTGTTTCCTTCAACTAGTTCCTGTCAGGAAAAAGGTAATTAATAACATTTTAACTCTGTGATTAGACTGCTGATTTTCCAATTACAGCAACTAGAAATTTTTGCATCTCAATATGTGCTTCTCTATCTTGCATGAGTTGCACAAGGTATCTGGTCTTACTCCCTAGAGGTTTGGTAGTGATTTGGATACAGCAGTTGAGATTGAGCATTTCCCACCTGTGCAAGGTTTCTGCTCAGTTTTGAAGCACTGCTTTGCTGGTTTTCTTAGATGCAACTGAAGGAGGACTGGTACAGCCTCACTTCAGCAGATGAGTTACACTTCAAACTTCTCCAGGTTAACAGCTGTGTATGAAATCCCTTGTGGACCCTTATGAGGACATGCTGGATGGCAGGGCTCTCAGTGCTTTGGGGCAAACCTGCTGTTAGCAAGAGCACTTCAGCAATATTTTGGCAAACACAACATCATTTGTTTCACAACAGCATTTTCTCTGTGTTTCCCCAGAGAAACTCTATACAAAACACTCCAACACAGTGTAAACACTCCAGTCATCCAAGTCTGACAGGAAAAAATGAACAACCATGGCCCTTTGTACCATGGTCACCTGTTAATAGTAGCATTTACTCTACAAAACATTGTCCTCTAACCCAAAGGACTACAGCTTCAGGTTCAAATTCATTCTCACTGCCAGCACTTTCAGCACAGAAAATTCTTTCCAGGAGAGGATACAAGACAGCTTCCAACACTACCCCCAGAGACTGCAGCTACCTCTGCAGGATTTAATGTTCCCACCACCATGCCCCAGGTTAACAGGTCCTTCATTACCTCCTGCCCCAATACAACCAACCAGCTCCAGCTGCTCTCATCAAAACACCAAAATGCAGTGACATGCTCATACACGACCTGCAGCTACTACATGCATGTCTCCACTGACACCTGTCTCCTCAGTTTGATTTTCTGATTTCCTAAAAGTTTCCTTTTCCTCTAATATTCCTTATTTATTACTTGTGTCCTCAGCTAAACAAAACTTGTTAAAAGTATGTTTAAGTTTTTGATGTTTTATTCACTTTAGTTTATTAAAATATTTTCATTTTTTAAAACTGTAGAAAGTAAGGAATTTTGAGAGTTAAAATATTTTGGAAAAGTTTTATTTAATCGGAAAGTAAAGGCTGATGTGATTTGCTTCTGGCAGCACAGATTCTTTCCTGTGTTTGGACTCTGCTATTACTATTATTTTAAAATAAGAATTGTCAATAGGTATCTCCTTTCCCACACTGCTACAACATGTCTCTGGGCACTGGTACTTCTGAGGAACTATATTTTTGGAGCCAGGATGCAAAGAATATTAATTAAGAGTTGTGTTAAATTTTCAAAAGGCAATACAGCTGCCACTCACAAGCCAATGACAGACAATAGCACATCTTTCATGTTTTGGTGTTACCTCACTACAGAATCATGACATACTCTCAAATATGTTTTCCAAGATTCAAAAAGCCATTTGGCCTCTGGATTTAACAAGCTTTTTTTATCAATCAGAAAAGGGTATTTTGAAAAAAGAAAAGCAATGCTGTCACAGATTTCAACACAGGCAAATTAAAACCTTTTTCTTTATCTACTTCATATATGACCAGACTGAGGGCTTCTAGTTAATCTGACATCAGTTTTTCTACTGTCATTTCAGCAGACAGCAGTGAAAGTCTTGTAACACCAGCTAGCCCATATTCCTCAGCTCCCTTCCATAAAGAAGAGAACAGAGTTCTTATTGAGGGTACATTAGGGATAGACAGAGTACTTCAGAAATATCTCCTGCTAAATTTTCAGCTTTTAAACAAAGCACACATAGGGGAAGGCAGTTAATATTTTAATCTCTAAGAAATGGATTATTTCATCTTGTATTATCAGCAATAGGCTTCCCATCAGAAGCTGCACCCTTTACAGTTACCTCTGCCAGACAGTTAATGAATAATCAATACAAGCTCATCTACAAGCATTCTTACCTGTCCCCTACTAATAAAACCCAGAGGGTTGATAATTCAGATGCCTCCTTCTGCAGACTGCTGCCTGTAGTATGTAGAGCACAGTTGGAAGATAAATTAAAAATGAACATGAAAAAAGCAGCAACAAAATGTCTATGATAAAACTGAAGAAGAGGTCATATTTTCCCCCTCAGAAGGACTTTCAGAGGTCCTTTTAATGAGCTATTTTCTGAGTAGGTCTGTGTGGGCCCAGAAGAATGCTGGCTACAAAGAGTAATTATTCTGGCACTCAGCTACTAGCAAACAATAAGGTAAAGCTGAATGGCTGTTGGCTTCTTCTGCACATTCACAGGAGGGCATGATAATAAACTTAGAATCTTGTTTTCTTCTCTGTGTTAATCATTTAAAAGCAGCTGTCTGTAAACATTTAACTTGAGCTTTCTCAGATATCAAGAATACTGCATGTTTGACAGTGCTAGAGTTATTTTCATATGACTTTATATATTGAGAAGAATAGTTACACTTGTTCCAATTAAATAACTTTATTTTTACTTATTGAATAATTTTACATTTATATATATATATATATGCAAACTTGACAGTGTCTCATTTAAGAAAAAAATGTTACTTTTCCACTTTGGCATAATAATTCACTAAATACATTCATGTACCATTCCTCAGATATTTTAGAGTGTAGGAGAAAGAATAGAAGAACTGTAGGAGAACAGCAGACTGTACATTTTGCACCAAGAACAAGCATAATTTCTTTAGACAACAAATCTGGGAATTGAGAAAACACTTCATGACAAGTATGCTGCTAATGTCAGGGCTCTATAGAAGAGTCTCCCAAATTTAGGCAAAACCCTGACAGTGTTACAAAGAATACTTTGGTGTTTCAGTTGGAAATGTGTAAAAACCACTCTTTCCATAGATGCAACAAACTAACTAAAAGGATCAGAGGCACAAAGTATTGTAAAAAATTAACAAAAATCTACATGCTGTCTATAGATACTTTCTTCAGAAGTTCCCAATATTAGAATACAGGTGACAATGCAATGGAAAACACTTTTGCAGGTAGTAAGAAGCAATGTAGGTTCAGTACTTAATTCCTTTGTATTTGCACTGTCATGTTGTATCTTCATTCTAGGAAACTGGAGGAAGACATGAATGTAATAATCATAGCTTTAGATTAAAGAAGCAATTGAATTAATTTACTGACAGAACAACAATATCTGAGAATTTATAAGTATTTTTGTCACCTTAAAACAGTTCCAAGCTTGTATCTCCTATAATACCCCAAAATAAATTCAGTACAATCAAGGCTGGCCCTGGCAGTAATTCCAGTATATTTCATAAGATTCTTAAACCATCCCGATCACCAGAGAGAGCTGATTACCCTCAAGTTGTGCATTAAGTGACATTCCTGATATAAATTACAGAGGATAGATTCTGTCCCCCTCCTGTAAAGGACATTTAGCATTTTGATGACGTTAGGAGCGTTCATAAGTCAAGGTTCTCTTGTGCTGTGCTTTTCATTAGCTAAAGACACATGAGCTCTTCTTCAGACTCTAGGTTTTAAAGCCCAAAATTTTGTAGCCATTCAAAGAGACTTTTGCTCCTTTTGCCTTAGTAGGAGATGAATCTGCAATCTCCCAAAAGCAGAGCTGACAGATGCAGGGAAAACATCCCTTGCTTACTGCAGTGCTCTAAAATGTCTAGATTGAGGAGAATCCTACAGGAGAATTTCAGAAGAAATGATAATTTTAAAAATTTTGTTATAACTTTGGGCCATTTTCTCTTAAAGTTACTTGAAATAAGTCAAATTTCACCCAAGAACTGAATGCAAACAAGTATGATTCTGAGTTTCTGAACTTGGTCTTTGCTTTGAAAAGGGAAGAAAGATATCTTAGATGAAGATTGAAACTGAAATTCAAATTAAGTAAAACAGGATGTTAATATAAAGTTTTAAAAAGTGAAAGCATTTCAGTTATCATTTTGTTAGTTAAGATATCAGTCATGGTTTTAATTTTCTAGAGCAGGGATCATTAAACCAGACATCAAATATATATCCTTCATTTAAATTCAACAGAAAAGACCCTATAACTCATGCATTATTTTTTCATCCAATGTTTTGACAGCTTAGAAGATTTACAGATAATAAACAGATTTGGACTTAATAAAAGTCCTTGTTCTGCATCAGCAAATGACTCTTGCAAGTATTCTTTATCCCAGAGATTATATGTCCTGTGAACAATATTAAGAAATGACAAGCATTTTTAATAAAGCTCTCCTATCTGCCTGCACAAAGTGCAATCTGTGAAAGGTTCATAATCAATGTCTTCTGAACAGCTTAATTACTTTACATAACACAGAAGCATAGCTAGTCTCAAATTATAAAAAAAAAAAACTAAAACCCCTAAAATTCTAGGTCATGTACCAAGACCATCCTAACAGCAATGTATTGGCAATCCGATAAAATTTTAATTACGCACACTTTTCACTAAATCTTTGGATTATTTTAAAATATTCTAAACTCAGTTTTTACCAAAAAAAAGGCACTGCTGTACTATTTATGTCAAATTCTTTTTCATAGTGTTGGACTTTATGTTCCCATTGACTACAGCTCTTTTTTTCAGGAAAAAAGTGATGAGGAGCTCAGTCTGGCCACAGATATCCAGGTGAGGTTTTGATTACAGCAGACTACAGGTGAAGGGGAGAGCTTAGGCACCCAAGAAGAGCAAAAGGCAGATATACCCACAAGCCCAGTCCTCTTCCCTAAAACACCCATTCTCTGACTATCAAAGCAAGTGTAATCACTGACATGTGCTCTCCCAAAAAGTTGTTCCCTCATGCAGTATTTGTCTCACAGCTCCAGTCTCTGACTTTGCATCTGCCCTGTCTATAAGGTCTTGTTGTTAACTAGCCAGAAATCGGCATGAAGAAAGGAATTTAAACGTTAAGGAAATTAATGAAGTTGTTTTTTGGGAAGACCTCTTGTACTAAAAGAATTACTTTTACTCTGCTTTCCAAGAAAGATTCTTTTATAAAATTACCAAATATACTAGTAGATTATGAAATTCCACTAATTGAAAAGGTTGGCTTTCATTTTAGTAGGAGTCAGATGCTGTGTTTTATTGCATGTTTCCTCAACAAACTCTGTATTGCCATTATACATAGGAGATCCCATCTCCTTTGCAGTTCTTCAGTGCACTAGGAATTTTTCATTTAAGTATTTTCTTCCACACACAAAAAAAAAGTCAGTTTGCTTAAACAAAGCCTTTTAACAGAACATATCTGGCTTCATTCATTTTATCTGGATGGTGCCTTGAATCCAGGAGGGAATGATTGGTGGAAGCACCAGAATGGATAGACAGAACTGCTTTTGAATACATTTCTCTGAATGACAAGAATAAACTCACCCCACGTTTCCTACAGTGCTGATGAATGACCCAGCTACCAGACTATTTTCAAATGTCTCTTTCTCAGATGTGTTTTTCAGCATAAGATCTGAAAGAGGTCTTCCACCATTAGCATCAGAAAACACACTGCCAAAGGTTGAAACTTTCCTTCTGCTAAAGTATTTTCCTAGTCAGAATTGTCAGACACAGTTATTAAATGTTATAATGGTGTTACAACCTGCAGGAGTTGGAGAAGCATTTAACTCAAAAATCCTGACACTAAGGCCTTGGAAGAAGGATTTGTGGAGCAAGAAAGGAGCTTTAGGTAACTGTGAGGTGGCAGGTTTTGTTTTGCAGCACTCACTGGAACCTGCCTCTTGCCTGCAAGCAGCCAAGAGCCACTGCAGCACCTGATGGTCACAAACAAGCCAGGAGGCTGCAGGTGAAGGATCTGCACATCTGATCTGCCTTCAGCCTTTATTCCTCTTCCAAAACAATGCATATGAGAAATGCACACAGTCACGGATTTGAAGCAATTGGCAGACATTTTTGTTTGGCTCCACACTAATGCTAAATAAACACAAGATTTAAGGTTGTACTGACCCACAGCTGTTTTTGGCAAAATTCAACAGCCAAAAAGGTTTATAGACAGTTATTTTTGTTTATAGACAGTGACCCAAATGAGGTCTGCTTAAGAACTACTTGTCTGCTACATAGGAGTCATCAAACAATTCTTAGTCATCACATTTTCACTCCAAATTTACTAGAACCTCCAACATTCAATAGAGCATTCAGGATTAAAAGGGTTTGGCATGGTTTCTGTAGCAAGTGCATGTCTTTGTGCGTGTGTGTGTGTGTGTTCAAACAAAAGAAAGGAGAATGTTATGTGGGTGGAGGTGAAGTGTCAAGAATGTGGGATTTGTTTTTTGCAAATAGCTAGATCAGAAGACTATATACTTGTCCTATAACAATACACTAGGCCTTGCTCGCATGAAACTCTACAGCTTAATGGATTTTTTTATGAAAAAAATTAGACTTCAGCAAGATTTTATTATGTTTTTGAGATTACATCAAAATAAAAATAAAATAGGCTTTCATACATTTGCACCTGCTACTTAAAAATACACTTCAATCCATGAAGACTAATGAAAAGAACAGTTCTATAAGAATTATGCTGTATCACTTCAGAAGACCAAATTCTATACAATCAGCTTGTTTCAACCCTAATTCAACCCAATGGGGCACACTTCAGAAGTTGTTTTCTCATCCAAACTTAGTTTATCTCTCTTGGAACTTGTGCATCTGATTGCAAGACTATTTTTAAAGGTTATTATCTGTCAGTGGAGGTACAGATAGTGAATCAATCATCTAGGTACTGCTGGACATCCACAACTGGAAAATAAATAAAATACTGTGGTGCAAATGGATTTATTTAAATAGCCTACCCTTACTTCTTCCCTGGGTAGCATGAGAATGTGTCTCTGCTAAGAGGGGATGACTTATTTGAATGCGTTAGTCAAGAATTTGCAGTCATATGGCCTTTCATACCTGGTAAAACAAGCCTGAAGCATCCTGAAAAACTCTTTTGCAGTATTTCTCAGTCAGCAACATTGAATTCTATATCACTTCTAAGATATTTATCTTCTTTTTATGTTTCTTTTTTTTTTCTTTGCTGTTTGTCACCACTTTAAAACATCTGTTACACAAATACACACTTAGAAAGCATATTCTGGGAAAGAATTCTTATACACTGCATCCATTATTGCAACTGATCAGTTAGATAAACCCTCTGTTAAACCCTCAGTTCACATTGACTGCACACTTTTCCAGGAATTGTAAAAATGCACTCACTAAATTACCAAACACAACTTCTGAGAGCCTAATGAGAGCTAGTTCAATGCAAAAGCTTTTTCATTCTTGTTATAAAATGACAATATAATTATTGAAGAACTAAATCTAAAATAAAATAAAATAGAGGCATGACATCTTTGAAGAATATGCAAAGAATGTAATTTACTCATGTAGCAGCAAAGGAAGGTGCACAAAAAAGTCACGAGGAATTGGTTTGCTATTAGATTTTGACATCAAATGTAAGAGATTTTCAAACATGCAAATTCTGTTCAGAATGCAGGGAACCATTAAAAGCTTCTTGAAATTTTCTGAGGAAAATTGAATCATTGGGTGGGGGGAAAGCCAATAATCAGAATATTTACGGAAAAAAAGTTTAAATGCCAGGTGAGTATAAGGCAGCAAAGAGGGATTCATTTAATGAACACACAGAAATTTCACAAAAAACCACATTCATATAAATATTTAATATTTAGGGCAATGTAGAAGCAGCTAAGGATTAGCTGTTGATCAGAACATGGGAATGGGAAGGACAATTTAGGTCCCTGCTCTGGCCCAGTGAATATTCAATTAGTTAAACAACATGAAGGACTTTCATTAGGAGAAACTGACTGGCATGCTGTGTGCCTAATGATGAAGTGCTGTAATTGCCTCGCAGATGGAGAGCCGGGAGCTCAGCTGGTGCGCCGGCCCCTCTGTCCCGCTGCTCTCCAGGTGCCAGCTCTCAGGCACCGCCTGAGACAGGACTCTGCACAGCTGGCACTCCAGCTGATCCAGCGGGGCAGCTTTCATACCCTCATTCTCATAAGAAACTGATACCCAGTTTAGAGGCCTAAATTTGGAAAGAGTCACAGCTGAGAATGCCAAGCAAGGCGAGCTGCTCCCCCATGGCTCCGTGTCCGATCCTTACCGCTTCCAGGGCTGGGGCTTGGGTGCTTTTCTACAGCCGGCTTTTCCTGGTGGCTCCCGAGGCAGCTTCACCACTCCAGGGTCACAACTTTCTTGGGTGATTACTACACATAGATCCAAATTATCCTTCCTAAGCTCCAGAGCTCGGGAGACCTGAGCCAGTCTGGGTCACCAGCCACGCAAATACAGGCTAATTGTGTAACACGTCACCTAATTTAATAAGCAGAGCACAGCTCTGTGCTAGCCAAATGAGTCATCCTCTACACCAAAGAGGCTCCCATCCAGATGGTGACCAGCCTCCTTTCCTTTAAACATGGTCCTCCAAGCTTTAGAGGGGATGTGTCTGTGTGCATGGACAAAACACCGCACAGCACCTGCAGATGAGTCCTGCAAAGGCAACACGGGACTAAGAGCCATTGTGGTCCCACCTCTCATGACTTACAGGTTCTAGTAAGAAACTCTCAGTCCTGACAAAAGATCTTTTTTGTCTAAATATGCACTGCTGAGCTGTTTGTGCCCTAGACAAAACCCCACACTTTCTATACACTCCCATAGTACCTACATGGTGAAAATAAAAGTCTACAGCCAAATGAATCTCCAGCGAGATCTAGAGTGCTAAGTCATCATGAACTTGAGCAAGCAAATGTCTCACAGCTCAGGTTCCCACCACCCATTCAGAGTCCATGCCAGTTATATCACCCTAAAATTCCTGTACTTTGGAAGGTTATGCACTTTGCAACATGTTGTTTTCCAGAGTACCTCCCCTAGATCAGCGTAGTATTTCGATACCAGTCATTCACATTCAGAAGTTAGCAACCTCTAATCAACTCTAAATTGCAATCAAATGATTGGCACATCTTAAAGATGCATCAATCATTACATAAGTAATAGTAAAATTCCATTTTTAACAGAAAAAGTATGCTGTTCCAGACATCAAATTTTGATGGAATTATCAAAAATAGATTTGTATTCTGAAAAAAAAATCTTTGAATGACATTGAATCTGTTCACTACTTGAATTTCTGGCAATGAAATTAATTGTTTGACAGCCTCTCATATGAAAACATTACCTATAAGCATTTCATATACAAACCAATAAGTACTATCTTAGTCACTAGTGGGGGAAAAAAGGCACAAAAATAACTACTGCCTTCTGAAGGAGATATTAAGGGCAATGCTAACAAGCAAACTGAAGCAATATGCAATAATACTCCTGCCAAGGAACATCACGACAAAATCAATATGATATATATGTCAATACATGCCAATGTTATTTTAACATCAAATCTGAGTCCTAGGTCAATGTTTTGCATAGCTGGTGATAAAAAGTGACACTGGTAATAGCAGTATTACTTATCAAGATGTGTTATGTCAGCTTCCTTCTGTTCCTGTCAACACTGAAAACGTATAGTGATAATGCACTACATATGCTACCCACCTCTCTCTGCCAGCATCAACCTAACTTATGCCAAATCTTTCTAGAAACACTAATCAACATGCCCTGCTACAGAGAGCTGAGATACTGAGGCTGTCTAATTTAAGATGTTGATGAATAAGTAATAAACTTCCAAGCATTACAAGCAAACTAAGGTTCTGCCAATGTAGGCACTATGAAAGGCTGGCAGTGATTGCAGCTGAATATTTTAATAGCTTTTATATTATAAAAATGCCTAATTTTTTTAGTACCACATATACCATCTAGTAATACTAATAATGGCCGTATAACAGAAATGTCTGAGTACCTACAGAAGACCTTGAAATCATTTTAGAGGTTTTCTCCCAGTGAAGATTTTACTAAAGACCGCACACATGCATATGCAAGAGATCCAGTGCATTTCCACTGTCAATAAAGGAGACAAAAATCTTTCTAAGCATCATTTTAGCCTAACTACTGTTTTCCAGCTGTGACAGCCTTCATAAAATAAAAATACCCCTCAGAAACACTCATATGCATGACAGCAGCTTTTCTGGGCCCAAGTATCACCTTCAGGAAAGACTAATCCCTCAATCTCTAGCAACTTGGGACTAGTCCTTTGTAGCTCATTCCCACTTGCACAGGCTCTGGTGAACACTGCCTGCAGTGGTGGCAGCAGGTGCTCAGGTCACAGCCACTGACCCTGACCAGCGTGTCCGTGGCTCACTGAGACCAAAGGGGGACAATGTAGTGTTGTATCTGCCCAAACCAATTATGACTGCTGAGGGGGGGAGAGGTGGGATGGAAATTCTGGGACCAGAGGGGCCTCTGAGATTTTCACTCAGAGATTTCCACTGATTTCAGTGAAGAAATGTCATCAAATTTTTTCCAGAGTACTTAAATGAAAATACTTATGCGAGGTCAGATGTTCTGCTCTTACTTTCTCTAAAGAGAAAAGAAAGCTCAGGGTGGACTTGGGTTATATTCTGTCATGGAAAACTCATCTAATCCTGCACTAGATCCTCCCAAAACATGAGACAGAAGACCACACCATTAACAAGGCTAGATATTATTACTGCGCTAAATTCAGAACTAAATGTAAAATATACCTTATATCTTACTCCTTATATGAGTCTCCAGAATAACAATCTTTTTTGTTATTATTCTTTTTGGCTTAAATATCCATCTCATTAAGCAAGACACATGACAGGGACTAAAATATTTGAAGAATCACTTACAAAAATGCTAACAATATTATTACTTCACAAATTTGATGCTTTAAAGGATTTAAATGCTGTCAACTTGGAATATATTTCCGCTTTCTGTCCAAATTTAGGAGCAGTATATCTTGTATGACTGAAAGTGCACCATAAATATTATAGATGGTCAAAAGTCATGTATTAGTTTGTCAGATTTTACAAAGGCTTCAAAACAACTAAAAAAACCTTATTGTTTATATGAACAAAGTACATTTGTAATCTTTGTAGTAAGCACCATCTGAGACAGAAGGTTTTACATTTACAGTGATTAGCATGAGGTTAATCTCCATCAGCCAACTGCAACTGTGATAAAATACACTAGAGCCCTTGAGCTTATGGTGTGCAAATCTACAAAAACAATTAAATTTCTTTGCCTGTTATGAAAGTGAAGTTTTTTTAAGACAGCCAGACAAGTTCACTTCAAGTGTTAGAAAAAACCAATATAAAGGCAACAGTCTCAGTATCTATCTGTTATCTCCAAAAATAATCCATTGCGTGCTTCAATGTACATAAGTGGGTATATATCACTGCACCTTGTCAAACCCTAATTCTCTAAAAGCATTCCCAAAAAACATGCAGTAAGTACTACAATGAAAGACAATATTAAATTAAACTAAATAGCCTTAAAATTGAAAAGGACATGATGCTGAGGAAAGGGAAAGCTAATGAGACCATATTCTTTAATACAGTCCCCACAACTTGTAAGCAAATCCTAAACTACACCTCAAATGTGACAAAGTAGCAAATAGCCTTCTAACCACAAAATCACCACGATATTTGTTCCTTTGGGGTGGAGAATCTCTTTAAAAAAACAAAGCTTGGTTCATTAACACAGGTCTCGGTTACACCAGAGTTCACCCAGTGATCAATTTCAGACTTTTTATCACCTATACTATCTGTTGATGCATGATTCCATACAAAGCACTACATACCATATTGCACCATTCCTGTAGAACACTCTGCTGCAGAACAGCACTTCAACATCATAGAAACCATTGCAGGTCTCTTTTTCTTTAAAGTTGTCTAGATATGTTGGTAATAGTAAGCAAACCAAAAAAAAATCTGACACCACTGTGCCTAAGAGAAAGCATTACAATAATGATGGAGAAAAGTTTATAAAGAACTAAAATTGTGCAATAGTAAAGAATGAATCCTGCAGCTTCAGGAAAGCATAAAAAATCTGAAGTATGTGAGGAGGAGTTCATTAAAGAGGTAAAACTCATCTGAAGGTGTATTAAAGGACTGTGGGGTATTTTTCAGCTGATCTGAACAGGCAGCACTCCTTGTATCTCCCTGTGGCTTCACTGGTCCACACCACAGAACCAGTGGGGAAAAAAATCAGAGCAGGAAGATATATTCAGCTGGGGATCAGCAAACATTTTCCAGTGCCACCTAGCACTCTGAAACAACCCCTCAGGACAGTAATGCAAATTCTGGGCCAAACTTCAGCAATCAGGCTTTTGGTAGCACAGGAAAACAGGCAAGTCTCAAAAAGGATTTCCTATATAAAATCTTATCTATTATCATGAATCTAATATAATGAATCTATCATTTATTTGTTATGATGTTTTCCATTAGCATATAACCCATTTCTGAATACCTTCCTAAATATTATTTAGGATCTAATTCGTATCCTCCACAAGCTATTTAAAGTTGTTTGATTTTATAAGTTGTTTGCTTCAATTTCAAATATTGTTTCTATTACACTAGGAAGAGGCTGACAGTATAGAGATGGTAACACTACCAAACAAGTGCAGATGTGTAATACAGGCAGTTGTTTTTCCTTTTCAAATCAGCTTTCTGAATAAAGTCTGCCTGAAGAAATGTAAACCCACCACCAGGCAAGAGGCCACTCTTGCAAGAGGTAATGCTCATTCCTTCTACTATTACACTGCTCTATATTCAGAAAATATTCAGCATTTATGATTGCTTATTGGCCACCAATAGTTAAGGGACATTATTAATACAGGGTGAGATTTGGGGGCTGGGATGCATCTTTAAAGAAATTATTTAAAGACGGGGTCTCTAGGATGCTGGAAGTACCCACATTCCCCTGCCCCACTCCAGCAGGATGCCTTTTAAAAAGGGACATTTATTATTCTTTTCCTTTTCCCTTTGTATTGAACAGAAATGACCACCCTGTGGATCTGTGTTCTATGTGGGGGGCTCAGATCAAATTCATAGGATCAAAACTCTTACCAAAATAACTTCTGCTTTCTGCATTTGTGATAGAGATATGGTTACAGACCAGCACCAAAATAGTCAGATTATACTATAAAATGATGCCATTGAAACTGAAATGGATGTGCCTGGGAAATTTTCATATAAGAAAACTTTGAAGGTTTTTTTATATGAAAAGCCCATGACTTGAAGGGAACTAAAAATCACTTTTCCAGAATTTCTCTTTGAGATATTTGAATTATGTCTGAATCTTATTCTGGGTGGGAAAAGCTTTTAATCTCAGGTCCTGGAAAAGAAGACTTCTTCCTTGCTCTGCGCTGTATAAGCTAGATGGCAAATATGGTCAGTAAGAGCCATTTAATTTTTTTGTCTTCTGTCATCTCTAGCTCAAGAATTGTGGGATAAATCTGGAAAATAAATAGGAAGAGACCAGATTTTTTTTAGACTGAATGGACTGAAAATACTCTACATGCCATAATATTGCACTATCTCTTGAACTAATCTACATGCCAGCATATTGGAGGGCTCTGTCTCAGTGCTGATATGTTACCTTCTCTTTTAAGAGTTACAGTACCTTTAGAACAGTGGGCTTGGTGGTGGGAAGGAAGACAAAACTTAAGATGTCCTTCCAAGACACCCCTCTGGGTCTGTAAATTAAGCAAATGTGGACATCTTTTTACAAATGCCAGGGGCAGGTCTGGCCACAACAAAAAGAAGGCAGCCAGCTCCATGGTCTCATGCATGTTTGGGGTCAGGTGAAGGTACAGAATCTTCTAGAGAGCCTGGAATAATGCCACATCATGTTTCAGTAAAACTGACTTTTTTTTCCCCTTTTTGTGGTGTAGTAAATTCTGATCAAAGCAGACTGAAGCTAACAGTTTTATATATACTTATTTCCACTTCATACTACTCAACTTCAGGCAATTGCTGTGTTAAGCCAGCTTGATTTGAAGAGGCTGCAATCCAGTGAGCAATGTGACTGAGAAAAAGAGCAGCAGCTCTTTCCAGGTCTCCCCCAGCCCAACTCCTTGTCTGAAAGTGATGTTCTTTGTCTCCTTAATTCAACTGCCTTGATTTACCTTAGGCAATGCAGAATTCTTCTCTAGAGCATTAAGTTTTCTCTGCACAAAACAGCCCAAGAAGAAATAATTTTAAAAAACTACTGCAAATGACTTTTGATTTCAGTCCAATAAGTGCAAGCACAAAGGAAATTAGGTTAATCTGACACCAGGGCAATGAGTCAGAGTATCTGGTTCAGTCACACAGGTACTAAGTGGGTTTACCTGCTATGGTACCATGCTCAGTACCTTTGATAAGTATCATGGATTTAATTTCTGTCTGTGTCACTACATGTGTATAGGTACGTAAGTATCGCCCCAACAGTAACCCTCTCTCTTCCTACAAATGTCCTTCTTTATTTGTAGACAGAGTGTCCTTTGTAAAGTTATTCTTGTTTAAATGAGAAAATCTTTTTTGTCTGTGAAGGTTTTAAATTGCAAGGCTTTTTTTCCCTAGAACTGATTTTTTCTGCATTATGATTTTCTAACAGAATTGGAAAGCTAGATGAGAACAATCAACTGGTTCATCTGTTGCTATAATTTCAGTTAATACTTGCAAGAATTTGTGCAGAGTTCCTGCATAATTTTACTGCTTTAATTCATACTCAACACAGTATTTACACTCTGAAATTAAGCAAAATTTAAGCAATGGAAGTGGGGTATTTCCACATAATTCTGTCTTGGCTTTCATGACAAAGGCATAGAAAACTTCTCTGCAGTCTAAGTGAAGCTTTGATTGATTATTTGAAGGCAGATACACTGACTGCATCTGTGATGGTCAGTGAATACATAGTAGTTAAATAATTTCCATTTCCTTCTGACAAATGAATACTGAGTGACAAGCATTTATTAAGTATATGTAAATCATCCCATTAGCAATTTTTTTTTCTCCACATTTCTTAACTCTATTTTCCCAAAACACAATAGAGTTGCTGAGGAAAATACAGGTAATTATGTTTATCCTACAGCCATTTTTTTTTCTGCAGGTGTGATTGCCCTCTCTCAGGATATGTGATGTCCCTTCACAATTTTTTCTTTCCTGACTAGTAACTGCTAATTCAGACACTGTCCTGAATTCACAAACACAGCAAGGAGAGTAACCTTCCAGGACTATTCTGTTTGACAATTCAATAAAGGAATCTACAAGCCTTGTGGCTCAATCCCACTGCAGTGGTGATGTCTAAATGGCAACACTCCCTAAGAGGAAGGTTGTGGTTATTACAACCTGGAAACTGCTGTACTTAAATTTACATAATTAACAGTACAAATTGAATGCTCTACTGACCATTTGATCCTTTATTGTTCAAGAGAGAAACACAAGCAGAACTTTGCCAATGTACTAGAAAGAATATATAGGGTGTAGTAGGATATTAAAAGAGGTTGTGGGGAAAAATAGCTTCAGAAAACAGGAAGAGAAGACAAGAGTGTGTAAGATAATAAATGCCTGACATACTTAACATGCTGAAAATACTTTTTCAGACTGGAATCCCCTCTGCTATCAATCAAAAACAGTGGTTCTTAATATAGCCTAACACTTTCCACAGGAGTAGGAATGTCAATGGCTGTTTCTTGGGACCGTGCCCAGATTTCAGTCTACATTTTCCCTGCATTTTCACTTGTGTATATCTTGAAATTCACATCTAAAGTTTTGGTGTGCTTGCTGATACCTCTGTTCCACATCAAATATAACTCTGAGCAATGAATTAAATGAATTGACAGAAAAAATAATAGAATTGCAATAATATGAAAAGCCAAAGTTTCTGCAAACTTAAAGGGACATTTCCTATACACACAGTTAAGGAAAGATAGGTATTTACCAAATCTACATTTAAGCTTGTTCAAGGCTCCATTATGGCCAAAGGAGAGATTAGACACTTAGAGTAAAGATAGGTATCTAAACTACATCAGAGAATAATGCCCAAGAAGTCCCCACTTCCTTCCTCTGACTGCAACAGGAGCCTGGACAACCTCTTCAGATGTAAATGCAGCTGTCTAAATTCAGGAGAGATGAATCACAGACTATTGATTAGTCCTGTTAGCTAAAATAAGAATTTCTAAATTACTGATTTTAGTCAGACTCTGAATTAGTAGGAGAAAAATGACTCTAACCTGGGGTCTACTCACTCTCTCCTCTTCAATTATTTCCGAAGATTAGCAAGTAAAATATTGAAATCTTCTGTCGGTCTCAAACACCTAGAGCCTGCCTTCCACATCCAAATTTCATAGCATAGGTCTTAATAAACTTAAAACAGTACTTGATACTTTCTTTACAATTTCTGTATTGAAATACCATGCTGGCACCTGAAATTTTAGTGGGGATGAATGCTGCATTGCCAGAACAATCAAGAAATAGATCCGAAGGTCTTTTCTGGGTTTTTTGAAGAAAATTTAGTGCTAGAATGCCAGAAAGCACAACTAGGAACTAAATATCATTTGCTGTTAGAAACTGTATAACCAGGGTAAGTCAAATGCTAGAGGTTCTTGAATATTACTTAGGTGGCTCTGTCTAGGATTGTTTATGTCTTTGGATAAATTTTTCTCTCATATTTTTTTATTAGAAAATGGTTAAAATCAAAATACAGTTTTCAATGACCTAGTAGAAACAAACTCTATGGATCTGGCATCAGGAGCAGGAAAGACTTGACATCAGAAGGGCAACATCAATCGCAAGGCAGCGTGTTTGTGCCAGTGTTCAGTGTGGCAGCAACAGATTCCTCAGGCATCAGGGAGATCAAATGTTTGGAATTGATTTAAGATGGCAAGCTCTCAATTAAAGGCACACCACCAAGGCACCTGCAAGCTCAGGCTCACTATCTCCCAGGTGCAGAGACCAGCTCTCCTCTTCCCCTGGCGCTGGGATCATCTCTTATTCCTCAACACACTGCACACCATGTGCTTGTGATGATAACATTTACCTGCCACCTTGCTTTAGTTAAAGGAGAAGAGTGGTTTTTTCACCTTGCCTTGCTTTTTTTTTGTCTGTTTTCTTTTCCTCCCTTTTGCTGGCTGCCAAACAGACACAAGATAGCATTAATCAAAATGTTCTGAGTGACCTTTGAAGAAACACTGTGCTGGGAGCCCTCTTTACAATCTAAATGAAACACATCATCCAAGGAATGGGCTCTCTTGAGGTTACAGATAATTTCACAATTTTAAAAAAAATTGTGGGCACACCATGATGTCAGGCATTAAGGAAAAAAAACCAAACCCTGCCTTAGAGTATTCACTGTATAAAATCTCCTTTGTCATTTCCTTCTGTACTGCAAAAGCACCTTAGCTAGTGTCCAAAGGGTCTGGCTACCACTTGCCCAAAGAGTGTCTGAGGAAGGACAGCAAGTAAAATGCATTTTACCAGCCTATTACATGGTGAATGATTCATAAAGCAGGTTTTTTTCCCCAGGATAATGTACATTTCTTCTTCCACAGTGAACGACATCTCCTAAAGCAATATTCATCTGACCAAAGAAAAAGGTGTCCAGAACAGAAATCTACAGCTAAGCCACATTGTCTCTACATACAAAAGAAAGGAATTGGCACTTCTGAGATGCAGTCCATCCTACTCAAAGGTAAATGTTTAATACAGGTCAGATGAATCATAGTCTCTTTTTTTTTTTTAACTGATATTAAAAAAAATCAGATTATTTTCTCACTCAGATGTACATCATAGACATCTCAAAGAGGGGATATGATTCCTGTCTAAGCAACATTAGTTGGACCATTCACACACAAGATTCCCTGTAAATATGAGCTAGTGGGCACCTAGAACAACACTATGACTACTATAATATTATATAGAAAAACAGATCTGTATAAAGCAGTTTCTACTACAGTGTCATGGATTTTTGGGATAAGAGCAAAATTACCATGAGGAACCACATGAATTTATCATACAAACAAAAGTGTCAGCTCACATAACACATAATTATTATGAAACTTGTTGCATCAGGAAGTTCCACATGTCAAGAGAAAAACAGATCAAAATCCAAGGAAATGCATCCCCAGTGTACAGATCCACTTACTTACACTAAGCTTGAGGGAAGACACAGGAACATCTATCCTTTTCACTATGCCTTTTTTTTTTCCATAAACATGAACCTCAAGTAACAGCTGAGGGCTCTGAGCTAGATGGACTGGATCTCCAATTCAGTCATCCATTCCTGTTTTCTGATCTCATATTGCCAACACTGTTCTTACAGCAGTGAGCCAAGCAAGGAATATTATAGTTCTATCTCACTCATACCATTTTTCCCCAGGATTACCAAATGCAGGTTAAGCCTCAGTTTTACAAGGGAAGCACCCAAAGCACAGACAAAAAATGCAAGCCATCACCTTACCTGCTTTCACAATATTACTTCAAAACATTTGTGCTTGGTCCAATCCTCCATTCCTGGCACATTATTTCAGTAGAGATATTTACTGGTGAGGAGAGTTAGTGCTGGAGCCAAACACCTACTTGATATTATCCATTCTGTCATCAACGTGACTCACCAGCAGTGGTCTCATCTTCCATCCTTTCGAGCAAAGTTGAAAAACTGCTAAAAATAGCAGCAGAATTTTACTGCAGAGTGTTTTTCTGGGCAACTCAAATCTTAGCCAGTGACTAATGCTGCTAATTAAATTTTTACCTCCATCTTTTTTAGGGGAGAACACTAACAGTAAGAGACAAGGTTGCTTTTTGCAATGTTTCTTTTTACTAAATTGTCTCTTGTCCTCCTTTTTTATGGCAGTGAAAAACCAAACTATGGCTCATACCCTCTTCTTAAACATCTGTTTTCTGGAGAATCAGAATTCTCATGGGGATTTCCCAATAATATTTTGGAGCTAAGTAGTGAACAAGCATTGCAACACAAAATAAGCTCTGACCTGTTTAAGATAAAAAGTATTTTACATATGACATTCTTTTTTCTTCTGTCCAAACATTTCATTTTCCTTCTGCTTTTAAATTAGTCATCAGGCTAACTACTGTATTTCAGCAGTCACTGCTGCTATGCCTTACCAAATGTGAACTCTTATGCCAAGCTGAAGGAGACACATATCCCTTATATTAAATACACCTCCTTCGTGACTGAAATAATTATGTTAGGGAAGAACAACTGTCATATTATGCTAATTAAATTTCTTCTGAGCATTTTAAAATCCACTCTACAGAAAAGAAAAAAAAGTGTAATATCCAAATAAACACGGGAATATTTTTTTTTGCACTAAGTAACTACCATTCCCTTCATCCCATTCTGCTTCAGATAAAAATTAATTACTGCTATTTTCTAGTACAATGTACATCAGTTATTTCAAAACTATGTAGAAATAGACATACACACACCCTAACAGGAATACTAAAATGCTGCTAAGACCACCAAATAGTTACAAGTGTTTTCAAGAAAATCCTTTTAAAAAAAGGTTTGTGTGTGTTTGAGGGGTTCCCCCCAAATTTTACCTATGTTTGTTACAGCCAAGCCTGTACAGAGAGCCTATAATAACAGGCAGGAACAGGGACTATATCAGGATGCAAGCCACCTGTCTGGATAAATCTGCATTCTGTAGTGGTAAGCTTAAAAAAAAATAATCTGTGGTGTTTGGGGCCTTGTTGCTGTTTTTTTTCAATCAAAACAAAATGGTATATAATCAAAACTGGCTGCATTTCTAGAAAAGGAGCCACATGAAGCTGAGCACAGGCAATTAACAGTGCAAGTGCTTTTCCTAAAGGGACACACAGTCAGTGCTTACATTCATCTCAGTATTAGCAGCCAGACACACAGTGCTTACAACAATAATTTTCATGGAGTTATCAAATTTTTCAACTGCAAACTCCAGTCCCTATGGACAGTAAATCACGGAAGCAATCCAAACAAAATCAGTGGAGGAGAGCTGCTAATGAAGTGTGTGCACAGATCCACACAAAGTCGTAGCCCTAAGTATTTATCAGAGAGAAACAGGTGCCAACCAGATGCCAAAAAAATAAATAATATGTCAGAAATTAATAGCAGTTAGTCTGTTGCTCCTGCAAGTGACAGAAGACATCCAAAATGAAAATAAAAGAACCAAAATACAATCTTGTAAGAGCCCACAAACAACAAGGGTAACCGCACAATCTAATTTATGTTATCTGATATTACTTCAGGCTTCCTAATGCTGAAAAAATACAAGGTTCTCTCTAGACTCAAATAAAGAACCAACCATGGGACTGCAGAGCACTGCAAAGCTGTAAAAGGACAATTCTTGTTATAATGCCCAAAGCTCCTGCCAGGCTGGAGCGCAGCAGCTGCCTCACATGCCTGGAGTGCAGCAAGCAGGAGCACCACAAATCCTGTAAACACTTCAGAAAATACAGGAGAACAAGAGGTCAACCAAAAATGTGACACATTGCCTCGTGCTGTCAAGTGAAAAGGCAACCATGTCACTGAAAGAGGGTCACAGCAAAGGAGATTGTTTGCAACGCTGGAGAGATATTAACCATAGAAATAATAATAGCAAAATAAATCAAGAAAAGAGCTGAAGCATTCTC